>NC_141694.1:1356891199-1357528082 GCF_964263255.1 Lissotriton vulgaris
TTTTTGAGAAATTAACGTTTAAATCAAGATATATATCTGTAACAGCGCTCTGGGCAGCGATCCGGTCCGCTTACTTTTCGCTTATCGGAACTTTGCGCGCAGAAAGCTGATTGGCTCTCCGGTGTCTGTCAACATTCTAAACAGTCCGGAGCGGCCGCCATCTTGTCTCTCGGTAGGATCGAGAGAGAAGAAGAGGTGAAAAACGAAGGGTGAATTTAATGAAAGGGGGCAAGGTATCCTCCTTTTGACCCCCTAGGAATGCTGTTGGGGTTATTAAAGGGACCCGTGGGGAAAAGAAAAAAAAAATGATTTTTCACGGTAGAAGCGCTTCACGGGCCGCGAACTGGGCCGCAAACTGGTAGCGAAACGGGAATTCGCCATTTTGTGCTTCGTAAATTAAATTACTAGTTATAAGTGGGTACGGGAGACGTATCCTAATCCCCTATGTTTCCTGAGGGTGGGTGAGGAGGCTGATATATGTTGATACATCTCTTCCAGCGGCTGTGCGTGAGCTTTTTTTTTTTTTTTGCTGCGTGACAGTCCGGAGCGGCCGCCATCTTGTCTCTCGGTAGGATCGAGAGAGAAGAAAAGGTGAAAAACTAAGGGGGAATTTAATGAAAGGGGGCAAGGTATCCCTCTCTTGACCCCCTAGGAATGTTGTTGGGGTTATTAAAGGGTCCCGTGGGGAAAATAAAAAAAAAAATGATTTTTCACGGTAGAAGCGCTTCACGGGCCGCGAACTGGGCCGCAAACTGGTAGCGAAACGGGAATTCGCCATTTTGTGCTTCGTTAATTAAAGTACTAGGTATAAGGGGGTGCGGGAGACATATCCTAATCCCCTATGTTTCCTGAGGGTGGCTGAGGAGGCTGATATATGTTGATATATCTCTTCCAGCGGCTGCTCCATCTTGCCTTTTTTCGAATGCCACAATTTTGTCGTGCACGGCAGCCATTTTAGATGCCAGGCTGGTCCCAGGCTATCACCTACCCCTGCGGATGTAGTTTATGGCCCCAGCTGTAGAGAATTCAGACATGGCAATCCTCCTGATTCAGGCGTGTGAGTACTGATTTCAGTGCTAGTCTCCCGCCTCCCGATTTCTGCAAGCAAAAACCCGGGGGCATATTACTAACAACTAGCGATAATTTTTGTCTATAACTTGTTTAGAGACAAAAATTATCGCCGCACATCGGCGATTTTTATCGCAGATAAACCTTGCTATTATCGCAGAAAAGTCAGCGATATTCATGTATTATCGACCTAATGCTCTTAGCCATGTTATCCACCTCCCATTGGATAACATGGCTAAGAACTGCTCAGGGCAGGTGTTAGATTTTGGAGATATTCGCGCTTAGCGCGAATATCTCCAAAAGTTGGTAATAGAAGGTAGCGATGTTAGGGACTGTTTCCAGTCGCTAACATCTTGGCACGCCACTTTGCATGTCATTAGTGATAAGTATCACTGACATGCAAAGCCGGGCCCAAGATGGTCGCTATCTCCTTTTAGGTGTCACTAACTGGTGTTAGCGACAGCTTGATAATAGGGAAATAATTTTATCTCCGCTTTCATGGTTTTTAAAGCCAAAAAAGCGGAGATAAACCCCCTTGATAATATGCCCCACGATTCCTTGGGGGTTTCAGCTGACAGGGCTTGGTATTGTGTTACATGGTAATTTTTCCATGAAACGTCAGAGGGTCGATGTAGGGGTTCTAGAAGAGGTGATAAACCATTTAAGCCTCATGAACAAGCGCATGGTCTTTTAAAGATTTGTGAAGTACTCGGGGCGGCGGTGTGTGTGTGCCCTCTTTCAGGAGCGGGCGGGGGGGCACTGCCAGCAACTTGCCAGGTCAGGTAGTGTTCAACACGTGCATCACTCTTTCTCTGCTTGCTATTGCGCTCCATGCTTCGGAAAGGTAAGAAAAAGAACGTGCATTTGAGTTTGAAATGTCCGATCCTGCAGCAGCACACTTCCAAAGCCCACACATGACAATAACCCGATTCAAGGCCCCATTCACCCGTTTTTCAAAAAATAGATAACACTCCAACAAATTAAGGTTATAAAACTTTATTAACTTTTAACGATAATGAACAGAACAAAAACTAAAAACATTTAAACATTTATTAACACAAAAAGCAACAATGGTTAGAAGCTGTCTTTTGTGCGAATAGTCCCAAGGCAGCACAACGTGCAGAGTTCTGGACGGCACCCAGGTGATGTCGCCTGGGTGCCGCACTGGTTTAGGGATCCTACAATGCTGCTCCGAAAATTGGCGTGGGGCGTCCCGGGTGGGGCGGGGGGAGGCCTCGTCAGTAGCGGTCTGTTGTGCGAATAGTCCCAAGGCAGCACAACGTGCAGAGTTCTGGACGGCACCCAGGTGATGTCGCCTGGGTGCCGCACTGGTTTAGGGATCCTACAATGCAGCACAGAAAAACAGCGTGGGGCGTCCCGGGTGGTGCGGGGGGAGGCCTCGTCAGTAGCGGTCTGTGTCCAGTGTCACATGGCTGACACAACATGTACGACAGGCACCCAGGTGATGTCCAGTAAACTGCCGCACTGGTTTTGGTATCCTACAATGCTGCTCCGAAAATTGGCGTGCGGCGGCCCGGGGGGGGGGGGGGGGGGAGGCGGCGTGAACGGGTCTCCCCAGGTGGCGGCCATCTAGCTGAGTTGCGCTCGCTCTTGCGGCCACAGCGTCTCGCTCACCATGTTGTGGAGTTGCTCCCACTCTTGCAGTGCAGCGATAGGCGGCTGCCACATGGCTGTCAAAATGGCGGACGGCTCTTCGGTTTTGGGCCTGGTCCACTGAAATGGCCCTGGGACACCTTGGAAGTCGGACGCTTGCCTGCTAGGGCTTGGGCTCCATTCTCGAAAAGCGTCCCCTCAGCCGTGAAGATTGTATAAAAGTCTTGGGGGCCCCCGACTCCCGCAGGCTTCCGGTGGGGAGCGGCTGCCATGATTGCTCGCGGAATGACCACGACGGAGCCACGAGATGGTGGTGCTCTCATGCTGACGCCAGCTTCAGTCTGAATGATCCAGAAACAAGGTGGGGCTTTCATCGTTTGGGAAAAAAAAATGTTCTAAACCAATGAAAAGTGTTATTTTTAGGTCATATGACCAAGCCTTCCATCTTTAGGAAACCAAAAGTAAAATGAACCAATGAAAAGTTTTATAAACAAGTCACATGACCTGTTATGCGACATAGGGCTACAAAAAGCGTAGAAAATCCGTTGGCACGTGAGGCGGCGTCAGTAGCGGACCGATGTGCGAATAGGCCGAAGGCAGCACAACGCGCCGAGATCCGGATGGCACCGAGGTGGTGTCCAGCAAATTGCCGCACTGGTGTGGCCATCCTACAATGCTGCGCCGAAAGACGGCGTGTCCAGCTGAATTGCGGTCACTGTTGCGGTACAGTGACTCGAACGCGCCGAGATCCGGATGGCGCCGAGGTGGTGTCCAGCAAATTGCCGTACTGGTGTGGCCATCCTACAATGCTGCGCCGAAAGACGGCGTGTTCAGCTGAGTTCCGGTTACTCTTCCGGCACAGTGACTCGAACGCGCTGAGATCCGGATGGCACCGAGGTGGTGTCCAGCAAGTGGCTGCACTGGTGTGGCCATCCTACAATGCTGCGCCGGAAGTCGGCGTGGGGTGCCCCGTTGGCTTATGAGGTGATGTCAGTAGTGGACTGATGTGTCAATAGGTCGGAACCAGCACAAGGCGCCAAGATCCGAATGGCAAGTCCTGGATGTTGAGTGCCTCAGTTGAGATTTCTGAGAAGTGCTTGTAGAACTGTCTGAAGCTTATTTGCACCTGCTGCAGCTTCACTAGGTCCGGCGGAACTTGTTGCCTTTTCCTTTGTGCTTCTTTTCCTACAATGCGTTTCTTCTGAAGACACGACCAGGTCCCTGAATGTGTGCAGGGGGACGCTATTGAATGAATGAACGCGCCGAGATCTGGATGGCACCGAGGTGGTGTCCAGCAAATTGCCGCACTGGTGTGGCCATCCTACAATGCTGCGCCGAAAGTCGGCGTGGGGTGCCCCGTTGGTTTATGAGGTGATGTCAGTAGCGGACCGATGTGTGAATAGGTCGGAACCAGCACAAGGCGCCCTGCACTGTTGAGCCTTTTTCAATGTCTGTTTTTTGTTCTTTCCCCTCCATCAAAAACAAAACAAAAATACAAGGCGCCAAGATCCGAATGGCAAGTCCTGGATGTTGAGTGCCTCAGTTGAGAGTTCTGAGCAGTGCTTGTAAGACTGTCTGAAGCTTATTTGCACCTGCTGCAGCTTCACTAGGTCCGGCGGAACATTTTTCCTTTTCCTTTCTGCTTCTTTTCCTACAATGCGTTTCATCTGAAGACACGACCAGGTCCCTGAATGTGTGCAGGGGGACGCTATTGATTGAATGAAAATGGCGGCTTGACACAAAGCTGACTCAAGCGTTACTGTTGGTGCTATACAGACAAAAATTGGTTTTCAGTTTGTACATTCTTCAGGTTTTTTTTTCCATCCAAGTCTGATTGAGAGTTTGTAGAAAAATGGCTTCAGATTTTCCACATACTACTCTTCAACATTCTTCCTAAATGTAACAATGTGAAACTCACTAGGAGAACGGCTGTTTCTGTTTCCTTTCAAAATGCTGCCACCAATATTTTCTGAATAGAAGACACCATCTTGTAACATAAAGGGCCGAAAGGGGTTCTGGTCTGGCCGATGGTTGGTGGAGACATTTTGACTATATCTTGGACCTGCCCGGCCTCGCCCAAAATGGCGCCGGTATAAATGGGACTCGTAACTCTTTGCCCGCAAATGTATATCTAGAAAATGTTATTGTAAGTGGCCCTGTCGTATTTTAATTACAAAATGTACGTCCACCGATTCCGCAACTGTTAGACACCTTTGTTCTTGTCACCTAATGGCCCGCTCGTTACGTTCTTCTACAGTGTAAATGTCTCCTCATCATATACGATTTGAGTTTGCTCCGTGGCCGGCCCACGTGGTTATAGGCCCGTATTTGTATACTGACATTTTCACAATAAAGGTTTTTAAAACAAAACACGGTAGTAGTATTTTCATTTGTAAAGTTTTTACTTTTAGTGACTGTTTTCGAATCAGTAAAAGGCAAGTGAAATAAAGCAGTCCAATTACATGACGGATAAAAGGTATAATATGTAGGAACGCAGTAAAGATAAATGGTCAAGGGCAGTTGTGTTTTTCATGTCTGCAACATAAAGTGATCGATAAGAATCTGATAATCAGGCGTATCGGCGACTAAGACAGCAGGCCGAATCTCTTTTACTCAACGGCTCCGTCATGGAAGGAAGAAACGCCCTTTTTCTCGAAAAAGGAATATATTTTACTTGCAAGACAGTTGTAAATTTTCCGGGAAAGTACATTAGCCTGGAATATTATAACATATGTTTGAAAAAAAAATATTGTTCGAAAATAATAAAAACCGTAATTTTTAGGTCATAAGACCAAGCTTTTCATCATTAAATTAACAAAAGTAAAATGAACCAATGAAAAGTTTTATTAACAAGTCACATGACCTGTTATGCTTACGTTACGCGCTGCGCGCCGCGCCTCGGATCACTTCCGGGTGCGCTAACGCGGCGTGTCATAAAACGCATTACGCGACAACGTAGGTCAAGAATATAGTCTAAATGTCTCCACCAACCAGCGTTCAGAACACAACCCCTTTCAGCAGTCCAAAAAGTTCTGTTAAATGACAACAGAGGGGACAGGCAACAAGAACCATCAGTCAAAGAGGGGAGGGCAAGTTCTTCTCTTCCGGGTCATGTTGGGGCGCTACCGGAACTGATCGAATTGGTAGTCTACAGTGTTTCTGGATGTTTCAGACTAAAGCTGGCGTCAGCATGAGACCACTACCATCTCGTAGCTCCGTCGTGGCCATTCCACGAGCAATCATGGCAGCCGCTCCCCACCAGAAGCCTGCGGGAGTCGGAGGCCCCCAAGACTTTTGTAGAATCTTCACGGCTGAGGGGACGCTTTTCGAGAATGGGACCCAAGCCCTAGCAGACAAGCGTCCGAGTTCCAAGGTGTCCCAGGGCCATTTTAGTGGACCAGGCCCAAAACCGAAGAGCCGGCCGCCATTTTGAGAGTCCTGTGGCAGCCGCCTATCGCTGCACCGCAAGAGCGGGCGCATCTCAACTACATGGTGAGCGAGACGCTGTAGTCGCAAGAGCGGGCGGAAAACAGCTGAATGGCGGAAGAGGCACAGTGTAGCAAAAGCGGGCGGAATGGCAACTAAAACGATAAAGGGGCGCCCCACTACAGCTTGTCTTCAGGTCAAACGGATTGTGGGACAAGGTCCAGAATTGAAGAGTCATCAAAAGGCAAAAAGTACCGCCGGACCCCGGGAGCCGGCCGCCTATGTCGGGGGCGATCTCAGGCTACACCAGTGCTATAAGACTTGGGGAGGGTGTCGGAGCCAAGCGTCTTCTCCGAGTCCATGGCCATCACAGCGTCCCTCAGGGGCCTCCGTCAAGCTGTTTAGGAAGGTAACATATTACATTGTTTTCTAATGCAGTCAGGTCCACAAACGACACTCACTTACTTTGAGAATAGTGAAGCTGCAGTAGGTGGAAATAAGCTTCAGACAGTGTTACAAGCGCTGCTCAGAACTCTTAACTATGGCACCCAACATCTAGAACTTATGCTATTTGAGAATGGTAGTGACATCGAAGCATCTCAGGGACCAAAACCATTAACGTACTTTCACGTATGAAAATCTTACTTGGGGAGGGGGCAGGAGCGAAGCGCCCCCTCCCAGTCAGCGCCACCACACCGTATGTTGAAAATCTGAAGCCATCGTTCTACAAAGTCAACCAAACTTGGATTGAAAAATCTAGAAAAATGTACAAACTGAAAACCAGTTTTGGTCTGCATAGCATCAGTAGCAACGCTTGAGTCAGCTTTGTGTCAAGCCGCCATTTTGATTCAACAAAGCACAGGCATTGAAAAAGGCTGAAATTCAGAACTCTAAACTATGGCACCCAACATCCAGGAGCTTGCTATCCGGATCTTGGAGCCTTGTGCTGTTTTCGATCTATTCACACATCGGTCCACTACTGACATCATCTTATAAACCAACGTTATGTAAATAGTTTTTTAATAAAATGTTTTACCCTGTTTCTTTGCTGGTGTGTTGTCTATATTTTTAATATTTGCATAGGGTTTGTCATTATTTTGTGCGGGATGGGTGATGGAGCCGAGCTGTCTTGCAGCCCTCATGGTGTGGAGCTCAGTTCATCTCACTATTTTCGTATTTCTCAAGAAGGGTTGTTCCTAATATTTCTATTTTAGCGAGGTCAAAAAGAGATCCAATTAGTGGCCTACTGATTTTGCTCGATTACTTTTATTTTTTTTACACGATTTTTCACTATCTGCAAAGACTAAACAGAGTATTGCGACTTTGTGCTTGTTTGTAAATAGAGAATGATCCAAAGAGAACCAATTCTAAAACAGTAAATGCTTGGACAACAATCAATCAAATGGAGAGACAAGGAGGTACGACGGATTACAACGGAGGGGAGGGGGGGGGCAGCGTTCAAAGCACATCAGCGTGCATAAATACGAAAATGTTTTTATCTATCACGTACTTGACATTTTAAAGCTTTTCATATTTGCTATTAAAAAACCAATGAAATTCACAGAAAAAACCATAGGTTATAGTGGATATATAGTTAGGAATTTGCATTTACAAAACCTTGAAAATTCAATGAAAAAACCATAGGTTATAGGCCATATATAGTTAGGAATTAGCATTTACAAAACCTTATTTTACTCGCATAAAACCATTGAAATTCCATATATAGTTAGCTAACTATAAGCGCTAACTATATATCGCGCACCCGCAATCCACTGCTGATGATGTCACATATTACATCATTCATGACATGGTCAGTGACATCACTGATGACATCACTGATGACATCTCAAATGACATCACTGATGACAACTCAAATGATATCAATGATGACATCTCAAATGACATCACTGATGACAACTCAAATGACATCACTGATGACATCTCATTTGTCATCACTGATCACATCACTCATGTGATAATACAATGAACCTCTTCAGACTCTAATATAACCTTACATACACTCAGTATAAACAGACACTCACAGACTGTCACTCATCCATGGAGTTACTCACACACCTAGTCAGTCATGCAAAGAATCAATCACACCTCCATTTCCTCAACTATACAGTTATACACATCTTACTTATTCAAACATATAATAACACATATTTACTCTCTTATATAATCCCTGATACAAGCTCACAGTGATCGATACAGCCACTCACACATTCACTGGCTCTTATGTTCAGTTATTTATATATCTCAACTCTCACATGTATTGTGTTTTACATACGTACTTACTTGCACATGTAGCAATGAGAAATCCATTCACTCACCAACACACCCATGCACAGTCAACCGCCCATATAGCTGTTTCCACGTGCACTTTTGAAACCATACATCTAGTGAATCAACTGCTCACACATCTATGCACAGAGTCACGCACCTCCCAGCCACCCACACACACACTCAGCCTCCCATTCAAATATTTGGGCAACCAATCAATAACCCATATGGCCACTCTTATAGCTACTGATCAACACATGCAGCAGCTTACACAACAACAAACATACTGATGCACGAATTAAGACAGTTTACTCACTAACCCATGTACTCAGTGAGACACATTTAATCACTCACTCATACAGTCAGTCATGCACCTACTAAATTCTTCATCCAGACACTTATACATCCACTCATTCTTCAATATGTGAAACATATTTAAACTTTACAGACACATACAATCACTGGATGTTGTGATCAGTGATGTCATCAGTGATGTCACTGACCATGTCATGAATGATGTAATATGTGACATCATCAGCAGTGGATTGCGGGTGCGCGATATATAGTTAGCGCTTATAGTTAGCTAACTATATATGGAATTTCAATGGTTTTATGCGAGTAAAATAAGGTTTTGTAAATGCTAATTCCTAACTATATATGGCCTATAACCTATGGTTTTTTCATTGAATTTTCAAGGTTTTGTAAATGCAAATTCCTAACTATATATCCACTATAACCTATGGTTTTTTCTGTGAATATATATATATATATATACATATATATATACACACACACACACACACACCGACACACACAGAGACACACAGCACGAGTGAGTGCTCTAATTGACTAGCTGCAACAAGAAAAGAAATGTAGCAGTGGCCATTAAAGGACTCGGGGCTGAAAAGTCTAAATAAAATATATATATTGGGGCAGAGTAGGGACATCCTGCTCCTTTAGCCATTGTGGGGTTGCAGGATGGGGGTCCAGAAGGACCCTTGTCCGGGGCCAAAAGTAAAAAACAAAGTGTGTTTTATTGGCTGCAATCCCATGTTTCTCCCACGGAATCACAGTAAAAAAAGAAAAATTGGCGGCCAACATAGCTTTTTTATTGTTAATTTCTCCAGGGATAGGTGAGGTCCTGGGAGTTCAAGCCATATTTTTTTCATGAAAAGGGAGACGGGCATGGATGGGGCTTTCCCTCTCCCAGCACATTTCAGCTATGGGGACACCATCTCCCGGGGCCTGACGCATTTTAATTTGTGGGTGCCCAGGAAGGGCAAAAAGTATACACCACTGTTCTGTGTTTATGGACTTTTATGCTCAGAAAAACACCTCATGTTTACCAGGCCCTGGCAGAAATATCTCTCTGGGTTTTGCAGTCATATGCTCTGCCACTGAGCTATATCCCCTCCTCTATGGGTTTTGAGTGCAGAAATGGTCAATTATCAGGTTATGGTCCAAACAACATCAAAGCCCAATATCACCTCATGAAAGTTGAATGATGCAATTGCTCTTTGAAAACACTCCTCCATAGGTATAAATGATGCAGTAGCAATCCAGTGACTTGCCCACTAATATTCTGTGAGAAAAGTAGTGGTTTAACATGGAATTCCTATAGGAGCCTTTTGGGATGCCTTCCCTTCAAGGGAAAAGCAGAAGAAATACATTCTGAGAGTCAGTATAACCTTTCTGCCAGTAAACAGAATACTTGACACCAAATGCAATTTAAGGACAGAGTATGTAAAACATTGGACATCCAATATAATCTATTGACATAATTTCATAAATGAACTGCTTTGTCTTTAAGTGGACTTAAACGTCTTTGTGCATTCCATATGTGTGAAGAGTCAGAAATACATAAGCATTGTAGACCGAAACTAACTAGATAGATAGATAATCTGGTAATTTGATTCATGTGACAAAGTAGAATCTCTTAGTATTAGATTATCCTGTCACATGCATCATACCGTCCAGCTCAGGGCGCTGACCCTCACACAGCAAGAAAGTGAGGATCACTCTCCTGTTTACTAATCACAGCACCACAACCTTGAGCCGTGCAACTGATCTGACTGGAGCGGTGGTCCAGCAATAGCCTAGCAACAGACACACTGTCTGCCTGATTCTAATGCCTATCGAAAATACCTAATATGATATACACAGTTTTCCCATGCAAGTAATGTTTCTTTCTACATTCTTGCATCATCAAACCCGGAGCTATCTCAAAAATATCCGCTAGATCTTTAAAATGCAACATGAAAAACTGAATTTCAGTAAAAAACTCAGATACACACGTTTGTCTTATTAGGATTGCATTTCTGCAAATTTCCTACAACTCATTTATATCATAATCTCTCCTTCCCCTGAAAGGCATACCCAAGCAACCTAACAATACCTAATCTCCTCTAGCTCATATATTAATCCCACAAACCATGTGTATGAATTTAGCCGCTAATGATCACAACTAACTTCTATTAATTTAATCCACACCAAAGAAACTAGAGTAAATGCAAGGAATGATTTGCTTGGGCACACAAGACTACTCTCAATAGCTGACAATAACCAATAGTACTGGACTATCCACTAACCTTGGTTTCCGGAGAAGCATGCTGCCAGGCATAAACCATTTCAACACCTAGGGCCAGATGTAGGTAAATTTTTTTTTTCCGACCTCTTAAATACCGAGTCATACCGACTCGGTATTTCAGAGGTCGGAAAATAAAAGTACCGAGATGTAGGTAAATGCAGATGTGCAATTACCGAATCGGAAACAGTCGGTATTTTCCGATGCGGGAAATACCGACCAGTTAATGCCCATTCATTCCTATGGGCTTTGAAGCCCATAGGATTGATTGGGCATTTACCGGTCGGTATTTACCACATCGGAAAATACCGACTGTCACAAGGGTGCAGGGGGTGTCACTTTGACACCCTCTGGCACCCCCAAAAGAGGCTTGGGTGCCATGTGGCAGGCATACCTGCCCTAAGGGCAGGTCTGCCTGTCATATGGCATAGGTGTGCATGCACACCAGAAACGGTATTTTACCATCAAGTAGTATTTGATGGTAAAATACCGGTTTTGTACTGCTTGTGGGACTCAGAAGAGTCCCACCTACATACCAATTTACCGGAATCCGTAATGATACCGACTCGGTATTTTACATACTCGGTAAATTTACCTATCGGTAAATTTACCGAGTCTGTAAAATACAGGGACCTACATGTCAAATTGCTCTTACCGGTCGGTAACGGCCGAATTCGGCCGTTACCACCCGGTAAACGCCTACCTACATCTGGCCCCTAGTCAGGTAGTAAGTGCAATAGAATTGCAATTATAATGTAATACAATCAACCTTGAATAGAGATCATTGTGAGACAACCTTAGAATTGCGCTTATTGGGGGAGAGGGGGTGTTGTAATATGGGCATATGGTGCTCAGCTAGACATACTTTCCTAAATATGTTGAGATTCACAGATTCATCCTGTCCATCTAGGGAATTTCAATGACAGTGCATACAACTGTGTATCTGCAGCATGCACATCCAGATATTTGAGTAGGAATTTGCTCAATTAAGAACTCTGCAACAGGACAAACCATGCAAGCAGAGATAGGTCAGATCATGTACCACACCAACTACAAAAACTCCAGTCTCAATAGTGCAAATTACTATAATTTTGTTTGCCACAGGGTGTCGTGCTGCTGTACTAACGCTACATGCGATGCTTTGTAAACCTAATATAAAAGTAGAAGCAATTGAGTATACATTATCAGTCATCATTTTAACAAAAGAAAGGCATTTGACTAGAATACAAAACCAATTGTGCACTTTGCAACTGTTGATGTAACCAATATTGGTTCCACTACATCACTCTCTCCAGAATCGGATTCTCCTCTCCAATCTGACAACGTATAAAACACTTAGCCCTTCTACCGCCATCCTACCAGCTACTCTCTAGCTGCCAAGTTTGCCCCAGTAATGGGCCATAGACTTCAGAGAGGCGCCTGGCCATCTCAGATGAGAAGTACTCATCCTGGGACCCACCCCCTCAGTCTGGGATGACTTCGGCGGCACGCTGCATTGGGAACCCTCCTCCACGAGACATGCATGTAACCTCTGCATCATATTGGACTCCTCGCTCACAATGAACCACCAGATCAACACTGTATCTTCATCTTGCTTCCACATGCTCCACCTGTTCCGAAAGACATTTAGATGGATCTCCACAGAATCCAGAAACACAGTCACTCAAGCACTCATCACCAGCAGATTAGACTATGGCAACGCACTCTGCGCCGGCGGCACCCAGAAACTCCTCAGGAAACTACAGAACGTTCAGAACTCCGCAGCCAGACTGGTCCTCAACATCCCCCGCCGCAGCCACATCACCGAACATCTTCGAGAACTCCAGTAGCTCCCAGTCTACAAGAGAATCCCCTTCGAGCTCCTCACACATGCCTACAAAGCTCTCAACGACCCAGGACAGCACATTTGAACCACCGCCTCTCATTCTAAGTACCCACCAGACAGCTTTGCTCCACCCAACTGGTCCTGGCCACCACCCCACAAATCCACAAGACCAGAACTGGAGGAAGAGCATTCTCCCACCGAGCAGCCAAGACCTGGAACACCCTGCCTCTCCACCTCAGGCAATCCCCATCGCTGACCCAATTCAAAAAGGATCTCAAGACCTGGCTCTTCGAATTAACCCCTGCGCCCAGACGGATCAGCAGTCACCCACCCCAGCGCCTTGAGACCCATATGGGAGAGTAGCCTCGCTATATAAACTCCTGATTAATGGATTGAGAAGCACATTGCTCCGCTGCACTGCATATGTGAGTCTTGCCTTGACACCGGTGGACAGGGAGCATCTGGAAAGAGAGGTCTCCATAGAGGAGCTCAGATAAGCTCTTAGACAATTACAATCAGGTGAAACCCCAGGCCATAATAGGTTCCCAGAGGAATTCTTTAAGGTGTTCCGGCCCCATCTGCCACAGCCTTTGAGGGTAGTGTTCACTGAGACTGTTTGGGGAGAGGCTCTTCCATGGGACCTTCGCACTGCAGAGAGAGTGTTGTCATCTCCGAACCAGTGCTCCCCAGTGACCATTGTACTTCTTACCACCCTATCTCCCTCTTTAATGTTGAAACAAAAATGTGGACAAAAGCTCTTGTCAAATGGCTGGCGGGAGTGATTTCGACTTTGGTCCACCCAGACCAATCCAGGTTCGTGACCCACCGGGCCTCTTGACACACCATCTGGAGGGACACCATGCCAATGCGTTTACTGACATGTTGGCCTGGAGCCCATGCGCTTCTCCTAGCAGATTTCCATAACATCTTCAGCTCGGTGGGATAAGATTATCTAGTTGCCCTCCCGACCAAGATGAATTTAGGCCCAAAATGTATTGGTCGGGTCCAACGGATGTATACAGATCCGATGAAGCAAGTAAAGATAGGAAACTCAATATCAGGCGTGTTCTCAGTACAACGGGGTAGCCACTAGAGTTGCCCGCTGTCCCCGCTCCTCTTCGTGGTGGCAATAAAGTCCCTGCACCAATGGCTATGAGTGCATGCCCTGTTGTGGGTTTTTTAGTGGGCCATGGAGACAGCGGACAGACCAGTGTGGCCCTACATACATATAATCTGATATTCCTTGCTGAGCCCCAGAACCCGGATTACATGCAATGAACCTAAAAAAAACCTTTATAATGGCTGTGGTTATGCTAATAATTTGGCACTAATCTGTCACTCTTGGACCTACACTGCACATCCCGTTAGTATTATCAGCCTCTAAATAGCCAGGATTGAGAGTATCAGTTGCATGAAAATTCTTCCAAATAATAGATAATTCTTAAGAAATGGTTAAACATTTGTTTTGTACTTGAATTACCTTTTACTGTAGACCCCTGAGGATCTCAACGCTACCCTGAACGTAGAGGGGCCGCAATAGCCCTTTTCATGGTCATTTGACCGCAGTAAGGTGAAATGCAGATATTGTTGCACACCGTTGCCACGTACCATTGAAGTGCTTGTTTACCATAAATGTTCCAATATCTTATATGTTTTTTTCTCCTCATAGCATCATTCTGAAAAGTAATTCTACCTGATCTTTAACTTGGTGGTTAAAACTGCAAGAGACTAAGGTAATGACTCTTCACCAACTGGTAATGACTCTTCACTAACTATATCACCAGCATCGTAGCTTGGAATATTAATGAAGGTGTTCACTGTTGACTTTGCATCTTTGGTACCACCACGTCATTACACTGATACATTTCCTTAGTTTGCGTTTGGAGCTAAAGGGACTCAGTATATTATTTGGAAAGAAGATATGAGCTTCTATGAAAATCATTGTTTATATTAAATAACAAAACATCATTTTCCAGAACAACTTGCTCATTCAATGACACAAGAAGGCCGATCCAAAAAAAGAAGCTTGCACTTACCATATTTTTAACTGAGACCTGTGGCTATGTTTACGCCTTCTAAAGCCACCGAATGGTAAAATCAAATGCATTTTTATTTGCAAGTTGGCCCTCTACATATGTATTGCAGGTAACTTGAAAACATAACTGGATTTTAAGGTTTAGAGTTTCGAACAAGTCCATATGGCCTACTGTCATCAATAAACAAACTATTCACATGAGATGTTTCTTTGACAGGGTCATTGTCAGCCGCTTAAATAAATGGAATTCGCAGGACTAAAACAAAGCCAGGTGTACATTCAAATAGGCCACTGACAGCAAGGTAAGGAAAACCAGGATATAGTTTTTTAGGTCTCGGCCTGATCCAGCGCATGCGCTGGTCTCGGCCGAGACATTTTGGGGCTCTCAGAAATGCTACTTTGCCGGCGATCAGCTTGCTAGAACGGGCACAAGAGCGCGCGCACATGCGCGTTATAGCAAGCTGATCGCCGGCAAGGTAGCACTTGCGGTGACGCGTGCGTGCACCACGCGCGTCACCACTCGCCTCTTTTTTTATTTCATTTCGCGTGTTCGCCAGTTCCTGGGCCAATGCTTGTTTTTATTAGTGCTGTGTTCGCCAGTTTCTGGGCCAATGCTTGTTTCTATCCTGGTTAACGTTTCGCAAGTCATAGAAACCTTTACATTTGTCTACTTGGAGAGAACTCTGAATAGATCTAGAAATGTCAACGTTTGAAAGTTGCAGCGTGTGCCACCCACTGGCTTCCGCTTTTCACAAAAATAGATGTTAATGGTGGTCTAAAGTCAGTTCCGAAGCTATGACTGCCTATTATTCCCAGCGGCCAATCAAAAGCTGGAAAATAGCCAGGCCAGTGGTCAGGGCAATACATGTCACAACATTTATCGATTACTATGAGAACAGCTGTGCGTGAATACCAGGCTGCTCGCAGAAGCAGGTTTGGCTGCGAGCCATACGATAACCCCTGGTTCCAGTTTAAAATAAGGATCCGCTTTGCTTTTATTTTCTGCTGGTGGGTTGCTGTCTGCCCGTCATGAGTCCGTCCCATGCCGTCTGGGCACCTTTATTACAGTCTGAGCGGCCCAGACTGTCATAAAGCTTTGCAGCATAATCTCGCCCTTGTGTCTCAAAGCAAATATCCTATTGATTACTGAGACCGGCTGTATTCAGCACTTTTCAAACGTCAACCAATGAACACCAACCATGGTCTGTGCACTGTTAGAGATAGAGCTGACGGCTTAGTAGATTTATGCAAATTTTATATTAAATACAGACACATAAATTCAGTGTGCTTCCTTGTTCTTGATATAAGACTGCATACTCCATGTGGGCTGCTTTTTTCCATTGTGTCAGTTGATTTATTTTTGAATAAGAATCAACCCAGAGGCTGCAGGGCAGCATCACGCTGCAAAAGTTGCAACTTAAAAAATACTATAATCGTGTTGGTTGTGTGGGTTTTTTATATATAACGTTTTAAAAATGTTTTTTATATTTTATTTTTTTGTGGCTTGAGTCTGAAGTGGGCTCGGGATCCGCCTCATCAGTGTAGCGTCATATGGCCCTGTAGCTGTAAATGTAGGATGTGGCCAACGTTTCATAAAGGGCAGAATGTGTTAACCTATTGGGAGTTTATGTAATGTATCAGTGATATGCAGGAGGTTAACATGCTTTTATGTAAAAAAAATTTTATTTTTCCTGCCTATTTATTTAGCAGACGGCCGTGTCGTTATGTATACAACAAAAAACAGCTCATTGAAGGGTCGAATAGGCTGGAAGATAGCGTTCTTTTGTTATAAGTAGGTATGTTTGCAGTGATTTAATGTGATGTATCTAATTGGAAGCATGTTACATGTAGGTAAAATAATTAGAGTTTACTATAAACTCAATCTTCGGGAAATCTTTTTAGTTCGTTGAAATTAGAAGCCAGCACAACCGAATGGCATATGATTTTAGAAACATTTTCCCTTCGTAGTGTCTGTTTAAACGTCGGTCGATGGTCTGTGCTCGAATGTCATTACCGTCTCGTGGCTGCTGGGGGACCGGTGAAGGCAGTTGCTCAGTCCACTTCAGTACGACTACTGTCAGAAATTGACAGCACATTGAACAGCGTGGGCTGAAATGGCAATGACTGTATGAGCTTCAACGCTATCTTTCTGGGAGACCCACCTCAGCATACTTCATTTCATTCTCGCTGACTGTGTGTAGATTTACTGGTGGTGCATGCATTTGAGGCATTTTTTATTTATTTTACTATTATGCCACCTGACCTAAATGCACCACGCACTGATACTAGGTGGCAAGGCGTGTTTAAGAAGTCTGCGTAAATAATCCAGTGGCACATGAGACTGATTTGATATTACGCACTGATATGAGTGGTATAATGGAGTATCTTGAGTTGGTATTTTTATCATTCAGAGTGATTACTCATGGAGTTGCTTAAAATACTGACCCGAGGTCCAGCTTTGGGAAAACCTAGAAGTCTTTGAAGACTTGCTCAAAAGCTATTAAAATTGAGAGGAAGGACCGGGGAAAGTTGCCACCAGAATACGAATTGGTTAGATAGGTAATGTTGACACTAAAAATCAGTTAAGTTGGCAGCTGTGATTGTGACATTATAGGAAACCACACGTTTGAAAAACAATGTCTTGCTTTTATGGAGTTCGATTAATTTCTATATGCAATGTTTCTACAAGACATACAATTAAATGCGTGTTGATTCATCATAATTTTGAGATATGTTAGTCCCTTACACATGGCAATCCATGGTGTCCAGGGGACGCGGAATGATACACCAAAGCCTGTAATTGTATATGACAAGAGTAATTCTCTTCTGGTTGTGACATGATGCTAACTTCCTTGGGCTTTGGCATTCGGAGATATGCAGCAGTCTTGCTAACTGAGACATTGTGATGACAATTCTCTGTGCACATACAAGAGGTGTGAGCACCAGGTTCAATGTCAGGACATCCTGAAGCTAGAGTGGGGGGTTTCAAGTCAAGTCAAAGATTTATTGCATAATTAATTAAATTTATTACAAATTCACATGATAAATTAACAAAGCAAATTGCTAACATTTCTTAAATTGCTACTTCTCAAGATTAAAATGACCTTAAAAGTGATACAAATTAAAAAGCAATAGGAGGAGCTTCCTCTGACATTAATCAGTCTATCTCCGGGTCTCTTTTTCTTTTCCCAGTATGGGACCCTGGAGTTAAGGTTTCCCTGATAGGCTTTCGTCACGATGTTCCCCCTGCTCACATTCTCTTAGAGTGGTGGGTTTCGCCCTAGCTGCATAGGCTACAGCAAGCTCTCATGGGCAGATGAAGAACAAGCCTTTGCAATGCAATAGTTCTCGCATTATTAAAGTTTGAGGTATTGGTGTTGCATTATTTAGCAATGCCAATATCTCAAACTTTAATAATGCGAGACCTATTGCATTGCAAATGCTTGTCCTTAGAACCTACCACAAAGAAAGGTCGTCAGAGGCTTGCATCCGCTTCAAATCTAAATAGCCAACATGTAGACTTATGCTACACCTATTTCTGATTTACAGCGACGGCTATGTTCTTGTGACAATAATATGCTAACATGCCTCTTTCGTTGCACATATTTTCACACGTCCATTTTAATTCAGGTCTGCAAAGGAATGCAGTTCAAGTACATTAATTTCAAGCAGATCAGTGCCAGTGCATACATCGGAATGTCATGCAATACTTAAGGATGTGTTTTATATTTCGGCACTTACGCTAAAACTCTTCTTTCTGGTCCAAAATCCGCCTCGTAGTAGCCTTCTTTGCAGTCTTTTCCAACAAGGTCGTGGGGGTGGGGCTTGCACGGCTCATTCTTGGTCACTAAGCTCACACGCACTTTCCCTTTCCCTGCATAGTTCATGATCTGCAAAGACAGAATCAACCGTAAAATAATGACCGTAGGCACAAGCAAACGCTAGTATGAAAACGTGTTGAGCTCACAATAACTAGGGGTCACCCTTGATTCACCAATTGGGTGAGGAATGGGATGGGCTGGGGCACAAGTAGCACTCTTGAAAGTATGGGCAAGGCCGTCTATCCCTTCAAATTATAAACATCAATGACAAGCGTGTGTAAAGTACTAAAGGTTATAAACGTAAATCATGATTTACAAAATATGACACATTATATACGATTTAAAAAAAAATATTTTCTCCACAATTCCATGGACCTTTTTTCTTTCTTTCCCAGGTTACTTGTGCTGCAGCATTTCTTTACACAGCGGGTCACCCAATATTTTGTCCTGAGGGCATTTGAGCCCAGATTTTTTTCAAGGATGAACATCATTTTATAAAAGTAATCATTAAAAGAAAACATAGTGGGTGAGGAATCAAAAGGTTCTTAGGTAGAGTAGAATTCAAAACACTGATGGGAAACAGCAAACATGAAACATACAGAAAATACATCAAAGCAGGGGCTAGAATAATTGGTGGAAGTGTTTTCCAAGGCTGTCCATTTCGAATGTATATACAGAAGAAAAGCAACATCCTTGGAAGGTGCTTAAGGTAAACGGCCGAAAGGCAAATAGGAGGAAGGAAAGTCATCAAGAGGGAATAAAAGTCAGTATGAGGGGGGACGTACTCTACCGCACCTGATGGACACGACTACCCAAAGCTTGGCTTCTGCACCCTCTAAATCCCGAATAATCCTGGCCTGTGGGAGACCCTGAGACCATATACGACACCCACGCCTTGCAGCCAAAGGGGACTGCATTGGCACGGGGAAAATAAGATGAGGAATGACCGGAGCAGAACCTTGATACACTGGGCTGTGGCTGTCACCAAATCTACGAAAGCACCACAGGATGAATGGGTGGAGCCCTAGTTGGGCAGACGTGGTCCCAGCAGAGGATGCAGAAGGGGGAGAGCTGCCGACTGGACACCTGCCATACTGGACACTGTGGACCTCTTCCCCCCTGAAGATTGGATCAGGCGCCATAGGGCCTGGAGTCTGACGTGGAGGTGAGAGGCCAGAGTTGGGAAGACAGGCAGGTGGCAGCCGCTGGTAGCACAGGAGGAGGCATTGATCTGCAATGGAGCCCAAAGCACAGCCTGAATGGACCAGGCTCACTGTACTTCATCTAACACCCCACCACTACTGCTACTCCCCACATCATCAGTGGAGTATGGAAGCATGAGGCCCAGCACGGCCCTCTTTAGCTTCCTCTTCTCCCCTCCCTCTGAGCTTCGAAGGGGACTTCAGAGATTTCGCCTTGCATGGCCCAGCCATCTGGCTTGAGCCAATAATGTGCGGGCGACCGGGACAGAGGAAGCCGGTTCGGAGGAGACAGCCCCTGGCTTGCCTGGAAGAAGAATTTAGGAACTTGGATGGAAAGACTGACTGGGAGGAGTTATTGCTGCAATGAGGAACTCATCACTTGCAAAACAGCAAACAACTCGAAATCCCTCTCTATGGGATGTAAATTGCTATGCAGGGAGATGACCTGCAGGATAAATACAGAATCCACACAACAAAGGAGAAAGATTCTTGGTGGTCGGCAAGAAATGACCTGAGCAGCAGCCAGGCGGACTAAAGAGCTTAAGGTACTGATAAACACAGTGCTATCAGGCTTCCAGGGTGTGTCGGATAGCTTGTGCCACCCGAGGTCATTGAAGCAGGCAGGTCAGGTGCCTGATCACCTAAAATATCAACGTTGAAAATACAAGCAGCACTTTACACATCTGGAAGACACCTGCGCAGGTGGCGGAATAAAGGCAAAAGAGTAAGCAGATTTCCTCCCAAATAAGCAAGATGGGCAAGTATTCCAAAATGATTCCCCCAAAAACTGGGGTGACAGACACGTTGGTGGAGAACCACAGGACCAGAGTCAGTGCATGCTGGCAACTTCAATGATCCTGTAGCCCATACAAAACTTGAAGCAGGCTCTGGAGATTAAAATAAGTAAGGTGGGGAAGGAGATCACTCTTTTGAGGCAGGATCTCGGAAACAAATGGATGGAGTGACAGAAGCGCAGGACTGGGTCAGTGAGCTGGAGGAAACTATCAGGGAACTTAAAACCACAACTGAAGGCGACTTCCAGCAAATTATTAGTTAGAGATTAAGATAGCGCAGGCATCACAATAATTTGCAGTTTCTTGGCTTCCCTGACTCTTTCCTCGAAATTTTTCTGAAGGGTCTTTGGCCAGTGGACAGGCTTTCCCTGCGCTTTCTAGTGGAAAGAGCACACGATCTCTCAACATAAAGCCACCCAATGGGGATGATTTACGCCTCCTGATTGTTAGATTCTTGGAACATAGAGACAGAGATCTAGTGTTAAAGACATAACAGGAAGAACTATTGATTGATCCACAAAAAAATCTTTTTCTTTTCCTGATCACCCCAGGCTGGTCTAAACACAATGAAAATTGTTCGAATGTGTCAAACAAAAAACATGAGAGCGATAGGTTTGAAATACACCCTACTCTACCCAGGCAAACTAAAAGTCATTTTTCAAGGCAACTCCTTTTTCTTTTGAGACCCCTCACCCCGCCAGGCCCTGGGTTGAAGAAAGAGACACAGACCCCAGGAGCAACGAGCAAACCGGTCCCCAAAGACAAGCATACCCTAAAGAACAAAGACCTCAGCAAAGACCAAGACCTTGCCGGTGGAGTAAGGTAACATTATGACTCCCATCAGAAGAAGAAGGTGGAATAGACTTGGGGCGGGGAGACATTATGATCAATGGCAGGGCCCACAGAGAAAATATGAAGATGCAGATGAGGGGGATGGAGCATGAGGGTGAGAACAATCCACTGTATACACATCGGGCCTTAGCCGCAAGGATAAACTATACAAAGTTACCCTTAGTTAAGCCCCTCAAGGAGCAGCTAACCTCCAAATAGTGAGTGTAATTAAGCTGATGTGAGCTACTCTGCCCAAAATGGCACCATCACAGACAGAAATAGGGCTGGCACAACAAATGTCATGGAGGGTGTTTGCTTGTGCTACAAATCTCGTTGTTGTCTTCATATTAAAAGTGAAAAATGTATAAGGGCGACAGATGCTTCAAAATTGGAAGTATGGGGTGGGAATATTATTAGGTTGAACTCATTTGTTTTTATTTGTGTTGAAATGTTAGATACACCATTGGCATGATCATACTAGGCACTCGGACTGGTGCAAAATGGGCCACCCCTCCATGCTACACAACATAATACAAAACAATATCACGTTAAATCTTGGACTGTGAAGGGCCTTAATGATAAATTTAAGAGAGAGGCAGTCATGCACTATGTGAAGAGATACTACCCAGATATACTACTCTTCCAAGGAACCCATCTCTTGGGTACAAATTGTGGCTTATTTGCTGCTTGGATACACCAGGATGTAACACTCAGGTTTCATCCATGGCTCCTAGGGGTAGCGATCCTCCTTCGGAAACCTTTCCACTATTGGCAGCAAAGACACACACTGAAATTTAAGCAGATACTTGGCAACCACATGGGTGATGGAGGGTCGCCCATGGATGCTACTTAGGGCCCGATAACGAGCTTGACGGTGCGGTGGGGGAACCACTCTGACACCGCACTACCAAACCCGAGTGAGAATCGGCCGCAAAATATTTCCTTTTCTTCTAATTGGCTGGTGATTCCTTTGGAGTACCTATGGCGGTGCCTATAAAATAGGCACCGCCCATAGGAACGCCAAAGAAAGTTCCAGCATGGCATGGAATTGAAAGTCCATGCCATGCTGGAACTTCTGGTCATGCACACTGGGGTGGACATGTTGTGCCCCCCTTTGTGCATTCACAAAACGTGAGGCACAAGGGGGCTCTGCTTTTATCCCCGCAACGGTTTTCATTGAGGAAAGACTTCCATGAAATCAATGGTGGAGATGAAAGTCGTAATATGCTTGGCGGGACAGCAGCGTTCCTGCCAAGCATATAGATGCCTCTTGACTGCAGCGCAACCGCCAGGGAACGGCGGTTCCCTGGGTGGGTCAGCGGTCCAATGCTGGAACGACCACTAGGTCCTAATGTGGCGGTTGCAAGACCAACACAGTCATGCCACCATGAGTCTGGCGGTCCTTGGACCTCCAGACTCATAATTAGGTCCTTAGTGTATATGCCATAATTGGGATAAAAGAAACACCCTCAAATGGGAAAAAGAGTTATTGCTGGACTCCACGGTAAGGATGACTATCAGGTGAGGGACTTTAACTCCGCTACGAACCCAGGCTTGGACATCAACAGCATGGAAGCCATACACAGATCTAAGCCTTTACCAAAGTGGGTAAGTACGATGGGGCTTTGTGACACCTCGCGTAGGCGACAAGCAAGATACAGGCAATAATCTTACTATTCAGCCCCCATCTCTCCTTCCCATGAACAGACTATATATAGATCCTGGTGACAGAGAAGATGCATATCTGCCAGAGAGGGCTGTTTGACCAGTACCCAATACAACTAACACTTTTAGAACTCAACCAACAGCTAAGAACCATATGGTGCCTCAATGTATGGCGGCTTAAGAATGAAGACCTATCAGATTCGCTCAGGGATGATTTTACTGAATATTTCACATAGAACACCTCTCCAGTCCCCTTCCCCCACAAGTATCTGGGAAGCATTTAAAACCTTTATTTGAGGGTGAGCCATGACCCACCTTGTGGGAAGCAAAACATAGACAACATGATATAGAAGTTCCCTCTCCTTTATTCTTCTTTTTTCCCCTTCCCTGTTATGCGCGCAGTTTTCAGTTTCTGTTCTCTAATTATGAATCTATGATGGAAACTCAATTGCGGTTGAACACCAGCATTCCTGTAGGATCTATGAGACAATACATGCAGGGACATTTGGTAAAAGATGCTCGCCAGTGCTCCTGCTTTGAAGGACTCTTAATGTACAAGAGGTAGATATGATTAAACTGTGTACTTACCCACTTGATTTATTCAATTTTTCATATATGCACCTGGTTGCTACTTTCAACTCGCAGAAGTACTTGTAAGCTCTATCCTTGATTACTACGCCTACTGCACTAGACAAACTGTTACTCTAATGTATGCATGCACTGCACCAAATATGCTGGGTGTCCCCCCCAAACAGTGCTCAATCCTGTATACCAAATGCTGTACCATAACTTAAAAATCAATAAAATAGATTACAAAAATAAATTAATAAATAGGGAATTGGTCACCAAAAGCATAGGAATATCTGAAACATTTCCAAAATAATAAAAATACCTCTACAAGGGATAAACTCCACAACAGGCAGAACTTGCCTGACCCACAGTCAGAGATCCAATCTTGTGCGCTTAACAACTAACATTAAAGAGGAGCTGGACCACACTTTATCCGAGGAAGAGATGCTGAGGGCGATTTCAAGTATGTCAATGGATAAGACGCCAGGCTGGGCGGAAAGGGTTCTCCCCCGAATTCCTTAAAAAAATGCTTTGCTGCTCATCTTCCACCTAAAAGCATTGTTTAAGGAGGCTGTACAAACTACAACCCTAACTTATGAACTATTAGGCACCACAGGAACTCTGCTCCTCTCTTTCTTAAATATAATACAGCTCTTTAGGTTGCTTCTTGGGGCCAAGTAAACAGAGTGATATCCATCCCATTCAAAGTAGAGAGTGGCACCAGTATGGAGTGCCTGCTGTCCCCTCCTACTCACTGTACTAGTGACTAAATCATTTGCAGAGTGGACACAGCAAGACGTGCAGCTGAAGGGATTTCGGTGAAGAAATGGATATGAAGACAGGGTGTCCTTACATCCAGATGGCATGCTTCTCTACATTTAACAACCAGATACGTCTCTCCCAAAGTTAATCCAAATCCTACGGATCTATAGTGATGCAGCAAGACTCAGAGTGAACTGGGTTAAGGCTGTTTTTATCTCAGTGAAGGGCATTATTTGTCAAGCTTAACACACACTCAACTGGGTGTCCCAGAATACCACTTTAAAAACGTAGGCATACATGTGGCGACAGACCCACATAAATACTGAGACCCATACCTCTCACCACTAATTAAACAAACAAAACAGGACCAGATGGGATCAGCTTCCACACCGATTTGTATAATAAGTAGGTGTATAAATACAATTTTACGTTTCTGCTTCTCGCACTGTGAGAAATCAGAAGAAGGGTATGCCTGGTTGGGGGCGGGCGGGTCGGGGAGGGGTGGCTAGCCCACTGATATTGGTGCTGACTGTTTGGTCAGTCCCAGGGCGACCAAACCAGTCATAGCCACTCTCCTGTTTTCCCCATGTAGGCTGCATGCTTGTTTCCAGTTCAGGGAAGACCTGGCTTGGCAGTTCGGGCTGGACTGTTTCCATGAGGCACAGGGTCAAGACTGATTTGCATATAGCTGGGTCTGAACTGGGGTGGCAAAGTGAACTAAAGAACGATGATGGATTCAACCCCGATCTGTGACTGGGGTGAGTGTCTGTAAAGTTTCAGAGCAACAGGGCACTAGCACAAAGCTTCATTGAGACTCACTTGGACTCCGGGTGTACACGATCACAGGGAAATCCTCACAACAGTCTCAGGCTGCACGAAGCACATGCACACAGCCTCGCTGAGATTCACTTGGACTCCAGGTGCCCACGATCAGAGGGCAATCCTCATGAAGGTCTCAGGCTGCACGAAGCACACACACACAGCGTCGCTGAGACTCACTTGGACTCCGGGTGTACACAATCACAGGACAATCCTCACGTAGGTCTCAGAAAGGACGAAGCACACGCACACAGCGTCACTGAGACTCACTTAAAGTATTTTTTATGTTTATTGCAATGAACCTTTAATAAAAAAAAAAAAGAGACTCACTTGGACTCCGGGTGTACACGATCACAGGACAATCCTCATGAAGGTCTCAGGCTGCACGAAGCACATGCAGACAGCGTTGCTGAGACTCACTTGGATTTCAGGTGCCCACAATCACAGGGCAATCCTCACGAAAGTCTCAGGCTGCACTCCTTGGTTAAATCAGCAAACTGCAGGCTAGTAATTAAACAAACAAAACAGGTCCAGAAGGGATCAGCTTCCACACCGACTTGTATAATACGTAGGTGTATAAATACCATTTTACGTTTCTGCTTCTCGCACTGTGAGAAATCAGAAGAAGGGTATGGCTGGTTGGGGGCGGGCGGGTCGGGGAGGGGTGGCTAGCCCACTGATATTGGTGCTGACTGTTTGGTCAGTCCCAGGGCCGACCAAACTAGTCATAGCCACTCTCCTGTTTTCCCCATGTAGGCTGCATGCTTGTTTCCAGTTCAGGGAAGACCTGGCTTGGCAGTTCGGGCTGGACTGTTTCCAGGAGGCACAGTGTCAAGACTGATTTGCATATAGCTGGGTCTGAACTGGGGTGGCAAAGTGAACTAAAGAACGATGATGGATTCAACCCCGATCTGTGACTGCGGTGAGTGTCTGTAAAGTTTCAGAGCAAAAGGGCACTAGCACAAAGCTTCATTGAGACTCCCTTGGACTCTGGGTGTACACGATCACAGGGAAATCCTCACAACAGTCTCAGGCTGCACGAAGCACACGCACACAGCCTCGCTGAGATTCACTTGGACTCCAGGTGCCCACGATCAGAGGGCAATCCTCATGAAGGTCTCAGGCTGCACGAAGCACACACACGCAGCGTCGCTGAGACTCACTTGGACTCCGGGTGTACACAATCACAGGACAATCCTCACGTAGGTCTCAGACTGGACGAAGCACACGCACACAGCGCCACTGAGACTCACTTGGACTCCGGGTGTACACAATCACAGGACAATCCTAACGAAGGTCTCAGGCTGCACGAAGCACATGCACACAGCGTTGCTGAGACTCACTTGGATTTCAGGTGCCCACAATCACAGGGCAATCCTCACGAAGGTCTCAGGCTGCACGAAGCACATGCACATAGCGTAGCTGAGACTCACTTGGATTTCAGGTGCACACGATCATGGGGCAATCCTTACGAAGGTCTCAGACTGCAAAAAACACACGCACACAGAGTCGCTGTGACACCTCTGGTAACTTTTATGTTCCTGAGCTTCCACAACAGGGAGACTGCTCTCCTCAGGCCCTTGGGGACAAGTTACTTCAGGACACAGCAAAGTCCTTTCAAGCAGGGGGACACAGCACACAGCAAAGTCCCTTAGCCTCTCCTTGGTTAAATCAGCAACCTGCAGGCTATCCCCAGAACACACAGCAAGGGTCAGTCCTTTCCTTCAGTCTCTTCAGCTGTTTCTTCCTTGGCAAAGGTTCCTCTTGACCACAAAGTAGTTTCAATCCTTTTCAGTCTTGATCAATCAAATGTTCAGGGTCTTAAGCTCTCATAGTTATACCTTTAAATGTTTTTGAAGTTTTTGTGTTCAGGGGAGCACTGACCCCTGTCCAAACCAGTTCTGGGTGTCTCATTGCCAGTGACACCTTCTTCCTTTGATAGTGGGGGTCTGTATCCTCAATCACTCAGCAGGAGATGAAGCTACAGCTTTATGGCGGCAGCCCAGGCCTCTTCACCTCCAGGGGCTACTCCCTCCCCTACACTCCAGATTCAGGTCAGCCTGTTGCGGTCTCACCGCCCCCTCCTGGGAGACATTCCCCAGATCCTATCACATTTAAATCCAGACAGTCAATCTACAACCAGACAGAGAACAAAAGAAATGTTAGAACACAAAAACCCAGCCACTTCTAAGAGTGTGGTTTCTAAACACACAATCGAAAAACCACCTTCACAAAAAGATGTGTTATTAAAGTGTGAGTTCAGGCATACTAAACTTCATCTCACCATCTTAAGCCTATGGGAAGATAGGCTTGAAACATATTACACAGCCTCTACATTCTGGCCTATGGGCAGGATGGCTTTCAACAGTGAAAAATGAAATGGAGAGTATTTCACTGTCAGGACATGGTACACACCTCAGTACATGTCCAACCTTTTACTTACGCTGCACGCTGCCCAGGGGGGTACCCAGGACCTGCCATAGGGGTGTCTGATGTGCATAAAAGGGAATGGTAAGGTCTGGCAAGTAGGTGCACTTGTCAGGACAACAAGGCAGTTTAACAAACTGCGCGCTGGCACTGCAGTGGCAGGCCTTAGTTGTCTCTTTAAGGCTACTGGTGTGGATGGCACAATTAGTGCTGCAGGCCCACTAGTAGCATTCGTGTTACCAGCCCTGGCACACATAGTGCACTTTACTAGGGGCTTTCCTAGTAAAAACAAATATACCAATTATGGACAACCAATTACCATTACACTTTATACAGAGAGCACTTGCACTTAGATGCTTGGGCACTTTGCCACTGCTGATCAGTGTCAAAGTTGGCAACACAGTGTCCGAAAAAAGGTCTAGGAGGAATGCAAAATGTTTAGGGAACTTTTGCCAAAAAGGTCCAAGTCCAATAGTGAGGATCAAGATGGAGATCCCAACGAAGTCCTCAAATCCCTGTTGAAAGCCCCTATGAGGTTTGTGAAAAGGACTTCCAAACACAGATTGTTTGTCGCATGCTTCATCATAGAGTGCCTCATTCAGATTGATAGTGCATGTGGATGGGTTTAACCCTCCTAAGGGAGCTCTTTTATTGCATGGGATCAAAAGCAGGTGATTTAAAATTACCTTGTTGATTATCCAATCTGATAATATAATATTTGATTCCATGGTAAGATTATAAAGAGCACTAAATATACAGAAAGACGCAAAAAGCTGATTAGTACTCCAGTGTTGTTGGGTCTACATGTTACGGTCGTTCAGTGCCTTCTATGTCAGCTGGCCTTCATCAGGACGAAGAAATCCCTAACTGTTACACTGCAGATCTCAACTTGATGCATGGAACCTCAGAAGGGAGTTGAGTGTATAGATCAAGCTATCTTAACACTGCTGTTTTGAACTTGATCTTAAAAAAAACATCTGAAAATGTTAAAACCCCTGAAAGGCCTGACATACAAACATTATGATGTTAGTCATTCTTCACCATTCTAAAATATACTTAAAAAGCTTACAAGTAAGGTTGGAATGCGGTAACGCAGCAGCATTGCTATACTTGTGACATAAGAGCCTCATTATGCCCAAAGAAAGCAAAACTAATCATAAAAAGCACCCTCCTAAGAAAATGTCTATAAAGACACATCATGAAACAGCCCCTCCAGTCACTTTGATCCTATAATACTTCATGAAAAGGTAGATACAAAAGATTCGAAAACGAAGGCGGTGAAAACTGGTAAAACAAAAAAGAGACCAGCCGATTCCAGAGTAGCCGATAAAAGGAAAGAGAGATGGCGGTATTCCAGGCCTAGAGCTTTTTATGCAAAAACTCAATTCCCTGCACAATCTGGTCCAATCCACTAAAACAAGCACAGATAGCATGAAAACAAACTCTCTAGCATAAGGAAACATATCTGTGATCTGGGAGGTAGAATGGTAGAGGATGAATCCCGCATTGGCGATCTACAAGACAATAAACTAAACACAGAAAACCATACCAACATGATTGTATCACGAGAAAAATGTGTTGTAAAGCTAGAAGACCAAAACAGAAGAGTAAATGTATAAATATTTGGTCTTCCTGAAGGAACAGAGGATGACACACAATCCTGTACAGACTTACTGGAATTCTGTATCCCACAGACCCTAGGAATTATTTGAACTACACTTTGAAATCGCATAAGCATTCAGAATATCTCCCATCAAGCCAAAAAAACTCACATTTCCATCATCTTCAACTGAGATATGTGCACATGGATATGATCATTGCTTACTCGAAGAAACACAGACACATCAACTGGAAAGGACTCAAATTTGGTACATTACAAGATTACCAAAATGAAACTTTGAAAAAAAGGAAAATATTTATCTTTACAATAAAAACTCATAAAGCTCTCTCAATCTAGTTATCCTTTGCTGGACCAGCATAACTCAAAATAATGAACAATGGAAAGCAAAATATATTTCAGGATCTGGCTGAACTGGACACCTTCATCTCCAATATTGCTGATACCCAAATGGTTTACTGAGTGGATTGCACTCCATTACTAAAGGTAGTAATCCTATCTAACCCTACTAACCAACTACACTACTAAACCTTAGCTAACCAAATCTCAAAAGCACTTTCTTAGTACAGCTAAACCACAGCTCTAACATCTCCAACACAATTCATCGCTGTAACAGATACTAACCATAGATGTTTTCATATATACCCACCTGTTCTGACCGACTTTTTCGGCCCTCTTTGGAGGGAGAATGATGGAAGATTCCTCCAGCCTATTACCCTTCTAATACAGGGATTAGAACTATAAACAGGACTTATCCATAAGGCACAGTAGTGCATTTTCGTACCCTTTTCCTTAGATCAGGGCTTATAAACTTAAGTTAGGGGATAGATTCATTAGTATTAGTGATGATCCGTCCTTTTGCAAGAGTGTTAGTATACCTTCTATGGAGTTATGCTTATTTCGGGCCTTGTAGGCCTCAAACGGGAGAAACTCCATCTTGCTTTCTGCCCGGCAGCTTGAGAGGCTTTCTAGGTCAAGTGTAATGTTTTAGTTTCGAAGTGTTGTTCGCTTGGAGAGAACCGGCTCAGGCTGGCCCTTATCGAAAGACTGTATTTTTCTCCACTCCGAACACACAACTTCAGGCCGGCCGGCTGGGAACGTGTCCTTGGTACGGGGAGGTACAAGAATTTGGTGGGCGGCAGGTTACTGGCCGTAACTTTCCATGAAAGGACAAGCTTCCATATTAGCGAAAGTGTTAGGCAGTGAGTCAGTCAGTCCGTAGGCGGCAGCTAGCCGTTAGCATCTATGCCATTAATTATTTCCAGGCAGACAGTCGCCATTTTGAAGTCTGAGACAGATCATGAAACTGAGACTCCCTGAGAAAGACTGAAGGAGAAGGAGAAGTAGCGCAGAGCGATCAGAGACAGAGAGAGACAGCAGCTAATAACGAGAGAGGTTCCAGTGACTTGGAGGGAAGCAGAGGAGATCGAGCATAGCGGTGCAGACGTGTACTTGTGACTGCTAAGGTGTGATTCGAGACGAGCCAAGGCACAGAGACGAGAAGGGAACCTAGATGACTGCCGAACCCCGACTTCACGTTAATAAGGTGACCTCCGCCCTTTCCCCTATAGTGTGCACTTTCTAACCTTTCACTTTTCTTTGCAGAATATATATTATCGTATAGTATTGTGTTTATAATCATTGTAATAAAATACCCCAGTTCTTAGTGAACCGACATGTGCCTTGTATTCTTGTTCAATCAGGGTAACCTGATCTTCTAGTCAGACATTGTTTGCATGAACGGATGTGAATCCCGGTCAGGTAAGAGGTGACTGAGCAATGAGGGAGAAGGGATCAAAAGCAGAAGGTACATATTTCAATTTGGAAAGCCGAACTAACTTTTATTATTGTAGTATTATCCTGAGTAGACAATGAGAGATCTCTTCCATAGGTGTTCATAGGAAAGTGATCGTCATTGGTACGCGGCGTTAATGAGAGCACCGGGAGGACACGGTGTGTAGATCCGCCGGATTGTGGATCGTATTGGAAGTAAGTGAGAGCACCGGGAGGACACAGTGTGTAGGTCCGCCAGATTGTGGACCGGATGAGAGAGAGAGAGCACTGGGACTGCAGGCCCGTGTGTAGACACGCCGGATTGCGTGTCGAGTGAGCACTGGGAGTGATCAGTGTGTAATGGTACATAATCAGACCTGCCCTAGGGTAGATTAGTCTGGGCCTAAGTGGCCTCGAGACTAGTTGGTATGAATAGGATATTGTAGAAAAACCTATGCATGTTTATTGTTATTTTCCCCATCCTTAGGTACGAAATGTACATACATATATCTATACCCATTGTAAATACGTTCTAAGGAGGGAGGTGAGTACGTTCCGACTGGGTTAGAGGGGCTCCTAGGAGCTGATTCCATCTGGTCCGAAAATCCGGTCGTTACACCACCACAATAAATATCACAACAAATATCACTTACAAAAGATTGCTTTGCCAAGCCAGTTATACAAACTAGACCAACTTTACAGATGCCGCTTAGGGTACGCAAAAACATTATAAGGCAAACATGCTACGTTATCATTATGATATGTCTCATGTTACAATACAACATGTTATGCTATCTCATGTTATGATACAATACGCTAGGATACTCTGAATTCAAATATGTTATGCCTAAGATACATTGTGATTTCCTATGTTTTAACATGCATAACTTGTTACAAGATGGTACGGGGAACTACTTAACTTAATATAAAACTCTTTTCCAACAACCATTCTATTCGCTAATACGTACCCATTCAGCTTCTGCATCCACCTTCACACCATGTACTTAACATACTTGCTACGTCAACTTACATGAATGTTAAGTTACCTGAAAATCAAGCGTTCACTGAGGAGATGTGCTACCTGGAGAGGGCAGGCCACCCGTGGCATCTCCTGCCTTACATATATTGTTGGGGTGGGAGCTGTTTCCTTATTATTACCAGGGGTGGGCTTCTCTCAGTTCTCATCATATTTTGGTGCTGCTTGTATCTCCTTCCTTCGTTTTAATCTCTGCCCCCTCTCTACGCTATTACATCTCTCCCCTCGTCACTTCCTTCCCCCTGGATAGGACCCTTAATGCACACTAGAAATAGGCCCTTCAACCCCCATATTTATCCATTTTCTAAAATTACCTCCGGTGACAGACTTTCATCTTAAGACTGAATAACCACCAGGCAGTTACAATCACCATATTATACCAGCATACCATAATAATATACCAACTAGCTTGCTATACTTATATATAGCAAACATTACAATTACATTTCTGCACACAAAAGGTCTAAACCACCCGATCAAACATCAAAAAACTCTTGACTACTGTTTTAGGACAAAAGGAGAGCTAATTCTATTGTTAGAAATAAGAATTGATTCCAAAACAGCACTCCAAATGCACAAGGGTTTGATTGATGATTTTGTCTTTGCCTTAGCACAAAAGAAGATGAACAGTCTAGTAACCCTAATCTCATGATCGTCAGGCCTAACAATTCTGACTCTTTAATCAGATAATGAGGGTAAGTGGCTACTCACTTCACTACAAAAAGGAGACACTGAAATCTATGTAATGAACATATATGCACCTACCAATGATAAACTCAATTTATGGGTATAACTGAACACGATACTATCACAAATCCTACCTAAATAAGATTAATACTTGGAGGAGACGTTAACTTTCCTAGGGACGAAGACATAGACATAATTTCTAAATGTGTCTTTATACCAAACTTAATATCACAAATGTCAAACCTTTGAAATACGCATAAACATAAAGATGTTTGGAGACGTACTACCCAAGTATAAGGACGTACTACCCAAAGGGTAAGGAATATACCTTCTTTTCACATCTACAACACATTTTCCAGAGTTGATTACATGTTGATAGACAAATCCCATGTGTGCAAGGCCTGAGATCCTTACCATTGAACCAATACTAATTTCCGACCATGCCACATTACAGTCTCTTATAATAAGCCGATAAAAAACAAACTATAGAGAATGAACAATCTAATTAGAGATAACAAAAAGTATTTAGAGCTGATCAAAGAAAATATTAAGGATTATTTGGGCTATAACTCTAATGTCACAATCCACAAACTATACTGAATGCCCTTTAAGTCACAATGAGAGGCAATATGATTAGCCTCATTGTAAGGAAAAATAAGGATGACAGCCTAAAAATGGAGATCCTTGAAAATGACACTAGAAAACTAGAACAATCCCTAAGAAATCATCATGACATAGGTAAACTGAGCAAAAATGGAAGAGCTGAAATATGAATTAAACACAATTATTTCAACTAAAGCTCTCCTTGTTATTACAAAAAAACAAAGGACTAAATTTCAGTGCATGTAAAACATCAAAAAGACTTCTTGCCACCTATCTAAATCAAAACAAACCAAAACCAAAAATAGTGGCTTTAAGATTCACAAAGGGGGCGTGGCTTAGCGGTGCATGGAGTATGACTTGCTGTGGAGGGTCTCCATGCTACCGTTACATTTTAAAGCTAATATCACGGCATCGAGGCATTGAGGAGACCCCCAGAGAGCATATCAATCACCGGAAGGAGTAGCGAGCAGATTGGTTGCATAGCCTTCCTCGCACAAGCTCTCTGGCCGAATATAAAGACCGGTCCGACTGAGAAGCCACAGCCGCCATCTTGAGATGCTTGGCGGCCCGCCAGGCAAGGAGTATTTGTGCGGCTCTAGTCACTGACAGAGGAAGACGAGCAATTGCGATAGCAACGCCAGAGGAGGTGCGGCGAAAGAAATCTGCGCCTCCGTCGTAAGAAAATGCGGCCTCCTGATCGGGGTGGAACCCTGAGGCCATTCTCTTAGGATGCTCGGCAGCGTTGCCGGAAAGAGAACTTCTGCGAGACCCAACTGCATGAAAACTGCGAGCTCCCTGATACCTGCAGCCCACTAGAAGGTGGGCGATCACGGTGGCGTTTTCGGCAGAGGCGCAGCAATGGGAATTTGCGCTTCAGGAGCAAAAGAGGCTCAGTCTCCCGGCTGAGCCGATGCCCGAGGCTGCCATCTTGAGCTGTGCGGCTGCACAGCCGAACGAAGAATGCTTAGAGGGCTGCGCAGCTTGAGTATGGTGAACTCCCACAACACAGCTGAATGCCGGTGGAAGGGCAACAAGAAAGCGAAATCAGTGGAGGTACAATAGAAGGTACCTGGCGCCTCGATAGTCCCCATGGCAGACCCTCAGCGAATAGTCCTAGGGCCTTGGAACAACATCACCATCGCCATCTTGGATCGAGCAACTGCGCTAACTGGCGAGATGTGCTGGATGCCCTGCAGTTTGATGGAGGCGCGCTGCCTTGGTGAGGTGGATTGCCGGAAGAGGAGAAGAAGAAACAGCGCAATCAGCAGGGGTGCTCTTGAGGGAGCCCAGCGCCTCTGCAATCATCAGCACCCCCTTTGACAGTCCCGAGGTCTGGAAAAGCCCTTGAGCAAGCTGGGAGGCCTCTTCTTTGCAGAAACCAGCAACGGTGTGGTGTGGAGCCTGCGGCTGGAGGAGCCTGCGGCAGGAGGAGACCACGGACACTGACGGTACCCAACAACGATTGCTCAGGGGCCTCGCTGAGAACTGGTAGGCCCGGTGGGGTTGAGACAGCCCATGGAGTGATGCTGGAGAAGGTAGGAGAACCGTGGCCTGCGCGGCCTTGTTGGCCTTTTGTATGTGGGATTGAGCCCTCAACAGAAAAAAAAGGAGTCCACAAATACTTCCTAAGTTTAACACCCTAGGAGAGGGGCGAGAACCTGAAACCCCCCTTCCCACATTGACAGGGTTTAGCTTTATCCTTGTTCCCGTTGTGGACTCAGGGGTCCCATACTGCTGTTGGATCCAACCTGGGCCCATCATCCATATCCTTACGCATCTAGGCGCAGTAATCGAACTTATCGGCCAAGCGCCATGTCCCCCCTGCCAGCAGCATTAAACAGGGCAGTGACCCCCCCCTTGCTGAGCTGCAAAACAGAGCTAGATAGCATTTGAAAACCCCAACAGGGTGAAGCCTCACTGGGTGGGACCACGTTGGATATTGCCCCACAGAACTGTGCCACTTACAGCTACCTTCAGCGGGGTGCCTCTTTCTAACGCAGGAACCTGCATGGCTGTCTGGGAAGTCGTTCCGCACCACGCCACGGTACATTCAAAACTAACCTGAAACTGCTGCACTATCTGGCTAGATAGGTGACCTGGTTACCTCTCTAAGGGAAGAGCAACCCATGTAATATGCCATGCCCAAGGCAGTTAAAGACATTGCTTCAAGCTTATCCAAAGACAATCCAGTGACTTCTTTGTGGCAAAAGGCTGGCCCTCCGACTCCTGCCTCCATGGCATCCTCCACAGAAGGGGCGACTGAGCCATTCACCCAAGCCTAAATGAACAACTTTCTTCAATAATCCAAATCAGTAATTGGCTCTCTTTAATCCAAATTTGCATCATGCCTCAAATAATTACAGAAATTAGCGAAAGAGTCGACGACTTAGAAAGGACTAAAGACAACTGTACGGAATATCAGGAAAACCTTTGGAAATGAATGACTGCACTCGAGGACCAACATATTGAACTCCAGATAAAGCAGGAGGATTTTGAAAATAGAAGTAGGCGGAACAACGTCCAAATCAGAGGCATACCCAAAGGGGTGGAGGGTTCAGACATCAAGGCATTCACAGCAGAGCTACTCCACGGCATCGGAGGGGTTGATGACGCATCCCAGCCAGCACTGAACAGGACACATGAACAATTGTTACTTACCTGTAAACAGGTGGTTCTCCAGTATTGGTGTCTTTCATAGATTCACATGCTTGAATATTCCCCGTCGTCGAAGTGGGAGTCCCACGGTAAATAAAATAGCAATAACATACCAATAACATATGTATGTAAATACATAACACATGAAATAATAGTAGTAAATACATAATAAAGACTCCTACATAAGAGTACATGATAGAGAGAAAAAACACTTGTAACATATTCCTGTCATTTTGTTAGTCCAAACTACAGCCAATCAGGCACCAGCACCCTTCCAGAACCTTCTCCTCAGAGCTCAGACCCTCAGATTTTCGTAGCACAAGAGTGACAAAAGAGTCGATGAGGAGAAACAAGCCTCTGAGGGGAGGAGGGTGGGTCGAAGGCGAATCTATGAAAGACACCAATACTGGAGAACCACCTGTTTACAGGTAAGTAACAATTGTTCTTCTCCAGTATTAGGATGTCTTTCATTGATTCACATGCTTGAATAGAATAGAGAGCAGTAACATCCGAAGAGGTCCGATTGCTATGCAACAGCATGGAGAAAACCAAAGAGACAGTAATAATACAGTCATGTAAGTGCTGATAGCAATCATATAAAACCATAGTGGAGGAGGGAAGACAGAGGCTCACCTTAGTTAAAAAAATGACGAAGGACTGCCTGTCCCACTGCTGTATCCGCCTCGTTGATGGCATCCAAGCAGTAGTGCTTCGTGAACGTGTGCTGGTTGGACCACGTGGCTGCTCGGCAGATCTGATGAAGCGGCACACCAGCAAACAGGGCGGTAGAGGATGACATCGCCCTGGTGGAATGAGCCCTCACTAAAGAGTGCAGAGGCTTGCCGGCCTGCTGATGGCAGAAGCCAATGGCTGAAGAAATCCAACGTGCAATAGTTGGCTTGGTAACAGGGCGCCCTTTACGCATGCGTCCGTAGGCAATGAACAGTTGATCGGACCTGCGAAAAGGAGCAGTCCTGCTGATGTAAAATTTAAGGCATCCTTTGATGTCCAAAGAGTGCAATTGTTGCTCTGCCGGAGATTGAGGATCGTCAATGAAAGTCTTTAAGAAAACAGGCTCTTTTAGATGGAAATCCGTGGGCACCTTCGGCAGGAAAGTTGGGTTGGTGCGAAGCACCACACAGTCAGGTTTGAATTGGAGAATGTGGCAGGGCTGCCTCCGCATCTTCCACAGCACATGAGGCACCAACGGGATCGGAGGAAAAGCGTAGGCAAATAGATCGCAACAATTCATCAAAAGGGCATTCCCGCACGACCCGTGGTGGGGTTGCCAACTTGCGTAGGATGGGCATTTCTGGTTCTCCGGTGTTGCAAAGAGATCCAGAGACGGACAACCCCATCGTTGAAAAACGAGGTCGAGAGTTGGTTGATGCAACTCCCACTCGTGGGTCGATGACGTGGACCTGCTGAGGGAATCCGCTAGGATGTTGGAGACGCCCGGCAGATGCACCGCCGCCAGGGTAACTTGATGACGGATTGCCCAATCCCAGATCGACTGAGCCAGCCGAGACAAGAGTGGAGACCTGGTTCCGCCCTGCTTGTTGACATAGTGCATACAGGTGGTATTGTCCGTCTAAATGAGCACTGATTCCCCTTGAATCACAGGAAGGAACGACTTAAGTGCCAGAAAAATTGCCATCAACTCAAGCCTGTTGATGTGCCAGGAACGTTGAAGCAGAGACCATTTGCCTATGATGGAAAGGCCTTGAAGGTGAGCACCCCAGCCTTCTAATGAGGCGTCTGTTGTGAGCATGAGTTCTGGAGTGGTGGAGAGGAAAGAAGTTCCTGTCGCAAGGTTGGACGGTTGCGCCCACCATTGGAGAGCTGATCTCATGCGAGCGGTGACACTCACGAGGTCGTTGAAAGAACCGGAGACCTGATGCCACTGTACGTCCAATTCCTCCTGAATGGGACGAGTCCGAAGTCTGCAATTTCGGATCAGTGCAATACAAGACGATGCTATCCCCAGAAATGACTTTAAGATCCGGACAGAAATGGACAGTCTTGCCCGAATCAGAGACATCAAGCGGAGGATCTTTTGTCGACGCGCTTGGGACACGAATGCCTTTGAAAGCATTGTATCCAATGTTGCTCCCAGAAAATTCTTGCTTTGAGCCGGTTCAATCTGAGACTTGTCAGCATTGATGGCTAGGCCGAGAGATCGAAACACGTCCTGACAAAGACGAGTGTGTTGAAGCAGCTGTTTGTGAGACTGTGACTTGAGGAGGCAGTCGTCCAGATATGGAAAGATTTGGAAGCCTCTGAGACGCAGGTAAGCCACTACTGGAGCCAATACGTCCAGGTGACGACCCTCCCTGTCTGGAGGACCTGAAATTGAAGATGCCGGATTACGGGAACGACGTTGTGCAGCTTGAGTGACCACTGAGTCAGGCTTTGGATGAGTGACAAGGCACGCTGGAGATCCTACGGGCAGCTTGTATTTTTTCTCAAGGCGAGGGAGTTGAGCTGGCAGTGAATTTGGAGTTTGCATGAGCGTCACCCCTTCAGTCCATATAAAGTCTATGATGGGTATAGTGTGGACATGTTTGAATGGCTGATTTTTAAAATCATAGAGGAGACAGTTATCCTCCCTCTGGACTCTATGCAACTTGAAGCGCTGGGCCGCTCTATCCATCAGCTGATGGAAACTCGCAATGTCCACCGGAGGCGAATCCTCGGGCTCTACCGGAGGAGGGGAAGGCGCCTGGATTTGGTAGTCGTCCCACTCAGCCATGTGGGTGGCGGCATCATCATCATTATCATCGTGGACTTCACCATCTTCCCGTTCCGGAATTACGTCATCATCATCAACGGGGTATACCGTAGTGTGGATCTTCACTGACGTCTGAACCTGTAGTGAAGGTATTGGTGGCAAATGTGGCGGAACAGGGACAGGAGCCGCCGCAGCCGCAGGCACATGAGGCATAGGCATACCCTGCAGAGAAGGCGGGAAACGCCGGTTGCAGTCATCCAACATATGTTGGAGATTTGAGATGAGCGACAAAGGCAGTGTTGCAGTTGGAACTTGTATAGAGCGATCTTCTGCCTGAGAATACTGGTCATCATCATCATCATCACTGTAATCCTGGCACTTAATAATCAAATCCGAAGGACTGCGTGCCACTCTGAAAGAATCACCCACATCATTATCAGAGTCAGAATCCTGGTCACAGCCCGTGGCAAACATCGGCGAGGGAGGCTGCGGATCTGGAATGGATAGTTGGTCAACTGGCCGTTGACGACGATGGTGCAAGGGGTCGGCGGTGGTAGAGCCAGACCCAGTGGAAGACAAAAGCACCAAAGGCAATGAGGCAAACGATGAAGGAACCACCGTCGACGGTGGCGTCGATGGTGCGGACGACGACGCTGGCAGAGGCGTCGACGAAGTTGTTGCAGAAAGATCCGCCGTCGACGGAGTCGCCGTCGACGGAATCATCGTAGACGGTAAGGTCGTCGACGAATTCGTCGACGATGATGAAGCCACCGTCGAGGGAGCCGATGTCGACGGAGCCCTCGTCGACGGGAGTGACGACGAAGAAGACTTCCTGTGAGCTTTCGTCGACGATGACTTTGCTGACGACGAAGCAGATTTCTTCATCGACGACGAGCGCAACAGGTATTGTCGACGAGACAGTCTTGAAGCTAAGCGATACCTTAGTCGATATGGAAGACGTCGACGTAGCTGTCATAGACTATCCGGAGGCTGATGTCGTCGTCACTGTCGCCGTCGACAATCCGGAGACGGCGTATCTCGTCGTCGGGACGATGGACATGTTTCGGAGCAGAAACATGATGGGAGGCAGCAGAAGACGCCTAAGAGCCAGGTCTCATGGGCGTAGCGGTAGTAGGAGGTGGTGAAGACACCGCAGGAGCCAGAGACATGGAAAGTTTCTTCCTTTTTAGAAAAGGTGAAGGCATATCATGCACACTACTACGCTTGTAGGCTGCTTTAGAATGTCCAGACTGCCAACTTTCTGCATCTGACAGTGCCGAATCCTTATCCTTAAGACGCTGGAGCCAAATGAGGAGACAGCCTTCTCTGTCCTTAAGGGTTTTTGTAGAGAAAGTCCTGCAAAACTTGAAGCTACCAACCTCATGGTTGGGATAAAGCCAATAAATATACTTCTTGTGGGGGTCCTCAGAGTAAAGACGCAATTTCCCACAAGAAGAGCAAGGTCTAAATAAAGACTTCTTACTTGAAGACATGCTGAGAAGACTGGAAAACTTGAAGAAGTTGAGAAAACTGAGCAGAGCTCAGGGAGACTCCCTTCACACGACATGCGGTAGAAAATCTGAGGGTCTGAGCTCTGAGGAGAAGGTTCTGGAAGGGTGCTGGCGCCTGATTGGCTGTAGTTTGGACTAACATAATGACAGGAATATGTTACAAGTGTTTTTTCTCTCTATCATGAATTCCTATGTAGGAATTGTTTTTGAGTCTTTATTATGTATTTACTACTATTATTTCATGTGTTATGTATTTACATACATATGTTATTGGTATGTTATTGCTATTTTATTTACCGTGGGAATCCCACTTCGACGACGGGGAATATTCAAGCTGTGAATCTATGAAAGACACCCTAATACTGGAGAACGAGTAGCTACACTCCCCCAGACGCCCTGAACTGGTTCCAGATATCCTAACCAGGGTACACTTTTTCACGGAAAAGGAAGCAATATTGCAGGCTTCACTAAATAAATCAGAATTGACATACAAGGGGTACACAATTCAACTCTTCCAAGACATTTCCCCAGTGACGCACCTATAATGAATAGGACAGAACGCACATTATTGGCACTGAAACAAAAATAGTACAATGGGGGGGACAAAGTGGGCTCCATCTTGGCGCCCCGGCTGAGACGGAGGGCAGCAAAGGCACATATTGTTAAAATCAAAACTGCAGAAGACACATGGGCCATCACTGAAAAAGACAAACTGACAGCCTTCCACACGTACTATTCTACCTTCTATGATCGAGGGACCACACACCCGAGTGAGATACATTCAAAACTCTTCAACTGTCCATGGGACCCCCAAGACAAACAATATGCACAGCTTTTCGGGGAACCAATTACACTAGAAGAGCTCCAACAGGCTTTGAAGGACTTGACGTAGGGCAAAACACCAGGCCCGGACAGCCTGCTGGTTCACTTCTACAGCATGATCCTTCCGCAAATCCAAGACCAACTATTGTGCCTTTTTAACTTATTCACAGACATTACGGGCCCGACGGCCACAATGGCCATGGCAGAAATAGCACTTACCCGCAAACCTGGCAAAGATCATACATTATGCTCTTCCTACCGCCCTAGTGCGCTTCTCAACACAGATGTTAAAATCTACACAAAAATCCTAGCCAACTGCCTGAAACCATACCTCTCGGGTCTCATTGACCCGGACCAAGTTGGATTTATTCGACAACGTCAGGGAGCAGACAATGTGCGGCGAATAGCCCACTTGGCAGAAAAGACACACGGTCAGAAAATCCCTGCCTGTCTACTATCGCTAGATGCTGAGAAAGCATTGGACCGGGTAGACTGGGTTTTCTTGGGGTAGTACTCCAGAAAATAGGGCTGGGACCCACGATGGTCTCCAGGATAATGGCATCGTACACTCCCCCCAAACACAGGTCAGGGTCAATGAGCAGCTCACATAACCGATACCCATACATATGGGCACTAGACAAGGCTGCCCACACTCTCCACTGCTTTTTGCTCTTGTAATAGAACCATTAGCCATAGCTATTCAACACTCAGGAGATATTAGCAGCATCCCTGTTGGATGAGTAGATCATAAGATTGCCTTATTTGTGGATGACTTACTACATACCCTGTCAAAACCACACACCTCGTTAGCAGCCCTTATCACGCTTCTGAAATCATTTGAAAAGGCCTCCTGCCTCAAAATTTATCTCACTAAATCTTGGGCACTGAATCTAACCATCCTCAATGAAGATATCCCGGAACTACAATCCCTTACCCCCTGTCAATAGGCTACACGCTCGAAACACCATCTTGAACTTAATCTAACTTACACAATATCTACATGGACACAGACAAATCCCGGAATATAGAAAAGCGGTGTTCGGGGACCTACGTATGTGGAAGTCCCTACTAATATCATGGCTAGGATGGCTTAATGCAATCAAAATGTCTGTTCTGCCGAAAATACCGTATTTATTCCATAGACTCCCCACCCCAATAACACAAACTTACATACAACGCTTGCAACAAGACGTAACCAGCTTTATATGGGGAGGAAAATGGGCACAATTCCTAAATGAACTCCATATGCTTCCTCGAGATAGAGGTGGGTTAGCATGCCCCAATCTTCTACAATACTATTGGGCGTTATATTTCAGATACATCTCTGAGTGGGTGGTCCGCGACAGCAAGAAACATTGGCTACATATGGACAGGACAGTAGCCTGCATACCATATGAGACTTAACATGGCTTCCGCTGGGGTCTCGCATACATAGGCACCCTCACAAAGATAGTGTTGGAAATATGGGATAAGATTGCAACCTCTCGGGGCCTCACTGCCTTCTCATCCCATAATACACCCCTGACATGCAACCCGAACTTTTCACCAGCTCTACAACCACACTCCTTCCCAACATGGGCAGAAGGGGAATACCAAACAATTCGGGATCTCTCCGAGGGCGATCAGTGTAAAACATTCGATCAGTACAAAAAGGAATTCCACCTACCTGAGGAGGCTAGGCTACAATACTTCCAGATCCGGCATTGGCTGCACACACCATTGAGCATCCGGGGCGACCCAGCCTTAAACCCCCTTTGAGACATTGGTTCGCTCTTACGATGGATCCCGAGGTCTGATCTCTCGCACCTATCAAGTATTACATCACTGTACTCTGATTAAGCCCACACATACCTGACACACTGGCAAACAGTCAGCACTGATGAGATCACCCCTAAGCAATGGGAACAACTTTGGCGAGATATACCAAAAACATTTAGAAGCATACTGCAGCGGGAGACCGCATATAAACTCTTGACACAGTGGTATTATACACCCCAAAACACACAAAATGTTTCCCAATACCTCACCCACTTGCTGGTGCCGTCAACAAGCGATTGGAGACTTCTTGCACATATGGTGGTCCTGTCCATTGTTGGCCATCTATTGGAAAGAGGTCCTCAGTCATATAAAAGAAGTGATAGGCTACCCTATACCATCAGCCCCAATAGTGATCATCCTGGGAGTTAGGCCTTCAACCCTCCTTGCTATCTATGACCCATGCAGACTGGCGCATATCTTTTTTTTTTAAAGTTTCAAAAACCTTTATTGAACAATTGTACGGTACATCAGTGCAATATTAAATCAGTAAATCCTAAGTCACATTGTATTACATGTGTATGACACCTTACTGTAACAATGTGTCTATAACATTAACTTCCCTACCCCCCAAGTGCCATTGATGCAGATTGAGAAGTCTTGTAGTACAGTCCAGACCTTACTAGAAGAGCATGTCGTGTAGCACAGGCAACAATCAACTGCGTAATATACGAGGATTAGGCAGTACAATTCACTGGAGCACAATTGTAATAGAACTTCTCCCTCCAGTCCCGACTCTCACCCCCGCAAGTGTGGCAGAGAAGACTTTATCGCCTCAGAATTGTACCTACATTACCATGATACTAACATTGTACAGAACCATATCTTATCCAATCCCACCTAAGAGGTTGGGGACCTAGTCCCAGGATCAGTATAATCTCCCGCCCCAAATCAGCTCTTTCCACCCCTTCCTCACTAGTCGCCTCCTGCATGTGCAGGTAGGAGGTAAGCGGGCCCCAAATATCCTTTGGGTGTGACTTAGTGGGCAGCAGTTCTGCGTAGTAGCTCATATTTTCTTGTCAAGTGGCCACTGTGTGAACCCAGCATTTGAACTTGGGAGCACGTCCTCTCCCTCACCGACATGCCACTTGTTGTTTCGCCAGTAGTAACCCCATGGCTAGGAATTTTTTATGTGGTGTGTTAATGTCCTGGGACAACCCCAAGAGAGCCACAAGTGGACATGGCGCCAGCTGGACCCCTAACATGACCGAGAGCCCATCAAACGTCGGAGTCCAAAAAGCTGCCATCTGGGGGCAACTCCAGGGCAGAAGCAGGAAGTCCGCCCCCTCACCGCCACATCTGGCGCACCTATCATTGAGATGGACTCTATGGAGCTTGGTTGGAGTATGGTATAGCCGGGGCAAGAATTTAAAATGAATGAGACGTGACCTACTGTTGCCAGTGATGGCTAATGTTTGCGTACAGCTACGTTCCCATTGATCATCTGTTAATGGAGCTTCTAAATCCTTATCCCATTCTTGCCTGGCTCTAACAGGGTGAGACGGTGCTGCAGCCTGCGTATGTTTGTATAGGAAGGATAAGGCATGCTTAGGGGGCTCCACCTGCAGAAAGGCGTGCAAAGGATCTAGCGTAGTTGGCTCTTCGGGAAATGCAGGGGTGGCGGCCTTTAAAATTGACGGAGTCGAGTGTATAGAAATGTGCATGTAGCAAAAAACTGTTCCTTGGTGCGGAATTTCCCCCCTATGTAAAGGTCCCCCCAGGTAGAGTATGTGAGACCTTCAAGCATCTTTCGACAAATCCCTTCGCACGTAACCTGTAGTATGGGTTTTTCGCAGCAGGGTCATTTTGGGAGAGTATAACATAGGGGACTCTAGCTTATGGGCTATTCGTCGCCATGCCTCAACGGTACAGTCTACAGTAGACGGGTCTCTCTCCCGCTCCTTCACTGTTGTAAAAAGGTAAGCTGCCGGTGGTGTCGGAGCCATGTAGCCATTTTTCACCGCCAGATGGGGCATGAAGGGCGGCGGGTGGAAATAATACGCTGCGAAGTGGGCCTGCGCACAATAATAATAAAATTCAAAGTTAGGCACATTATACCCTCCCTGGAGATAAGGCAACATCATCGTATGTAGATTGAGACGTGCCTGTTTCCCGCACCATATAAGTCTCGTAAGTTGAGATCTGAGTGTACTAAAGAAGAAGCTACCTGGGTGATATGGTATATTAATGAAAAGGTACAGCAACTTCAGCAACAACACCATCTTGATCAGCAAGATACTTCCCGCCATGGAAAGGGGAAGCCGCAGCCACTTAGTAATGATGTCAGTAATCTTATCCATAGCGGTACCATAATTCATTCTCATTAGCGCGTCCCTGCCCCTGATGACGTGTATGCCCAGGTACACGAGTTCCTCCGATTCCTAGACTAGCGGATAGTCTAACTGGTGTGGCGGGGTATTATCCGTAAGAGGGAAAATCGCAGACTTAGACCAATTTATTTGAATTCTCAATATATAACACAAAATTTAGTAATCTCTCGTAATATGGGGTTGAGATTGTCTTTGGTTTTTTTAACATATAATTTCATATTGTCTGCATATGGGGAAATAAGCAGCTGCCTGGAAGGGTAGATCAGCGCCTTGTCGTTGTGATGTTGACGCAATTCAGCAGTTAAGGGTTCTATGGCTAGGGCAAATAAAATTGGGCATAGGGGGCAGCCCTGACGCGTTCCTCTGGAAGCAGGAAAGGGGGAGGACTTGGTACCCTTCAGAAGTACTGATGCCACCGGCTGACAATAAAGCAATTGTATCCATTGGAGGAAAGTAACTTGCATCCCCATACGACCAAATATACCCAGCAGGTAGTCCCATTCCAGGGAATCGAATGCTTTGGTAGCGTCTAGGAACACCGCCACCGCAGAGCAATTGGGGTCAATATCCTGCAGGACCGCGGCAAGGGTTCTGAGATTGTGCGACGTGACCCGACTCAGGATAAACCCCGCCTGGTCAGGTAGCACAAGCCGTTGCATCAGCAAGTTAAGTCTAGTCTCCAGGATTTTTGCAAGTATTTTGGTATCACAGTTTAACAATGATAGGGGCCGATACGATGGTCCCGGGCTGACATCCCTCTTCCAACGCCGCAGAGAATACTTCCTTCAGTATGGGAGCTAAAATTGGGGCATATGTTTTATACAATTCTATTGGCAGCGCGTCAGACCCTGGGGCTTGCCTGGACTTCATCTGCACGATAGCATCTGTGATTTCGTCCAACTCTAAATCAAGGCTCAGGAATTTCCGCTGGGTATCCCGCAACCAGGCCAGCGCAGTGTCCTCTAAATGGTAAGCCAAGGCAAGCGGGGCGCCTCTCTGGGAAGAGTACAGGTTACTATAAAAGTCTCAAAATGTATTCAGTTGTTCAGGGAGGTTTCTATGTATGATACATTGCGCATCTTGTATTTCTGTTACATAGTTGGAAAATTTAGGGAGCCTGGTCGCAGTTGCCAGAGCCTTCCCTGGTCGGTCGCCTTCACCATATACCTTTGCCATATGTGGTTTCCCCCGAAATTTACCTTCCCAGTCAGCCAGCTCTTCGTATTCTGTAAGCGTATTGCGCATGGTGGCTCTAAGTGCGTGTTCGTCAGGGTTGGCGCTGATGTCATTTTCCAGCTTTTTAAGTATCTTTTCTAATTTGGAAAGGTCATTACGCAATGTTTTAAGGCTGCTTCCCCCTTTGGAAATGCACCACCCTCGGGCCGTGACCTTGAACGATTCCCATACTATTGTGATGCTAGAGACAGATTTCACATTACGTTCAAAGAAATCTTGTATATCTTTCTCCATTTCCGCCTTAAACACTGTGTCCTGTAGATGTAGAGGATTAAGAAGCCAGCTACTGTAGGGGGATTGTTTTAATGGGGCATGTAGCTCCGCCACTACAGGAGAATGGTCTGAGTACTTGCGGGCAAGATGTACTACATGTCTCAGCCAGTGCGCCTTTCCAGCAGATATGAACACGTAATCCAGCCTAGCCCAAGGTGTGTGGACTGCTGAGTAGTGTGTGCCTTCCAGCAATGTAGGGTGCATGTGCCTCCAAGAGTCGAGTAGATAATTGTCAGCTATGAGATCTTGCAGCGCTTTACACAAGTTAGTGTAGTGTGCTGGGGAAGCTCGGGACCTATTCATTCGGGGCAGTAATGCTATATTGAAATCTCCCCCCCATATTACATAAGTAGTGCCTATCTCCTGAATTCTGCTCCATAATCGGAGGAGAGTCTGAGGCTCATCAGTGTTGGGGCCATAGTAATTGGCAAACGTCACATCATAAGAGTGAAGCCTCCCCTAGAGCAGATAAAACCGTCCACCCGCATCAGTCTCTGCCCCACCGGGTACAAACGCCATCCCTCTTTTAACCAAGATACCGACACCACAGGAATAGGTAGAATAAGATTCAAAGCAAGGGCTGAGGCCTATCTTGAGGTAAACAAAGGCGCTGCTTCAGGGCACAGGTGTGCTTCCTGTAGCATTGCAATTGCCATGTGATGCCTATCTAAATAACCCAGTACCTGCCTTTTTTTCCTAAGGTTATTCAGTCCCCGCACATTCCACAACATTACCTTGACGCTATTCAAAGCACGTGTGTTGTCTGCCATTGCCCTAACTCTTGATATACCGTACTCAACCATGCATCATTAACCATTAGCGATTGAATAAATTGCAACTTTGCACTCGAGGTACAACCCCCCTCCTCCCACACTGACATCCCCAACTTGCCGGGTACATGATCCCCTCCCACCGAAGAAACCTTCATAATTCAACTATTACTTTCCCTTCTTAACGAGTCTTTAGGGGGTGCGCCCTCGCAGGGAATACACCAGGGGTACACGACCCACACACTGCGCCGCCATGAAGCGGACAGCTACAGCGGAACGGAGGTAAGTTGCCGAGCAGGTTATTTGGTAATACAATGAACATAGTTATACATCACCATAGTAGGTCAGTCCGTCAAAAGCAGAGTGTCAGGGAGAACCTTAGGAGGTTAATAGGGGAATGGGTACTTCAGCTCGGGTTCGATAGAGGAGAGTGAGGTCTGGGGCGCTCTCGTGCCCCCTACTCCACAGATGTTGCCTTGCTGTGGTGCTTGAGATAGTCTTTAACCTGCTGCGGGTTCTGGAAGTAGTGCTGCTTCCCTTGACGAGTGATCTTCAATTTCGCTGGCTACAGCATGGCGTAGGGGATTTCTTGCCAATTGGAGTTTTCTCTTGACTGCAGAAAACTTCCGTCTGGCGTCCTGTACCGAAATCCGGAAAAAAGGCCAGTGTTGTGTTCTCGTAGTGAACCTGTTTCCTTTCATGGGCCATGCGCAGTACCGCATCCCTATCCCGATAGTTTAAAAAGCGGGCTATCACCGGTCGTGGTGTTGTCCCAGAGGAGGGCGGGCCGCCAGAGATCTATGCGCTCTTTCCATCGTAAGGTGTGTTGAGAAGGATTCCCTGCAGAACAACGACTCCATGACCAGTTTTTCAATGAAGTCCTCCATACGGCCCACGTTGGTAGACTCCACCAGGCCTAGGATGCTTACATTGTTTCTTCTGGTGCAAGCCTCCAAGTCCTCATTTTTCTCGGAAATAATCCTGAGCAGCTTACCCATTTGTGTGATTTGCCCTTTACTGGTAGTGGCACCATCTTCCAGGTCTGACACTCTGGTCTCTGATTCCTTAAGTAGCAACTCATGCTGATCAAGTTTGTTGACCACCGCTTCCATTCGTAAGTTCATCGTGTCCATTTTAGCGTCTACAGATGTAAGACTGCTTCATTCTAAGCAGGAGGGCTCTCCAGTCCTCCTCCGGCACATCAAAGGTATCAGATTTCACCTGTTCCGATGAGTGCGATCTGGGTGTTTTATGCGTTTCGAATGGGATCTTAGTTTGCTTTGTGTCTGTGCGCCCCATGTCGCCGTCCAGCGGGGTGAGTAGCAGTAAAGGGCAGGCCCTCCTGAGGGGTCACCAGCACATGAGCACCGCACAATGTTCCGAGATCAAGATTGAGCGCAACTCCCGCGTGGTCAGGGCGAGCAGTTCCAGCAGACCTACACGTCGTTGTAATTCCCCCTGCGTCAACCGGAATACACACTGATCCACCTCCTCGCTGGGAAGTTACAAGCGCTTGCACGTGGCGTCCATAAGATGCGGCAATGTGAAAGTAAACTCAGACCTGCGTAACAATAAACGGAGGTAATGAGTCCCAAGGGCGCACTGAAGAGCACTAGAATTCAGGCAGCTGAGTTGAGGGGGCAGAGGAGCATCAAGGGATAAGCGTCAGGGGCCGCCGTTATATCAAAAGGTTCATAGCATGGTGTCTCCCCTGAGGCTAAGCGCTGCTGATAGAGGACACCACTCATCCACCTCAAGTATGTCGAAGTATGACAAGGCACAGGAGCTGCGCGTGGCACCATCGAAAATCCGTGCAAGCGTGAGGCAGCTGCGGGGTAATGTCAGTGTGCAGCAAGCGGCTGCGCCTAGCTCCAAGGGTGCTGTAACCCTGCCTCGTGTATTATCGCAATGGCGAGTCAAAATGGCGGCTGCTTCACTCAGCAACTATGGCAGGGTTTGGCAGGGAGATCGGTGCAGAAGTCAAGACTGTGCATCCCAGGCGGCACTAATAGGATGAAATGTGCACAGTTTATTTCGATTCAGGGCCTCATCGATCACCAACGACTCGCCGCTGTTTATAATTGCGATGTTCTGTTGGCGGCCCGCTCCGGGCCCCCCGGGCGTCACCAAGCCGCAGCGCAGCCTCCACAAGCGCTGCGCGGCTCCAAGCAATCAGATCACGCGTTGGTGTCCGCCCGCTCCCAAATGCAGCTCCTCATCTTGCACAATCAGGTATGTGATAGTAGGAGCGACAGAGACCCAGCGCAGCAGCCCGCCGTATAAATATCCGCCTTCCGCTCTCCGGCGGCCTCAGTCTTTCCCAGCGAGTGTAGCCGTGTCCTTGCCTCCGCGCTGGGTCTCAGCAGTCCGCTTCAGGTATCGGTGGCCTTATCAGCAGCTTCGCTCCAGGCTAGGCACATGAAAGTAGTATCCCCGGAATCAGCAGAGGTTCAGGCATCTCCCGGAGAGGTCAGATATTCACATTTCCAATCAAGGATGTTTCTCTGCTTGGCTGGGTTGGAGCCTCACTGGTGTGCGGCCATCTTGGTTGTGCGCCACCTAGCGCCCCCCAGACTGGCGCATATTATCTCAGATTCATGGAGCAGCCAAGCAAGTAATAGCAGTCGCGGCTGGCATGACTCGCGGGTGAGGTCATGCGGGGAGGGGGTTGTGCGCAAAGTGGGCGGGGGTTAATTTGAAATAAAAACGTACCTTTGCCAGCCCGTTGCGGTCCAGCGTCGCCTCTGCTCCAAGTCCTTGCAGGAAGCAGGAAGCCTCCCTCCCCTCCCCTAAGCTAATCACAACACTGCAATTGCAGCCTACATGGAGAAAAGGGAGAGTGCGTATGATTGGATTGGTTAGCCCTGGGGCCAACCAAACAGTCAGCGCCCACAACAGTGGGCAAGCCACTCCTACCCTGCCCTGTAGCAGGACCACCCACTCGCCCCCAACCAAACCCTTCTGCTTTCTCGCAGTGCGAGAAGCAGAAACATAAAATGGTATTTATAATACCATTTTATGTTTCAGGTTCTGGCACTGCGAGAAAGCAATGGGGCAACACTACTCCGCCCACATGGAGGAGCCGCCCTGAGTAATAGCACTATATTGGAAGAATACATCTACACCACCAATCGACCTATGGTTTCCCCGCCTATGGCATTCTATGACGATGGAACTTCTCATGACTTTATTAACACATACTAAATCTACGTTCACAAACACATGGCAACCTCTAATAGACCACTTTTCCAAATTAGAATTCACATGCTTTACCCCACCAAACCTTCGAGCCTCACAACTCCTCGAAGACACCCCACCAATTCAGAATACCGACATATTACAAGAGAAATATTAGACAGCCCACACAGGGAGGCCACTACCTAGTCCTTAGATTTAAATGGGAAAACCTGGGATCCTTTCACTGGTAGTACCTCTCACCTCCTTCTTCCTGTCATTCTGTTTCTATCTTCCTGTTGTTCTCCCATGATTACAGTTATAAGTTGAAAGTATAATATAATAATAAACGCTGCACATTGACTATAAGTAATTGATGTATAATTATGATGCAGATGCTGATCTGATGTAAATTTCCAAAGCCAATGTTGCCGGACATTGCATTTTGTTTAAATACTTTTATCTTGCTTTTCTTTTCAATAAACAGATTTGAAACAAAAAAGGAATCACAAAGGGGCTATAACTACCAAAGAAGAAGACATTCTTTCAACATTTGAAGATTTCTATCTTAACTATATTTGAAGTGCAACTCCTCAACCTGTAATGAATGTATACAATACCTCAAACATTCTATACCCACACTATCTAAACAAGCAAGAAAAATATTTAACAACCCAATTTTCCCTCAGGAAATTAAAAAAACTATCTATTACATAAAACACAGGAATGCACAGGTCCCGAAGGCTTTCTGCTTTTTTTGTGCTGCACTTGTACAATACACAATACACTAATACAGCCACTTAGAGCCCTCTTCATTCATTGTCAGACAAAGGCTTAGTAATCGGTACTACCTCTAATGCGACAATCGTTGTGTTACCAAATGAAGGCAAGAATCCATGCAAACCAAAAACTATATTGCCCTATATCCTGTATTGATACAGACTGCAAAGTATATTCTAAAATTCTTAACAGACTCAAACTCTTCGTTAAATTAATTGTTCACTCTTCTCAGTCAAGATTCGTCAAGGACAACATTAGATTGTCTAGTCATGTCGTAGACTCATACTCTACGTACCTTCTTAATAACTGTGCCTATCAGATATTTGTATAGAGTCCCACTCAGTTTGTTATCTATGCCTATAAAACGTAGTAAAATTACTTTGAGATGAAAAATATTCTAACAGTCATTTCATGAAACTTCTAGGCACAGGTCTAGGAGGGGACTGCTGCTACAGGATTCTGATGGTAATGATTTCTCAAGGCAGTTGGGATTAACCACTGAATAAAAGAATGCATTCCCACCTTCTGCTAAACCTAAAAACATTATTGTGCTGGATGTCAAAGTCATTCATTCTTGCCTTTGGCACATTTTAATCTTTGGCTAGACCGGATATCATCCCCTGATGATAGCTTCTCAAGGAAGTTTGCTCTTTCTGATGTCTTCAATTCCACCTAACAATCATACTTCATCTCTGATAGGTATATTATAAAGCTCACTGATTCTAACACATTTGTTCAACTTGCCTCACATCTTTAGGCTGTGATCTCCCTCAGGTCGTCCCTCACTCAGCCATGTCGCCTCCTCATTAGGGGTCTTGGTTACCGTGTCTGACCTGATTGCAAACTGTGGAGTTCAGTCACTCCATCCAAGATCTTGCTGGTAATTCACTATTTCCCCTCATCTCATCAGCTGGCATTGTCCTAGCCAGGTGACCCACAGCTAATTGGCAACGCCTGTCCAGATGGAGTATGCCTGTCAGAGAGCGCATGATCTGCATTCCTCGGGCACCAAGGTGCCCCTTTCATTCCATCTTCCTCACAGTAAGCAGGACATACATCTGTTCAATTTTCCGGAATTTACACCCAAGAGAAGCCTTTTTACAGGTGCCCAGAACAGAAAGCACCAAGACCCCATTCACCGGTTTATTTACTTGGGATTGGGCCCTATCATACATCTCAATTTGACCCTGGGGAGTTCCAAACGTCCCTACCTATTTCTGAACATGTGCGTCGGAGGTCTGGGTCACTTAATTCAGGATTATATGGTGGCAGGATGCTGAGTTTCATTGCACGATATTGTTTGCAAATATAGGTGTTTGAAGCTGCAGCACATCAACTACCTCAAATGCAAGCGTTAACAGTGTTTTTACAGTGTTTTCGACAAATCTATTTTTGCAGATATACTAACGTTAACTCAAGTTTAAAATGTTTTGTGAGACAGAGAGGAAGAGAGAGAATGTGGGTGGTAAGTGAGAGACAAACATTTCCCTCCGAATCTATACTACTATTATAAAGAGAGAACAGACACCTTTTGGCAAGGTAAACTCGGGAACCACAGCGCCAATCCACACACCCAATATATTGTTGTAATCCTCAGGGTGTGTAGATGGACATAGGCTGTATAAAATAAAACAAAAAACGTAAATTTAAAAATTTAAGTTTTAAAACAAAGTAGTCCCCTAAAACAAGCGCCGACCGCGACGTAGCGCTAACCGTGACCTACACCTGCGTGATGACGACAGGCGGGGAGGAGCGGCGACGTGCGGCGAGGAGTGGCGCGGCAACTCAAGTAAGGCGAGGATGGAGCAGGTCCAGGCAATGTCGGTGCGGGCGGGGGCCCGGGAGTGGGGGCTAAGTCCGGAGCGGAGGTAAGGCAGAGGCGGGCAGGAGGCAGGCGGCGGTCAGCTGTATACGTAATGTCGGGGCGGGAGGGGGGGCCGGCCGGGACGCGGTGGCCTGGCCGGGACTAAGCAAATGCACATAATGCAGCCCCCAGCCCTCTTCTGCCCCCGGGCAACGCCGGGGCGGGCTGCTAGTCTAAATATATATTCACACAATTATCTTTTATTGAACTGTATGTGTGTGCATACACAAAATAACACCTCTTCCTTCACTTTCACCTCAAACGTTTTGGGTGTTTGCCGAGTTAATATCTTCCACTTCACCACACAAGGATTAACTTATCGATAGAAGTGCCAAAGATGGTGAAGGATATCTTGAAATGAATCAGAGATTAGCAGCAGCAGTGCTAGTTAAATTAATTCCAGGATTACGCCATTGTCAGAAAGAAATTGCATTACATTATGAAAGTAGGTCTTCTCTAATCACGTATAAGTGGATCTGTGTAATATAAGTCTTATAAAAAATGTAGAATCTGAAACAAATAAAAAGGTAACATTTGAAAAACAGCCCGTCTTCCAAGTATGCTTTAATCATTCTAACACACAGCTGAGTGACATTGATACATTGGAACAAGGATACTGCACTGTATCCACTGGCATCAACACATGTCAAACGGCAAGTAATGGCCAAAAACTACCTCTGAAACACAATATTCCTTCTAATCATATAGCTAGCAAAATGGTTCCGTGAATTACACACTTGGTGCTGACTTCTGTGTGATCAGTGGGTCACTAGCTCACTCCCCCGTACTTGAAACTCTGTTTTCCATCCTTCCAAGGCGGGGAATTCATTACCATCATATTGGGTAATAGTTGCACGTTACTTAAAGTACGTAACTGTAGTATTACGAGCTAGATAAGCAGATTGTTACTGGCATTATTTTCCAAGCTTTTGAAATAAAGTGTGAGGTAGTTAAATGCATGCGCTGGATTTCTATACGTTTGGTTGCTATCAATGAATTTCCCATCTCACTGACTGGACTACACACTCTACACCGTAATCTCCAAACAACTCCACTGTGAAGTAGTGTGGCTCACTGGTTAGAGGCGGCAGACCCGAGAGCAGAGGACGGCCCGGGACCAGGGTTCGATTCCCGGCGCGGCAGGTTTCTGGACCAGGGTCAGCGGACTCGATAATTCTCTCGCCTCGGTGCCCACTCTGATCAGCGATCACACTCGGCAACTCTGGGCATTAGCTTGCCTCATCTTCACTAACGGCCCCACCAGACCGCCGGGGATGCCTGGTCTCACCCTGGAGATACCCATTAAGGGACCATCTCTCAGGGAAGCCAGGAAGGGTTTCGCAGCGGTCGAAGCGCCTTGGGACCCTCCGGGTAAGTAGTGCGCTATATAAATGCCTATACATACATACAGACTCCAGAACACCGCTGTATGACTCAAACTCGACCTCCCATGCCGCACATACATCACACCGCACCTCAAGAAGCTTCACTGGCTCCTCATTCACAAGCGCAGCCAATTCAAACTTCCAATCTAATGCACACATACTAAGCTTTACCCAACACAGGACCAGAATCCCTGGACAGCCACATAAACAAAAAGACCAGACGCCTCACTCACTTGCACACATTCCCCTCACCCGCAAAAGCAAAACTGAAGGTTGCTTATTCTCCTACATCGCACCCATGACATGGTATGACCTCCCTCAACACATCAGAGCCTCCTCTTCTCTACTTGAATTCCACAAGAAGCTGAAGACCTGGCTCTTTCCACACACTTACACACCTGCTCAAGCACCTGGATACCTTCTCACGTGAATAATGCTCAATAAAAATCAACGTAACATAACAGTGCCTTAAATTGAGTTTAGCCTGAATATAATGGAAAAAGAAACTAAATGTAGATCTCAAAGGATGTACCATGACATGGACAAACGTCCTCCTTGAACCCAACAAGCTGTAGGTACCACACCCAAACAGAATTGTATGAGAGGTTTTTTCAGCTTTACCGTCCAATTTATCTTACATTTTCCCAGCAGAGCTTTAGTTGATTAAACGAATTTAACCAGATCAATTTAAAATTAGTGCCTTTGCAACATATAGGATCTATCTGGGTGTCCTTCAGCGCTGAGTCAAATTGAATAAGTCTTGGTGATGCTCTAGGCAGAAAGGTAGCCTCAAATTATTTTATTTCTTTATTATTTAAACATTTAAATGGCATGCACCGTTAAGTCAATTGTCTCAAAGCATCCTAATGAGCATAGATAAGGACAATAAACGACTAGAGGACAAACCCATTGAGCAGAACACTCTAATTGGTTATGAGATACGTTTTGATAGCTTTTCAGAACCTCAAGAAGGCAGGTTTGTTTTTAAGTCGACTGATAGAGCATTGCACGTATTTGATCCTGTCATCAGGAATCAACTTAAAAGGCAAGTTTTCAGAATAATCGCAAGGCCAAGATATGAGGATTTTGGTCACAACAATGTATGGTGATGTTCGCCTGAAGATACAGTGGAGCTAAACTTATTTTGTAGGCAATCTGTTTCTCCACAAGTATCTGATGTAAGAATTTTAATACTCCAGATATACTCACTGTCTTCTTGATGTTCAAGACAGGTAAGCTGATTCTGAATAACCTCAATGGTGTGTTTTAAACTTAAGAATCAGTGAACACAGGAGATGTTCATAGTCGACTGTATCAAACACTACAGAAGGATCGAGGAGTATCAAAAGGGACAGATGGTCCTCGTCTGTTTTCAAGATCTGCAAAGAGGCATTCTCTGCACTAGCATTTGGGTAGGCTTCACACACCCCCAAGTTGATTTTCAAGTAATAGTTTGACTATAGCTTTAAGCTGATATACAAGCACCAATGCCATGATGGAGAAGCCCACAAACATTTGAATGGGCTTTAGGAGTCACGCTTCGCTGCTAAAAAATACTTGTCTCATCAACTATCTACCTACAGCTCCCAAACAGAGAAGACAGAGATGAACTCATCTAGAAAAGGACTGAACTCTATCCTGACTTTGACTTCCTTTGCTGTGTTATAGGTATCCAAGTTCCAAAGGCTGTATGCCCTGATTGGGACTGTCCCAGATTGGTAGATACAATAGATATTGTAGTATATAAAATCCAACTATCCAAGTTTTGGAATGTATTCTGTGCGATAAATTGCGCCTACTCTGAATATTTGGGGCATGACATGCAGATTCTGGTGCTGTATTTATTGTTCTCTTTATTGCTGTGAAAGTCTGACACTTGTAACCAGCAGAAACTTACCAAAGGGTGCGAACTATCATATCATCAATAATTTTCCAGTACTGTAAAGTCGCACAATTCGAAATTTCAACTCCTGTGTAAAAGGGTTTGCACAGAGATGCTTATATTGGATTACAAAATCCTTAGTAAGGCCCTGGCTAGCTGCCTGCAGCCACATATACCCCACCTGATACAGAAAGATCAGAATGTCTTTATTCTACTTCGTAGCACCTCCTTGAACATCCAGCGCCTATATAGGGACTGGATGAGATCCCAGTTGACATGGCACCAAAGGCAGTGGTACTATCTTTTTGACTAAGGTCTGCAATACCTTACAATGGAGATACATGCTACCGGTCATGACCCGCATGAACATAGGCCTAGAATGGGCCAAATTGTTAACACTAGCCTACGTAAAAACTGGGCAAAACAGCTAGGCAGGAGTTTGAACAGGTGGATTTTAGGAAGGTATATAGGGAGTGGATAGCAGAAGAAGCTGAGCTTGATCACGAGGAGCAGAAAGAGAGTCTAGCCTCTCCACCAGGCAGAGAATTAAATGTAATAGACTGGAGCAAGGATACATGGATGGACCAAGTGCCTAAGGGAGTTAGGACAGCCTGGAGTGGGGTGTCAAAGGGGAGTACGGTAAGGCCCGAGGAGAGGATGCGGAGCGGGCCAGAGGCCTACAAGCCCCCATCGCACCCTTTTAGCAGCAATAACTTGGTATGGAGGGACAGGGAGGAGGAAGGGCAGAACGGGCATGGGCAGGGGGCGGCCTGGTCCAGACTGGGGAGCATAGCCAGTGTCCTGGAAGTCAGGCATTAAGGCAAGGCATATGTGAGGCCCATTAAGGAGGGGACTGGGCAAAGGAGGGTGGGCCAGGGGACAGTAGCAGGGGGACCTGGGGTGCGTTCCTGGTTAGTCCAATGACCTGGAGAGGGGAGTCCTCCATCAGATAGTGAGGAGGTGGGACAGGGGTCAGCTGAGGTGTTTGAAATGAAATGAAAAATTATATTTATATATAGCGCGTAACTACCCGGAGGCCTCGCAGCGCTTTAACTGATTACCAAGGCGAGGTACTGGGTAGGTTAACACGCTTTTCTAAACAAGTGAGTTTTTAAAACTTTCCTGAATGCCATCCGGTTGTTGTTCTCTCTGAGATCCAGAGGAAGGGAATTCCAAATTTTTGCAGCAGTGTGCGAAAATGAGCGGCCCCCCCATCGGGCTTTATTGATTTTGGTTGTGGTGGCTGTGGAACGGACCCTGCCCCTACCTCTATTGGGCGGTGGCTCAGTACCGATTCTTTGGGCTCCGTTGATGGTCCCACCGCGTCCCTGGCAACCCGGCATACTCCCCTTTCTCTTTCCATGCAGGAATCGAGTACGAGTGACGACAACCCGGAAGCAACTACCGCTGACCCCGGAAGTCCCGCCTACGATCCCGGACAGGAACACGGAAAAGGACGCCGCAGAGAAGGAACAGGGTTCTTGACGGCGGACTCGTGGCAGGAGACAGCAAACCAAGAACTGGAGGCGGTGGACGGAGATAGCGGAGGCCAAGGAGAAGTGAAGACCGGAGGCGAGGAGGAAGAGATCTGGAGCGAGGACTGGTGGAGTCCCCAGGAGGTGGCTGGAGAGCGGCCGCAACTCGGAGAAGAGTTGCGGCGGGGCATGTGAGTACCCTGTCTCCTGAACTGCAGGTCGACTTGTATCATAGTGTATATAAGAAATCCCCTCACTGTATAGCACTCCTAGGAGCACTGTATATACGCGCACTTCCCGAGCCACTGTATATAGAGAATACCGCCACCGGAACCCTCACTACTTTCACCCTTTTCCTTTCCCGCTTGTATCCCCTTCCGTCTTCGACCCTTCCGAACCCTCCTCACTCTCTCCTCTGTCCCATCACAAACCGGGTGTTGGTGTCATCGGTCAGTACTCAACGTCGAGCACTAAACTGCCCTATTTTGTCTCTCTTTAACTCCGAGGGCCACCGGATCCTCAAGTCGGAGAGAAGAAGACGTACCACGCCAGCTCATCGCGGATCACTCCTCCCTGACGACTACCTTCCAGGAACTTCCCTCTCCAATCCTTTGGTGCCTTTACCTCTGCAAACTCTATATCTGTGTGTGTTAATAAAAAGAGCTAAAGACATAGCTCACTACATACGGCCTCCACGCCTGTTATTCCGGTCCGCCCATACCCAAAGCCCACAGGTGGTGTCAGAAGTGGGATACACCGGAAGCATGGAGGCTGCAGTAAAGAAACTGGCCGAATCCCAGGAGCAGATGGGAAAGCTCATGGAACAATTCCTAAAGACTGCCGAAGAGGATCGTGGGCAATTACACGATGTCCTGAAGGGTCAAGGTACGGCCCAAGACCAGGCCCTAGGAAAACTCACTGACGTGTTGGGACAACAGAGGCCCGTTACTTCCCTTCCGTCGGTGGTGCTTCAAAAGTATGTTCCAGGCGAAGACCCGGACTTTTTCTTTACAAACTTTGAACGCCTGGCACACGCTGCTGCTTGGCCAGCCGACCGCTGGGGTCACTATTTGGGTCCTTTGCTTACTGGGGAGTTACAGGCGGCCTACCAGCAGGCCAACGTCCAGGGGCAGACCCCGTATGCTGATATAAAGGCATGCATTCTGGAACGGCTAGGAATCGACGATGAAACTTATAGGATACGCCTCAGACAAGTGAAGGAAGGGCCACAAGAAAACCCCAGAGCTCTTTCCTTCCGTATCCAGGATTTGGCTAATCGTTGGTTGAAACCCGCCACCTCCTCCAAGGACGATATTTTGGCTAAAATATATCTGGAGCAATTTTTGGCTTCCTTGCATCCCTCCACGCAGAAGTGGGTACGCCAACACGCCCGCCTAACACTAGATACGGCCGTGGAAATCGCCAGCGCTTTCAATCGTGCCCAGGAGACTCAGAGGATAAAAGAGGAGCACCCAGCCCGAGGTCATCACCCCAATCACGTCCGAGCCCAAAGACCTCCACTACCTAGAAAACCAGAACCAACTCCCCTATTTCCTTACCCCGTCCTACCACGACCACCGAACCCCGGACCCCAATGCTACCATTGTGGGGGTTATGGGCACATCGCCAGAGTTTGTCCCCAGAGAGAGGAACCCATGGAGGTGGGGCTGGTTAGGAATCTGGTATGTGACACCCCGGAGAGGGAACCCCCTCGTTTTCACTGTCCGGTGAGAATAGACGGTCAACCATTACGCGCTCTGGCTGATTCCGGTTGCCGGCAAAGTGTGTTGCGCCCTCAGGAACTACCCACTCGCATAGGACCAGTGACCGGTACAGTTGCCATCCAGTGCGTACACGGCGACACCAAGACTTATCCCACTGCTAGGGTGCGGGTACAACATCACGCAGACCAAGGAAGCCTTCTGAACGTAGGCTTAGTACCCAATTTACCAGAACAAATCATACTGGGCAGTGATTATAGCGGACTTCCTCATCTCCTCCAGAAAACAACCGATTCCCTTGAGAAGTGGTGGGCAGAAGCACCATTTCCCCAAACCAGTAATGATGCAAACCTACCGATCAAACCGTACAAAACCAAGAGCCAAAAGAAGAAGGAGAAAAGAAATCACACCACCGCGTATCCCGTTCAAGTGAACGACCATCCTTGGGAATCTGATAGGGAGTTCCGGGCGGCTCAACAAGAAGATCCCATGTTACAGAATGCCTGGAACCGGGCTCTGGACAATGAAGACCCTCTTCAAGTAGGTCCCTACTTCTATAAGCGGAATGGACTATTATACAGGAAGGGCAGCCCTCAGCAAGCTTCGCAGTTGTTAATTCCTGGTCCCTTTCAGGAGAAAGTGTTGTTCCTAGCCCACAGCCACCTACTAGGGGGACATTTTGGTGACGTAAAAACGGGACAATCCATCCTCGACCGGTTCTATTGGCCGGGGGTCTATCAGCAGATAAAACGATACTGTCAAGAATGTCCAGTGTGCCAGAAAAATAGCCGATATCGCCCTCCCCGGGTACCCCTCCAGCCTATGCCCCTCATAGACATTCCTTTTAGTCGGGTTGGCATGGATCTTATAGGTCCTCTACTTCCTTCCAGAAGTGGGTGTCGATACGCCCTGGTTTTGGTAGACTATGCCACTCGTTTTCCAGAAGCAGTGGCCTTAAAACAGCCTACCACCCAGAACATTGCAAAAGCACTTATCTCCATATTTTCCCGAGTAGGTTTTCCCCGAGAGATCCTAACGGATCAAGGGACCCCCTTTGTCTCCTCCCTGATGAAACAGGTATGTTCACAGCTTGGTGTAAAACAGATAAGGACCTCGGCTTATCACCCCCAGACCGATGGCCTTGTCGAACGGTATAATGCCACCCTAAAGACTACGCTTAAGAAACTGCTGGCCCTCGAAAGCAAAAGATGGGAAGAGATGCTGCCCCTAGCCTTGTTTGCAATCCGATGCAAGGTTCAAAGTAGTACAGGTTTCTCCCCCTACGAACTTTTATATGGGAGGGCTCCCCGAACCCTGTTGGACATGGCAAAAGAAGCCTGGGAGGCCGAACCTGATCGCACCAAACCCCTCCCAGAATATGTTGCTAACCTAAAAACCCACTTAGGACAAATACGAGAGATTGTGCGTCAGAACCTGTTAACAGCACAGGCCTCTCAAAAACGCCAATATGACAAGGGAACTAGGTCACGTTCATTCAACCCAGGTGATCTGGTACTTCTCCTTCTGCCATCCTCAGACCATAAACTACTGGGTCAGTGGCAGGGCCCTTTTGAAGTCCTACGTCAGGTAACCCCCGTGACCTATGAAATTGAGTTGGATCCTCAACGAGGGGTTACCCAGATTTACCACATAAATCTTCTAAAACGATGGGAAGGACCCCGTCCTGTTCTGTCCGGTCTTGCTACGCCAACAGTCCTCCCTTATGAGGTCTGTTTTGATCCCGACTTACGGGAGCCCCAAAAAGAAGATCTACGTACGGCCTTGACCTCCCTTCAGCAGGTGTTTTCCTCCTTACCAGGCCATACCACGGTTATAGAACACTGTATTCGAACCGAACCTGGGAAAACCGTGAGACAACGGCCCTATCGAGTTCCAGAGGCTCGAAGGACGGTGATCAAGGAGGAGACCGACATGATGCTAAAAATGGGCATCATTGAGCCGTCCATCAGTCACTGGAATTCCCCTATTGTCTTGGTACCGAAGCCGGATGGCTCGGTACGATTTTGCATAGACTTCAGGGAGGTCAACAAAGTCTCCTGTTTTGATACATACCCGTTACCCAGGGTAGATGAAATGGTAGAGCGCATAGGCAAGGCTAAGTTCATCAGTACCCTTGACCTCTGTAAAGGCTATTGGCAAATCCCCCTCCGCGCGGAGGACAAAAAGAAAACAGCCTTTTCAACCCCGGATGGCCTGTTTCAATTCAAAGTGATGCCCTTTGGCCTTCACGGTGCCCCCGCCACCTTTCAGAGGGCCATGAATCAGGTCCTCCAACCTCATTCCCAATACGCCGGGGCGTATCTGGATGATATTATCATCTATAGCGACACCTGGACCCAACATCTACAACACTTACAGAAAGTCATCTCCTCGCTGGGGAGTCATGGCTTTACCATCAATCCCTCCAAGACCACACTGGCAGCACAAACCGTAAAATATCTGGGTTTCCTCCTGGGCGAGGGGGTCATCAGACCCCAAAACAAAAAAATAGATGCCATACAGTCCATCCCCTTCCCACAAACACGGAAAGAATTAAGGGCTTTTCTGGGCCTCCTGGGTTACTACAGGAGGTTCATTCCCCGCTTCTCTCAAACAGCTGCTCCCTTAACCGATCTCCTCAAGAAGTCCACAAAAGCCGAGGAGGCCCTCTCCCATCCAACCCCGGAGTTGCTACATGCCTTCAGCCAACTGAAGCAGTCTCTGGTTTCCGAACCCGTTCTAATCAGTCCCGACTACACCAAGGCATTTATCCTTCAAACGGATGCATCAGACCAAGGTATAGGGGCCGTACTATCCCAGAAAGACCGGGACGGTAATGAGAGACCAATCCTCTACCTAAGTCGAAAACTCTTTCCCCGGGAGCGGAATTATGCAGTAATTGAAAAGGAGGCCTTGGCTATCAAATGGGCCATAGAAAGCCTTCGTTATTACCTGGATGGTCGCGAATTTATCTTATATACGGACCATGCGCCATTGGAATGGATGGCCAGAAACAAAGGACACAATGACCGTGTTCTGCGATGGTTCCTTACTCTTCAGCCCTACAGATTTACAACATTACACAGAAAAGGGGTGGAGCAGGGAAATGCCGACTACTTATCTCGTTACCCACCCCCAACAAACTCTAGTAGAAAGACGGCTAGGGGAAAGGGATGTGGAACGGACCCTGCCCCTACCTCTATTGGGCGGTGGCTCAGTACCGATTCTTTGGGCTCCGTTGATGGTCCCACCGCGTCCCTGGCAACCCGGCATACTCCCCTTTCTCTTTCCATGCAGGAATCGAGTACGAGTGACGACAACCCGGAAGCAACTACCGCTGACCCCGGAAGTCCCGCCTACGATCCCGGACAGGAACACGGAAAAGGACGCCGCAGAGAAGGAACAGGGTTCTTGACGGCGGACTCGTGGCAGGAGACAGCAAACCAAGAACTGGAGGTGGTGGACGGAGATAGCGGAGGCCAAGGAGAAGTGAAGACCGGAGGCGAGGAGGAAGAGATCTGGAGCGAGGACTGGTGGAGTCCCCAGGAGGTGGCTGGAGAGCGGCCGCAACTCGGAGAAGAGTTGCGGCGGGGCATGTGAGTACCCTGTCTCCTGAACTGCAGGTCGACTTGTATCATAGTGTATATAAGAAATCCCCTCACTGTATAGCACTCCTAGGAGCACTGTATATACGCGCACTTCCCGAGCCACTGTATATAGAGAATACCGCCACCGGAACCCTCACTACTTTCACCCTTTTCCTTTCCCGCTTGTATCCCCTTCCGTCTTCGACCCTTCCGAACCCTCCTCACTCTCTCCTCTGTCCCATCACAAACCGGGTGTTGGTGTCATCGGTCAGTACTCAACGTCGAGCACTAAACTGCCCTATTTTGTCTCTCTTTAACTCCGAGGGCCACCGGATCCTCAAGTCGGAGAGAAGAAGACGTACCACGCCAGCTCATCGCGGATCACTCCTCCCTGACGACTACCTTCCAGGACCTTCCCTCTCCAATCCTTTGGTGCCTTTACCTCTGCAAACTCTATATCTGTGTGTGTTAATAAAAAGAGCTAAAGACATAGCTCACTACATACGGCCTCCACGCCTGTTATTCCGGTCCGCCCATACCCAAAGCCCACAGTGGCTAAATGCATTGAACTGGAGCGGAAGGCTCTGGAAGGAAGGTAGGGCACAATTAGGGGGAACATAATGGCAGGGCCTGTTCGATGACGGAAGCAAAGGGAGCACCTTCCGTAGCATTCTCATTAGCCCGACACATGTGGATGCCGTTCTGGTGGCCTGGACAGAGAAGTCTAGCGATTTATCAAGCCAGACTCCAAGGCTCTTTATCTGAGGTTTGGGGGGGGGAGGAGAACCTAGACATGTGGGCCAGATGGAAGCCAGAGTGGTCGGTGCAGGGTTGCTCAGTAACATAATCTCCGTCTTCTCCCCGTTTAGTCTGAGATAGGAGGATTTCATCCACTTGGCTACTGCCTCTAGACAGGGGCCCATCCGGGGACATCGGACGGAGAGGACCGGTTGCCGGTGTGTTTCCTGTTCCTGTTCCCTGTTACCAGCTCGCTGCTCGCAGCTCGCAGCTCTCGGTTCTTGTTCTTGGTTCTTGCCGCCGTGTGGAAGTGTGAGCGGGGCTATCGGAAGCTGCGAGGATCCTCTGCGGTGTGAGGGGCTCTTTGGAGAAGCGAGAGGCGAAAGGCGAAAGACATCCTAAAGCGGAGCGCCTGTGCCCGTGCCCGTGCCCCCGCAGCAGCTGGAGCCACGCCCGTGCCCCCGCAGCGGCTGGAGCCGCGCCTGCGCCCCCGCGAGCGTCTCGCCTCAGCAGCAGAAGCCAACTAGGAGTACTGCAGAGCCACGGCGGACATATTTGGCATCTTTAATCCCTACCTCTGCTCCCCCCCTCCCCCCCCCCCGAAGGCACAGTTTGGCCGCGAGGAGACAGGAGACAGGAGACAGCGGAGCGAGCTGCACCTGAGAGGAGCTGTGAGGAAGGAGCAGCTCTGCCGCGAGCGGTGAGGGGGGCCGTGTGAGGACTGCCTGATTTTGGGATTCAGGTGTAGGTAGGTGGAGGAGCTGCTGTGGCTGTACTGAGCGAACGCCGGCAAAAGCCTGCAAAATATAAATAATTAAATAGAAAAAGTTTAAAAAAAAAAAATCCGACAAAAGTTGCGAAATCCCACAGGTGTAGGCGAAAAAACCACATGCCTTACTCCCGGCCCAAGGTCTACAAGTTACTGTCTACATGCTACTGGTGGTACTGCCACACTGCTACACGGGAGAAGATACCAGCTGAGCAGAGCTACTGGTGGTACTGCCACACTGCTACACGGGAGAAGATACCGGCTGAGCAGAGCGTGTGAGCGGAGCACTGGAAGGAGCATCAGAGGAGGAGTGCCGGAGACTGGTGCAAGGCTGAGTGGAGGAGCAGAGGAGCGGCAGTTCATGAGAGCAGAGAGCAGAGAGCCACGAGCCGCTGGTGTGTGCGGGTGCAGGCAGCCGAGGTGAGCCTTTCCAGCAGCCAAACCCACTACCCAACCTCTCCACTACCATCCTTCCACGCTTGCTTCCCGCCCCCCAATCGCTCTACCTATTTTTCTTTATCTGTTACTCGTTTATCGCCTAGCCTCCAGCACCCGGGTGTGCGCAAGAAACAAAGTGCCGGGATCTTGCACAGATGCGATCAGGCACTGTCCGCCAGGAGGCCATAGCAAGACCACGAAGGAAACAAGGAAACAAAAACAAAAAAACAAAACTAAAAAAACAAGAGGAGGAGGCCTCACAAACCAACATCGGGGAAAACGAAGTGGGTCACAGGGGCAGGCTGGTTTCAGTCCCAACCCCACCAACAAAGTCAAACGCTAGATCGACCCACCAAACAGCCATACAAAAGTTTTTCTTTTTAAAAGACCCCGTGGCGGCTATGTATGCCCTCCAACGAGAATCTGTGCTACTTCCAACCCCAATGCAACCGGCCAAAATACAACCATCTGTAAGAGCTACTACGATAAAGTTAGACAGCGTACTACCACAAGAACAACTTCCAGAGATTGTGCTGGCACGCACAGATGGCAGAAAATTAGTACCAGTAATAGCCCAGGTGCACCAGGCAGCAAGTGAAAGGACGGGACTAACTCCGAAAAAGAAACTTATATAGCCAGGTTCTGAGCTGGGATGGGGCAGTGAGATAAATAACGGTGATGGATCAAGCCCTGATCTTTGGACTGGGTAAGAGTGGTCTGCTCAATTCAGACACTCTGTTCATCACCACCCCCTTTTGTAAATCGATTTTGGCCACTATAGGTGTGGCAGGGTATACTCAGACATGAGTCCCTTTCTCACTGCTCCATCAGGATTCAAGCAAGCCGGGCCGAAGAGGCTGAAATGCCAGAAACCGGTCCCCGGTAGCTTGGCTCCTTTCTGGTAAAGAATTGGCTTGGTAGTTTAGTCTGCCCTGTTCCCATGATGCACTGGGCCAGGGACAGACTGATTTGCATATAGCCAGGTTCTGAGCTGGGATGGGGCAGTGAGATAAATAACGGTGATGGATCAAGCCCTGATCTTTGGACTGGGTAAGAGTGGTCTGCTCAATTCAGACACTCTGTTCATCACCACCCCCTTTTGTAAATCGATTTTGGCCACTATAGGTGTGGCAGGGTATACTCAGACATGAGTCCCTTTCTCACTGCTCCATCAGGATTCAAGCAAGCCGGGCCGAAGAGGCTGAAATGCCAGAAACCGGTCCCCGGTAGCTTGGCTCCTTTCTGGTAAAGAATTGGCTTGGTAGTTTAGTCTGCCCTGTTCCCATGATGCACTGGGCCAGGGACAGACTGATTTGCATATAGCCAGGTTCTGAGCTGGGATGGGGCAGTGAGATAAATAACGGTGATGGATCAAGCCCTGATCTTTGGACTGGGTAAGAGTGGTCTGCTCAATTCAGACACTCTGTTCATCACCACCCCCTTTTGTAAATCGATTTTGGCCACTATAGGTGTGGCAGGGTATACTCAGACATGAGTCCCTTTCTCACTGCTCCATCAGGATTCAAGCAAGCCGGGCCGAAGAGGCTGAAATGCCAGAAACCGGTCCCCGGTAGCTTGGCTCCTTTCTGGTAAAGAATTGGCTTGGTAGTTTAGTCTGCCCTGTTCCCATGATGCACTGGGCCAGGGACAGACTGATTTGCATATAGCCAGGTTCTGAGCTGGGATGGGGCAGTGAGATAAATAACGGTGATGGATCAAGCCCTGATCTTTGGACTGGGTAAGAGTGGTCTGCTCAATTCAGACACTCTGTTCATCACCACCCCCTTTTGTAAATCGATTTTGGCCACTATAGGTGTGGCAGGGTATACTCAGACATGAGTCCCTTTCTCACTGCTCCATCAGGATTCAAGCAAGCCGGGCCGAAGAGGCTGAAATGCCAGAAACCGGTCCCCGGTAGCTTGGCTCCTTTCTGGTAAAGAATTGGCTTGGTAGTTTAGTCTGCCCTGTTCCCATGATGCACTGGGCCAGGGACAGACTGATTTGCATATAGCCAGGTTCTGAGCTGGGATGGGGCAGTGAGATAAATAACGGTGATGGATCAAGCCCTGATCTTTGGACTGGGTAAGAGTGGTCTGCTCAATTCAGACACTCTGTTCATCACCACCCCCTTTTGTAAATCGAGGTGAGCCTTTCCAGCAGCCAAACCCACTACCCAACCTCTCCACTACCATCCTTCCACGCTTGCTTCCCGCCCCCCAATCGCTCTACCTATTTTTCTTTATCTGTTACTCGTTTATCGCCTAGCCTCCAGCACCCGGGTGTGCGCAAGAAACAAAGTGCCGGGATCTTGCACAGATGCGATCAGGCACTGTCCGCCAGGAGGCCATAGCAAGACCACGAAGGAAACAAGGAAACAAAAACAAAAAAACAAAACTAAAAAAACAAGAGGAGGAGGCCTCACAAACCAACATCGGGGAAAACGAAGTGGGTCACAGGGGCAGGCTGGTTTCAGTCCCAACCCCACCAACAAAGTCAAACGCTAGATCGACCCACCAAACAGCCATACAAAAGTTTTTCTTTTTAAAAGACCCCGTGGCGGCTATGTATGCCCTCCAACGAGAATCTGTGCTACTTCCAACCCCAATGCAACCGGCCAAAATACAACCATCTGTAAGAGCTACTACGATAAAGTTAGACAGCGTACTACCACAAGAACAACTTCCAGAGATTGTGCTGGCACGCACAGATGGCAGAAAATTAGTACCAGTAATAGCCCAGGTGCACCAGGCAGCAAGTGAAAGGACGGGACTAACTCCGAAAAAGAAACTTGGAGATGTAACTGACGCTCAAAAAGAAACCACAGCAAAACCAAATACAATTAACATCGGAGACACCGTGAAATGCTCGGATCTAGAGGCCCTAGAGATCCTAGAGGCTCTTATGGGGACAAGCAGAGAGTGTGAAAAACCCCTCTCCTTTACCGAAGGCCAAATACGGGAACAAAATGACCCTTCATTTATAGTAAATCGAAACACTGGCGAAATCCTCGGAGGAAATAAGGAACAATGCCGTGTTAATACAAAATGGTCAAAGGAGGAAAAAATAGATCTAATAAAATCAGCAGCAAGCCTAGCTACAAAGGAATTGCGGATCAGCAAATCGATCTCCAACATAAGCGAGGCTAATCTAATTGAAGTCTTGGAGTCTCTAGAAGCGATTGGACTGGACAAGGAGCAACGTACCCCGAGCCCAAAGAATACAATCTCACAAAGAAGAGCCATCCTGGTCGTATCAACTCCTCTGAATCCTCAAAGAATTCAGGACGTCAATATAACAGAACCACAGGAGGATGGTCACAGCCCCATAATAAAGAAACAACAAATCCTGTCTTCACCAATAACAATCTCCTCCGGAAATGGATCAAGACCCAGCCCGTCAGCACTGATACAACACAACGATGATCACCACAATACGAGATGGGCTGACAATTTGATTCAAACTTTGGAACAATCCATAAAGGTACTAAATTTCCAATCTGATAAAATGGAAGTCCAAATTGACCTAATAAATTTGATGGCCACTCATATTGCCGGAATAAATAAAAAACTGGACGCAATAACAGTGTTTCTAATAAAAAAACAATCTCTAGAAAGGCAGAGCGACACAAAGAAGCAACAAGCCATTTGCCATTGTAGCCCGATAATAGAGAAACTGGCTACATTACCGGAAATCTTGAAAGATGTTTTAGGGGCAGCCAAACTGTCATTAACACACCAGAGCCAAGGAACATTTCAAAAACCAACCGTGCAAGAGCAAACCTTTCATCTAAACATAGTCAATAATGAGGAAGTAAAAAACAAAAACGATGTTCAAATAAATTCGGATTTTGAGATAAATCCAATCCAATGCGAAGAACAAACAACGTCACCACCGCAAACAACAAAGGCGGAAGTTAAAATCACAAAACGGGAAAGAAAGCGCGCAAGGAAGGCCAGGCTAAAATACAATAAACAACAAAACCCAGCCCCGGTCAAATTATTTCCACTCTTTACAGCAATACCAAACACGGAAACGAAAGTAATACCTCGACCCCCACATGAGGCAGGAAGTGCAGAAAGAAATCAGGCACACTCTTCACAGTCCTCTGCAGACAGTCAAGACCTAAGGCAAATGAGAAAAGCATTTTCTGAGTCTCAAAACAAACAAGGAGTCAGAAGCCCAGTCCGCGAGGATAAAGTGGCTGGTAAAGGTACCCGGGTGGTGCAGCAAGAGAAGAAAATAAAACAACGCGAAAATGAATTGGAAGAAGAGGCACATAGGGTAAACCAGCAACTGCCGGGACCAAGTAGCTTGAGGGGTGACGAAGCACAAAATAGCCAAAAACTAATACGGCAAGTACAAGAGACGCAAGAGGGACCCAACGTTGTAGAACCTAAGCAAAACAGGTTAGAGGGAACATTGTCAACTATCCATCAATGCCCCCTGAAACCAATTGCTATAACACTAAGGGGGAAGGATCGCCACTGCAAGCTCTTAGCCCATGAGCAAGAGGACCCACAAACAAAGACGTCGACCCAAAAACATTCGGGACCCCCAATGGCAAGGCTAGAGGTAAAAATGAAAAACCCTGCAGAGCACGAACGGGGAGGGAATGAAGAACCCCTGCAAATCCTCAAAGAGCCAGAGAGAGGAACAGGTAGCGCTCCACAGTCTTCTGAAAAGCAAGAAGTAAAAGACTGTTGTGAAATGAAGCTGTCTTTTATCCCGGAATATTCATCAAAAGGCACCCAGGACACGCTCAATAGGGGAACCCTCCTGAGACTTTTCCATGAAATCCCTGAACTAAATTCAGTGGAATTCAAGGAAACACCCAGAAGGGGGGTAGAGGAGTCCCTGACAACGTGGGCGTCCAAGGACCTGGTGGATAAAATTGTAGCCATGAGTGAAAGATTTGAGACATGGGGAATCAGGCTTCAGACAGTGCAACGCCCAAGGTACCCGTACCCCTTCTTAAACAGTCTAAATGAAGAGCAAAGCCCACGAAGATATCAGCACACATGCTTACGCGGAGCACGTTCCAACTCACCAACGACATCGGTGCGAAATAATAGGCCCTCCAAAAGCGACAGCCTGGGTACAACTGGGGGAAGTCCCCAGGAACTCAAGAACTGGGCCTGGATCGCAAAAACTTTGAACGAAAAGTATTCCTAACAAAGGAATACAAACATCAGCACCAGCAAAGGAACACAAGGAATCAACTAACATCTCGCTCTGTTCATGGAACGTGCACGGCTTTAGGGACATGGGCCAAGACCAAGATACAGTAACCTTTTTAAACCAACACCAAATAATTATGCTTCAGGAAACATGGAACATGGGGGCAACCTCAATACCTGGTTTCATTGAACATCATTGCCTGGCAGAAAGACACTCAAATCACGGCCATCCAAAAGGGGGTTTATCAACCTTCATAACTCAAAAACTGAATTGGAAAACTGAAGAAATTGACACAGGGGCAAACTGGATCCAAGTGACCAAGGTAACCGGCAAGGAACAAACCAAAACTCTCCTCCTAACAAATGTTTATATCCACCCAGAGAGAAAGAAGCAAAATGGTAAATACACAACTCTTATAAAACTGCTAAAAGTATTGCAGAAAAGCCACACAAACGCTGAACTGGTGATCGCCGGCGATTTTAACACCAATCTTTTAGCGACCAATCAGGGAAGTAACCATAAAATATCGAATGGTGCGCTGAACTTTGTTCGCAAACTAGCAACACTCGACTTAACAATCATGAACGGTAAATCCCCGTGGGACTCGCTTCCAGTGGCAACATATCTGAGTGGAAAAGTCGCTTCGACAATTGATTTTATCATAACGAGCACTAAGCAGCTCTCAGAAATAAATAGTTTCAGAATAATCACGCGAGCTGAAAGTGATCACCTGCCGTTAATATTGAATCTGAAGAATAAAACAAACTTTGCCCAGAAGAACAACGCCATTATGCAGCATTCAGAAACGTTTAACCTGCGCAAAATTAAATGGCGAGGAGAGGCTCCTGAACTTATTGAGAACAAAGTAAAGGCCTTTATTGAAACCCAAGGCCTAGTTCAAGAAGGTGCTTACGTAAGCTCTTGGGAGCAAATGGTTGAGTTTTTACTTCAAACCTTCCCGGTCACCAAGTCACAGAGAACCTTAAATACAGTCAAAAGGGATCCATGGTTCAACCACGATCTCAAAACGCGCAAAAGAGTGATCGCGAGAGAAGTGCGACGCCTATCACAAGTAGGAGAAAAGGAGATAAAACAAGAAAAAACAAAGCTGCAGACACTAAGGTGTGTATACAGAAAGAAGTTGGGGAAAGCAAAATCAGAGTACAAAGAATCAATCTGGCAGCAACTACTAATAGCTAGTAAAAAACCCAATACCAGCGATTTCTGGGGGATTATTAACAGGTTAACAACAGGTCCAACACTCCAGCAACAGGCAGGTATAGGTGCTGAAATCTGGACAGACCATGTAAAGACCTTGTTTAACCAATCTAGAAGGAACCCGGAACAACAACCCCAGGGGCAACATCTTGACCAAAAGGATGCACAAGCTGGACCGAGTCATGCAATAACAACAGCCAATTTACCCCACCTAAAGTCCTCTTTTGAAGGGCAAACTCCTCTGACAAACGAGAAAGAACTAAAAATTCTCATAAAAACATTAAAGTCTGAAGGAGCGGCTGGGCCAAACGGTATTCCAAACGCAATATTTAGGAAAAACCCAGACCTGTGGTCTGAAATCCTAACACCAATCTTCAACGAGATGAAATGCGTTACTTACCTGTAACAGCAGTTATCCAGTATTGGTATCTTTCATAGATTCACATGCCTGAATCATTCCCCGTCGTCGGGGTAGGAGTCCCCGGTAAATAACAATAGTAATGTCACATAGACATATACTTAGTACTAGGCCAGTGGCCTCACATTAGTAGCCTATCTAGGTCCTTATGTAAAAAGGACCAAACTTTGGCCAGGAGCCAATCAGCTACCATCACCCTTCTCACCTTCCTGGAAGGAGCCCTAGTCCCTCAGATTTTCGTAAGCACAGTGCTAAGTAGTACCTACTGAGAGGGAGAAGGTGAGCCCTTCCAGGGGAGGCGGGTGGGTTGCATGTGAATCTATGAAAGATACCAATACTGGATAACTGCTGTTACAGGTAAGTAACGCATTTCTTATCCAGTATTATGGGTATCTTTCATAGATTCACATGCCTGAATCAGAATAGCAAGCAATAATGAGCACATTTCGCATAATACATTCGTAAAGACATAGTAATCTTATCACAAGTTGTTACACAGTTTACATGATACTCACAACCTGATAAGAAATGTGCGATAAATTACCTGGAAGGTGGGATGATAGGAAGAAGGCTCACCACTAATGAAATAGATGACGTAGGACAGCCTGCCCCACTGCTGCATCCTTCATAAGTTCAGAGTCCAAGCAGTAGTGCTTGGTGAACGTATGTGGTGTCTTCCATGTCGCCGCTCTGCAAATGTCGACAATGGATACCCCAGCAAAGAGCGCCAAGGAGGTGGAAACCGCTCTAGTGGAGTGTGCTCGTACTTTTGAAGGCAGAGGGTGGCCCGCCTGTTGGTGACAGAAGGCGATGGCCGCTGAAATCCATCTGGAAATGCTCTGTTTTGTTAAAGCTAAGCCTTTCCTGGGTCTGCTAAATGCAACAAACAATTGGTTGGACTTTCGAAATTGCTCCGTCCTGTGAAGGTAAAATTTGAGACATCGTTTGAGGTCCAATGAGTGAAGAGATCTTTCAGCCGCAGATGATGGATTCGGGAAGAAAGATCGTAGGACAATAGGTTCGTTGAGATGGAAAGAGGACGGAACCTTCGGTATAAACTTAGGGTTAGTCCGTAGAATGACCCTGTCGTTCTTGAACTGGATGAAGGGGTCTTGCACAGAAAAAGCCTGCAGTTCACTCACTCTCCTTGCCGACGTGAGCGCCAGCAATAGAGCTGTCTTCCATGACAAATATTTTAGATCTGCTCTGTGGATTGGCTCAAACGGGTGTTTCATTAGTTGAGTTAGTACCACATTTAGTTGCCATGTAGGTGGAGGTGCTCTAACTGGAGGGAAAGATCTGAATAATCCCTTCAGAAACTGTTTGATTAGTCTGTTGGTCCATAACGAAGCTCCACACGAAGATCGTCTGAACCTGGAGATGGCCGCCAGGTGGACCTTTATTGAAGCGTGCGCCAGTCCAGAATTGGCTAAGTGGAGCAAGTAGGGCAGAATTTGTGCTGGAGTAGAAGTGAACGGATGCAAATTCTGAGTTCTACACCACAAACAGAACCTTTTCCACTTGAGGGAATACGTCTTATTAGTACTTTCAGCCCGAGCCCGGGCTAAGACGACCCTGCATTCCTGTGGAATATCTAAATCCTGGAACTCTCTGAACTCAGGAGCCAAGCTGATAATTTTAGAGATGTTGGATCCGGATGCTGGACTTGTCCCTGGTTCATTGTGAGGAGATGTGGGCATGTCCTGAATAGAATTGGAGGTTCCAGCGATAGAAGGTGTAGCTCCGTATACCAGTGTTGGCGCGGCCACGCTGGGGCTATCAGGATCATGGTACAACTCTCTGCTTTCAGTTTCCGCAGAACCCTGGGGATCAGGGGAAACGGTGGAAAAGCGTAAGCAAAGACGTTGCACCATGTCATCGAAAAGGCATTCCCTAGGGACCTTTTCTGGGGAAGCCAGCTTGCGTAATGTTGGCATTTCGCGTTCACTTTCGTCGCAAAGAGATCCAGGTGAGGTTTGCCCCAACGGGAGAACACCGAGTCGAGCGTCTGCTGGTCGAGCTCCCACTCGTGGCAAAGTGAACGCTGTCTGCTTAGCGAGTCTGCCAGGGTGTTGTCTACTCCTGGGACATACTCTGCCCGCAGAGAAATGTCGTGTTGTACCAGCCAGATCCAGATTTGCTGAGATTCTCGAGACAACGTCCTGGATCGAGTACCCCCCTGCTTGTTCAGGTAGTGCATTGTGGTGGTGTTGTCCGTCCTCACAAGCACTGGGGAGTTCCTGATACGGGGCAGAAATGCTCGAAGTGCCAGGCGCACTGCTCTCAATTCCAGCAGATTGATGTGGAGTTGTTTTTCTGCCACTGACCATTGACCGTGTACTTGCAGTTCCTGTAGGAACGCCCCCCATCCTTCCAGTGAAGCGTCTGTGGTTATCACATGAGGAGAGACTGGGAGAAGAAAAGGGAGACCCTTGTTTAAGTTGTCGCCCAGAAGCCACCATCTCAGAGCTTTCTTCATGACCTGAGTGATCCTGATCCAGTCGTCGAAAGACCCTGTAGATTGGATCCACTGATTTGTTAAGGCTTCCTGTAGAGGCCGCATGTGTAGGCGACAGTGAGGAATGAGAAAAATGTTGGAAGACATCATTCCTAGCAATGATTTGAATAGTCGAACTTTGACTCTCTGCTTGGCCTGAATGTGGACAGCCAGAGTCTTCAGCTTGACCTGACGTTCTCTGGAAGGAAAGGCTTTCTCTTGTTGTGTATCCAACGTTGCTCCCAGGAAATTGAGACGTTGTGACGGTTGGAGAGTTGACTTTTCCTGGTTGAGTGTTAAGCCCAGATTTTTGAATAGATGAAGGCAGGCCGAAGAGGACTTGGCTGCGCCTATCCGAGTCGGAGCTTTGATGAGCCAGTCGTCTAGGTAGGGAAAGACTTGGTGATGATGCTGGCGAAGGTATGCCGCTACTGGTGACAGACACTTCGTGAAGATGCGTGGAGCTGACTTCAGGCCGAATGGTAAAACCCTGAACTGGTAGTGCCTGCCTGCCACTGCAAACCTCAGAAATTGTCGATGACTCTTGTGAATGAGGACATGAAAATAGGCATCCTGGAGGTCTAAGGATACCATATAGTCTTTTGGATTGAGTAGGTGTAATACCTCCTGGAGGGTAACCATACGGAAGGACTGCTTCTTGAGGTATATATTTAGGTTTCTCAGATCCAGTATTGGTCTCCATTGCTTCTTCTCCTTTTTTCTGACCAGGAAGAATCGGGAATAGAATCCTCTCCCCTTCTGACCTCGAGGAACTCTCTCCACTGCTCTTTTCTGGAGCATTAGAGAGAGCTCCTGTTGAAGTAGGCGTAGATTCTTGTGCTGCATAGGACATGGTGGGTTCGGAGGAGGATGTTCCACAAACTCCAAAGTGTGTCCGAAGCGAACTAACTGCAGCACCCAACGATCTGTTGTAATTTGTTTCCAATTGTGAAGGAAGTTGGTAATTTTTCCTCCAACTGCGAATTGTGGAGAAGAGGTGGAGGTATGCTGGAGAAAGCAGTCATTGGCGTCTGTAATTATCCTTCTTTCCTCCTTTCCCTCGAAAGGACGACTTGTTGTAGGAAGCTCGTCCTTGTTGCTGTCTCTGCTGATATTGAGGCTTGTACTGCTGAGAAGAGTTATAAGCGGACTTGTAACCTTGATAGCTGCCCCTATTCTGCTGCCCTCTACCTCTGGATCCTCGAAAGGAATTAGTTTTGTATTGTAGGGTGCCTAAGGCTTTCGCCGTGTCGGTATCCTTCTTAATACCTTGCAGCATATCATCGATATGTTCACCGAAGAGCAGTTCGCCATCAAATGGCATGTCTAGAACTTTGGCTTGCACATCAGGCCGGAATGCTGTGGCTTTTAGCCAGCCCTGGCGTCTCAAAACCGCTGCTCCTGCCAGTTGACGAAATCCTGTGGAAGCGATATCTAAGGCCACATCGATCATCTCTGAGGCAGAGCGTTCGCCCTCCAGCAAAATTTTCTTAACCTCTTCTTTCTGGTCTTCTGGGATTGCCTCTAGATATGGAGCTATATCTGCCCATATCTGTCGATTGTAGCGACCTAGTAATGCTAGAGAATTTGCAGCCCTGACTGATAGGGCGGACATAGAAGAAAATCTTTTGCCGATGGCATCAAGTTTTCTCCCCTCTTTATCAGGAGGCGCTGTTATTGCCGCTGACGGGTTGCTAGACTTCTGCTGAGCGGCCTGTGATATAACTGAGTCCGGTTTAGTCTGGCCAGTTAAGCATGCGGGAGCAGTGTCTGGGGCTTTGTACTTCCTTTCAAGTCTAGCCGGCACTGGAATGAGTGAGGAAGGATTTTTCATAATTTTAAGTCCTTGCTCCCATATATAATCGATTACTGGGATGGATCGAACAGATCTTTTGAAGGATTCCTTAAAGTCATGGAGGAAACAGTCCTGCGTTTCCGAAGCTATTTGGATGTTGAATCTCGCAGCCGCTCTCCCTACTATATTATGGAATCCCCCTAAATCTTCAGGGGGAGAATCATCCTGTACTTGCTCTGGGGATGCCGGATCCTGGTTGTTGTTATCATCAGAATCCTCATCATGTATTTCACCTTCCTCATCTTGGACTTCATCATGTCTCACTTCTTCCTCATATTCATCCTCATCAGAAGAAATTTGAGGAGGCAATTTCTCATGCTCAGGATGCACAACCAGCGGAGGTGGTCGCTGGCGACGTTGAGGTGTTGGAGCTTCCTGCTGTGCTGGCACTCCTGAAGCAGGAGCAGAAGACGGAAATCTTTGTTTATAGTCTGAAATCAGAAACTGTAGGTCAGAGACAATTGAAGCCGGGAGGCATACCATAGGCTGAACAGTGGTATGCTGCCGAACTTCTTCTTGAATTGCCACCTCTTCGAGATCTTCACAGTCTGAACTCTCATGAACCTTAATGTTAAGATGAGAGGGACTGGATGCTATGGGAAACATGTTCTCCACGTCAGGGTCTTCTGCCTCCAGAAATTGCGTTGGCAGCAGTTGCTGGACTTTGCTAGGTGAAGTCATCTCTGGTGTCACCATGCATGATGACATCTTAAAATGGGTATAGGAATACTTCAGTGACGGAGAGCCCTTTGATTGTAGATTCATTGTAGCGTCTGATGGAGCGTCTACAATAGTTGACATGTTATCATACATTCTCATCGTCGACTGCATCGACGTCGATGATGTCCTCGTCGACGACAATGCCCTCGTCGACGGCGGCGTCGACACTGCAGAAATCAACGACGACGACGGCTTCGTCGACGGTGTCCTCGTCGACGGGCTCGACGACGATGGAGTCGTCGTCGACGGTGTCGTCGTCGACGGTGTTGTCGTCGACGGTGTCCTCGTCGACGGTGTGCTCGTCGACGGTGTCCTCGTCGACGGTGTCGTCGTCGACGGTGTCGTCGTCGACGGTGCTGTTGTCGTCGACGGTGCCCTCGTCGACGGAGTCCTCGTCGACGGTGTCGTCGTCGACGGTGTCCTCGTCGACGGAGCCGTCGTCGACGGTGTATTCGTCGCTGACGAGGAAGTCTTCGTCGACGGTCCCGATGTCGACGGTGTCTTCGTCGACGGTGGCTTCGACGACGACGAAGTCCTCGTCGACGATGAACTCGACGATGGTTTCTTCATAGACGCTGGAAGCCTTGTCTTCGTCGACGATGAAGCAGACGTCGACGGGAGCGTCCTCGGCGGTTTTGTGAGAGGAATAACAGAAGGTATTGACCTACCCATCGTCGACGACGTTGTGGCAGTGGAAGCCATGGAGAAAGTAGTCGCCGTGGATGTCGAAATGGAAACTGTTGACATCGTCACAGGCAGGCCAGAAGATACCACCGCAGGCTTTTTGAAGGCTGTCATCTGAAGAGAAGGCTTGACCTTAGGATGACCCTCCACAGATTTCGGCTTCTTGTGAGGAGGCACAGCAGACTGACCTGGAGATGTCTGTCGAGGCCTTTTAGGAGAGGAGTGGAAACTTCTGAAGGAACACTCACTCTCACCTGAGGAGACTTGGTCCTTGTTCCTCAGTTTCTGGAGCCACAGAAGCAGTCGCCCTTCCCTGTCTTTCAATGTCTTGACCGGGAGAGTGCGACAAATCTTACATTCCTTGGCAGAATGCTGAGGATAGAGGCAATACAAACAGTCCTCATGCTTGTCCTCTATGTGTAACCTCATTTTACTACATGAGGCACATGGCCTAAAAAGACCTTTTTTAGGAGTAGTAGACATATTAAATACTAATACTCCTTTTCCAACTGAACTTGAAGAAAAAGTAGTCAAAAAACCAAAGATATAGGAAAAAACCTGAGCAGAGCTCAGTGGAGACTCCTCTGCACGACGTGCGGTAGAAAATCTGAGGGACTAGGGCTCCTTCCAGGAAGGTGAGAAGGGTGATGGTAGCTGATTGGCTCCTGGCCAAAGTTTGGTCCTTTTTACATAAGGACCTAGATAGGCTACTAATGTGAGGCCACTGGCCTAGTACTAAGTATATGTCTATGTGACATTACTATTGTTATTTACCGGGGACTCCTACCCCGACGACGGGGAATGATTCAGGCATGTGAATCTATGAAAGATACCCATAATACTGGATAATTATGAAAATTCTAATATCCCAGCTTCCTGGAGGGGGTCTGTCATTCACCCCATATACAAAAAGGGAGACCACGGTAAGCCAGGGAATTATAGATTAATCTCCTTGATTGACGTGGACGCCAAACTATACGCCTCGTGCCTATTGAACCGTCTGCAACATTGGATGGAGGAACAAAACATCATCCCCAACTTCCAAACAGGATTCAGGCAAGGCATGGGCACTCAATCGAACCTTGCAACCCTAGCCCTCCTGACGGAACAGGCGCAAAGAAGAAAAGTCCGTCTCCTAGCCTGTTTCGTGGACATCAAATCAGCATTTGACAGAGTGAGCAGGAACCATTTATGGAGCAAACTTAAAAGTTGGGGCATACCAAATGCACTCCTCACCGCCATAGTAACTTTGCACACTGACACCTGGACAAGAGTCAAGCTGGGAAATGGGTCGAGCACCACTGGAAGCATCCCGACACAAAGTGGCCTGAAGCAAGGCTGTGTCTTGGCCCCAAGTCTTTTTAATCTGTATTTATCGGACATTGCCCGATATTTTGAAAACCCTGATTGTCACCCCCCAAAACTGGACAACAAGCCAGTCGCAATCCTCCAATATGCAGACGATATAGTACTGCTAAGCCAAACCCCAGTGGGACTACAAAGATCAATAAACAACTTGGCATCGTACCTGGATTCGAATCAGCTAGAGATAAACAAAGAGAAAACAAAAATCGTTTGTCTAGCTGACTGCAGGAAATTAAAGTACAAATGGAGGGTTAAGGGGGCCCACGTGGAAGAAATAAGTTCATATAAATATCTGGGCGTAATTATCGGGCAGGGCACAAGTCACAAGGAACACAAAATGTCCCTCAAAGCAAAGACCCAGTCCCTGATCTATGCTTATAGATCCCTTCGTAGAAAACTGGATTGCCCTAACCATTCGCATTTGTTAAAAGTTATGGCTGCTCAAATCCAACCAAGCTTGTCATACGGTCTTATCCCTTGGCGTGGCAAAGATTCGCATTTCCAGAACAAATTGCAGTCAAAAATCTATAAAGCAGTTTTTGATTTGCCAAAATGCGCCTCACCCGCCCAGGTAAGACTGGAATTTGGGCTTCAGGACCTCAAATACAGGGAAATGTGCAACTTTATCAAATTCTGTCACACCCTCCGGTCATCCGAAGAGGACACCCTAAATAGACTTTGTTGGGATGTAGTAAGGTCACAGAACGAGCGAGAAACCCCAAACTCTTGGGGGAGCTACCTGAGTACATCTTTGGTCACTTTGGAACTTCAAGCAGCATGGGACAACAAGATGAACCGAGCGTCCTTTAACAAAACTGTCAATGTCGCAAGTAAAAAGAAATCTTTACTGGAAGACAAACTTGCACTCACAAAGAGACGGCATGGATGGACAGTTATGAACTCTTACAAGTCTTCGAAGCCACAAGCCTACTTATCTGCCAACTTTAGTTCTTTTTTGAAGATGTGCTTCCTAAAGTTCAGGATGGGGGTGCATGTCTCCAAGGATTTATCTCCCTCTTGGTTGACAGTTTTTAACTCAGAACGTTGTCGCTTATGCGGATTCCAAAAGGAAACCCTGGCCCATTTGTTGTGCGCATGCCCAGTCATGTTATCCCAAAGGAGAAAATTCTTAAAGTCGATCTTTATAAAAAATGAACATTCGCACTAGCAGACAAGCAGTGATAAGGTGGCTGGAGGGTTCGTCGTGCATTTTGGCTTGCCGAGGAGTCAAGTTTATGAGACTAGTCAACAGCTGCCTTTTGCAAGTGGACGTTTCTTAATCTAAACTGTATGTGACACATTTCTATTCTTTTAAAGTGGTTGCTACATAATCTTAACTTTTTGCTGAAATTTGATCCAAACATAGTTTTAGAATGATTTTAAAATAACAGATTTTTTTTTACACATTTCAAATGTATGGGAGTCAGAGCACAGTTGCACTTTGTATATATGACACTTCTAGCTGTTTGAGAAGATGAAACCTATTCTTTTTATGTAGGGGGGGGGGGTATTGTGATGATTTTAATTAATCAAACAATAAACAAACAAACTTGAAACTTGACAGGGGCCCAGTGTATTGGACGACCCCTCAGTGTGGTCCAAAGAGACCACCAACTGAGTGTCGTCCGCGTAGGTGACAATACGCACACCGAAGGGATGGACTATCTCTGCCAGAGGTCTCATATAGACATTAAAAAGTGTGGGGCTCAGGGCAGAGCCCTGGGGAACCCCACAACTGAGTGGTTGCTTGGAGGAGACTACCTCACCCTCAATCACCTGGAAGAAGCGCTCATCCAGGAAGGAAGTCAGCCATGCCAGGGCCGTGCCCGACACGCCCATGCCCTTCAGACGATGTAATAGAGTGGCATGGTTAACCGTGTCGAACGCGGCGCTGAGATCTAATAGTATGATGGCTGCTTTCCCTCCCCGGTCCAGTGCAGATCTTGTTTCTTTCGTCACTGCCAGCAGAGCGGTTTCAGTTCCGTGTTGAGGGCGGAATCCGGTCTGAGAGACACATAGCAGATTGTTAGATTCTAAATAATCTACTTTGAGCGAGTGGAGCTGTTTTCCAGCGCACTGGGCCATGTCTCTGTTTTTCAGGTTGGCAGGTTCGTTGGGGGACCTGACTCGGGAGAGCCAGGTGGGGTGCAACAAGCACGAGGTGAAGAGACAGCGTGGCTAGCTGGAATCCATCGCGGATAGCAAGATCACAGCCACAAGAAGGTCTAGCAGTACCTCGACTGTGCAACAGGCATAAAATACTTGGGGCGTCCTCTTCCACGTCGGAGTACAGGACTACGCGTCCTGCAGTGTTGGAAAGGTGGGGAAGCAAGGAACGGCCCTCCCCTGGTAGGTATTTTGCATGCAAATGAGCCCATGTACAGGTGGGTGGGACAGTGGGGTGCTCTGGATCTGGGGCCACAGACTGAGTGGACAATGCTCGATTACGACGAGGGAAGTTTGGAGGAAGGGGAACTGAGGGACGAAGACGAGGGTCAGGTGAAAGTACAAAACGGGTGGTAGGAGGGTGCGGTGGCGGGATCTTTTAACCCATCCGTACCTAGTATGTTACAGAATCCAAGGGCCCCGCAGAGCACAGGGAGTTGTGACAAGACCTGGACACAACATTCGATGGAGAAACAGCGGATTCCCGAGGAGGCACTGACCTTGGCGCCAGGTAAGATACCAAAGTATGGGCTCCACACGCCCTGCACATGTTATATAGTGGTCCAAGCTAATGAATTTCGGGAAAGTGTGGAGGCCGCCTCAAGTGTGATGTCAGGAGTGTCGAAGCTATGGACTCTCCTGCAAAAGGGGAGGCCAGCCAAAAGGTGACACACATTGGGGTTGAGGCTATGATGCCTCAAACAAGCAGGGAGGACCTCAGAAAACATGGTGTCCATTGGGACTGAGTCATGGGAGCCTCAAGACAGCGGGGAGGTCTGTCTAAGGAAGGGGAGTTAAGTGCGGGTCACTAGCATGGACACCGAGGAGCCCGTAGTGCACACGAATAATGCCACATTGCAGCTGGGGGAAAAGAAACAAGAAGTCTAAAATCAAAGGAAGATGATCTTAGATCAAGGGAGTAGATTAGATAAGGTTACTGCCACAGGGGTAGGAACAGGCTCGGGGGGCGAAGAGTGACACACAAGCGGAGGCCGGTGGCAAGCTGGAGAGCAAAGAGATTAAGTTCAAGAAGTTGCCCTTCATGGGAACGGCCAAGTCGTTGGGGGCACACCTTATGCAGCCCAAAGAGAAGATATGGAAGGGGAAGTATGTTGAGGTGATGAAACTCCTCCATAGGGAACTGAGGGAAGGAGGAGGAATTAGAGCTCTCAAAACAGCCAAGAGTGCCGGTGACAATAGATAACTGGACCGCAGCATTCTTCATTTGTCAGAGTGTTCACTGAGAGAAGTACCCAGAAAGGTCAGGTGCACTCTTTAAATACATGGATGCTATAAGAAAGGCGAAATTAAATTACGGGGGCTATGCTTGGGTCCAGTATGATGAGGAGTTCCGGGCGTAGATGGCAGTGGACCCGGACACACAATGGGGAGAATTTGAGACTGACTTATTGCAACACACTATGGGCCTGGCAAAACAATTTTTACAGTGTGTGGTCTGCTGATCACTTACAACACATTTCAAGGGTGCCCCACCCAGGGAGGGGTGGGGGTGTTCCAGCAAAGGTCAATATAGCCAAAGTGGGGCTTGTTGGGACTATAACAAAGGACTGTGTATGAGGGAACTTTGTAGGTTCCGACATGAGTGCTCGAAGTGGTCAGGCAGACCCATTGGTTGCATGCTGCGGGGCAAGCAGGGCTAGTTATGCAACCAGCTATGGACAACAGCAAGGGACACCGGGTGGACAACACAGGACCCTGCACGGTCAGGCCACAGGTTTCCGGTCTGGTAGGGGCAAACAGGGATCTGGAGGGAAAGGTGCATATGTCCATTAACTTGGACAGACTTACTTTTTGGTCCACTCATTATGACAGGAAGGAAGACACTAGGTTATTGAAGGAAGGCAATACAGACAATTTTAGGCGTGGATACGATGGGCCGAGGGTGCGTCGCTGGGCAGCCAATTTGAAATCAGTGAGTAAAAATTTTTTTTTCCGTAGGTGCCCCTGGTTCGGGGGAGACTACCAGCACTTGCTGGTTAGCTTCCAAACACTCATGGGTGACCTAGGCATTCCCACGGCAGCGGCGAAGACAGTAGAGCTCAGTACAGTCTTATCCTTTCTGGGTATTGAGATAAATTCCGCAGCCATGGTGGCAAGGTTGCCTGATGACAAAAAGCTTAACATGCTGAACCTGCTGAACACAATGCTGGGTAAACAGAAGGTGACGGAGAAAGAAGTGCAGGTGTTGCTCAGTCATCAGAAGTACGCCTGCAGGGTGGTGAGAGCAGGGAGGATGTTCTGTAGACGGCTAGGTTTGCCACTCATGGTTCTGCCCTTACTGCACCATCATGTCAGATTGTCGGCAGGGGTGAAGGAGGATCTGAGAATGGGGAGAACTTTTTCAAAGTCATTCAATGCTATCTCATTGGCAGCCTTGACAGATTTTGAATGGGACGCACAACTATTATCAAACCCTGCTGGGTTGCGGCTTTAGCCTGTATTGGCTGGGCCATTGGTGTGTGGAGGATTGGCCTGAAAAGTGGAATGAGAATGTTTACCCTTAATAGTAGAGGTGGTGCTATGGGGGTACAGCTGGCCCACAAGGGAATTCTGTTTCGCGTTGACAACATGTCAGTCTTGCATGTATTTAACAGACAGTCCGCCAGGGAGCCTCAGCTGTGGCAGCTTCTGAGGGTTTTTGTATTGCACTGCTTAAATCTTGACATTTCTTTGAGAGCTAGACACATTCCGGGGGTGGACAAATGACATTACTGATGCTTTATCTCATTCACAGTGGGAGAGGTTCCATGGGCTGGCCACGGAGGCGGATCCGGTGAAGACACAGATGCCACAAGAACTCTAGTCATTAAGAGAAAGAGAATGCTCCAATTGGTAGGTGGGTCTTTAGCCATTTCCACGAGGAGGGCCTTCCATCAAGCATGGTCTGAATTCTTGTTAGGGGGAGCCACAAAGATGTCACGGGAATAGGAGAGGGTGGAGGATGTAGTACAATATATACTCTCCCTCAGAGAAAAAAAACAATCGAAGGTTACAATCGAGAAAATTGTTTGGTATTGCATTTATGGGCAAGCTCCTATGGGGCTACATGCCTTCAGAGGGAAAACTGGGGACTAGGATTTTGAAGGGTTGGGTGAGGGAAGCAGGGCATGGGACACACTGGTGGAGGCCTCTTACCCTGAATATCTTGTACAAGGTGATTATGTCCCTTAGGATGGTGTGCTCCAAGAGAAGGGAGACAGTTCTCTTGTCAACCCTCATGGCCTGAATATTTTTTGAGGCATTCAGGGTATCGGAGCTAAAGCTGGGTAGGGGGAGTGGGGTGTGCTGTGGAAGGAGGTACGCTGCAGGGAAGAGGAGGTGCGCTGCAGGGAAGAAGATGTGCAGGTTTGTCTGTACAAGTCTAAGACCGACCAAAGGAGGGAGGGGAGAACTGTGCTCCTGAGACATTATCCTGCAGAAGACATTTGCTCGCTAAGTAGGGCTAATGCTCTACTGCTTCGGGGTACCAAGGAAGGGAAGGTCTTTAAGCACATGGTAAGCCTGTGACATATTTCCACTTTTTGGCAGCTTTGCGTGCAGCCTTGAGGGCGAGTGGCTTGGACCTGTGTGGGTTTGAGACACACTCCTTTAGGATAGGGGCAGCGACAGAAGCTGCCCATCAGGGTTGGGGCCAAGGGAGCTGTTAGAAATGGGATCTCTGGTTGGCTGAGGCTAGCGCTAAAGCCAGGCAGAGACCACCGCTCTAGTTAGGGCAAGGGAGTTACACTCCAAAGATAACCCCTGATCACCCCCTTGGTAGCATGGCACGAGCAGTCAGGCATATCCTGGAGGCAATGTGTAAAGCATTTGCGCACGCACACAACAGCAACAACATCCCAGGCACACTACAAAAGGAACTCCACAAAAGGTTACATCAAAAATAGCCTTTGTATTCTCGAAACACAATAGAATAGTAAATACATAATGTACACTGTGCCAACTGGCATGGGCAATATTTACAAGGGATTATGTACACCTGACAGGGCCACATGGACCACTGTCAGAACCATCACAAAGCGAACTACGTAAAAGTAAAATAGATCAACAAACGCACAACCAATAAACACGGTTAATCACTGTACTTTGCAACAGTTTGTGACATAAACTACATTATGCCCAGTATCCCACAAGTCTAAATCCATTAGACCCTAACCACCTATATATAAATCACACTAAGAGCATAAATCACACAGGGAAGTATAATCTCCCTAACACAAATCTAAAGTAGGCAAAACAACCTCATAGTCATAAACCATTTTTAGAGGTATTCAACACGGTGCGCAAAACATACTATACACAATACATTTCTTAGCACCAAAAGCATTAGCACATAAATCACATTAGGGCCTTGCGCCCTATAAATGTAACCATCCCCCTGGCCAACTGGCCATCTCTGAAAGGGGGCTCAAACGCACTATGTCCCAAAGTCAGGGCTGCTGCCTAAGCAGCGAAGGTCAAGGGTGCGCCACTGCGCAAAACCTAAACGTTGCAGCTGCCCAGTACTTGCTGGGCAGCTGAGAACAATAACAGGGCGGTCTAAATGATGTAGCTGGCACTAAGTGCTGCGCAGCTGTGGCCTGGCACCTCTGTTCCACTTCTGTCCCTCTCTGGGGTTCTCTCAGGAATTGCTCCTAAACGGTGCAGCTGCCCACTACTTGCTGGGCAGCTGTCAACGATAGGGTGCCCTCACTGGCCCTTTACAACAAATGCGCCATGCATTGGAGCCATCTAGTCTCTAGGAATACACAGGCCAATGCTGGAGCCACCCGGGGCACTTGTGGAACAGGTGATGCCCCCTAATAAAGCATGGGCCCCTCTGGGCCTGGGTAGATAAGTAGGGCCACGCGTTGGAACCATCTAGGCTCCCATTATCTTGACTATTGAAACGATGCTTTTAGGAGCGAGTGACCCAAACTGGAATCGACAAGGGGCGGAATTTATATTTATGTCAATGGCTGTTCTTAGGATGTGTATTGCATCGGCCTGGCTTGATGAACTGGCACCCTCATTTCAGCAATGGCTCGCCAGATTATTAGCCACATTTAAGTTGGAAATTGCAATCTATAAAGGGAAAGGTAGAAAGAAACGCACTGCTGGCCTGAAAATCTGGGCTCCGCTACAGGAATGGTGTGATAATCAATGCAATAATAACAACAATAATAGGCAACTCCTTCAAACCTAATCTAGATTTATTGGTGTCACTCTTAGTGAAATCTATATGTGGGATTTAACTATTTAACCAGGTAGTAAGGAACAAAGGAACTGATAATTGCTCTTGTATTTGTAGTTGAAATGGCAAAGGCCTCTGTATTCTTATTTGAAGATTTTTTTTATGTTGTGCTATTATTACACATGTGTCTAGTTTGATGTAGCTTGATTTATTATTTTCAAATGCCAGCTCTGTGATTGATTTCTGGGCACAGCACACAGTTATTATACTGGGCCAAACGATGCATAATGTGGTATCCATATATTTCATTTTTTTTTTCTTTTTATATTTTCTCTTTTCCTATAGAAATCTGCCAGACTAAGGGGTGGGGGGAGGGTTAGGGGGCTACGGTGAACTCTCTCAGTGTAAATTTATGTATTCTATGATTTTATACAAAAATCAATAAAAATCATTTTTAAAAAAAGGAACCATCTAGGCTCTGGGGGCAATGGTGCGGAAATGCGGGCAAGGATAGGGGCCTCTGGGGACCCGTTAAACAATTATGGGCTCCCTTCGGTGGAGCAGGCCCCCATCAGGCAGGGGCTGCTCGGGAAAGGATGGAACTGTGCCCCCATGCCCAGCCTACACTCACCGGGCTCTTGTGCGGGCGGGTCCTCCTCCGGTCTCCTCTTGGGGCAGCACCACTTCTCCCGGTCTCTGCTGCCTGCGGCCGACCCTGCAGGAATCAGCGGGAGAGCCCCCACCTCTTTTCGGGGACTCTCGGTCTCCCCGGAGTTACCGGGGCTCCCTTCACGGGGCTTCTCTTCTGTCCTGGATGCCCCGCCCACCATCACACCTGCCTTCCGGGTCACGCTGGGCTGCGGCCCGGAAGACGATACTTTAGCGGCTCGGGCCATGGCGGAGAGACGAGGGGTAGACTCCCTCCATAAAAAGTAAGGGAAAAGTCACAGGGTGGGCACCCGCGCATAAGACTAATTAAATCAGCGGGGTGGGCACCCGCATCTAACGATGAGCAGACATAATGCAGGGTGGGCACCTGCTTAAATAAAAATACAAAATTAAACAAATGTGGCCATAATGCAGGGTGGGCACCTGCAAGGCTCACAGGGAGGAGGGGGGAATCCCTACGCGGGGGATTCCCTCCAAAAGGGGCAGCAGCATCAGCGCTGCGCAGCCCATATGCTTTCCTGGGAGACAAATGGAAGAAAGGCAGCACAGTGCTTCCAGGGCGTCAAAGAGGGCTGCCAAACTCTTTCCAAGGTCCTGGGAATAGCAAGCAAGGCAAAAAGGGGTCCCAGAAAAAGTCCTCCAGGCCTCCAGGGGCAGGGCAGGTCCCAGGTAGGCAAGCCTTCCCCTGGGCCCCAGCAGCAGCACGCCCCTGGTAGATTAGAGTAGCATGACAAGAACATTTTCATGGGGTCACAGCCCCTTCTTTTATACACAACACTCCCTTTGTGACACAGCACAGGGCTAGGAGGGAACCAGTTACAACTGGTTCAGGAGCACTTGAGCACTTTGTTTTGCTCAGCTCCTCTCCTCTCCTCTATTCACAGGCAGGCCAGGGACATGAGACGCACCACAGGGGGTGGAGCCAGCATTGTGGAGGGAAGGCCCAGCCCTATTCGGGTCCCAGGTGCAACTCCTCCCTCCCATCTACATGCAGATCTCCTTATTCACCAACGGGCAGACCCATCCTGGCTCCTGGAGCCAAGCACACCAGCCAGCCCCTGTCACTCACAAGCCAGACAGTCAATTCACATTCACTGCACACAGAAATGCCAACATTAAATCTGCACACACCGTCGCGCAGCATTTAATCTCACGAGTTTGCACATACCAAACTCGCCCCTGCACTCCTCTCACATCAGGAACTACCATGGACACACATATCCCCAATGCATTCCTATGGGAGGGCAGGCCAATCTCTCCACACACACTCAGAGAGCGCACGCACTTTACAATGGGCCACAGTGCTAAAGTGCGCAGAGACCGAAATCACTACCAATATGTCATCTTAAAAGGCAAAAAGTTCAGGGGTGAACCTGCCAAAAGGGCCAAGTCCAACAGGAGCGTTATGGAGTTGGGCAGTTGGTTGTCAAAATACTTTCGTAGATATATCAGGGGGGAGGTAAAATGGGGGGAAGTAACTGTGCAGGTTGTCAGCTTTATTTCTGTTACAGGATCTGTTCCCTGACCATATGCAGCAGGGATGAAAATCTGGATTGTCGATTACTCTTTTTTCAAATAGGTGGCGATTCAAGCTTGGGACAGCAGACATGGCAGTAATCTGTTCTTTGACAAGTCGCTATACACTGTCACTTGGGTGGAAAAGGGGGGAGGCGTGGAAGGAGCTCATCTCCTGTCTGAATAGGCTTCTGGTGGGCGGGAAATGTCCAGATGTGCTTCTCCGCCATCTAAGGGAAAATTACTTGGTAGTTCAGAAGGGATTGCCACTTATTAAGGCAATGAAGAAGGACCAGGAGATACCTATGGTTATGGGCCGGACGCCACACAATCGGGACCAAATTAATTCCCAGGAGAGTGTAGTGTGGGGCAGTCAGGCCTGCAGTCATACATAAGGCGAGGAGGATACTAAACAAAGAGATGCGTGCGCTCTGCAAGGACACTGGGATTGGTAGGATAGACCTTTAGGATCTGATGGGGTACATCTCCTGTTCATGGGAATGGAGTTAAACCTACTGCAGGTGAAATTTGCTCTTGCTAAAGTACGGGGTATTCCTGCTATGCAGTGAACCTAGGAGAGGGGTCATAGAAAAGGAGGGGGAGGGAGGAGAGCGACTTAACCCATTTCTTCCTCTTCCCTCCCTTTTGCTCTGGGTGGCGGTGGGTTGAGAAGTTGTCATGATTTACAGAAGCTTATTGTTTGTCAGCTGCAGTTCAGGCTGAAAGGGAACTGGTAGGCAAGTGCACGCCTGGACGACATAGGAAGTTCAAGGTTAGGCAGGAAGTTCAATGGGGTTCAAAAGGTAGTTGAGGTAAGAAACCAAAAGGTCTTTTAGAGCTCCCAGTTACAGTTGGTGGTCAGCTCTAATGCAAGTATTTTATTGAGGTTTTAAGTTTGTTATGGGGAATGGGTAGCTTATCATAGGTGATTAAAGATGCATAGTGCGGTTATAGTTTTGTACGGCAAAGGCCCAGGTTATAATGTAATGTGCACGTGTTTCAATAAAGAAGCCTTTTTTCACACACAATACAGGTGTCTGTGGTCTGTGCTGCTCCTCTCTTCCCCAATGAAAAGTCACAGCCTGAACAAGGCAAAGTGACACTATACATCTTTCTTCTTTACACAACAAAGAAAACAACAACTTAAAAGTTCCTAGCCCACAAATACCCACAGAATTACAAACTAGAGGATGATGTAGATGGAGAGTTGTAAATAAAAACAAATTAAAAACAAGAAACTCAACATCTACATATGAAGTCAAACAATTTATGTACAGCAATAGGAAATAATGGAAATAATCAAAACAAGGTTTTAACTAACTACGAAATTATCAAATTTTCTTGGCTATATTACTGAACATCACAACCTTGTCACAGATTCTGCAAAAGCGTCTTTACTTCACCTTCATCCGTAAAATGTTCGGATAAACTCTCACTGTCATTCTCTCTTTCTTAAAACAACATTGGAATATGGAAGTTCGTCATTTTAATAGTGCAAACCTTGTGTATGAATAGGAACACAGGTACCATGATAGGAAAGGTTCTCATCCTTTACAACTGGGACCCTCTCAGGAAAGAAAATCCTCTAAAGCACCATGCACATCTGCAGAGTTAACGAAACTCACTTGCCGATCCCTGCATATTGACATCCAATGAAATGCCAACTCTTCACATCACTTTACCTTTAAAAGACCTGACAGGATTATTAATTCTCACCCAATCTTCTACTTCTTAACTTTATTTTGGTGCTTGTTTCCAAGCAGTTTCATAGTATTCCTTGTACACTGCTTATGTCTGTTGAATGTTCTCTCTAATTCTGGTGGGAGACCAATCTTTATGTCTTTCAACCATTACCCAGCACAAGTTATTTCTGTATAAGATTTCTTTCCTCTTAGAATCATGAAGGGACTGAACCAAGTAACATCTGGGGTTATCTGATATGCTCAAATCAATCTCAATTCGTTTTCTCACAACACACAGTTTAACTTATGTTTTATACAATTTCTGAAAAAGAAATCCTAAACTTCCTTTGAACAAAATAGAGTTCCACTGTCACTTACAATACACTTAGGAAGGCCTTCCCTCTGGAATACACATCTAGAAATGTAATGACAAGACAAATCAACCTTAATCAACATCTTAACTTTAGACCGGTTCAAAAATATGTCAAGCAATACAATGAGGTATTTGATGTCGCCACCCAAACACTCATATGTCCTAGGATGTCAACTGCTAATGCCTCCCACTGTGTTTCTGGTGATTCACAAATCATATTTAAATTAGTTGTTATGGTTCATAATATTCGTCATTCTCGTGTGCCCCTTAAGCAATTAATAAATATTTTGTACGTGTTTCCTCAAATGCATTTCACAAGTGCTTCTGAATGTCCAATATTCTCTATGGACAACAGCTGTTTCTTTGTACTATGACCTACAGGCACTGAGGAACCGAATAATAAATAAACTACATCCACTGGTAATTACTCTAGGCCCATTGTGCCACCTCAGACAGGAACCAGCCACATGCAAATCAAACTTGGTCCCGCTCCTATATTAGCAGTCAAGCCCAAACTGCCAGGTCATACTCCCTCTGCACTGGAATGCAAGCAACCTCACACCTGTAGGCACACCTTGTGGGGCTCTATATGTACAAAAATAAACTATCTGGTCATCCTTGTTTTTTTTTTTTTTGCCCTCTATACATCAGATTCCCACGTAGTCTTGGGAAGAGATAGAATATTCCACCTGAATTAGTTTCCTGACTCTCCTGCCCTGCTTGGCTTTAATCTGGCTGCAGGGACAATGTAGTCGTAACTAGTCTTTTGTATGAAGGCAGAGCATAGCCTATTCAGTTGCAAGTGGGGTTATGCCCAGCACCACCATCCCCAATCCCCATACTGCCAGTTGATGGCCTATACTGGCATGCTCAAACCTAGTATGGTATGGCTGCCGCAGAGAAATTTCTTAAGTCCAACTGCGAACTATGCCCAGTCATGTGACCTAGGACAGGCTGCATGCACCAAATAGCAGGATAATGCCAACTTTCTAAAAGTAAAGTATACAAAAGTCTGATAGATGGGATGCTTGAAATAATTTCAGCCACTTGTAATTACTTGGGCCCATAACTAAGGTGAAACCGGTTCTGGGTTGCTTATGTTTCAGTTCAGGAAGGACCCGGCTTGGCAGTTCAGGCTGGACTGTTTCAACTGAAGCAAAATCATGACTGATTTGCATATAGCTGGGTCCAAAATGAGATGACATTGTGTGAAAAATAACAATGGATTGGGATGCGATCAGTGGTGAAATTAATTGAAGTATTCCATGCATAATTGGTTTTATATTTTAACTTTCTAAAAATTTCATTCTCAAAAGTGTAATTTAAAATCTGATTTTACTATTGAGGAGGGTTTTTAATTATGATTTCATAGATACAATACACAAAACGTTTACCTGTTCCAAATCAAAAGTTAGCACATATTAAATGTAATAAGGCAAACTAATGTTATAATAAAGGCACAGGTAGGCCTCAAAGAACAAGTGACTAATTTAGGATTTCTCACTACCAGGACAGGTAAAACTTAAATGTATATGTCCAACCATTTAATTACAATGCACCCTGCACTATGGGCTCCCTACAACCAATGTGAGGGGTGACTTATACGCAATAAAAGGAGAGTTTAAGGCTTGGTAAGGGGAGTATATTGGAGTGTCTCTTTCTGTTTATTATTGTATCCCAATTACCCCTTCCCATGGGACTGTAGTCTTGTCTGGCTGTATCTCATATTCAGTCATTCATGAGTAAATTCCTAAGGGCAGAAGAGAAAAATCTCCTCGTCTCTCAAGTTGAACCACCTGGATTTTCAGGTGAGTGAAGGCTATAACAATTGCCAAGTCGAATTGGCAGTTCAAAACTGCATTCAGGCAAGAATGGCAAGCTGGGCCATGAATTAAGGGGCTACTTGTGTGGGTGGCAAAATAAGTGCTGCAGACTCATTAGTATTATTTAATTTACAGGTCCTGGGTATATGATATACCACTCTACAAGAGACTAATACGTAAATGAAATATGCCAATCAGGTGTAAGCTAATTTTACTATGTTTAAGGGAGCACGCACAAGCACTTTAACACTGGTTAGCAGTGGTAAAGTACAAAGAGTCCTAAGGTCAACAAAAACGAATTCAGAAATAATGGAGATGTGAAGGCAAAACGTTTGACCCTGCAGAGGGGGCCAGGTCCAACAATACCAATATTGGTAGTGTAAGGTAAGATTTCACATAAAGAATATACTTGCCCACTAGGTAAACTTGTTTTCAGAATTTGGAATATATAATACGTGTGTGGAAGAAACTAGTTATTTTATGGAAGAATGTTTTCAGTGCCTATATTTTTTAAATACTTTGTGAAGCACATGAAGGAATCTATGGGCGTTATATACAAATGTGATGAGGTGAAGGTGTTCTAACTTTTTCTGAGTTTTAAAAACATGGTGGAATTCGTATCATTTTAACGAAATGTGAATATGTGTGTGGTGGAAACCCATTAACAAATATAATGAATTATTATTATTACATTTATTGAGCGCACAGCTACCCGGAGGTTTCCCGGCGCTTGCCTTGGGAACCCGTCCTGGCTTTTCCCTGTGAGATAGCCCCTACAGGGTATCCCCAAGGTGGAAGCCAGGCATCCCGCCGCAGGGGGGCCGTTGTGGAGATTAAGCAAGCTTAATGCCCAGAGTTGCAGAGTGAGAACCCATGATTAGAGCAGGCACCGAAGCGAGAATTATCGAGTCCGTGGACATTTGAGCTCAAGACCCTGCCGCGTCAGGAATTGAACCCTGGTCCCGGGTCTGACCTCAGCTTCCGGGTCTGCCTGCTCTACACCGTGAGCCACACTTCTCCACAATAAATTCAACTCAAGCTGACAATACATAGTGTTAGTATAACCTCTGATTAAGAGCTATATATAATACACACAGGTCTTTTATGTACAGTACACTAAAAGTTAAATGCAGAAGAAAGCCTTTTGAGGCTAATTTTGTTTTTTACCTGAATGGCCGGGTAGGTTCTATTATTATCAGTGCTGCGCTCTCCCGGAATGCTGCCTGCAGATCGACCTTCAACCTTGTACCTGAATCTCATACCTCTCTGTTTGGGCTGTTCGAATATTTCAACGTATGGTTGTTGTACACCTTAAAAATATACACATATAACCAAGTTACAAACCAAGAGTACAATGCAGACACCATCATCAAGTATCATTCTAATAATTTTAAGAATCAGAAAATCTTACCTATTAGTGTGGGCCTCTGCATCAGGGAGTGATGGTTGGGTACTACGGAAAATAAGAAATGATAAGTGGTGGGTGATAAAGCCAAATAGAGAATAAAACAATCATAAATGAAGGATTGTACATTTAGAACATTGGGTAAAATTGGCACTCAGATTTAGAGGCATGCAAACCAACAAATTAAAAGAACCGATCCAAGGTCTGGCTTGGCTCTAAGAGCCCATACACAAACCAAGCCCTCAACATATTTGCCATGTAAGTCGTGCAACAAACCTCATGTAAAAATATGGTAGAGACTATTCAAAATTCGAAAAAGTGTTTCTTTAACATGTGGAAGCATTTCACTTTAGTACATTAGGTTGTATTCTTGCTATGATTGGCATTTACTATAAGTGATAGTTTCTAAAAATTGACTTACAAACATGCATACTCCTCCCTCTACCACTCTGATGAATATGCCCAGTCAGTTGTCATGTGATACCATTTAAGTGCCTTAGGTTGTTGCCACTGATGGTTTAACACCATAGTCTATTATAACGTACGCAAGACAGGTTGTTGCACAGTGCGCCTCCAGAAATGATGTATTTCAAGGTTCTCGCAAATGTGATAAGTGAAATGAAAGCCTCAGTCAAATATTGGAATTCTGATACTTTAAGCAACCTGGGGGTTAAGAGAACAAAATGCACAAGTTGCATCTGATACTGATGCTTTAAGAATGGACAAGTGCATTTGCAAACCTGGACAACCACACATCCAAGTGCTAATAGTTATGATGTAGGCAAGGTTCCAATTGATGCGGACACCACCAGTGTTTACCCTACGGGACTAACATTAGTGACTCCCGATCATTGACAGAATCCAATGTTTGGACCACATTGATCCTTTGATACTACCCAATGGAGATAGTCCTCCGATCGGCACCTTGAAAGTTTTCAAGTACTTGTAGAAGCTCAACTCAAATGGCCGAAGCACATGAACCATCATTCTATAAGGTGTTAATATTTCCTTTATTACTATGGAACATTTGGATTAATTCTAATTGAATTTAAGAACTGATAATTACGAAAACAGTCCTTTATTATGGCCACTTCCAGGAACAATAGAACTATCTCTGGATGAACTTTGAACATTAAATTCACATGGAGACACCCTAGGCTTATAAACAAAGAACTTTACAAGGACACTCAATGAATTAGAAATGAAAAGTATGTGTGCAAAAATGTCATTGAAATTTCTTTTGAGATCAAGTATCCTTTTTTTAACTAATGGTATATTTTATTTTTGACACATGGAGGTTAATCTGCACAAATAAAGTTGTGAGTAAATTACTAGGTGTCTTATCAATAGTAAGCACTGCTACTGTTGTGCCTAGCAAAGGATCTTGTTTCCCAATTTCTCCATATATATAGATCTCCCTTGGAAGCATCAAAAAACACTTGAGGAGGCTTGCATATTCTCTAGAGAAACTCCTCAACTGACATATAAAATGCTGCAACGTCAACATGCTTTTGATGTTGAATACAAAGAAAATTTCGGAACAATGTGGAAAGACTGATCACACCTAAGCAACTGTGTGGCTTGTTCATTTCTTATCAGACAAGACCACACACATATCAAATACCTTTTCTTCGTGTATATGACTTTCACTTCAACTGACTTTAGATGAGCCCCCAAATATGTCACTGAGTAAGGGTGGCCTTCCATAACAACACTGCTTTAAGAATGCATTCCAATGTAATAGAGATCAGAATGCCCTCCTGATATAGATTTCTCTTCATATGGAGCTCCTCAGAGGAGATCAGCAGTGCCAGTTGTAACTCTGTTAAGTTTTCCCAACTTATAGCCTCAATCCCTTTTAGTAACAAGCATCTCTCCAGTGGAACATCCCCCCTCGGTATGTCACCAACAGCCTCTACAAAACTATAATTGATATACAAACCAATCAAATATTGGCACACTACATCAAACCAGCCTTATAAACTTTCAGGTGGATTCCTACACTTCCATGAAGAGCTCCAACCAGAGTAAAATATGCATCAGAAGTTGCATTGAAGCAAAATGTAAAATAAATGTATTACCATTCGAGAAATTACAATGTCAGTAAAAGAATAGATTAAAGCAAAATGTGACGAAATATATTACCTGGTAAATAGCAATAATTATTATAATGTATTGTGACTTGATTACATGTGCCATTACTGCATGACTAGATGCACTTATGATGTCATAGATTTCATGCAAAATATGTAATTACATTCTCCATAGTGCAATCATAGAACAGACATATAGAAAGGCAAGAAATACACCCCAAAACTATTACGGTGAGTTTACAATAAAGTGTGCCTGCACTGTGTGTCTTGGAGATGCATTGAAAGACTTATTCACCTTTCCTTTTCCATTTCATATAAAGCAAAGTATGCTTCAAGAGCCAGCAAAGCACTGCTGATACAGCTCTATTACAGTTAGGAAAAGCTTTACCGTGAGACACTGTACAAAAAACTTTTTGTGGGTGGGTGGAGAGGGCAGTGGTAAACAATGGCAGAAACCTGATATGGTTGCAGGATTGGAAAATGTAATTAGGACATTACACTGAACAGGGGCTTTTTATATTGAACATATTTACAAAGTGAGGTACAGAAAGTTAAAGTGATTTTCCCAAAAGCATGCAAATGTTGTTTAAGTGTTACAAACTAAATTAAAACCAGTTCTCTGTGACCTAAGTAAAATAGCCACCAACACATTTTCGACGTTCTTCCTTGCTTCTGTGCTTAACAACATCAAAGAACATATAGCATTCAAGCTATTTAATGATTCAATATTCAAAACAGCCAGAAGACTCTTCATGAGGATGAAAGGTAGTAAGCTTATAGAGTCTGAAAATCTTACATTTTGGTTGGCAGAGTGTGAAAAGAGAACATTAATAAAAAACAAAAAAGATCACTACCATTGGGATTCTTGGTGGCTAATATGAACATAACTTTATATTAAAAATCAGTTAAGTAAAGTATGGCATAACTATTCTTTTCTGGGGCAATATTTGAGGGCAGCAATGTTTAGGACTTGAAGATTCCTACTGAATGAGTGGGGTAGTTTTAAAGTAACGGCATTTGTTAACATAATGAAATCTTGTTGATGTAAATATCAAAGTTAAGGTAAGATCGGAAATCAATTTCTGTGTGAAGTAGCTTAACCTGCTCAAATGCACAGAAAACTCTGGATGTATAGAATATTGTAAATAAAATTGAATAATCCTGACCTATATGTCTTAATTCTACCCAGATTCATATGCATTTATTGAAAAGTACTACTTGAAATTATTCTTTGCCAGGATTAACAGTGCGTTAATTAGGACATGTCCTTTAAAACTCTATGGCAATAAGCTTGACCAGAAGCTTTTTATTACAGGTTGAGTAAGCCCCCTCCAACAAAGTCTTTAAATCTTTTTTTTGTATGTTTTATTTTTTTTAACCTTTTTTTCAGTGTCATTACAAACAATACTGCAATGTTCGATGAAAAAATGGGAGTACAGATAAACGCATAAAATACAGGGCCTCATACAACAGTACCTCACATTATAATCCATTGTACCTAGGTTATGAGGTGCCCCCTCCAAAACTTCTTTATCTTTAAATCACTTTCTTAAAATGCTCCAATATTGAATTAAGGCACAAAGGGCAGGAAATCATAGATAACTCAAACAATTGTGAACAAAATGTATTAAGGAGATAAAACTGCATCTCATATCCTGTTTTTGATGCAACATGTATAAAGTGTCCAATCTAAGCAAGATCTATTGGTTATAGTTTCAAGGCCCTGAAACATTAATGTTATTATGATACCTATCCAAAGTAAGACTCAATATGGTTTGCACAAAAAGCCTTGAAGTGATCATACTGCTTATCCTTACTGCCAATGACTTTATAAACAGACAGATTCCACCACCTTTTGAATATTCCCCAGGCGTCACACTGGATCTGAAAACTTTTTCAGCAGTATCTCTGTGTGCTGGAAAGTTTCTCCTAGTGGCTACACAGTGATGCAGTTCTGCTCCAAAAATAACACGAGGGACACCCAGACGCAGAGTCCCAAAAGCAAATTAGTAAACAGCGTGCAGATTCCTAGATTTGGGATCTTATTAATGGATAGAGTCCAAACACAGAACGAGGAGGATGGGAGGGTTGGTGAGGAATATTCGTGTAGAAAGAGCGTTACTGAAGGTAAATAACTAGTTCTTCTGATAGAGACTTCTAGCTGCAGATTCTTCACCTTTGGAATATATACTACAGCAAGATCTATTCAAAAGTGGGTCTGCGAGAGGACTCAAACCAAATAGTCCTACAGGACTGAGTGGGCAAAATGCCCCTCCTGGTGAACCTGATTGTCCAGGAAATAATGCTTTGTGAACATATGGAGGTGAGCCCACATAGCTGCCTGGCAAATGTTTAGGACAGGAACTCCAATTCCTTCTGGCAGCATCTTTTTCGCCAGTGCGTAGCAAATCTTAACGCAGAGCACGATCCAAAGGGAAATAGTTCTCCTCTGCACTGCTTTGCTTTTTTCCGCTCCGAAGAACCCCCCAAAGATCTGATTGTCCACCTGGTGGCCTTTTGTGAGATCTTTGTAAAAGCTCAGAGCTCTCTTGGGGTCTAAGCGATGAAGTCTCTCCTCCTCCAAAGCGGGTTGAGGCAGAGCATAGAACACTGGCAGAGTGATGGTTTGATAAAAGTGGAACAGCGTCACAAGTTTCAGCAGGAAGGATGCCTGTACTCAGTGAACCATTTTGTCTGGGAAGAAGGAAGTGTATGGTGGAGTAACAAAGAAAGCCTGAAACTTACTCATAAGCTGTGCCGAAGTGATGGCAATGAGTCTTGATGTTAAGGAGGACAGGGTGCAGCTGGGAAGCAGCTCAAATGGATAAGTGAGGACCATTAAGGTCTCATTGAGGCATGAGAAAAGGAGAAAGGGGAAACGTTTTGCAGTCCTTTTAAAAACCGCATCACAACTGGTGATTTAAACAAAGAGGACTGATCAGGTGACTTTCAGAAGGCTGAGAAAGTCGAAAGATTACCCTGAACTGGGCCCAGAGCAAAGTCCAGCCGGGTGAGAAACAGAACAAATAACAAAATATAAGACAGCATGGCATGGAGGGCGTCAATCTGGCAAGTCCCGCATCAAGCCACAAACATGTCCTAATTACTGAGGCAGACAGTTTTTAATCGAGGAATGCCTGCCTGCCAAGATGACATCAACCACCTCGGAGGGAAGATCGTAAATGTTCAGCTGTTACCACTCAATTTCCAAGCATGAAGGTGGAGATTGTAAAGGTCTGGGTACAGAACCATGCCATGTTGCTACAACTGTTCTCCCAGAGGAACAGCTTGATCAGAGGACATATGTTCAAGCCCAGAAGTTCTGGATACCACACTCTCCGTGCCCAATCCGTAGCCACTAGGATGACTTGGGCCCTGTCCATCCTGATCATCATGAGAACTCGAGGCAGGAATGGTGTCAGCAGAAAGGCATGCGGGGGAGCTGAATTTCACTTGAGACAGAACACCTGTCATAGAGAGAGATGCCATGGAAACTCTAACTTGCAGAAGTGCTGACATTGCTCATTCTCGGCACAGATCGAGCCAAGGGTTTCCCCATGCGCAGAAGAGAACTTGTGCCACCTCCGGGTGTAGTTGCCATTCGTGGTCCACTAGGCACTGAGAGCTCAGCTTGTCTGCCCTGGCGTTTAAAGATTCTGCCAAATGGTTCTCCACCAGGAAAATCCCTTGGTCGTCCAGCCATTTCCAGAGGAGTAAAGCCTCCTGTCAAAAGGTTCGTGACCCCACTTTGTCTTGTTTGTTGCAATACTACATGGCAGTGCTGTTGTCCATGAGCATCTGTACCAGCCTCCTCTTGATGGAAGGAAGGACGGCTTTCAGCGCCAAGCAAATGGCCCTCAGCTCCAACTCTGCCGGAAACCAGAGCCCTCTGATCTCACCTATCCCAGATGGTCACCTCAACCCAAAAGTGATGCACTGGTCACCACTGTCAGCTCTGGGTGGGAAAGGGAGAGGGGTCTGCCATTGACTCAGTCTCAGTACAGTAACCACAACTGTAGACCTTTGACAGTTGTCTTCAAATCTGAACGTGCTCCGAGAGGTCCCCTAGATGTTGGGCCAACTGGAATTTCAGATCCCACTGCAGAGTCGCATATGCCACCTGGTGTGCCTGACCAGCAGGATGCAGGGGGCCATCAATCTCAGCAGCCTAGAGTCAACCTCACTGAAATCCAGGACTGAGGCTGATAGATCGGGTTCATAACCTGAATGTCCTAGACTCTCTTTTCCGGGAAAAAGGTACGTAATCAAACCATGTCCAGAATGACTCCAATATAGGGGAGCGCCTGAGAAGAAGACAGGTGTGACTTCGGCACGCTCATTGCGACCTCAAAGATGGCAGGATGTTCACCGTAGTGTTTTAGTTGGCTGATGACAGCCTGGGGCACACAGTGGTATTTCTAAAAACATTCCCAGACCCAATCTGATGCCAGAGTAATTTAAAAAGATGAAGAATCTACGGCTAGAAGTCTGATTCAGAAATTCAACCTTCTCCAAATAAAGGCACAAACAAGTATTTCCAGAAAGAAAGGCTCTGTGGGAACTGAAATGTGTTGCAGTATCTGGTGAAATAAACAAGAAAAATGAGCAAAATCGAAACCTGTGACTGCCTGTTATTTGGAGAAAGTGTACGAGGTTGGATTAGAAGAGTGGGTTTCCTGTTCCTGTCCGCACGTGGGTCGAAACTCCAAGGGTGGTAGGACTGTAATAATGATGAAACAAATGGGATATATATATATATATATATATATATATATATATATATATATATATATATATATATATATATATATATATATATATATATATATATATATATATATATATATATATATATATATATATATATATATATGCATATATAAATAAAACTTACACACCCACATACACACCCGACCCAGATGCAACATTTGTTTCTAACCGAAAGCCAGATTGTAACCAGCACTGCAATACCAATGGGTCTGGTTTTAAAGGAACGTTCTATGGTAATGTGAAGCACTACAAGTAAAGAGCACAGGAATGAACATGTATTTGTGTGGAAGTACTGTAGAATAATACTGGTGTAGGTTAAAGGTTAAGTGACAGTTGCACTGTCAAGCCAGACCTAAAAATAGATGTAGGTTAATGACTGCCCTCATCGGATCTGTGCTGCTGCCAGAAAAAGACATACACCGTAAATTATCTGGTTATCTAAGGCACTTTTACAGCAGTACAGTTTTACATGAAAGCCCCAGAAAGGTAAAGCTCAGCCAGCTGGATAAAGAAAGAAAATGATCACAGCTGCAGGCAAGCACTTTTTTGGTGGAAGCACACAACTTCTGCCCAATCAATACATGTACTCCTATCTCCCAACATGCTGATGGAGCCAACGTCCTTCTACAGTGATGCTCACATAACTGTCTGGTGACAGCTGTGCTATCAAGCCAGACCATGAAAAGCATACTGATGCAGTAACGAAACGTCTGCCAAGCACACTGTTGCCGAAGATAAAAATAAAACTACTGCAATTTCTCACGAGAAGAGGTAATGTAACATGCAATGTCAGCATGAATACATTATCGAAAAACAGCTATTGTGTTGTACGTAATCATAATTCTTTTGTCTCCACGTTGCTTCCCTGACCTTGCTGGTGCGGCAGAGGGGACAAATGGGCACATTTGCCACAGAGGTGGCCTGTACTTCTCAATTTTTGCATTAGGTGGAAGCTTTAGGTGGAATTGGTCTCTAGTATTGGCATATTTTGGTATTGTTGTTGTGGAATGTGATAAAATTGCTGGCTAATTCAATATAACATTGGATTTGACGTAACATTGAAATGGGAAGTTATTGTTACTGTTTTTTGGATTTTCTACTGCTTTGTTCTTGAGCGACCCCTGCTCTAAATGAAGGCCATAAGCAAAAATCAAGTACTGAGATATATAAAACGTAGAAAAATAGGGCAGTGCTAGGACTTTAAAATAATCGCTTGCTTGCTTGCCAAGAGACCTGTGGCAGAAACGTCTATCAGAGAGCACGTAGCGGAGCTTGACAGGAAGTAAAACAAGGTAAACCTTACAGAATGAAAGTGGTTATTACTCTGTAATCCAGTGTATGAACTCCTCCATTATCTTCTACTCTATACTCGTCAACCGGACAGACCGTGGGATAAAGTGTCCGAACCAAATGACAAAAGAATTCATACTCCTCCCCAGTGCCAGGTCACATCATCTCTTCTCAATCTTCTTTTTACCCGGGTGGAGCCTGCTCTCACTCCAGTTACTTCTGGCAGGTTAGGAGACTCAGGTAGGAGATAGTGTGGAATGAATCATGTCCAGGACCTTCTTGCAGAGGTGTGAGTTAAGCACATAGGGCCAGAGGTACGGAGCATTTTTGAGCTCGTAAGCAGCCCGATTCGGAGAATATGGTCGTTTGCGACTGAAAAAAGCATTTTTAAATGTACAAAGCCCTATTTGCGATTCAGTAAGGTTATTAAATTGGGTTTGTGAGTCGCAGGGGCATTTATGAATGTTATGCAACCGGAATGCAGTTGCAAAACATTCATACTTTACCAACTCCATGAAGAGGTGGTAACCCATTTGTAAACGGGACCTCTTTCCTTTTGTGAATGTGGGCGCCAACATTTTTTAAGAGCGGTCAGTGGTCCCACAGACCACTGCCTACTCTTAAAAATGAAAAGGAAACTTTTCTTTTTTAAATGCATCCCGTTTTCCTTTAAGGAAAACGTGCTGCATTTCAAAATAAAAAACTGCTTTATTTAAAAAGCTGTCAAAGACATGGTGATCTGCTGGCCCCAGCAGGCCACCATCCCTGTGAATGCTAGCCATTCCCAATGGGTCACAAATTGCAACATGCCTCATGAATATTAATGAGGCAGGTTCGCAAACAGTGTAAAACACACTATTGTACATTGCTGTTTGTCATTTCCATAAAGCGAAAATTTGCTGTTAGGAAATCGCAAACTCAAGTCTATATGTACTTCTGGCCCCATACTGTTTTTGATACAGGACTCTTCCTTTCTTTTCTGTTTTTAATTTCTTGCTCTGAAATTTGGGCATGCTATTAGGTACGGCTAACCACAGTGCATTTTTTTCCCTGCATGACTTCAGTGAGACTTCACCTCAGCTTTAACCCTGACTCACAAGCCTTGGGTTTGTAAATGATCTCCGGATGCCCAATTACAGCATTCACAGAAGGGTGACTGAAGTTCTCATAACTTCTGCTTGAGGACGGCGAGGAAGCATATTCCTACATGAGGTGCAGCAAATTGGCTGCTGCCACAGGCTTCCACTCATCCATCATTTTAAGGGCTATTATCACACTTCAATGTCAACATTAGTTATGATGCACAGAAACATAATTTATTTAGAGAAATATATATTCCCATAGTTTTTTCCCAAACACGAGAATGAAACAGTTGAGAGGCAAGCAAGCTTAAAAGAGTTTATATAAAGGATTTAAAATGTGATTTTCTTGAGGCGGTAGCCACAGATCATGTGGTTTTTCTTTATAAAACTGCTCTGTAGTTTATCAGAGAAACATTTGTTGCAAAAGGTAATTCAAGGGAAAAGTAGAGAAAGTTTAATGCTTAGTTCCTACTGTGCTTTGAGAAGTTTGACATGTAATGGGTGATGTTGCATAATAAACTGCATGACCATTTAAATCATAGGAACCAATTAAATCCTTTCACGCTATCAAAATATAAGAGAGTCAAAAGGTCAACATCATTAATGCCTCATGTAACCATGTGTTAACCATTCACTGTAATCAACCATTCTGTCCTTCTATTAATCCATGTACCCTTGCTTCAACAAGTGCATCCATCCATCGATGTAATTAGGCACTCATCCATTTAACATCTAGAAATTTACGGATTACCTTCGCTGCAGGCGTGAGTGGTGGAAGACAGCCTTGGGCAGGATGCTTCAGGACAGGGAATGGAAGCTGGCTATGGAGCAAGTTCACAAGGTCGTGCGTAACTTTCGCTTCAAATATACGCATTTTAATGATATACAAGCCACCTATTTGACCCCTACCCCACAGAATATATATTATGCAGCAGATGGAACACATGCAGTGCCCTAGATGTTCCCTAAGAGATGCTGGGTTTCTAAATATTAAATGAGAATGCCCAGAGATTAAGCAATTCTGGAACATAGTGATAATAGAAGTGGAGCGTGCGCTGGGTACAATGAATGTTGGCACCATGGACCTATGCTTGCTATGCATTTACGCGTCGAGTCGGTGACAGATTTGTTGACCTGGCCATGGTCTTGGCAAAAAGGAAAATCTACGTTGGAGGTCGCGGAAAGATCCCCCGCACACTTGCTGGTGCTCCTCACTGGAATTATGGGCCAGGGCAAAGGCTACTCCGCTATCCTTCTGAATCTAAATAACTAACTAACCTATCCACCACTCAAATTACTTTCATACTTCATTCACTGTACTAATTCACCACTAATCCTTTGGGTTCCGGAGTAGCATGCTACTCTCCGAAAAAGCGTTTCAATTTCTCGCCAGGGGTAGTATATATAAATGCAATTACAATACAATACGGCACTTTGGAGTGGGGAAAGACAGGGTGCGGAGACAGCCTATTGCGATACTTTGAGTGGAAGTGTTGGAGTCCTTTCTTAGTAGTGACGAGGGGGCGGTCCTGGCCCCCCGTCTATGATGAGGGCATGAATAGTTAAGGGTAGCTGTTTATGTCCGCCAAGTTTAGGGTCACGGTTCTGTGTTCTTTTTTCCTTTCTTTCTTTATATCGGTATTTTCTCCTATGTGGGGTAGGGCTGCAACATTGACACCAAACTGGGGTGGAGCAAGGGCAATGCTGATGATCTGCAATGTGGTGAGCGACTGCCCCCCAACTGTTCAGCGATTTGTAAATATTGATGGGAGTGGGCAATGCCATATAATTACTTTGCAGCTGTTGATGTTTTGCGTACCTATGATGGGGTTTTGCGTGCTCTGACCTGTTTTTGTATTTGAAGAAATGCCAATAAAGAAATATTGAAAAAAAAATGTACATCTAGAAACTTGATTGCTTGGCCCATGCAAATCATGGGTATAAATTGTGCACCAGCTAATTACTCTGTGGAACAGTAATTAGCGGGGCAGCATACTGCACTCAATTCCGTTTTGTACAGAGAATTTTACACACTTTGTTCACGATTTCACTACTCTGGGGAAGCACAAATCGTAATCGCATGTAACTCACACCCGTGATTCAAAGCAGAGTTTGCCAGCCACATACTGTATGGCAAACTCCTGTGTCAGGTATAACGTGTGCTTGACTTGAAAACCCATTTTGGTCACAAACAAGAGTTTTATCCTTATATGAAATTACTGGCCCACATATAATTGGGGCCTATGTTATGCCTTCAATGTTTCCATTCATCGACCCATGTACTGAAGCATATATAAACACATATATACATAAATATATATATATATCCTTGCATTCATTTGTTTATCTTTTTTCATTCGCCTATGTAGCACTCAAGCCAGTAATCCCTCCTGTGAATCCACAAAGCCGTATATCCAGCCATATATCAGTCTATCCACATGTAAATCAATTTATTAATGCATCAATTCATGTAAATATCTATGTACAAGCCACCACCATCCATATATATATATATATATATATATATATATATATACACATCTATGTACCAATTATTGTATTCGTAAATCATATATTTTCTTGATATCAAAACATCCACGTACCCATCCACTCATCTGTACATCATCCATGTCTATATATGTAGTTTGTGTGAATGTGGCTATATGTTTTCCATCTTGCTCTGTGTACATGGGTGTCTGCATGTATGTGTTGGCCTGGGCGTGAATGAATGTCATTAGATTTGTGCTCTGCTGACATGTGTATGTATGTCATGTCTGTTTGCTACTACTATATAAAATCATATCTACTGGCTATATCAAATATATATTATTGTGGTATAGCAGCAGCCATCTGCGACAATTATCCGTTGAGGTCAGCGCACATCAGCCTCGACACAGAAAAGTTAAAGAAGCAATCACAAATATTGGTCATAAGTCCTTAGACACCAGAGATATATTACTGTCAATTCAAAAGAAGTACAAATATTATAAAGTACATTTCCTCATTGAGTGTCTCTCACTCTCACCGGGGTGGAAGAAGAAAGAGGAAGTTCAGTCTATAGAGAAATGCATACAATGGCTGTGGTGTATGCCATTTTCCTCTCTCCCACACAGCTCAATTTACTTCCATGCCTGTGTTTTTCAATCTAGCTGAGATTAGCAATAAGAATGGACAAGTTTCTGAAGGCATACGTGTTTCTAATGTAATTTTATACATGGTAATGTAATTTTAACCCCTTAGCTGCGCCCGTCGGCCAACGGCCGTCGCAAGCACTACCTCGGTAGTGCTGCGCACATCCGTTGGCCAACGTGACCCCGCCCACTCTTCAGAACTCCCGTACTGCGGCGGAATTTGCGCTGCGGTAAAGGAGTTATATACATATAAACAGAATATAGAGCCATTGATTCAAATGGGAAGCATACACACTACAGTCTAGATAGAACAGGGGTCTCCAACCTTTTCGGTAGTCAGAGCTACTTATTTTCAGTGAAAGTGATCCTGAGCTACTAATATTATTAGAGTTTTCATAGTGACTACATCAGAAGGTATTACATAGTGATCATATGTAAGATTACCAGCCGTGCATCAGGTAGGGTTGCTAGCAGTTTTGTAGAAAATGCTTTCTCAATGGGAAATGCCTCCACATGGGTAAACATAACAGCCGTAACTGCAATACCCCTAGCACAAAGTTAATATTAGTAATAAATAGTTAATATGATTAGTAATAAATGTAAAATTCTGCATGATTTATCATTCAAATATCAGTTTTAAAATATAAAAAAATATTAAACCATTTTTCTCCAAACATCAGATATGAGTTCTGAAACGATACACATTTTCATCTTGAATACATACTTTTCAATTTTGGTATGCATATATTATTTCAACCAACAAAAAACTTTGAATTTAGTAAGCTGGGCTGGACACAGGAGAGCTTCTTTCAAGGAGCATGAGAGATACCAGCAGCTCACGTGCTAGTCGTTGGAGAAGCCTGGTCTAGAAGCATGTATGCCAGCCGAAAGCTCTATGATATTCATGCGTGTATACTTTAATAAAGATGTAAGCAAATTTATTAAACTAATATAAACTCACATATTGTGATGAGGAGATAACTTTTTCTGTGTTTTTCAAATTACATGCAATACTTTTCACACTCAGTGGAGAGAGACATAATCCCATCTGTTTTTTTTCAAAATTAAATGGTGTTAACCATATTCTGCATTATGAAAGTGTTGGAAATGCATCTTTTCTGCAAGGTCACCCCCAGATTTTCTGAACTTGCTTGTGCTAGTTATAAAACTTTACCCCCTGCTAACCATTAGTAAAGTACTTGTGCTCCTCCTTTCAACATGGTAAATTGGTATACACTTGATTGGTTTAGTTAATTTGCCTATAAGTCGTGTATGGGACCAAGTGTACCCAGGGTCTGTAAATTAAATGCTACTAGTGGGACGCAGCATCCATTAACACTCACTGTGTCACCCACCTCAGCAGCACTGTAAAACCTGTACCAATGCAGACTGGTTATGCAGCTTTAAACTGCTAATGTGACCTGTCAAAAAAACCCTTTTTTATGTGCTGAACCGTCTATTTAAATATTAATAAACTAGAGCCCGCCCCGGCTTTGCCCGGGGCAGAAGGGGGCTGGGGGCAGCATTTTAAGCCTCTGTGCACCCCCCCCCCGACATTGCCCAGTCCGCATCCCTCCCGCCTCCCGCCCCGACATTGGCCATACCGCCTCCCGCCTCCCGCCTTGAGCCTCCCGCCCGCCGCCCCCGCCCCGACATTGGGCATAGCGCCTACCGCCTCCCGCCTCGTGCCTTGAGCCTCCCGCCCGCCTCCCGCCCCGGCTTTGTAACCCCCCCCAGGTCCCGACTTACCTCATCCGCCGCTCCTCCCTACGCAGGAGTGTTTACCTCTCCACTGCTTGACCGCTTGTCAGCTACCTCATCCGCTGCTCCTCCCCGCGCTGCCACTGCTCTTCCGCTTCTCGCCGCTCCACAGCTCCTCCCGGCGTTCATGTTCTCCCCTCTTCCTGTTGCTGGTGAACTCCGCTCCTCCCCTGACGCAGACGCTCCTCCCGGCGCTCATGTCCTCGCTCTTCCTGTTGCTCGTGAACGACGCTACTCCTCTCACGCATACATCGCGGCCGGCGCTACTTGCAAGGGACTACTTTATTTTTATTTCTAAATATTTTAAACAACGTTTATTTTTATTTTTATGTAGCCTATGTCCTTCTGCTTGCCCTGAGGTTTTCTAAGATGTCTTGGGTGTTCAGATTGGTGGTGTAGTTTTCGAGTTTACCTGGCTCAAAGGAGCAAGTTCTCTCTTTATAATAGTAGTATAGATTACCCCTAAGTAGGCCTTATTGTCCATAAGGTAGGGTGCATGGTATTTTAAAGTAGGACATGTAAACGTTTAATGTTAAACAAGTCCTTACAGTGAAAATACCCTAAAGCTAATTTTACTTTAGCAGGGTTGGCTGTTACACAGCAAAGCATTGGGATACAAAATTAAGTTTCATAAATGTTATCGTTGGCTTGGGAACAGCTACAAATTTCATTTTTGGACTTTTCTGAAATATTAATTACATGCCCAATTCCCTAATGAAGTTGTAATAAATATTTTGAAAAGTAGACTTTTAGGAAGTTATCTTTGGCCTGCCTAAAGTTTGTGCAAGCAAAATCAGCATTTTGCTCTGCCATTTCTAAGAGAGGGAATTATTGTTCAAATAGGTGTGAACTTGTTCCCAGGAGCAAATATTAGGCTAGCCTGAAAGGGCAGAGGGGACCCATTTGAGCCTGACAGAGTATGCAGAGATGGGCAGTGAGGTACCTTTTTGACATTAAAGTGTCAAATCCTACTTGAATGTCACATCCTGCTAGATTTTTTCATATGACATTTGGGAAGCACTTCAAAGAGGCTTCAAAGAGGCCTCCACTGCAACATGCAAATGTTAGGGGACACCTGGACAGGGACCTTCTTTTGTCCCTCACAGCCAGACAGGCCCCAATCACAGTGGGTCTTGTTTGACATTACAATGTCAAAGTCTGTTTGACAGGTCTGCTGCATTTACATATAACATTTGGGGCGAACTACAAAGGAGGAAAGATGTCAAAACAATTTGTGTATATTGTGTGGTTGCTGAAAACTCAGTTTTGTCCTACCGTCTATCTCTGAGGTTGTTGTAGGTACAGGACTTGCCTCAAACTTAATTTTGTGATCTTTAACACCTTAGCAGCAATGGAACGTCCAGCTCCAGTGCTGAACGTTCCATTGCGCAGGTGCAGTTGGAACGTCCAACGGCAGCACTCCCGAGGTAGTGGTGCCGTCGGCCGTTGGAATAGGCGCAGCACTTATGAGGATATGGGAGGGCGCTAAATCTACTATAGTACACTCCCAACCCAAACCCCTAGCCCTAAGAACCCAGGATGAGTATAGCCAGAGACTTCGGCTATCATGAAAATGCCCAAAGTGCCAAAGTGGGGAGGGTTAGCCCCGGGAACCTTTCCTCATTGGTTAGGCTATCTCTATCGGTCATTGCCATCCACTAGCTCATGCCAAGCATAAATGTGGCATCTCCAGGAACCCACTTCAGAACACTCCTGGACTCGGGAAGATCAGGTGAGAACTGAACCTATTGTCTGAGACCTGTGAAAAACGTACACGACTGGGCCTGCTCTCTCTTGTACCCAGGATAAAGTAGACTCCAATTGTAATAAGGGAGACCTCCTATTCAAGCTACAGAGATACAAAAAGTTACTAGAGGCTTTTCCAGCAACTGCACAGCTTATCAGTGGCAGCCCAACCTGGACAGGACTCTGCCTGACATCATGCGAGTCTCTATGTGCTATTCCCTACGGAGGTCCTGGGATGCTATTGAAAGGTACTCCTGTGGTGGATTGGGACTTAATGGACTAAAGTCAGAAGGCAAAATCTTTTACCCAGGCCAAACTTAGTTGGTGTATCTGACTCCCGCTCCATCATCGTCAGCATCAAATTGCACTTAGGTCCAGTTCTACTGCGACCATTGATCATGTTATGTTATGTTATTTTTATATATTGCAAATCACCACTGGTCTCTAAGCGCTTCAGAGAAGGACTCATTGACACTTTGTGCTTCTTATTGCTATTTTTACTTAAGACTTTAAAAATTCATATCTCCGGTTCCCCTTACTGGATTTGTGTAATTTTGGTGTTACTGTGACCTGCCTAATCAATTCTGATTAAGCAGGTTGGTTTGCGACCCATTGGAATTCATAATTTCTGAGGGGGCCTATTAGAACATAGGTCTTATCACAAATTGCATTCTCTCATGGAGGTTCGCGTATTGTGACCTGCCTAATCAATATAGATTATGCAGGTTGTTTCACGACTCCATTTGAAATTACAATTTCTGAGGAGATATATTCATATACATGTCTCATTGTAAATTGTATTCTAATTTGCAAACCATAAGATCCTACATATTATTCTTAAACAGGTGCCCAATGTGTGTAGGTAGTGCAGTATGCAAATTTATCTTATGTGGCTATACTACATCTACTAGTAAACAGTACACTGGAAGTGTGGGCTCCAAACGGCTCACTGGTCAGGGGCGGCTCCTCCATGTAGGCGGAAGAGCATCCGCCCCTCTGCTCTCCATTTTATGTTACTGCTTCTCGCACTGCGAGAGAGCAGAAGGGTTTGGTTTGGGGTGGGCGGTCCTGCAACAGGGCCGGCGGAGGAGTCTAGCCCAATGTTGCGGGCCCGACTGTTTGGTCGGCCCTCTGGGGCCGACCAAACCAGTCAGACGCATTCTGCCCTTTTCTCCATGTAGGCTGCATGCATCCTACATGGAGAAAATGGCCTCCCCATAGACGCCTGTGCGGTCGGCGTCCCAGCCAATCACAACGCTGCCATTGCAGCGTTGTGATTGGCTTAGGGGAGGGGAGGGAGGCTGCCTGCTGACTGCGGCTGCGAGGAGAAGAGAAGCAAAGACGGCGCAGGACCGGATCAGGCAGTCCAAGGTAAATTATTTTTATTTTTATAATTAAAATTAAACTCCCCCCCGCGCTCCCCACCCGCCAGTCATGCCGGCCGCGACTGGCACTGGTATGTAAATAATACAAATTCTGTTTCCTCAGACGCTCTTCTTTTGTGACCCCATTGCCAAGAGGGCACCCAACACAAGGTCAAGAAATAACAGATGAAAAGGAGCGTTCAATTCTATAAAGGAGTATCTGTTCCAAAAAAAACAGATGGTTAAACTGTTCTCCAGCAATAGATCAAGTAGCAACCCTTGACCCCACCAGGTAGGTCGCTCCCCCTCCGCCCAGCACCACCTGTGCCTCCCTGCCCCAGCTGCCGCTGCTGAGGAAGTTCGAGGCCCTTCACCACCCGCAGGCTACCACCTGCGCCTCATCCCTGGTGGCCAGTGGTAGGCCATAGGTAGGTTTGTTCATACTCTGCTTTATTGCTTTTATTGTATTGCCTGTATTTTCATTGTTGTGTCTGTGACTGATGTTGTTCTGTCTTCCCACACTGCCTGTTCGTGGTCCGCGCCTCTATGTCTTCCCTCTGTTCCCCTCGCTGTCCCCGTGCTCTCTCTGCCCGGTCTTTCCTTCTGTACTCCTTGCTGCCCAGTGTCTCTGCCCGGATTTCCCTTCTGTTCCCCTCGCTGCCCCCCGTGTCTCTGCCCGGTTTTACCTTCTGTTCCCCTCGCTGCCCCCGTGCCTCTCTTCCGTTCTGCCTTCTGTTCTTATCTGCCCCTGTATTTCTGTGTTCTGTATTTTGCCTCTGTGCCACTCGTTTTTCCGGTATATCTGTGCCCTTTTGCCTTCTTTGCCACTCGTTTTCCCCTCGTTTTTGTGCCCCTTTTGCCTTCTGTTCCACTCATTTTTGTGCCCTTCTGCCCTCTGTGCCACTCGTTTTTCCCTTGTTTTTGTGCCCCTTTCGCCTTCTGTTCCACTCGTTTTTTGTGCCCTTCTGCCCTCTGTGCCACTCGTCTTTCCCTCGTTTTTGTGACCCTTTTGCCTTCTGTTCCACTCGTTTTTTGTGCCCTTCTCCCTTCTCTGACACTCGTATTTCCCTTGTTTTTGTGCCCCTTTTGCATTCTATTCCACTCATTTTTTGGGTCCTTCTGCCCTCTGATCCACTTGTTTTTTTAATGCCCTTCTGCCCTCTATGCCACTCGCTTTTTGGTGCCCTGCTGCCCTCTGTTCCACTCAGTTTTTTGTGCCCTTTTGCCCTCTGTGCCACTCGTTTTTCCCTTGTTTCTGTGTCCCTTTTGCCTTCTGTTCCACTCGTTCTTTGTGCCCGTCTGTCCTCTGTTCCACTCGTTCTTTTGTGCCCTTCTGCCCTCTGTGCCACTTGTTTTTCCCTCGTTTCTGTGCCCCTTTTGCCTTCTGTTCCACTCGTTTTTTGTGCCCTTCTGCCCTCTGTGCCACTCGTTTTTCCCTTGTTTTTGTGCCCATTTCGCCTTCTGTTCTACTCGTTTTTTGTGCCCTTCTGCCCTCTGTGCCACTCATTTTTTCCCTCGTTTTTGTGCCCCTTGTGCCTTCTGTTCCACTCGTTTTTTGTGCCCTTCTCCCTTCTGTGCCACTCGTTTTTCCCTTGTTTTTGTGCCCCTTTTGCATTCTATTCAACTCGTTTTTTGGTGCCCTTCTGCCCTCTGTTCCACTCAGTTTTTTGTGCCCTTTTGCCCTCTGTGCCACTCGTTTTTCCCTTTTTTCTGTGTCCCTTTTGCCTTCTGTTCCACTCGTTCTTTGTGCCCTTCTGTCCTCTGTTCCTCTCGATCTTTTGTGCCCTTCTGCCCTCTGTGCCACTCGTTTTTCCCTCGTTTCTGTGCCCCTTTTGCCTTCTGTTCCACTCGTTTTTTGTGTCCTTCTGCCCTGTTCCACTCGTTTTTTTGTGACTTCTGCCCTCTGTACCACTCATTTTTCCCTCGTTTCTGTGCCCCTTTTGCATTCTGTTCCACTAGTTTTTTGTGCCCTTTTGCCTTCTGTGCCACTCGTTTTCCCCCTCGATTTTGTGCACCTTTTTCCTTCTGTTACCTTTGTTGTCCCTCACCGCCCTCGCCGCTGCGTCCCCTGTAGCCCCGCCCCGCTGACTGCCCATTGCCCATTCGCTGCCCCCGCCTCCCGCCTCCCAGCTGCTCCTCCCTCCCACCTCCCCATATAGGCCGACTGCTGCGCGTTGAGGAGAGCGACCCTTGACCCCAACAGGTAGGTCACTCCCCCTCCGCACAGCACCGCCTGTGTCTCCCTGCCCCAGCTGACGCTGCTGAGGAAGTTCAAGGCCCTCCACCACCCGCAGGCACCTGTGCCTCATCCCTGGTGGCCAGCGGTAGGCCATACGTTTGTTCATCTTCCACTTTATTGTTTTATTGTATTGCCTGTATTTCATTGTTGTGTCTGTGACTGCTGTTGTTCTGTCATCCCCCACTGCCTGTTCGTGGTCCGTGCCCCTTTTTCTTCCCTCTGTACCCCTCGCTGCCCCCGTGTCTCTGCCCGGTTTTCCCTTCTCTTTCCCTCGCTGTCCCCGTGCCTCTCTGCCCGTTCTGCCTTCTGTTCTTAGCTGCCCTTGTATTTCTGTGTTCTGTATTTTGCCTCTGTGCCACTCGTTTTTCCGGTATTTCTGTGTCCTTTTGCCTTCTGTGCCACTCGCTTTTCTCTTGTTCCGGTGGGCCTTCTGTGCCACTCGTTTTTTCCCTTGTTTTTGTGCCCCTTTTTCCTTCTGTTCCACTCGTTATTGTTCCATTCTGCCTTTGTTCCACTCGTTTTTTTGTGCCCTTCTGTCCTCTGTGCCACTTGTTTTTCCCTCATTTTTGTGCCCCTTTTGCCTTCTGTTCCACTCGTTTCTTGTGCCCTTCTGCCTTCTGTGCCACTCGTTTTTCCCTTGTTTTTGTGCCCCTTTTGCCTTCTGTTCCACTCGTTTTTTTGTGCCCTTCTGCCGTCTGTTCCACTCGTTTTTTGTGCCCTTCGTTTTTCCCGTTTTTGGCCCCTTTTACCTTCTGTGCCCTTTTGCCTTCTGTGCCACTCGTTTTTCTCTAGTTTTTGTGCCCTTTTTGCCTTCTGTCGCACTCATTTTTTGTAAATGTAATGTAAATGTAATGTTTACTTGTAAAGCTCACTGTTGCCTGTCGGCGTCCTGGCGCTGTTTACCGCTGGGGAACCCGTCCTAGCTTTCCCTGTGGGATGGTCCCTACTGGGAGTCCCCAAGGTGGAGCCAGGCATCCCCGGCGTTAATGGGGCCATTGTGGAGATTAGTCAAGCTAATGCCCAGAGTTGCCAAGTGGGACCCCTGGTTAGAATAGCCACCGAGGTGAGAATTATCGAGTCCGCTGACCCTGGTCCACGACCCTGCCGCGTCGGGAATTAAACCCTGGTCCCGGGCCGACTTCTGCTTCCGGGTCTGCCACCTTTAACCAGTGAGCCACACCACTCCACGGATTGTGCCCGTCTGCCTTCTGTGCCACTCGTTTTTTCCCTCGTTTTTGTGCCCCTTTTTCCTTCTGTCCCACTCGTTTTTGTGCCCTTCTGCCCGCTGTTCAATTTTTTTTGTGCCCTTCTGCCCTCTGTGCCACTCGTTTTTCCCTCGTTTCTGTGCCCCTTTTGGCTTCTGTTCCACTAGATTTTTTGTGCCTTTTTGCCTTCTGTTAAAACAACTGTACATGAGCCTATACCTTGAATTTTTTACTGTGGAACTGCTTACTCACCATAAAGAAATTTATTTTCTCAGTGAATCTCACAACTTCAAGGTGCCTTCGGCAATGGCAGCCATTTTCCGACCTTGGTTTGCTATTTTGAGGCTTGGTAGGCGTTTCTAGGTATGTCAACCAATCGAAGTCAGACCACTTTACTTCACCAAAATGGTGCATTCGGGGTTATGAAGTCTCATATTCGATTTAGCTCACTCATGCTATTTAATCCTGTGATAGAACTGTTGAACCTCGTTATAAGATATGCTTCTTTCTGTAGCAGTGTGTTTTCCAAATCGATTGGTCTATTAGCCACATTAATTGTCGCTAAAATAGTCAATTGAAACTCATTTTCCCCATGGGATTTTTTGAGAAAATGATCAACCATTGGCGCAGTGGTTACCTTTTTTTTAATTCTTGATCTGTGCTGCGTGATTCTGGTATTTACCTGTTGGTTTGTCTTGTTTATATACACTTTTTTGCAGGGGCACAATATAGCATAAACTACATTCTTAGTTTTGCAATTAGTAAAGTCAGTGTGTTTCCACTTTACCCCATTGTGATTGAATTCTGGGCCTTAAATCGTGCTACTGCATGCCACGCAATTGCTGCACTTCCGGTGGCCCTGTACGGGTTTCATGTTCCATTTAGATAATAAATCGCTTCTTGGTTTCAGTAAAGAAATGCCTGCACGTATTATCTGTTGTCCAATACTTTTATTCTTTTTCATAGCAAATATTGGCTTTTGGAAAGGATATTCAAGAATTTCAAGGAGTTGCCAATTTTTAAGTATAATCTGTCTAAATTTGTTAGTCTCTGGGCCAAATTTGGTAACACAAACCAGCTTCTCTAGTTCTTTCTTCTCTTTAAACTGTAAAAGGTTTTCGCGGGGTCTGACTTCGATTGGTTGACATACCTAGAAACACCTACCAATCCTCAATATAGCAAACCAAGGTCGGAAAATGGCTACCAGTGCCGAAGGCACCTTGAAGTTGTGAGATTCACTGAGAAAATAAGTTTCTTTATGGTGAGTACCTGCCGATATAACCCACGATAAGGCTAAGACTAAACACTATAGTAATTCGACATCTAACTAGACTCGCATATTTGAATTGCAGGTAAATGCGAGAGTCAAGTAAGACGTGGTACGAGGAAAGCGCAATGTTCGGAAAACGGCGCCTTTCGTGAGAACCGAGTCAGAAGGTAGATTTCAGCAACTTTGTAACCGCGAGGTTAAATACAATGTTGCATGTTTAGATTATAAACGGAAAAAAAAATCCTGCAGACACGAGGCGTCACCAGAAACTTGATACATACTATATCCGGCTGGATAGAGTTCGTTTCAACCAGGTACCGAAACGCTGTTCACTTAAACTGAGTGTCAAAAGTGAAGACCTAAGCCTGTAACGATTAATAGAAAGAGCTATGCACATCTTTTGTAGGGGCCAATAAATCTGTACAAAAGAAGACTACAGACCGTAGCGCTGCAACATAAAAGCTATACAAAATTGCCCATTAGCGCGAATGCAAGCACAATTTGATATTAAGATCAATGATAAAAAAATCGGCACTGTCATTTTTAGAATAATGAGAGGTCGCTGAACCAACAGTGCACCGGCTGACCAGCCAGCTGAATTTTGGGAGAGTTAACCTACACTATTCAGGTACAACGACTTACAGATACATATACGTAGAGAGGAAAGATCAAGAGAGGGAGAAACTAATATATGTTTTAATGTCACAAAAATGTATTGCAGATAAGAAAGAGAAAGCCCTGATGAGAGTCCTGTGAAGAATATATCAGTACTCGAAACGCGTCGGCATATCCTCCCCTAAAAAATTCTTTGAGGATTTGTGGTTAAATTCCACTGTGTAACTAAGTGACCATTTGTAAGAATTAGATGAAAATTAAGTGTAGATATAAAGGAAGGCATAAGATGATTGTCCTTTTTGCACACAATTAGTGTGGCACGATATATATAATCGTTGTTTGTTGGGTTTTATTTGGTTATTGTTTATTCACAACTGTCAGTCAAAGATTTTTTGTGTTGTTTTTTGTAGAGCACGATTTATTACTTGTAAATTTGAGATGTTTTATGAAATATTATGCTATGTGATTTTGAAAAAGACAATGTTTTCATTCTCCATGTGCTAATGTATGAAATTCATAAACTAAAGGCATAAGTAAATGGTAAAAATAAAAATACAGAGATAATCATAAGTATAGGCGTTTGTCTATTAAGAAGTTCCACATAAAAAATTCAAGGTATAGGCTCATTTCCAGTTGCTCTAGTTTAGTTTTACGGCCCTGCCTAATCCTTGCCCATTGGGCCTAACTCCTTTTGTTTCTCAAACTTTTGCCTTCTGTGTCACTCGTTTTTCCCTCGATTTTGTGCCCTTTTTCCTTCTGTTACCTTTGTTGTCCCTCACCGCCCTCGCTGCTGCGTCCCCGCCCCCCTGACAGCCCACTGTCCATTCGCTGCCCCCACCTCCCGCCTCCTCACTGCTCCTCCCTCCCACCTCCCCTTATATGCCGGTTGTGCGCTGGCGCGCCAAAGATCCGCCTAATGCAAGCCCGTCTGCGCCCATCCATACCTGGACCGCGCCCAGTGCCAGAACCCCATGCCCCCGCACCCGCCATGACGACCGCCGCCACTACGACGCCAGCACTCTGCACGCTCTCAACTCCAGACGGAGCCACGCCTGCTTCAAGGCCGCCCGAAACGCACACATGGCCCCTTCCCCTGCCAGAACTGCAGCTACACTAACCTCAGAGCCGACGAACCACCCGCCAAGAAAGACCCCAACCACCTCTGGTGCATACTTCTGAACACCCGCTCCGCACGCAAGCATGCCGCTGAGCTCTGGGACCTGCTTGACACAACATTCCCGGACATCGCCTTCCTGACAGAGACCTGGTTAAACGATTCCTCCGCAACCGACATCGCCATAGCCATTCGAGACGGCTAAAAGATCACCCGCAGAGACCGCACCAACGAAGTCGGAGGAGGAATCCCTGCCGTCCACAAGAACAGCATCAGGGTCTCGACTAGCACCGACAATGCGCTCAGCACCGCCGAACACATGCATTTCGAGATCGACACAGACTCTAACTCCACCCTCAGAGGCACCCTCCTCTACCGCCCCCCCCGGACCCTGCCCCCAGTTCAGCGGCTCCATCACCGACTTGATCAGCACGCACGCCCTGACCTCCACCGACTACATCCTCCTCGGAGAGCTGAACTTTCACCTTGAGAACAACAACAACTCCACAACCCTGATTGATAACCTCGCCAACCTCGGATTGAAGCAACTCGTCACAACGCACACCCAGTCCGCCGGCCCGCACCCAACAGATCCCCCGCCGCTGCTGGAGCAAAATCACCGAAGACCAACTACACGCAAACCTCGCTCTCAGCCCACCCACCGAACCCTCCAACACTGACGACGTTGCCCACAGCCTCAGACGCTGGATCGAGGACTGCGACAACACCCTCGCCCCGCTGAAGAAACCACCCCACAGAGACACCAGCAAGAGGGCCAGCTGGTTCACCCCAGAACTCCTAGCCTCCAAGCAAGCCTGCCGGAAACTAGAGAAGAAATGGCACAGTGAACAAACTCCAAACAGCCACGCAGCACACAAGGACACCATCCGCAACCACCACCACCTCAGCAGGGTGGCCAAGAGAACCTCCTTCAAAGACCGTCTCGACAACAACGCTCACAATAGCAAGGAGCTCTTCAACACCAGCTCCAACGACATCCCGCCGTCGCAAGCCCTTTGCGACACCCTCGCCACCTTCTTCCACCACACGATAGCAGACATCCACAGCAGCTTCAACAACCAGACAGCCCCAACAGATAGCAACACAACAGACCCTCCGCACACCATCGACCACAACCCCCTGCTAGCCTTGATGACACCATCAAGACCATGCGCAAAATCCACTCCGGCTCTCCGTCAGACCCATCCCCGCACCACGTCTTCAACAGAGCAAGCAGCTCCATCGCACCCAACCTGCGCAACGTAATCAATCTCTCCCTCGAGACCGCGACCTTCCCAGAGACCTGGAAACACGCCGAGATCAACGCCCTACTCAAAAAACCGGAGGCTATGCTATATTGTGCCCCGGCCCATCTCTCTGCTCCCCTTCCCGGCCAAGGTCATCGAGAAAACCGTCAACAGACAGCTAATCCGATACCTCGAAGAAAACAGAATCCTGGACCCTTCCCAATAAGGGTTCCGCAGCAACCACAGCACCGAGACTGCCCTTATCGCCGCCACCGATGACATCAGGACCCTGCTGGACACCGGCGAGACCGCAGCACTCATGCTCCTAGACCTCTCTGCCATCTTCTACACCGTCTGCCACCGCACACTACGCGCACGCCTCAACGCTGCAGGGATCCGAGACAAGGCTCTGAATTGGACCACCTCCTTCCTCTCCGCCAGAACCCAGAGCGTCGGCCTCCCCCCCATTCCGTTCCAAAGCCTCTGAGATCATCTGCGGAGTACCCCAGGGATCTTCCCTCAGTCCCACGCTGTTCAACATTTACATGGCCCAGCTCGCACACGTAGCCCGACAGCACACCCTCAACATAATCTCCTACGCCGACGACACTCAGCTGATCCTCTCCCTCACCAAGGACCCCATCACCGTCAAAGCCAACCTCCACGAAGGAAAGAAGGCCGTTGCCGACTGAATGAAGACCAGCCGTCTGAAGCTGAACTCGGACAAGACGGAGGTCCTCATCCTCGGCTCCAACCCTTCAGCCTGGGATGACTCCTGGTGGCCGACGGCACTGGGGGCAGCCCCGACACCCACAGACCACGCAAGCAACCTGGGAATCATCCTCGACTCAATGCTCTCAATGACCAAGCAAGTCAACGCCGTCTCCTCCTCCTGCTTTAAAACCCTCCGCATACTCCGCAAGATCTACAGATGGATACCGACACATACAATAAAGACAGTCACCCAGGCCCTTGTCAGCAGCAGACTCGACTACGGAAACGCCCTCTACGCGGGAGCCCCGACCAAGCTCATCAGCGACTACAACGCATCCAAAACGCCTCAGCACGACCGATCCTGAACGTACCACGCCACGGCCACATCACCCCCCCCACCTGAGACACATGCACTGGCTCCCCGTCAACAAGAGGATATCCTTCAAGCTCCTCACCCACGCACACAAGGCACTCCACAAGACCGGCCCAGCCTACATCAACAGAAGGCTCTCCTTATACATCCCCAACCGCCAGCTACGCTACGCTGACCTCTCACTCGCCACCATCCCGCGCATCCGAACAACCACCAGTGGGAGATCCTTCTCCCACCTCGCCGCAAAGACATGGAACACCCTCCCACTGAGCCTACGGCAGACCCAAGACCTTCTGACCATCAGGAGGATACTCAAGACCTGGCTGTTTGATCAGTAGTCCCCCCTCCCCCCAGGGCATTGAGACACTCCTGGGTATGCAGTGCGCTGTACAAATGATTGATTGATTTATTGATTGATTGATTGATTGATTGATTGAAGTAGTCATGATGTGACGAATAAATGTTCTGCAGGAATCTTGCAAGTTGCTTTAAATCCAATTTTATGCAACAAATGCCAATTTGACAGAAGCAATCCATTCGGCCCAGCCAGGGTCGAATTGGTAAGGCGGGAACTTGGGCAATAGCCGAAGGGCCGGCATCTGAGTTCCAGCTGTAGGTTGCTTTTTGGGCAGCCAGGAGACCGATTTGGGCGGTGTCTGTGTTGTTATGCCAACAGCGGCCCAGTGAGTGCCTGAGGGGCCTTTCTGGTGGCAGATGGGTGTCCATTACCTCCCTTTAATCAACAGGCATAGGTGTCACTCCCGTCTCTTGCTGGGCCAGCCCATTAATTTATGCAGCTTGAGGGGGGCAGAGGGCTAGAGAAGAAGTGGCATCACTTATTTTCAGGTAGTACGTCCGCTGTGCATGGGTGCACAGCGGCCGCCTTTGAGAAGTGCGGGGCATGGACAGCTGTGAGGTGGTAAACGGCGGAAAGGACACTGGATGGGGCATGGACGCGGGATGTGTGTGTAAGCGGGTGTTACAAAAATTTTTATGAGGGAAGTCTTAGCTCGAAACAGGGTCCCGTGTCTTTGTAGCTCCTGCTCTCCTGCGTCTGCTTCCAGGAAAAGGAAGTAGGCAGCCAGGCTCCGTCCCTAGAGTCAATCACAACACTGCAATGCAGCGCTGGGATTGGTAATTGGCATCGGGACAAGTCATGCAGCCAGGGGCCGGAGGGGTGGGCATGTTCTCCATGCTTTAAAGCAGCCTGCATTGCGAACAGGGAAGTACGCATGACTGCGTTGGGCGGCCTGAGTGGGCTGACTAAACAGTCATTGCGTACCTGAGTGGGCATGCCAATCCACCCATGCCCTGCTCCGTGTTTGGAGCAGTCCTACCCACCCTCCCACACCCTGAGGATACATAGCATTATTACATCAGTTAGTTATCATCATGTGACGATTGTTCCTCTTCTGCACTGCTTGAGGCAGTGGAGCAACACTCTTCGGCCATAGCAGAAGAGATGCCACTGGGGGTGCATCATCCACATGTGATAGGCCTGAGAGACTTGCCCCCCCCAGCCCACCTGCGCTACGCGTCCCACTTTCTCCTTACCTGGTCATTGACAGAGTGGCGCAGTCCACTGCACTCTATCCAAATCTGTGACTCAGCCAGCAGGAGTATCAGCCAGGTGTGATTTCACTAGGCAAGGTACAATAGTGGCCGGCTAGTCCGCTGGTGTACCTACAGATGCAGTTGATGCAGTAGTGCCCCATAGTCGTGACGTTGCAAAGCTCACGCCACACAAGTTCGGCGTAGCACAGGGGCCTCACCCTCCACAGCGTACAGCCAGCCCAATATCATCCGACCTTTGTTGCAGGTCCAGCGAGGCATCCAGGCTCTGGACGCAGGTCCACCGTGGCATCCAGGCTCCAGGCGCAGGTCCAAGCATAGGGGGCAACCAGGTAGGTCGCACCCCTCAGCCGCCACACGGCCCTCCTGTGCCGCGGTCCTGCTGCCGCCACCTGTTGTGACCAGGATCGCTGCCTGAGTCCGTTCAGTGCTGCTCCCCTGTTGTTGTTTTGTTTTGCGATTGTTGTACTGTCCGGTTACTGTTTTCTTTTGCCCCCTCTCGTGCCCTTGTGCCCTCTCCCTCACTACCCCCTGTTTTTCCTTTCTGTACCAACCCCCCCCCGCTCCCCTCCCTCGCGCTTCCCGCTGCTGCCTCCCCTGCGGCCCGCCCCCCTGGTGCCCCATTCGCCGCTCCGCTCCCGCGCCTCCCAGCTGCTACTCGCTCCCTCAGCCCCTCAGATGGAGGCTGCGCAGCGACGCGCCAATGGTAAGCCCATCTGCGCCCGTCCGCGCCTGGACAGCGCCCAGCGCCAGAACACCTGGCCCCCGACATCACGGCCAACTCCGAAGATGCCCTTACCACTGCCGAACACCTACACTTCCAGATCCACACCGACCCCAAGACCACCCTCAGAGGAACCCTTGTCTACAGACCCACGGGCCCAAGCACACAATTCAGTGAATCCATCCCCGACTTCATCAGCCCACATGCCCTCGCCTCATCAGACTACATCCTCCTAGGGGACCTGAACTTCCACCTGGAGAACAACAACGACAACAACACCACCACCCTGCTCGACAACCTCGCCAACCTCGGACTCAAGCAACTGGTGAACATCCCCACCCACCAGGCCGGCCACACGCTCGACCCCATCTTCTCCGCCAGCAGCCACGTTGCCTTCAGCCACCCCACTGGACTACACTGGACTGACCACAGCTGCATCCACTTCACCATTAAGAAGACCACATCCCACCACCGCCGGCAACAGATCCCCCTTAGATGCTGGAGCAAAGTCACCGCAGACCAGCTAACCACATCTCTGAGCCAGAACCCACCAATCAACACGACTGACACCAACACGCAGCCCGCACCCTCACACAGTGGATCGTCAACAGCACCAACTCCCTTGCCCCACTGAAGAACCCTCCAGGTAAAGCCCGGCAACAGAAAAACAACATGGTTCACAGACGACCTCATAAAATCGAAGAAATCCTGCCGAACCCTCAAGAAAACCTGGCGCTGCGAACAGACGACAGAAAACATGACAGCCCTCAAGGACGCCACCAGCAAACATCACCAGCTGATCCGCACCACCAAAAAGACATTGTTCAAATAACGGCTGGACAACAACACACACAACAGCAAGGAACTCTTCAGCATCGTAAAAGAGCTCTCCAATCCCAGCGCCAGCAGTGACGACATCACACCATCGGAAGACCTCTGCGACTCCCACTCCATGTTCTTTCACCGCAAGATCGCCGATATCCACGACAGCTTCGGCGCCCAGTCTCCGCCCCCAGCCACCGAACCAACGCCCCCTACAATCACCCTTAGCGCTTGGACTCCCATCAGCACCGAAGACACCGCCCACGCTATGAACACCATCCACTCCGGCTCTCCCTCTGACCCATGCCCTCACCACATCTTCAACAAAGCCAACACCATCATCGCTCCCCACCCACGGAACGTCATAAACAACTCCCACGCGTCCGCCACCTTCCCAGAGAACTGGAAGCACGCAGAGATCAACGCCCTACTGAAGAAACCCACAGCGGACCCAAAAGACCTCAAGAACTTCCGCCCCATCTCTCTCCTTCCCTTCCCTGCAAAAGGTATCGAGAAGATTGTCAATAAAAAGCTGACCGTATTCCTTGAGGCCAATGGATCCCTGGACCCATCCTAGTCCGGATTTCGAGCCAACCACAGCACCGAGACCGCCCTCATCGCAGCCACCGATGACATCAGGACGCTGCTTGACAACGGGGAAACTCCGCCCTCATCCTCCTAGACCTCTCAGCCGCCTTTGATACAGTCTGCCATCGTACCCTAATATTCCGCCTCCACAACGCCGGGATCCAAGACAAAACCCTGGACTGGATCACCACGTTCCTCTCCGACAGAACCCAGAGAGTCCACCTCCCTCCCTTCCACTCCGCGGCCATCGAGATCATCTGCGGCATACCCCAAGTCTCATACTCAGCCCAACCCTCTTAAATATCTACATGAGCCTCCTCAACACCATTGCACACAAACACAACCTCAACATCATCTCATACGCCGACGACACCCGACTGATACTCTCCCTCACCAAAGACCCAGCCACCGTCAAACTCAACCTCCAGGAAGGAATGAAAAACGTCGCTGAATGGATGAAACTCAGCCGTCTGAAACTGAACTCAGACAAGACGGAGGTCCTCATCCTCAGACCATCCGCATCCGCTTGGGACAACTCCTGGTGGCCCACAGCGCTGGGCACCCCACTGACACCCACTGATCACGCACGCAACCTCGGATTCATCCTGGACTGCTTCCTCACGCAAGCAAGTCAACGCCATCTCATCCTCATGCTTCAACACCCTGCGCATGCTCCGCAAGATCTTCCGGTGGATCCCTACCGGAACTAGAAAGATGGTCACCCAGGCCCTCGTCAGAAGCAGACTAGACTACGGAAACGGTTTACTGACAAAATATCGAGTAGAAAATATAAATTACATAAATATCGACTTCAAAATATAGAATGGACAAAATATCGAATGGACAGAATATAGTCAGCAAAAATATCGAATTTAAGGTAAGTAATGTAATATCGATTTTTATAAATATAGAAAGTCAAAATATCGAAATATATAATATAGATTATTAAAATATATTGAATTTTTAATAATATCGAATTTAAGTGTTTTGTATGTTAGTATATGTGTGAAAAGTGTATATTTTATGTTATTAGCGGTTTGTGGGTTTATAGGGGAATAGGGTGGGAAGTAATTTAATTATATTAAAATATAAATTTTTAGAAATTATGAATTATTTTTAATTTAATTTTGCGTTTTAGTTATATAGCGGGTTGTGGGTTTATTGGGGAATAGGGTGGAAAGTAATTTAATTGTAAATAAATAAATATTTTAATTTATTTATTGGTATTTTAAATAAATTAATTTTCAACTGGTAATTATTTAATTTTTAATTGGTAATTAATTGATAAATATGTGAATTTTATTAATTTGTTTTCTGTAGCGGGTTGTGGGTTTATAGGGGAATAGGGTGGGAAGTAATTTAATTATAATTAATTAAATATTTTAATTTATATATTGGTATTTATTTTGAATAAATTGGTAATTAATTTTTAATTGATAATTAATTAATTTTTAATTGGCAATTTATTTGTATTAATTGATTAATTGATAATTATGTGAATTGTATTAATTTATTTTCTGTAGCATTTATAGGGGAATAGGGTGGGGAAGTTACTTAATTGTAATTAAATAAATGTTTTTATTTATTTATTGGTATTTATTTTGAATTAATTGGTCATTTTATTTGTTAAATAATTAATTGTAAATTGATAATTAATGTGTATTAATAGTTAATGAATTTTAATAATTAATATTTTTTTTAATTGATTAATTATTATATTATATTAAATTGGTATTTACTTTTAATTAATTTTTTATTGGTATGTAATTTATTTGTATTAATATATTAAATATTTACTTTCCCTACTGTTAAGCTCACTAGAGTGGGAATAGTCATTTTTAACCCTACGCTATCCAACGCTTTCCCTACTGTTGCATTCTCTGGAGTGGGAATTGTAATTTTTACCTCTACGCTATTGAACGCTTTCCCTACTGTTGCACTCACTAAAGTGGGAATAGTCATTTTTAACCCTACGCTATCCAACGCTTTCCCTACTGTTGCACTCACTAAAGTGGGAATAGTAATTTTTACCCCCACGCTATCCAACGCTTTCCCTACTGTTGCACTCGCTGGAGTGGGAATAGTAATTTTTACCCCTACGCTATTCAACACTTTCCCTACTGTTGCACTCACTGGAGTGGGAATAGTAATTTTTACCCCTAAGCTATACAACGCTTTCCCTACTGTTGCACTCTCTGGAGTGGGAATAGTAAATTTTACCTCTACGCTATCCAACGCTTTCCCTACTGTTGCACTCTCTGGAGTGGGAATAGTAATTTTTACCCCTATGCTATCCAACACTTTCCCTACTGTTGCACTCACTGGAGTGGGAATAGTAATTTTTACCCCTCCACTATCCAACGCTTTCCCTACTGTTGCACTCACTGGAGTGCTAATAGTAAATGTTACCCTCCCGCTATCCTATGGTAAAAATATTGTATGTTTTTTTATTAATATCATGTGAATATATATATGTTTTAAAAAATAAAATTGTATTTTCTGTTAGCTTAAATTAATAATTTTATAATTTTAAGGTTATTTAAGTATTTTTAAGTATTTTTAGTTAATTATTTTTAATATTTCATTTATTTAAAATTACTTTTAAGACATTTAAAAAAATTCGATATTTTGACTAACTATATTATTTCTACACCATATTTTTGATTCGATATTTTTGTACTTACCTGTTTGTAGTCGATATTATTTCCTCGATATTTTTGTATGTCTATATTTTTGTACTCGATATTATTTCATTGATCGTACTGAAACGCCCTATATGCAGGAACCACAGTCAAACTTCAGAAAAGACTCCAACGCATACAGAACGCATCCGCACGACTCATCCTAGACATCCCCCGCCACAACCACATCTCAGCCCACCTGAGAGACCTGCACTGGCTCCCCGTCAACAAAAGGATCACGTTCAGGCTCCTCACCCACGCACACAAGGCGCTCCACGACATTGGTCCCGAATACCTCAACAATTGCCTTACGTTCTACACTCCAACACGCTAACTCCGCTCCGCCAGCCTCGGCCTCGCGACCGTCCCACGGATCCGCAGAACCACCGCCGGAAGATAATTCTCCTACCTGGTGGCCAAGACATGGAACTCCCTCCCCGCCCACCTACGCCTGACCCAGGACCACCTCACTTTCAGGAAGCATCTCAAGACCTGGCACTTCGAGCAGTAGCGGCACTCCCCCCACCTCCCCAGCGCCTTGAGACCCCTACGGGTGAGTAGCGCACTCTACAAATGTTTTGACTGATTGATTGGATCCAGGCTCCAGGTGCAGGTCCAACGAGGCATCAAGGCTCTCATCCTGGTAGTTGGCTGGCTTGCAGGGGTTGTTGATGTGTGCTGAACTTGGCCCTGGCTGTTCCATTCTGCATGTAATTGTTTTTTATGCCTGTTTTATATTGGAGGGTGACTGTTAGGCTATTTTTTGCATTAGAGGAAAGCAAACGCAAGTTGGTCTGACTAGAGTGAGCTTTCTGGCTGCCAATGTGCCTATCGCTAGGTATCACCCGCTAACGCAGGATTTCCTTTCGCCATCCCACCATGTAGCGACGGCTTGTCAATGCGCAGCTAATATGGCAATAGTTTTCAGGGTTAGGCGGCAATCAAAAAAACTGCCGCTACCTGGCACTAAAAGCACTAACATTTGTGGACTCATTTATTTAATCACTCATTATCTATAGGATAGCTCAATCTTAGGAATAGTAGCTTTGAAGGAAGAAATGGGAACCATTTTCTACAGAAATGAGGTGGTATATTTGCATACTCTTGGTACAGTTGACTATTGCTAGTATTTGTTCTAAATCAAGGGAATCAAAATTGTTATTCCCTCATTCCAAATATGGTGGCGAGATTCTGGATCCTGTTACGGCTGGCAAACTGTTCACAGATGTGTTTGCGTACAAGTGCATGTGTAAGTCTGTGTTTAGATGTGGTACTCAAATTTACATTTTTGGTATTTACTGACATGGGCTCTAGACCTTAGAAGTGTTCTACCAGGAGTTTCTTTTTACTCATTTTGGGAGAGGAGTTGGCCTAATGGCTAGGGATGTCGACCCCGAATCTGGGGAACTGGGTTCGAGTCTTGGCATTGACGCTGAACATCCTGTGATTCTGGCAAATCACTTAATCACCCCTGCCTTAAAAAGTGAATATGTCTTCCTGGAATGCAACTGGTGCTATGTATAGAGCTCTGATACCCGATTCAGGTCAAGTTTGAGCTATATAAAACTCTGTAAAAAAAAAAATCAACCTGCAATAAGCTTGTATTCAGAATGTCAACTATTAACATTTCTTTAAAGTAAATACACACAGGAAAGAATAGATTTATTTTTCTTAATTTAAAATCCACTGACCTTGACAATATAAAGCTGATATAATCTGGACATGGTATTATTTCACATTGAAGAAAAAAAACTCTGTATTTGACAGAGAGAGAGAGAGAGAGAGAGAGAGAGAGAGAGAGAGCGCTTGCGCTAGGTCAGGGAGTCGGGAGGGCCTTTGGGTGCGAGGTCTTTCTACATTAGTCTGTTAAGTTGTTTATACTTTGCTTTCATACAGCAACAGCCCTGGACAACGGCTCAGGCCACTTAAGCCGTTGGCTCCCATGTTTCTGAGTTACACATCCTACCTGCGCCTATATGCCCAGCGACCTCCAACACAGTAAACTTCAGTGCCGGCACTTGGGGCCTAATCGTTCCTTTTATTTGCGTTTCTAAACTTATTTTTGGCAATTGCCAGTTACCTGGCCCTGAAATGACTTTTCAATCTCTATTGGCTCATCAAACTGTGTCATACACTCCACACACCGCATGTTTCGAGGCGCTGCCTCTCACCAAGGGTGACAGGGGAAGGTTCTTTTGATGCAACATCGTGACTCAGCATTATTTCCCATTTCAGCTCATATCCCCAGGCACGTACTAGGCGTCATCACGTCTTGCGTTCGGCCCTGTACACTACTTTGATCCTTTCAAGAAGCAGATGCTCTCTCATCGTGACTGGCCTTTTTCTTAAACGAAAACTCTCAAGCCAAAGTAACTTTAGCTCCTTGGAAAAAGATAATTTTGGGAAGCAGTTGGCTATTTGTTAAATTCTTAAAGTCACTCTTCTTCATTTGCGTTTTATAATTGTTCTCGGCTATTATTGGGTTAAGACTGTCTCTTGCAAATAGTGCGGATTTCTTTAATAATGTGCTCTAAACTACTATTGGCTGAAAGGAACCAACAGGTTGCTGCTACCTGTAGACCACCACAACACCCAGCCCTTCTCCCATCACCAATGGAGTGCCACATGGCTGGTTACCACAGGAGAGCTGAATGGACCACCCAACAGAAAATAAACAGGACATAGAATGGGGAAATTTCAATGAATAACATGGATCAGCATTCAGTGTGTTTCGATGTTAACCATTATTAATATTATATATATACTATCAGAGAGGGAAGTCGAGAATAAAACTGCTCTCCAACAAATTTATCATTGGAAAAATGCTCTGCAAAGTCCCAGTATTTCCCACGTACAATGCAGGGGCTAAAACTCCACTCAATATTTTAAGACAAGGCTAAAACCCAAACAACTGATAGTGAGTAGTGCTAATGCTGCAAAAACCACATTGGAGACCAGGTTCCTGCAAGTCTAGTGTGAGGGGTATTCATTGTCAACCCCCGAAGACCCACAAATTAGATCCCTACCTGCATATGGCTGACAAGACTCAAAGATGGAGTCCCTGGCAACCCAGGCAGAACAGGTCCATCAATAGAAAGATAGTAAACGTCACCAAATACTTTTGTGCAACTGACGTGTGTTGGTGTTCTACCACATTATCGTGTTCTTTATTTAGACCTTACCTTACCATTCTTAACTCTACGTCTGCATACCTTGACGACAAATTCATACTGTTAGGTATGTAGATGAGGAGTTAAGTATAGTATATCTATTCTTACCTCTATATGCTGACATTGACAACACAGTGGTATTCGCTATTCTAGATTAAATATTTTTTGTAAGCTGAAATAAAAAAAACTTGATATTTTGGCGTACAGCACTTGTGATTCAAGCAAGGATTTTCTCTAAAGATGCTTTTGGGTGTTATCTTCACTTAATAATCATCTGAATACAATCTGGTGTATATGAAGTACACAGGCGTGTGCAAAATTAAAACAAGAGTAGTTACACAAGAAGGAAATTGCACAAAAACAATGTCTACAAAGGAAAGAATCAATGTGATCGTGTCAGCCTTATTCTCCAGAGCTCACAACGACATGGCGCATCAAATACCCAGAATTGTGAATGCTATTCAAATTTTAGAAAACACTAGAGACAATACACAATAAAACAACAAACAACAATTTAAAAGTAAAACCAGTCCGCCTTGTTATGCAAACTTACTTTCACAATCTCTAGATGTATGCCAGTACTGGCACAATCCTGATACAAAAAGCACAATACCTCAGTATCACGGTTGGGAAACTGCTGCAAGAGCTACAATGTTTGCAGATAGTGGATGCTTACAAACAATACCGGACCCTGATCAGTACACTTCAAAATGGAGCAATCCAATCCTTCCATTAAAATGGAAACTTTTATGAGTTGTGTTGGACCCGGCCTCGTGGCGTGGTCAACCCTAAACCAGACAGCTTCCCAAGACCCTGAACCACTCGACCCTTCCCGCCATGATACGCATCCCCGACCCTGGGCTTCCTGTCCTCGTCCCCCATTTTCCTGACATCCGAGGCCGAGGCCCATGTCCCTGCACCTAAGATGGCCGCCCCGGCCCCAGCCCAAACTCGGCCGACGGCGCCATTCCCAGCCAGGGGGTAGAGCGCTCCCTGTGAGCGAGAGAGGGAGGAGTAGCTTGGTCACACCTTCCACCTCCCCTCGAGAGATGAGTTTCGATCACCCATCCGGCCTCCCCGAGGGCTGGCTCCAGGCCTGCTGAGTGTCTGGGATCCCTCCAGACCCAACTTGAAAGGATGAAAGGAGCCGCCGGTGCGGAACCCCCAACAACCAGCCCCCAGGTGCTAAGATCTCCGCCTGCGAGGACTCCGGACATCAAAGGAAGGGAGTCCTATATCAAGGGCGGCTCTGGAACGATCAGGCAGTTGTATCCTGGACTACGAGAGCCCTGCTGACCTGGTCACGGCTCCTCCTTTGCAACCGAAGAGACCCCCGAGCCCTGCTGATTCGTCGCGGCTCCCCTGCTACCTTGAGAACTTGAGCCCTGCTAATTCGTTCGCGGCTCCTTAGCAATTGAGAAGATCACCGAGCCCTGCTGACGCTGTCGCGGCTCCATCGCTACCGTAAGAACTCTTGAGCCCTGCTGATTCATTCGCGGCTTCTTTGCAACCAAGAAGAACACCGAGCCCTGCTGATGCTGTCGCGGCTCCCCTGCTACCTTGAGCCCTGCTGATTCGATTGCGGCTCGAGGGACTACTCTGGTCCGGCTGGACCCAAAATACTCCGTATCCCCCAGCTCGAGGATTGAGAGCTGTGCGCCGGATACCCTGAACTTTTGAGACTGTCCCGCTACCCTATCCGGAGCCAAGACTCTTCGAGCCCCGGCTCGCCTGTACTGAGAATCTGCGGATCATAAAGATCCATTTTTATTTGAAGAGATAAAGAATACGTTCTCTTAAAATCTTCAGTGTGGTGTCTCTCTGTTGAAGTAGTGCTAGCGCAGCGCGTAATATTCGAGATTAGAGATCCTCAACCTGAGGGTCTTCCGCCAGTGCTTGGCTGTATTCCTAAGAGAGGTGGGTCCCAGAGTGGTCAGGTGCGAAATCTGTCCCCTCCTGAGATCGGGCCTCTAACAAGTTGGTAGCCTTTACTATTTGCGACCCTACACAAACACATACAGCAAAGGGGGTTTGGGGAGCATCCGAGCACCGCGAGATCTCCTCCCTGGGCAGATTGGGAGGGGGAGGGGCTAGCTGCAGTGTGGCCATTTTGGGATCATTGGGCTACATTGAGATTAGTGGAGGATGCAAATGGTTTGGGATGTGCAAATCTTTTCTGATGGGAAATGGTGTGCGGAGTGGTGGCCCCCAGAGTGGGCAGGAAGGGGTAGGAGCATAGCCTTCCCTGAGTTTTTCCCTCTGGTGGTGGCGGTCACGCTATGGGGTGAGCAGCTGGCACACAAGCAGAATTGACAACATGCCGGTAGTGGAAATTATGAACCGGCAGTCGGCAAGTGATGAACAAGTCTTGAAATTGCTGAGGGTGTTTGTTTTGGGCTGCTTACGGCATGATATAGCCTTTTGCGAAGTGCATGTGCCCGGTGTGGACAATGACATAGCGGATGCTTTGTCTCTTTCACTGTGGGGGAGATTCCGTGGGCTAGCCAAGGACGCGGACAGGACCCCGACCAGCATGCTGCAGCATTTGTGGTACGTAGGCAACACAGGATGTTGGAGCTGGTTTAAGGTTCACTGGCTCAATCCACAAAAGCAGCATAAGGGACATCATGGGAGGAATTGTTGTGCTCCGGTGCCAAGCGGCGGGATTCACCGGCGCGCCAACAGGAGGATGTGATGCAGTTTATTCTGGATTTGATTGAGAGGGGCCTAACGAAGGTTACGATAGCGGGTAAACTGGCAGGGATTGCTTTCGTTGGGAAATTATTGTGGGGTTATGTGCCATCGGCGGGGGAAATCGGAATGCGCATTGGAAGGGTGTGCCCGGGAGTGTGGCCGGGTATCCAGGGTGAAGAACCCCTTGTCTTGGGATCTTTTGGACAGAGTTTTGCAGATTTTGCCGGGGATATGCAAAGACAGTAGTGAAGCTTGCCTTTTCTCAGCGTTGATGTCGTGGATGTTCTTTGGGGCATTTCGAGTCTCTGAACTGTTGGGCTCCAAAGCTGATGAGGGGCTGTTATGGAGTGAGGTCTTCCTTAGTGGGGATCGCATCAGATTAAGGCTCAGGAAATCTAAGACGGATCAGAAGGGTGGGGGTAAATGGGTTTCTTTGCAGGCTACTGTGCCGCAGCTGACTTGCCCATGCAGGTAGGGTGTGAGGTGGAGGTCCGTGGCCCCAGATATGTTTGGGTTAGTTTTCAGACATTCAGACAGGCGGGTGGTGAAAGCATCTCAGCTTTTGGCTGTATTGAGGAAGGCGCTGGCCTGCCTGGAGATTGACGGTAAAAGTTTTGGGATGCATTTGTTTAGAATTGGGGCAGCATCAGAAGCAAGCAATCGAGGTTGGGGGCGGGGGACATCATGAAGCTGGGTAGGTGGTTCTCTGACTGTTACCAGCATTATGAGCACAGCGCATCAGGGCTGCTGTAGCGCGGTTATGTGGTTTTCCCTTTGTTCATTCGTGGTTCTTGTTTCAGGTTCGGTGATGGGTCCCCTCGCCAGGGGGATGTCCATATGGATTGTGGGACATTCGTTTATGAAGTGGGCTCAGGTCCAGGCACGCGCCAGCTATTTTGGGGAGAACCTTGGTTTTAATAAAGAAATGTTTAACGTTTGTTGGAGGGGAAAGGGGGGTATGCTTTGAAAGGAGTTGCTACCGTTTTTAAACGGGATTTTGGTGGCGGGTAGGTGCCCCGACGTGTTGATCATTCATCTCGGCAAGAATTTTATGGTGAAGGAAACTGGTTTGGCGCTGATGAGATGCATGAAACGTGATTTGGATTTGATCAGGCGACAGTGGTATGGGTGTGCTGTCCTTTGGACGGAATTTGTGCCTCGTAGGGTCTGGAGAGGGTCGGTGAATCCGGGAGCAGTGGACAAGGCCAGGAGGAAGCTAAACACGGAGATGGTGCGCTTTTGTCGTCAGTTAGGATTTCTTAGGATTACTCACAGGGACATCAAATATGATACGCCGGAATTTTTTCAGGGGGGATGGGGAAGTTTTATCCAGGCTGGGCATGGATTTGTACTTAATGGAATGTAGAGAAGTCCTGGCCAGATTGTTGGGGGTGCACAGACACTAAAGGGGTTGGTGAACTAGAAGGCAAGGGGGCAGGAAACTGGGAAGGTGGCGTTTCCGCCTACCCTCCCGCCTTTTCCTGGGTGGCAGGGTTGTTGAAAGTTGACCAAGCTTGGCTGTAGTTTTTGGTTAAGTGTGGGGAGTTTGTGAACAGGAGCAGGGAGAGGGTATCCAGGAAGGCTAAGTTTAGATTAGAGGTTTGTTAGTTACAGTTGCATAAAGGCAGGTAGAGGTTTGGGTTTGGGAGGTTAGGATTTGTAAATGCTATATTGTGTAAGATTGTGTAATATTATTGCTATGTAATATTATTTGGTATGTGGCAGTGTGGGGGTTTGGATGTAGGGGATCGTAGGGGTGGGGGGGGAACAAGGGGTCAGGTAATTTATGTATAGTGAGGTTTTAGTTTTGTAAGGCAGTTGCCAGTTCGAAGCAGAGACCGTACTTTAGGAGGGATTCAACTTTGATGATACTTATGGGTTAGACTACAGACCTGCTACAAGAAACAGCGGAAGGGGAGTTTAAAGGCACAAATGACTCCTCTCAGAAGACCGAAATCTCCCAATCGCAAGGTAGCAAGCCTACTGCATGCCGAACAACCACCGCAAAATATTCAAGTTAAAAAACAAAGTGGGAAAATAACAAAACATGGTTCAGTTAGTGAGTGTGCACAACAGGCAGTCAAAACTCAGTTCATCAGCACTTCATAGCAGAGGATTTCTTGGGTAACCCTCAGCTCTGAATTCTGGTAAGGGAGGAAGGTAGCTCCAAGGGATTGTGTCCATGCCCCTAGAGTCTTTGGGCCAGTTGGGTGGTCCCATACAGGTTAGTTCTGCAGCAGTAGGACAGGCCAGCACAGATTCAGCAGTGACTTTCCACAAGACAAGTGGAAGTGAGCAGTACTCAGCTTCAACTCTTCTGCACAAATGGCTAGACTTAGAATGGTGTTTCTCAAACTGGAGGGGGCACAGCGTTTATGTAGCTGGCAGTAAGGCAGCAATTGAAAGTCCAGCCAATAAGGCTCGGCACAGTTTGTATCCTCCAAGAATTCTGGAAAGGTTCTACTTTATGGTGAGACTTAGGCATGCATGGACACGGTTATAGTTTGTAACTAAAATGTTTATTATTATTATTCTCTTATGGCATCTAGACTGCTTGAAAGCGCAACCATACCCCCATCCTTTGTGGGAAATGGTTTACTCCTGTTTGTACAGTGTGGGCTAATAAATGTAAACACAGGATATTGATTCAGTGTTAATATTGTGCTGTATTGCAGTAATCTTTGAAATGTCAATAAACAAAAGTGTTAATAATAAAAGTCCTATCCAGGGAACTCTACGCGTAGGTAGAAGCTCAGGTATATCTAGGAGGCTTATCTGAAAGAAACATTTGTGTGTTACCTTCAGACAGCCATGGAAAACGAACAACAATAGTGGAAGTGGGGGAAGAGTCTGTCCAACATGAGCAGTGTCCATACCGAAACCAACATTCTTGAAAAATAAACGTTCAACATGTAGCTACCGGTAGTTCTGGGGACGCTTAATTTTCACTCTCCCTGCCGTGAGGGCAACGGCTCATCTGTCCTTTGAGCCAGCAGCTCCAGAAGACGCCGTGAGGGGAACGGCTATACCAAACGCCGCAACACCGCCTGCAGTCACCGTGGGAGCCCAAACTACACTTCCCAGGAGCCCCGGCGGCCAAGTCGCATCCCTGACGCCACTAATCCGCCTAGGAGGCGCCTGAAAAGAGGAGCGCCGAGCGCTCTTGGGGACGCTTAATTTTCACTCACCCTGCCGTGAAGGCAACGGCTCATCTGTCCTTTGAGCCAGCAGCTCCAGAAGACGCCGTGAGGGGAACGGCTATACCAAACGCCGCAACACCGCCTGCAGTCACCGCGGGGGCCCAAACTACACTTCCCAGGAGCCCCGGCGGCCAAGTCGCGTCCCTGACGCCACCATTGCGCCCGGAGGCGCCTGAAAAGAGAGAAACGCCTCTCGCCCCGTGAGTCGCACACGGGAGCAACCGGGCGAAGCCCGGGAAAAGGGCAGGCCGTCTGTGGCCGTCCGGGGCCTAACGAGGCCGGGCTGGGCCCCATCCCTAACATCCGCTTAAAAAGACTACCACCACCAAAAACTGTAAGAGGAACCTTTTGTTTCATTGTGACTGTTAATGGTTGGGGACTAGTTGTTATATTGTCCGTATTAGCAAAAGCTGTTCATACACAGGCTTCATGAGGAAACGTAAATTGATGGAGGGGGGGGGAACGGATCTGGTAACGCCGCGAAGCTTCGTAAAGGGAAGAAATCATCAAAGAAGTCAAGTCAGTCAGCCGGTAATAGTGTAATGGACCGTATTGATACTCTCGTGGAGGAGTGCAGTGAGATCCTTGTGGCTGATCAAGTAGATATCAGTGAGAATACCACGAGTGATAAGGGAGGGTTTCCTCAAAGCCAGCAAATTATCCTATTGAGCTTCCAACAATTCCAGCTATGTTTAAGGCAAAAAGGAAACTTAAGGATGGCATGGTTAATCCCATTGGGGACTGTTTGACTACATCTAATGAGTCTCTTAGTAATGAAGGTCTGACCATCCACCTTGATCCCGAGAGTGAGAACCTGCCATCGCCACCTGTCCCCCAGGTACTTCTTGGTAACAGGTTCGCGGTCCTGGCTGAAATTCATAATGAGCTCCCTGTCCCCTCAATTATAAATAATAGCAGGGACAAGGCAATGCCCGTGGATATTGGTACTTTGACTAACCTTGTTATTCTATTACGGGATGAAATAGAGTCACTGAGGGCACTGATTATTAATTTAACCTCATTGGTCACTGATAAATGTGAGGGTTTATGAAAGTCCATATCTAATGTGACACCGCCAGCACGAAATTTCCTCCCCAAAAAACTCATGAAGTAAGCAAAGCACACCTAGCTAAAACCTTGAACAAGTATAGTGACCAGAGCATGGGGAAAGCGGCTGATTTTAGTCCTGGCCTCCCACCCCTGAAAGACAGGAAGGAAGGGCTGCCTACCCAACACTCTAGAAGAGAGGGAAGTGGTCTAGAGTTAAGACAAAAAGCCATTGGTCTAGCCGGATGTCAAACAAAAGCAACAGAGGTGGCTGTAGGTTCGACAACTGTAGAGGTCAATAACCTAGGGAACAAAGGGAATACCCTCTCTAATAAAGCACACTACCAAAGGAACAAAATATATATGACTAATGTTCCTAAATTGGGGAATGCGAAATTTGGTAATAGCGAACACCCAGATTCTCTAACTAACAAAGCCATTCATTGGCTGCGCTATGTTAGAGGATGCCGCTCGGTGATTAGGGAGGATATCTTAGAGGCAAAAAGGCTAAGTTCCCCGAATTTCACATGTGACTCTGTAGAGTTAACTTTGAAATCCGCATTCCTTGCCGATAACCTATTCACATTGGAGTTTAGATCCAGTGCTCCATCCCAATCACAGATCCAATTAAGGAAAACATGTCCCCATATTCTGGTGCCCACTTCGAACACCACAGGAAGAGAAAGTGTGAGGAACTGCTCTGTGCTAGACAACAATGATTGACAAACATTGGTCTCTCCGATAGCAGACAGTGGTAACTTGGTGGTCCTGAATGGTGGGGAATGTATGGAAGCACCAGAAATAACAAAGGCAGCAGGGATTGTACTGTGGGATGTTGCCTCTTCACTGAGCCTCAATTTAGAGGTTGACACCAGGAGTAGGATTAGCTTTGAAATCAATCGATACCAAGGGATTCCATGTGAATTAGACCAAGGACAGTCTACAGATACCCCTGTAATTATTACATCAGAGCCGCTCGATGGTACTAAGGATGGTGTGGGGAAGTTAGTTTCATGGAACATTGCTGGGTTGCGTTCTAAACCAGATTCCCAGGAGTGGCTAAGCTTTGTTAACAGTTTTGATATGTGAATTTTTCAGGAGACATGGCTATGTGAACCATCTTTTGCCCAGGGATATTTAAACTACTCTGTGCCTGCATCAAAGGGTACAAAGGAGATCTATGGGTGGCTTAACTATTTATTTATTTATTTAAAAATTTATAAAGCGCAGCGTATACCCGTGGGTGTCTTGGCGCTATGACTTAGCTAATGGACTCAGATTGAGCATGTGTCTAACTTAAAAATAGTTGGCCTGATCAGTTATTGGTCAAATAACCAAGCTTGGTTCCGCCAGAGTCTTCTGTTAACTATTAAGGTGGTAGACACCAGAAATAGAGATATCCAACTTATCAGAGTAGATTCAGATATAGGTCAGCTCGATGTCTACAATGTCTATGCAAGGGGTAACAGGGGTGCGAGGTCAGAGGTTTTAGCAGCCTTGGGTTCCCTCCTTGAAACCCATTCCCAAGATAACAACATTGTGATTGCTGGTGATTTAAACCGAACCTTTGAACCCCTGGCTATTGACAATGATTTCCTTGGGGACGAAGAGGATAGGCAATGGGGGGTCTCCAAATTAGAGTTGAATTCAGTTTCCCGTTGGTCCGAGGATGTCATCTGTCTGAACGCCATATGCTATGAAAAGGGTTTAAGAGCATTAAATGGGAGGACTCTGAGCGATAAGGTTGGGACCAGTACATTTGACAATGGGCGGCACAGAAGTAGAATCGATTATGTCTTATGTAGTTTAAAAATATGGACCTTGGTTTGCGACATGGAGGTTAAATGGAGGATCGAAAGTTATCACAACCCACTGTGCGTAGAGCACAAATGGTGGACACCTATCAATGTGATCACAAGCACTGAGGGGGTTATCCCACCTTCGATTGTCCCTACAAATGACATGCGCAGGCTAAGATGGGCACATGTTGTGACTAACCAACAGGCCATTGCTAACATTAACACTGAAGCTGACAAAGCAATACTGGCCATTGAACAAATTAATCTGTCCAATCCTGGAATGAGCAGTGTGACTGTAATGCATGATACCCTCTTTTGTGCCATCAAGAATTATTTCTTGAAACCTGTGAAAAACAATGGAGGGGGACCCCGTAAGCAGGCAACATGGTACAATCCCCAATGTAGGACGGCACGACTAGCTCTAAGTACTGCTATCAAAGGGAGACAATCTATGGCTATGCGATCTGCCAGAAAGGAATATAAGGATAGTGTAACAAAGGCAAAGAAAGCATGGGACGAGCTCCATTGGTTAGAGTTAAAAGCAGCTAGCGATAGGAAAGACTCCAGGTATTTTTGGAACATCGTAAAGTGGGGCAGTGAGGGAGTATCCGAACCTCCTAATAACAACATACCCGAGGAGGAGTGGATCAAATATTTTAAGCCTCAGTATGCTGAGACTCAGCATGCCACTGTGGCGGTCGACTCAAGTCCTGTTTACTATAAAGATAACTCTTTTAGTACCAATGAGGTAATGATGGCCCTTAGCACAGTGTCCAGTGGTAGAGCCCCAGGACTAGATGGCGTGCCAGCTGACGTTTTTATTAACGATAAAGAGCGTTGGTGTAAGTATATTTATCTTCTTACCAACGCAATTGCTCGGGGTGCAACTATACCGACATCCTGGCAGGGTGCAGTAATAATACCTGTATTCAATAAAGGTGACCGATCCCAGCCGGGCAACTACAGGCCCATAAGCCTTATTGATACCATTCAAAAGGTAGTTGGGCGTCTGGTTGTAAACAGGCTCCTTGACTGGGCTGAGGAGAACAACGCTCTGTCCCCATTCCAAGCAGGATTCCGAAGCTCTACCAATACGGTGGAACAGGTGTTCCGGTTCACCTTACTACAGTGGAGGACCGTGTTGCTGGGCGGGGGCAGCTTGTACGCGGCCTTTGTCGATTTGCGGGCTGCCTTCGACCTAGTACCTAGGTCCAAGCTGTGGCTGGTGTTGAGGAACCAGGGCCTACCAGGAGAGCTACTGACAATGATAATGAGGCTCCACGAAGCAAACTTCGCTAAGATTCAGTGGGGGGGTCAGGGAATGGTGACCGCAGACTTCCCGGTGGAGCGGGGTGTCCGGAAAGGGTGTTCGATGGCGCCCACACTTTTTACACTATATATTAACGGGGTTGTTGCTCGTATGCTGGCTTCGAATGTGAATGCTCCCTCATTAGCTGGCACAAAAATGCCTATTTTAATGTTTGCAGACGACACGTTGATTTTATCGAAGACTCCGAGTGGACTACAGTGTGCTTTGTCTATCTTTGACCAATTCTGCGGGGAGCATGGCCTAGAAGTTAATGTGGCCAAAACAAAACTTATGATTTTTAATCCCCACCGCAGTCTTAAATCCAAGTTAACTATGAACGGTCGTTCTTTAGAGGTAGTGAATGCCTTTACATATCTGGGAATCCATGTATCTAACGATCTCAGATGGTCCCAGCACATAGATATTGCTACATTAAGACATAGGCAATTGACTGGCGCTCTTGGTTCAGAACACAGAAAATCTTTGACGAAACCAATAAAGCCAGCATTGCAGGTATATGAAGCAAAGGCTCTCGGCTCTTCACTTTACGGTGCTGAGCTGTGGGGATTTGAGAAGGTAGCGGCACTCCAAACTTCGGAAAACAAGTTCTTCCGGGCTATTACCAGTGTCCCTAAGAGTACCCCATTGTTGCCTCTTAGGTACGATCTGGGCAGAAAAGCGGTTGCAGATCTGGTTGGGCTTCATCAGATTCTGTATTTGCGAAGGCTTTGGACTACGCATGAGCTTTCCCATTATGCTGAGGGGTTCCTAGATATCATCAAAGCGGATGTGTTTCACAAAATCGGATGGCTTAAATCACTTAGAGTAACCCTGAGTGAACTTGGTCTCCGGTCGCTTTGGGTAGATCCAGCGGGAACCATCTTTCCAACTAAAAGAATCATAAAAGAAATCTATTGGGAGAAGGTAGCCGCTCGGAACTGAAGTAGTTCTAGTGCAGCGTCTATGGCTGGAGGATTCTTAGAAGCCAAGTTGTATCCTTGCCTTGAGCCTTACTGGGACGCTATAACTAGACCGGGTGACAGGAAGCTCCTCTTCCAATTAAGAGCAGGCGCACTTCCCATTAGATCTCTGACAGGAAGGTGGGGAGGCGGACTCAATGGTAGTTGCCCCGCTTGTGGTGGCGCTAAAGAAACAATTGGTCATTTCCTATTTTCCTGTACAGCCTATTCTGACCCAAGACGCATTTGGCTAACACCAATGTGCAAGAACTTGGATACCACTAGTAGTACTGTAACTCTACGTATTATATGCACCAGCACTTTAATGCTCCTAGCAATAGCTACAGCTAAGTATCTTGGATGGGCGTGGTCTATTAGACAGAGACTGTTAGTCACTTGATTGTCTTTCTTTTTGGTAGTCCGTCTGCATTTTATACTTGTTATTTTTATCTTTAAATTTTTTATCCATAACATTTTAACTCTGTACTACTATGGAATTTTATCCACAAAATTTTACTTTGCATTTGTATTTAAGTCTTAATCTGCTATTAGTAATCAAGTCTTATTTTTTAACTGAAAGTTTCTTCTTTTAACAGAAATGATTGTTAGTCTGATTTTATATTGTCGAATGCACATGCTTTTATGAGTGAACCTCGAATAAAGCATTATTTGACTTGACTTGACTTGTAATTCTGGTGACAGTGCAATGGTAATATTTGCTATGCATTTACCCAACATAAACGTTATGATGCATGTAATTAGTGTGACAAGTTATAAAGACATTTTCAAACATTCAGAAAATAATAACTACAAATAAATCTGCTGTAAACATCTGGATTTAATTTACATGGAGAGACCAATAGGCAACGCATCAAGTGCCACTATCCATTTCTAAATCTATGAACTATGAATGAGAGCATTCATATAAAAATAGGTTGATGCTCATAAAAATATGGACAGCTTATCATGCTAAAATCACCAAAATAGAGCTTGTGCAATGGGTGAAAGAGGTGCTACCCACTTAAAACAACACAAGGGCAACCACTTTAGGGTCCCTGGTGACAGCCTAGAGAGTGACCCTGATGAGCACCAAATTTGCAGTTTTAATGGTCTAGCAGGTTTAGGGGTTCCACAAACATTTGCTAAAAAGCAAAACAAGAGGAACTTTCAGTGACAAAAGAAAAAGTCAGAAATGGCACAGCTGCAGAGTTAGTTGGAGGCTTTTCTCTTACAGCGAGAAAGACTACATCAGGCTTCTCCGAAGAGTAGCTCACAAGCTACTGGTAGCTCTCCAACTGTAAGCTGCTCTCCTGTATAAATACCAGCCTACTAAGTTAGAACCGTTAACCGTTTGCTTGGTCGATGAATGTATGTATGCCAAAATAGATTTTTGAGTGATAAATTATGGTTGGATACTTATTATTATTTTTGTGCCAGGGGTATTGCAGCTGTGGCTGTTATATATTACCTATGTAGAGGCATCCCCAGTTGATAAATCATGTTTTGCATTACTGCTGGCAACCCTGTCTTATACACCGAGCTGATCACTGCTAGTAATCTTGCACATGGAGGCCACTAATGTAATCTTTCCTGATGTGGTCACTATTACCAAACTAATCATAATAGTAGCTCACAGTAATTTTTATTGAACTTAAGTGGCTCTTATTGCACAAAAGGTTGTATACCCCTGGACTAGATACAGGATTAGGGCCACCACAACAAATATACATTCTGAGTGAATTAGTTTACGTGTTGAACAGTCACTTTACAGGACTGGACCTTTAAAGGCTGCATGGGCTGCCCCCCCCTTCATTTTATAATCCTCACTGGTTGTTCCCACAATAAGTCTGCAATGTGGAAAATATTTCCCTAGGTTCCTGGGCAACATTATCTCTCAATAGTGGAGGCAGGCATTTCAGAAGGGCTTGAAGAGATTTTCATGATTGGAAAGCAAAAGGATCATCAGTGCTATTTTGAGATTATCTTAAACTGAAGAAGGATGGGTCAGAAGCGGTTAATGATCCTTGAAATTCTATCCCCCGTGTGAACATTTTAAAAAACACGGAGTTAAATAGTGCATTTTATAACACAATTATCACATAAACATGATTATACAGCATTCCATTTTTTGCATGGTAGGCCAATGAAGCCCAAAGCTTACCATGAGATTACTCAATTTTTACTAAATTTGCCATGGTTCCCCCTCCCTCTTATGTTAAGAATTATCTCCAGTGGGCCATTGCAAGCATTTTGCCTCGAGCGCCATGCATATACCATAGGTGCCCCCTTATGTCAAGAATTATGTACAATATGCTAGTACCAGAATTTTGCCTTTGTTCCAGTACGCATTATGCCATGGGTGCCCCTAGAGGCCCAGCATTTACTCCAGTGTGTCAGGGACCACATTTTGTCATGAGTGCAGCCGGTGCCTCCACTTGGCAGTGCCACAATGTTGCCATGGGTGTCCCTATAAGTTAAGAATAACCTTAAGAATACCATGGCCTGCAGCAGTTTACAAGTCTAACATGCTCATGCACCATCACTCAGTCTTTCTAGCTCATTCACACTCCTCCACTCATATTCTCTGACTCATACTCACTAAGTCGGTCCAACTCCCACGTACTCATTCAGACTCATTTACACTTCCAGACTCACTCTCATTTATTGCTTCTCACTCTCTTTCATATACATACACTCACACCTTCATACTCAGTGGCTCTCATTCACCTTCTTACTCTCCTACTTGACTTGACTCTCAAAGGCTCCTTCACTCTTGCTCCTACTACCTCACTCGCCTACTCTCACTACTCCTCTCCCTCACACCTATTCCCACTCCCCTTGTCCTCTGTCCAAATCATACCCATTTCCATTCACATATTCTTCCAATCTCATCCACTCAGACATACTCATTCATAAACACACTAACTTAGACCCTCAGTGATTCACACTCCATCTCATTCACCCACGAACACGTCACACAGAGCAGAAGCACTTGTTTCTTTACCTACCTTGAAACCCCTGCTGGGGACTCCAACATGGCAGCAACAGGGCAGGATTTGAGCGCTGGACATGAGTCGGTAATACATGATTCTTGTGCTAGAAAGTGGGAGCAACAGAGCCAGAATTCAGAAAGGAAAGTCCCACCTCAAGCTGACTACCAACTTCTGCTAGGGCTGAAAGCAAGCCCTTTCAGAAACTGGGACACGGCTTTAGATCTAACCTCTACTGGACTTGGTGGCCTCTCGTTGTCACAGTGATGCACTGATGTGTGCTCTTGCAGGCCCATTTTAGCAGATAGGGCCAGCTTTAGTGCTGGTGGCACCTGGTGCATCAATGTTTGTTGGCGCCTCCCAATGACCACCTTCACCGTGGATTCCCTCACCACCACCCTTTAACAGTGCCCCTCAAATCCCCATAACCACTCTCTCAGATGCATTTAATTACTATTTAAATTGAATTACTTATTTAGTGCCACGCATACCAGTGTAGCGTGTCAGAGCACTTTGCATCACACACACATTACACTGAGACAATCAATCATATGTGTATAAATCAGTGTATGGGAAATGTTACATAATGTGGAGGACTAGAAGGTGTAAACGTGACGTCATCCATACTGGTAGGTAGTATCGTTTAAGAGTGCTTCTATGGAAAAGACAAACTCAGAATTTAAAACGGAGCACCATAGTTGGTGGTTCTCTTTAATAAATAGAATCGATTTCTACCCACAGGAACCCTTTTTGCAACATTAATCTATGCTCTAATCTATAGTTTGCAGTGTTCATGCATTTCTTCTATGACAGTTTATAGCTCAGTGTTCTATATTAGGATTTTTATTTATAAACTGCAAGTAACAAAAGGATGTCTATTACAACAGCAGTAACCCAAAGACCAATTAACATCACATACACTTTGTGATATTCATGGTACACGTTCTTTGCAGCATGAATATTAACCCTCTGCCCTACTTTAGGAGTCAAAACCTCAACTAGGCAAAACCCTGAAAACTCCAATCTATCTCCAGCATGAACATGAATCACCAGGGTTATCGTGACATTTTTATTGCTGCTTGGAAATTGCGGAAGGCAAGGAACAGGGCAGGAGATCAGGAGATGCCTGTAAAACCATAACAAACTTGCAAACACGACAACCCCCCCCCCCCCATCCCCCCCCCGAAGTCAGCGCCCGGTGCGGTGGCACCAATCGCACCGCCCTAGAGCAGACTCTGTTAGCAGATATACTGTGCTGCCTGAGGCACAAACAGTATGTCTGCTAAATGAAATATAGATTTTTCCTGATAAAGGGAAGAGCAGTTGAATTACGCCCCATAGACATGAGTAATCCAGGCATCCACCTATACAGTGCTGTGTTTTTTAAACAGCAGTCTTATAACAATGCAGGTTTCTTCACAGATAATGTTTATTCAAGATAAAATGTACAACACGACAAAATGTAACAGCCTCCACCTTTAGCCTTGCGATCTAAAGCAATATGAGAAACCCAGTCAGAACATTTAATGGGTTAAATGACTCCTTGCCCACATAACTTGTCTAATTCCTTCCTTAAACCAGCACGCAAGGCTAAGAGCACTCTTCTAACCTTGTGTGCTACTAGTTGTGCTTCATCCACTACTCTTATCTTAAACATGAAACCTTACTTGTGCCCAACCTTTCCTGAAATACTTCAGGATAAGCATTTTCCATTGCATTTTTCTCCTTTATAGAAAGAATTTGTAAGTACTTCTTCATTTACAATTTGATCCGGGTTGTTGGGATCAAACAATATCCCCAAATTCTTTTGATCATGCCAACCCACTAGTCAAGCATTATCTTTAGCAATGTACACTACACCTCACGTGACACCGTTTTAAAAATTGAATTCAGCTTCAAATTCTCCCACTACACCTATGGGCTTGCCTCCATAAACTACAGGTTGAATTAAAGAGTTCCTCAATTGAATTCCACCAAAATCCTCTTTCCATTTTTTCTCACCCAACAATGTGAACGGGGATACTGAGTCTGCCAAGCTAGACACCATTGATTTCTAGCTTGCAGAAAGGTGTTTTTATCATGTTCAAGTAAACACCCCACACAACCTCATTATTCTCATTCATCGATTGACCATTAATACCTCGCCTTCATCAATCGTGGAAACCTCATCCTCAATAACTTGCTAGTTTCCACTCTGTGAATTTTGCTTGATTGCATTCTGCCTGAGGATCTGCAAACCCTGGCAAAATGCCCTTTTTTATATGCACTTAGCACACGATCACCCTTTGGCAGGACACACACTGGCATTTCCCAAATGGGATGTGTATCTACACCTATAACACTCCAATTATTTAAAGTATTGCTTTTTTAGGGGCTTATCAGTTATTTTATCAATCTCTTCTTTCTTTTTCCCTTTCTTGTATTAACTCTTCACAGTTAACACATTTTGAGGCTGAGGCTTGAAATCTGATATAGTCATTTGTTCCATAAATAAAATTGCACTTTCAATCCTAGACGCAATTTCTTCTGCTTTTTCTAATGTTAGATTAGGTGTTGACAAAAATAAGCTTTTTGAACCTTTTTAATATTGGGTTTTTGATCAGTTGATTGATCACTGATCATTTCTTCCTCAAAAGCTTTATATTCACAAGATACCACCAGAATTCTAAAATCGCTGACAAATTTAGCAGCCGACTCTCCAGTGTTTTGAAACCTTCAGTAAAACTTGTGTCTCTCCATGATGACATTTTTGCATGCCTTAAATCTTACATCTAGACATTTTATAGCCGATGCATATTCATCTCTGCCAATGTCACTTTCGCCCTCACCATCAATTATCGTGACTACTTCCTTGGGAATATGTTTCAGGGCTTCTCCACATCGATTCAACTGAATTGGTGAGCCTGTCACAGATAATAAGACTGCCAATAAATGCCAATGAATTCTGGTGTGCCTGTCACCGATTGTTAAGGCTTGAACTGCATGCAATCTTCGGTGTGCGCTGAGCAATAAATGTGCGTTGTTCTCCGCTCAAAATGGCGGTACACTGGGTGTCATAACGTAGTGACAAGCTTTGGATTTCCCTTAATGCGTGCCAACAATTAGCCCGGAGCACTAAATGAGCGTTGTTCCGAACTCAAAATGGCGGCACGCAGGGCATCATGACGTAGTCATCAGCTTTGGCTTCCCTTTAATGCGCGCCGGCAACGACATGCGCGATAGAGATTTTGCGCATGTTCAACTGTCCCGCTCCAACCGAAAACCCATGTGTGGATAAATGTGCTCTTCCATGAGTGGATAAATGTGCTCGTCCATGAAAAGCAATTAGTGGCATGCTTTTAGAGTTGGGGGAAACCCTTGCTGGAATGCTTCCTGTCCTCCCTATATGCAGCCTTGACCTCAGTGGCCCTGCGCAGCAGTAGAAGGAACGGGCTCAACAAAATGAATAGAGACAAACCCAGCACTGGCTGCAAACCTTCTCTTGATACTCGCGGGTTGCATTTGTCTTGTTGGCAGTGCTCCTACTCGTTACAAATACAAAGATGCAGGTATTTTTACAGGTAATGTTTTTTTCAAAATAAAATGTACAGCAGGACGACATGTAACAGCCTCCACATCCAATGCTACTCTTTCAGCTGTCAAGCTCTTTTCCCCAACATTCCTTTACCATAGAGACTCCAACATTCCACAAAGACTGGAATGTAAAGACCCAACAAGTCTGTAGATGGATTGTGCCTCAGCAACCCCAGACCCTCATCTTCTTGTCATCAGGACCGGGACAGACCAAAAGTCATGTTCTCATGAACGCTGCTAAATTAAATATTTAGCAACGAGGCCACGAGTAAGCGGCATTATACAGCAGTTCATAGGTGGCAGAGATGCACCAGTGAAACCCCTGTACATGAACGTCCCCTGGAAGAGACATGTGATTCTCGATGACACGTTGTGAGGAAGTCACAAGAACTTCACTGTACAGATAAGCGTGGAAGGGAAGATAAAGGCTTATATGTGCTTTGCAAGAGCTCCACAACACCCAAACCCAGTGTGGTTGTATTGCTCAACGAATAATAAACCTGAAGAATATCATTCTAATGATAACAATTCTTTAAAAACTTACTTTAGCAAATGTTTAATATAATAAGAAATGTTGGTTGATGAACTTACAAAAAAACTTGAGGTATCATACTTTTAAAGAATAGGAGATCTTAGACGTATATTTTCCATATTCTTGCAAAAGAAAATATGTGTGAACACAAGAGGGAGATTTCTTAAGATAGGGAATGGGCGATGCTGACAAAGATGAGTACAATCTTAGCCAGAAGTCCAGAAATGGCTGTCAGCAAATGAGGGGCTTAGGGGTTACAGCGTATACTAAAGGAAAAAGAGAGAAGGTGGACCCATAGTGACAAATGAAAATGGTACAACAGGGAAAAACAACAGAAGGAAGGCAGTCAAGGGATACAGGAAGTGGGAACCGCTCTTATAGAAAAAGAGATAATACAAAAAAATAAGCTGCATGTGAAACTGAGTTTTTTGTTTCACCATAATAAGTGTATAGAACAAAGGGGATTGATATGCTGATGATAACACAAGTGGCTGATAATATTTCAACATCAATTTTTGAATTACTTACAGCAGTGGTTCTCAAACTTTTACTCCTGAGGACCCCCAATGAGTCACTAATGGAAGCCGGGACCCCAAGCAATTTGTGCTATTTAATTTTCAAACATTAAAACAGTAATTCGTGAAAAATGCACAAATACTCGAATAGCTAAAGATTTTATTATTTTAATTTGAAAACATTTGCAAAAATCTAAAGATTTTAATGGGAAAGTTGGTGCTGCACCTCGGCAACTAACTTTTCAATGTTTGCTTTTATTTCACTGCATGAGGCTCCTGCTCCTGCCAGGGCTGTACTGGAAACCCAAAGCAGCCGTGGCAAATGTTGTCAGAGCAGTCCCTGTATGGTGCGCACCAAGTGCAGCGAGTGAGCCTGACCACTACAAAGGGAGCTTTGGGGGCTCTCCCCCTAAGAAAATTAGTGAAAATGGTGCATTCACATACATTTGTCATTATATATTGAATTGTATTAGCTTTTAAAGCATAGTAAATCATGACCTTACTGTTTACCAGGATACAACAATGTTTGTTGCGGATCTTCAATGATTCCCTCACTATCACCCTCCAACAGTGCCTCTTATCTCTCCATTGCCCCTCTGTCAAATGTATTGCATTTGTTTTATAGCATCTCTTATACCAGTGTAGGGCAGAGACAATGAATCATACATGTGTAAATGAGTGTATAGAAAATTTTACATAAAGCAATGGGGACTTCAAGGTGTAGGGTTCACATGTCATCTATACTGGTAGGCATTTTTTAAGATGGCTTGGCCTGGAGAAGCACAAACTCAGGATTCAGAACATTACACAGTGGTTAGCATTGACGTTAATAATAAGAACTCAAAGAAACCATTATTAGCAGCATAAGGAAAATGAAAGACTGAGTGAAAACATAACTTACTAACTTGTACTATGCAGTTTGAATGCAGGTCTTTGATGGCAGTTCATAGCTCACTGTGCTAGTTTACGATTGTAACTTATAAACTGCACAATAACAACAGAAGCTCTGTGACAAAAGAAGTAACCTACTAAGGTATGCACATAAAATATTGGTTTTTTTTAATGCATGTTACACGTTCTTTGCCGCAGGCTAAACCACTGTGCTTCCTTAGAGGAGCCAAAGCTGCCACTAGATAAAACGCTTATCTCTCTCCAGCAGGTACATTAATCACCAGAGTTATCTTGACACTTTTATTGTTGCTTTGAAAACTGCTGATTATGTTATGTTATGTTATAGGTGCTTGTATAGCGCGCAGCTGCCCCAACTAAGGGGCATCCCGGCGCTTTAAGGAACAAGGAACTTTGCAGTGCTTTTAAAACTGCTGCCTGCGGACTCTCTGGGAATGTGTCACGGACCCCAGTTTGGAAACCACTAACTTACAGCATGTCCTTACTGACATACAAACAGGCATGCAAGGGCACCTGCAGACAGAAATATCCATAAATACATAGACGCATACACAAAGAAACATGGCACACATGCACACGACACAGGACAGCCCAGTACCCATTCATACACTTATACGCACAGACACACACACACACATATGGCCATGTCTGAACTGGGGTGGCTGAGTGAGCTAAAGATTGGTGATGGATTAAACCCAGATCAGTTGACTGGGGTTGAGTGTTTGATTTGCTCAAACGCTCCGTCCATTACCGCTTTTTGTATACACACACACTCACCAACAATTATAGACCCATCAGCATGTGTAGTAGGTATTGGAATTTGGACAGCCAACCTTGAGGAGGCAGCAAGTTGTGCCAAGAAGTGCAGCCTACATTATGCTATATCTTGACAAATAGACTATATCTGCTCATTAAGGGAGTAATATGGCACCTACAATTCTGCTGCTTCTGTAAGTGGTAGGCTGAATTGATTTAAAGTTCCCAGCCTGGCTGTTTTCAAGACTTGTTGGTTTTCCATGGCTAGTGAAAGGTGTGAGCTGTAAAGATACATTGCTCAGTTCTGCAGAGATCCTCTGAAAGGGGCCCACAAAGTACACTGTGGTTAGCTACCCTATTTCCAATCTCAGTTCTTACACTGTTGTGGCAAAGGTATCTGTTCTTCCTTCTTACACCAAATCATACCTTTGGAGCTGGGTAAGGTATTGCCTGGCTTTGAAGGAGTAAGGGACGGGAATGTTAGGCTGATTTAAGCAACACAAAAACAAAACAATGAAACAATGAAACAATGAAAATTGAATAGGGGGTTGAGGAGGTATGATTTTTTAAAGAAAATGTTAGGGAACTACCCAAAGAAAACAATGGAGTGCAAGTCACTCTTAGTCTTTGAGTATTTCCAAAAGCACCTTCGGGCGGTATTGTGCACCAAAAATGAAAAGCAAGTACCAGCAAATAGTGCTGCCTTACATTGACTAGTTAAGCAGTGAAAGTATCAGTTACCTTACAGGTTAGTACACTGAAATGCTTGCAAACTTTTGAGATTGCTGAATACCTCCCTCCACTTCAATCCAAAAAGATTCCTAATGGTAATGGACAGCTTCCTGCATAGTCCAGCACACACAGCACAGGGAGACCAGCTCAACCATTCACTTCAGTCAAAGTTTCTGCACAGATCCAAGTTCCAATTCGTCTACTGTTTTCTTAGGTCTCGCCTAGGCAGTGCTTGCACTGTCTCTTCGAGACATCCTGTATTCAGGATATGGGCATAAAGCTCTGCCCACTTTCCGCTCATCTTTTTAATTGGCTCTTGTCCCTGTCCTTTGTAAATGGTGGCTTTTCATTGGTCAATAGGCTTAGTAGTCCCTCCTTAGTACCGCCTTGTCTCTTCTTGTAACCTACCATGAGGGCACCCCCTGTTACATGTGTTGTTACTCCTTTAATTACAGCCTTAAAGCACTATTTTCTTAAAAGGCTTCAGGCAGGACACACACTTGGTCCTAAGCTAGGCTGGCAGTGGCTACTTCACTCACTAGAATATCTCATATTTATATGAGACCATCTATAAATTTCCCTTCATCAGCTCCACACAGAGTACAACTTAATCCGAAATGAATTTAATAATTCTTTTGTCACATTTCAAAGCTACTAATTGTATATATGGACTTAGCTATTTGAATGTGCTCGTAGTACTGTCTTGCATACAATGCATTATGGGTAGGGTGGATTTACCATATCTTCTGCAAGGTGCAGTACCATATGTGACCAAAAGAGGTCCCCTCTTGGCCATATATGGCTAGGTAAAAAACATTTCCATTTATAATGCCAATAACCCCAATTTTGTAGACATGCAGTGCTGGTGCCCTGCTCACTTGGGACCTCTAGGAGCACTTTTCGGTACTGCACCTAGACATGCAGTGCTGGTGCCTTGCTCACTAGGGACCTCTAGGAGCAGCTTGCGGTACTGCACCGAGACATGCAGTGCTGGTGCCTTCTTCACTATGGACCCCTAAGGAGCAGCCTGCGCTACTGCACCTAGACATGCAGTGATGATGCCTTGTTTACTAGGGACCTCTAGGAGCAGCTTGCGGTACTTCACCTAGACATGCAGTGATGGTGCCTTGCTCATTAAGGACCACTAAGAGCAGCTTGCGGTACTGCACCGAGACAAGCAGTGCTGGTGCCTTACTCACTAGGGACCTCTAGGAGCAGCTTGTGGTACTGCACCGAGACATGCAATGCTGGTGCCTTGCTCACTATGGACCTCTAGGAGAAGCTTGCAGTACTGCACTGAGACATACAATGCTGGTTACTGGCTCACTACACAAGCATTTGCAATGCACTAGGACTGGCAATAATGAAAGTATGAGCTTTTGGCGTTGCATTATTATTTGAAACGCCAATACCTCAAGCTATCAGTAATGCAAGACCTATTGCATTGCAAATGCTTGTCTTTATAGGGGCCCTTCTTGTCCTTTGTTTTTTAGCCCGGGTTTCAGCACAGCCTGGTTCCCAATGTCCTGCTTGCTTTCTGTCATTCTTGTTCTTTATGTCCCTGAGACCACAAGATTTGCAAAACAAACGTACAACGGGAAAGGACGCCACACATCGCTCTTCTCCACAGGGATTTACAGACAGCAGATGTGTTATTTTATGTTATTCTTCGGTCAGTTGTGTTGTGAAGTCTCCGAGGTAGGAAAACATCTTACAGAGACATGTGGTTGGTGACTGATGAAAAGACATTAACCAATCCTCAGAAGATTCCCACACTTCAAGCCAATCCTTTTTTGCAGCAAATTCTATTTACTGCAAACAATCACAGAAGCCCTGTTTTAGAGATACAAGATGGCAGGGCACAAGGTCACTGTATAGCATTTCCCCCAGGCCCTCTCAAGGGCTTGCCTCTGGAAATAAGAATCTTCTCTTCCCTCCCTGCTGAAGACTAATTTAAACTGGTTCTGATCCTGGGTAATCTCCTTCAGTGACACAGTGTAGGTCTTCTTCAAAGACAAGCTTACATCAGAGCCCTGTTCAAGGTACAAAGTCCACTATCACAGTTTCTATCTGTTCATTATGCCCATCTGTATCATCTCCTCCCCAGTCGCGGCCAGCATGTCTCGCGGGTGATGGGCGGGGGGGTGGTGGAGGTCACACAGGGACAGGGGAGTTGTGCCTGGGTGGGTGTTCATTTAATGGATTAACAAACAAAAAATGTAACCTAACTTATCACCGGCCTGGTCTTGCGTCTTCTCGGCTCATGCTACTGGTCTCCTGCCAGGAAGCAGGTAGTCTCCCTCCCCTCCCCTAAGCCAATCACAACGCTCCACTGGAGTGTTGTGATTGGTCAGACGCAACCCAGCCAGGGGCTTACGGGGAGACCATATTCTCCATGTAGGCTGCATTGAAGCCTGCATGGAGAACTATAGAGTGCTCATGACTCGTTTGGGCAGCCCCAGAGGGCCGACCTAACAGTCATTGCGCCCTCAGGAGTGGGCACACCACTCCTCCCCTGCCCTAGAACAGAGCCACCCACCCACCCCCAACCAAACCCTTCTGCCTTCTCACAGTGCGAGAAGCAGAAACATAAAATGGTAGTTATGACCATTTCATGTTTCTGCTTCTCGCACTGCGAGAAACCAGTGGGGCGTTGCTCCTCCGCCCTAGTGGGGGAGCCACCCCTGCTCCTCCCCTCAAATAACTGTGGAAGGATGGCCTGTAATTAACTTCACCCTCACTCACACTCTCGCTCAATTTCTCCAGGCTTAGAAGCACTACTAGGAGCAGCAATTTGGACTACACTGACATTCAGAAGCTGGTAGTACTAGTAGCTGAGAATAACTTTATAAGATCACTCGTCTGGGTACCAGCTAGTACTCCCCTTATCCCATTGTATAGTGACCTGGGTATTAAGTGTGTTCTTGACTTAGCCCAATTGAAACCACTCTTGTTTTGGGTATTATTCTGGTTGACCCCCGTACTTTCAGATTATAGAGAATCTCTAGGAGATTTGATGAAGTTGGATCATGCTAAAGGTCCCCTGGCTGATATGTATTCTTAACTGGTGTTAAAAACTAGGTTTATGCAAATTATGGGCTATGGATATCTGCAAAACAGATAATCTGGCTGTAAAGTCAACATATTGTACATGAACAACTACTTACTAGGAGCAATCTGGGGCACTGGACAATTAAATTTTTAGAATTGAAACTTTTTCCATCTTTTGAAGTCTTCCTGGATAACATAACACTGCCCTTGCCAAAAGCCTTTATTTTAGGTTTAGATATGGTTGCTGGCCTCGAAGAACTTTCAGTAATTTCTGAAAGAAGGGTCAGACTTCGGTTATCTGCTCTGCTTGTGGACTGAACCCCGAGACCGTGGAGCACATCTTGTTCGCATGGCCTGGGTACCACGATGTATGCCGATGATGGTTGCGCCCAGTCAGTCTTAACATCGGGATTGCCTATTGCCTAGAGGTGCAGCAAATTTTGAAAATGATACTTCAGGCTTGATTGTGTTTGCAATAAATCGATTCATGATAAATGTATGGTTTAAGCATGAAAAGTATCTGAAACAAACCTTAATTTCAGCACTGTGATATGGAGGAAGTTATTCCCCTAGCTGTATGATTTATATGGTGCATGTTATTTTTAGAACAAACTTGATGGAAAGTTGATACTGTACTCTCAAATTAGTCAATGGGGTCTCTAGAATTTGTTAGACATGAATGTTGCTTCCTGTCGTGCACTGTATTTTATTACAAAACAATTTTGGCTCAGTGTGTAGTAAGCTTGTAAATTATGGGTTAAAGCCATCTTTTAAAAATTGTTAATGCATTTTAGCACTACTGTAGACTACAAGAGTATATGCGTTGATTGTGCTGATGTGGGTGCCTAGCAAATAAGCAGAACCTGGATGCATTATTTTTATGAATGTTGGAAATTTTTAGCAAACGATGTTTTATAATGTAGTAAACGGTGTATTATGTCTACTTGGATATTTTTGTATACTTTGATGGAACAATACCGAACAAAGTATCTTTGATGACGATGATGGACTTCACCCTGCCTTCCTCCTCGAGCTCTGTCAGCATGCCATCAGTTCCCAGAGACTGAAAACGAATTACTGTCACTGTAAAAGAGGGAACTTGCCAGAACTAACAAGTGACTGCTAAAGTTCCAGACAAAGAACTGTTTCATAATCCATCATTGTGGCAATTTTTACCATCATTAAAAAAATCGATTTTTGAGGACTACTACAATGGTTTGTGGATAGTTTTTCTAATCCTTAGCAAAGTCAATTTAAGGAAAAATATTACTTTTATTCCTAATCAGACCTCATTAATCAGAAAATGCTACTGCAGCTTACACAGTGAGATAGCCCTGGAAATAATGGCGTGGTAGTTAATTCCATATTTAGCATACTTCAGTTCCACACTTTAGGTACTCAAGCCATGAGGGCTCCAAACCCCAACCTTTGGGTGACCTAGATAATGTAAAACATAAGCTCATCAACATGTCAAACGATTTACTTCGTTGTGTGCTGGCAACAGCAGGTTGCTGCTGGGCGTTTTAAAGTCACACTTGTGAGTAGTGCAAGGGCACACTGAAGCCCACATGTAATATCTGACCTTTATGCCACTAGTACCCTGTGCCATGTTATTGGGTTCTGAATAGTTAGATACGCCAATTTGAATTAGCTATTATTGTTTCAAGGGATAGGAGTGTACGTAATTTATTAATTTCTTTGCTCAGTTACTTAAAACCATTGCAATAATAACGTTGGCAATACAACCTTAAAAATAGTAGTCGTGCTAGACCTCACATTTTGAATAAAATCATTCCTTATAAAAGGTGTTCTTACACAGTGTGCCTACTGAGAATAAAACCATTATATCAAGACTTAAATGTATACAGGGATTTAGTGTGTCGATAAAGCTCTGGGACATACCATAAAATAATCAGTTATCAATTTTTGAGGAACAAAAGCCGGATTGCGATGTGCTGGGCGAGGGAACGATTGATCTTGTGTGGAGAAGTGTGGCTCAATGGTTAGAGCAGCAGACCCTGATGCAGAAGTCTGGCCCGGGACCAGGGTTCAATTCCCGCCTCGGGGGTCTTGGGCTCAATTTCCTCGGACCTGATAATTCTCGCCTCGGTGCCTATTTTAATCATGAGTCCCACTCTGCAACTCTGGGCAATAGCTTGCTTAATCTCCACAACGGCCCCAACAACGCTAGGATGCCTGGCTTCACCTTGGGGGTGCCCAGGAGTGGGCACTTCACAGGGAAAGGCCAGGAGGGGTTCCTTAGCAGTATTCGTACAAGCGCCGAGAGGCCTCTGGGTAGTCGTGCGCTATACAAGTACCTCTACATTTACAAGATTCTAACATATTTTCCACAACTTGCAAGTGTTTGAGTGGAGGAGTGGCGGAGATTTGATTTACATATCCACTGAAAATGGAGTGGTGGGAATACAATTCTAAGTTTTGTTGGGAACTGACCCTTTGAGGCTTGTTCCTGTCAAATTTTCTCCATGTGATATGAGAATGAGGATGTGAGCCTGCTGATGTCAGCAGGTCCTGTCACCAAGCCCATGGAAGCCAATGCATAACACAGCAGTGGGCTGGTGCCATCTGCTTAATTATGTGCTGAGTACTGCATCTGCGCTTGCCCTACTGTTGCTGCCTTGCCCTCAAGGCATGAGTTCTGAGTTATTGTGTTCAAGGAAAATGTGGCCACTTATTCTAACACGTGTTTTGCCGCTCAAGTATGCACTACCTACATTTTGAAAGTTTGCCTCTCTTGCATGTTATGAAGTTGTTAGTGTTTACTACAATTCTCAAATCTGTGGTTAGTGGAGAAGATTTTTTGTGGGCGAGGCTAGAGAGATGATATTGAGTGGGTTGGTGTTTTCTGATCACTGTGTACACGGAGCCCTGTCAAGTTTTCCAGGTCCACACATGGTGCGCCGCTTCAGACCAGGTCCACTCTCCAAACTCTGAGACTTGAACTCCTGGTCATGTCACTATAAAACAGGAATTTAAAGTCCCAGAATTCAAAGGAATAAAACCTGGACAGGAGCAGCACACCACGCACAGACCTGGGATACGTGGCAGCTATGTAAACCCCCGTTTGTGCACACGTGGGGGTGGCTCCTCTTCTCCCCACTGCCCAAAAGGAAATATAAAATGATAATAACATATTGTTAGCAGGATTTCCAGTACAGATGAAAGCCAAGTTTGTAGTTTGTAGTTTGTAGCTCGGTTGGATCGTCTACTCCAGTTTTGGTAAATGCTTCATCCGCCTGAGATCACTTCTGAGTTCGTTTTTAGTTCCGTGTAGTTAAAAAACGACAGTTGGAGCAGCGCTTGGTTTATTGCGCAATCAACACTTCTGCTGTGATTTTGGGGACGGCCACGTCCACCAAGATTCGCCTTTAAGTTCAGTTGGTCAGTCGTGCCGTTATGTTTCAAGGGACAGAGCATATATACTTAGACGTTTTAGCAGTCTTCCAGCATTGGGAGTGAAAACAGACCAGAATACCAATCCCATTAAGAAAAAAAAAACGGAAACCACAAGCAGAAAAGCTCATTTCCCTACGAAGTGAAAAAGATAAAGAGCAGCTTTGTGAACAATCTTAAATTTACCCATAGTCTTTTTTGCTGTAGATGTATATACCGCGAACTCGACCCGAAGGTATTAAAGCACTTTACATAAGCACCAGTTACGTTACGCAAGGACACATTCATTTTTGGTAGGCTCGAACCAGATTCCCCAGCTCCATAGTCGGCAGCTCTAGCCGCAAGGCTACATCTTCTCCCTCTTGTCACTGCTAGATTACAATCTGCTTGCAAAGTTATGTTATTAAAATCATGAGTCTTGTGAATTTAGGGCCAGATGAACGATCCTTTTTGGTGCTCGCAAATGGGAGATCGGTCGGTTTGCAACCGCAAAGAAGGGTAATGGCATGCACAAACGCTAATTTGCGAGTCACTGACTCGCAAAATAGCGTTTGAGACTCCGCTATTAGGAAGGGGCATCCATTTCTAATAGAGCGACACACTGCCATGTACTATTGTTTTGCAGCCGCATTTGTGGACGCAAAACACTTCAAGTAGGTGGTAAACCACTCACAAACGGGAAGGGGTCCACCCCTTCCCCTTTGTGAGAAAATATTTTTTATGAGCAGACAGGAACATTAAAAAATGAAACTGAAAACTTTAATTTTTCCTTTTTAAATGCATCCCATTTTTCGTTTAAGTAAAACGGGCTGCATTAAAAAAAATTGCTTTATTTAAAAAGCAGTCCCAGACATGGTGGTGTGCTGACCCCAGCAGGCCACCATCCCTGGGAGTGCTAGCCATCCCCAATGGGGTCGCAAATTGCGCTTGCCTCATGAATATTGATGAGGCATGCAATTTGCTACCCCATTGGGAATCGCTAACAGTGTCTGTGACACTGTTGTACATTGCATTTTGCAAGTTGCAAAGCGACGCAAATTGCAAGTCACAAAATTTAAGGGTCATACATATGGCCCTTAGAGTCCCTTATGTGCCTTTTTCTTTAAGAATTTAAATGAAAATTGGAGAAAATATGTATTAATAATTCACTGAACTCTGCTATACTTCTTTAAAATCCTAGAGCCAGCAGGGAGCTTCCTGATACACGAAAACTCATTTAAAGAAACGAATGGCAGTTCAGTTGCCTTCATCAGAACTTTCCTTCCTTGAAACTTTGCAGTCATGCGCTAATAAGGAGAAACTTATGGTAACATGTTAATTTATAGCACTGCTGGAGGTTGGTGTTGGAGAGCAGCACTGTGATAACAGTTTACATCACGAAGCTGGACTTCAAAATTGACTTTCATGAAACTGCTTATAAAAGTGCTTCCCACCACGACCCAATATTTATAACAAGCTTTTGTGACCCACCAAGCTGTAAAAGTCATGAGGTGGTGACAATGTTTTTATGTCATTATTATTATTATTTTTAAAAAAAATATTATTTATTATTGAAGAAAGAAAATCTGCTGCCTGCAATATCAACCGCTGCTGGCGCACAGGCAGCTGTGTGCATTGTTGTGGGAGCTGTGCTATGGCATGATCATGCAATCTGGTATAACATAATCAGATGTTTTAGCCCCAGGGACTTGGTTCAGCTTGTGTTATATATATGGGTATAGTTTGCTTTGGCTCCTGTTTGCGCAGACAATTAAATCAAGCTCCTTCGAGTGATGATGCACAGATATTCACACATTTGCTGCATTTGATTTTCTGTTGATATGCAGATCAATATCCTCGGCCCGAGTTTGAGGCTGCAGCCTGCAGTGTCTTGGTTTTGTCATCTACACGTACATCTCCTTAGGGCCAGAGGGGGACTAAGCTGCGTAGAGGATTTAATGTCATTACTTGAAGACCAGTCCTGTTGGAAGGTCAGTAGGGCGAAGTCAGAGTTAGTCACATTTAAAGGTTGTGCTTTAAGATGGCTCGTGTGGTCAGTGATGTGCGTGTTCTCAGCATTGTCCTACTTAAATCTTGTTACAGCAGATTAACCGCTGACATCTTCCACGTTTCCCCATCTTCGAAATCAACATTCCCACAGGAATGTGGGAATGTTGTCACCAACATTTCTCCTTATTAGCGCATGGTCAATCTACTGTAACATGATTTAAACAGAACAATGCCAAGAACTAACAAATCACTGGAACCCACCAAAAATTGTCTCGAGACCCACCACTGGTTCGCAGTCCACAGTGGAGTGGTGTGGCTAACTGGTTAGAAGCGGCAGACCCGGAAGCAGAGAACGGCCTGGGACCAGGGTTCAATTCCCGACGCGGCAGGGTCGTGGACCAGGGTCAGCGGACTTGATAATTCTGGCCTCGGTGCCTACTCTAACCAGGGATCACACTCGGCAACTCTGGGCATTAGCTTGCCTCATCTCTACAACGGCCCCCACATTCGCCAGGGAATGCCTGGTTTCACCTTGGAGATACCCAGTAGGGACCATCTCACAGGGATAGCCAGGACGGGTTCCCCAGCGGTCTACAGCGCCACGACGCCTCAGGGCAGCAGTGCGCTTTACAAGAACACATACATTACATTACATTACAGTTTGGGTAACGCTGGCTTTTCGCAAATTGAAATCTAAATGTTTATTTGTTAATCTTAAGAGGCAAACGTTACATAGTTAATTAACATATCTGTAACTAGAAGGTCTGTTGCATCAGAAGTGGCAAGAGTTGAAACAAAGAGAATGGTGATGATGTGACCATGAATTCAACTTAATACCGTTCACCCTCCCCTGCATAAAAAAGGATATTGCAAGTAATCTCAAGTTTCACGACTTTCTAAATGAGCTCAGACTTTAGCCTCATGCCTCAAGGCCATGGAGCGCACTGAGGAATTACAATATCCTTATATTTTGCAGTAGGGGGACATATTATCCTTTATAGAAAGCATTCGAATCTACCAACTATACATACAAAGGCAGCATTCGGAAACTCTTATGTTCACAGACTCCAAGCTCTCTTTTTAAGCCAGAAGTTTGCATTTGCCCATTATTTTTAAACAGATTTTATTGGTTTTCAATACTAGACCACTTATTTGCAGTGCCATAATCAATAACATAAAACATCCTTTGCATGCAAGAGATATCCAATAGGGGAGAGAAATAAATGCAGCGGGAGGAGAAAACAACAAAAAGATCACATTGAGTCTAAATCATGAATAGAGCCTTCAAGTATGTACGGTTTTTCCTTTACCTGATTAAAGACTATACAAAAAGGGGGAGCCTCGACAGGCCAGGGACCTTCCCCAAGTTTCCTTCTAGCCTGCAAGGAGCCGCACTAAGCTAAACTAAGCTAAGCTAAACTAAGGAAGCTAACCTAAGCCCCTAAGGAGTCACAAAATGGCGTCAAAATGTCATAGAATATCATTGGTAATCAAGAACACGGGTATATTCTTAAAATGGGCAGTCTTCAAGCGAGGGTGCAAAATCAAGTAAAGTCGGTGTGCTATCAAAAGCCCACAAGAAATTGCTTTTCCGTGGTATGCACACGGCAGTCAGATGTGATGGTTTCCGATGTGGGGCACGCAGCTGGCTACAGTTCACAGAAGGAAGATGCATTTCTGGTGTCATTAAGAGAGATTTTTTGAAGTCGAGATACGTGAAGAATGTATACCGAATAATGCGGGTCCAGCATGGTTTCGAAAACTAGGTCATTATACTATCTTTATGTAAACTTTTTGCGGCTTCAATAAAAAACGATCTCGACCTTCAGTATACAGAATTATTTATTTAACTAATACGCCAATAACAAGCAAAGAAAGTTGCAAAGTGGCATTTGAACATGAAAATGTCACCCGTCACAACACCCGACTTCCTTTGCTCAACGCCACCTTCCTTTAAATGAAAGCACCTTTCTATTTCACCCTTTGTGCAGTGGCATTTTAAAAGTCATGTCTGCGTGTCCCGAGGGAGTTGGTGGTTTATGTGAAGGTCGCGGGAAGCCCACGGTAAACCTGTAGGCGTTTTGAGTGGGACAGCAACATTTAATGACGACAGCTTTAGGTGTGGCATCCTAAATAATCACTATACAATTTTCATGCATAGAATATTATCAATATTTTTTTTTCATGCTGACTCTTCATGCAAACTGTTCTTTCAAAATGTCCCGAAACTGGACTCTTCCTCTTTTACGCAAGATTGTTTTAGTTACAAAAAAAATCCCCTCAAAACAATATCCATTAATCGACTGCTCAGTAATTTGATGTTTACATTTGTATTAGTTGCATATACAATATCAGGGTTGATGGAGCTAAGGAAACTCATAGATGTGTACCGGAACAAATGGTTTATTAAGGACAGCAGCAACACATTGGTTATTTGGAGGTGTTAATTTATTGGTTATTTTCCTTTTCTCCCTACACTGTTATTTCATATTTCTTGTCAACCCACACCACAATAATGAACAGAGATAAATGTCATAATGATAGATGATAAAACCCTCTCCAAATGGAAACACTGCACTAGCAGTGACGTCAGGCGAATAAAGATTACAAACAAATGTACAAAATATAGACGGATGTTTGACAATGTTAAAAATAAAAATTGTATCCCCCCCAAAAAAAAATCTCACATGGTCATGCCTTGTGACACACAACATCGACTCTCTTCACATCACCTGGTGCACAGCCTATATCACAAGTCGCAGACAAGGTGAGCTGGAAACCTCTGAAAAGCATACGGTTTCAGCTGTGTCTGGTGAGGTTGTGTATTTATGCATCTGAGGTTTTACATCTCCGCTGAGTAAATAATGGCAGCCTAAGAAGGTTTTCTTTAGGTTTTCGGAAAGGAAGGATGAGTCTCAGTCATTGCTGGGCATACCGCCTCACCTCCCCTCATTGCCTCTTACATAGTGCAAACTTTTTTGAAGTTGGCCGGTCTGCAACTCTCTCAAGATTTGCACCTGGTGCATACACAGCATTTTAGAAGCCCCTGGAAGAAACAGCTTTTTTAACCACTGATGCAATAAATTTAGGGGAAGACAGATAGAAATGCTTATCTACAACAACCATGATCATCACCTGAACATCTAAAATAACGTTTCCTTCTGTTGGACCTTCCTTGTTCAGCCAATACAACTCACATCCAGGTTGGACTGATAAGCATAACATTTATTGTTGCATCGAATAAAGCATGATTTACGGTATCTTCACAGAAACTTTTATTTTGTTGCGTCACTGCAAAATGCTAAGCAAGATAAGGTAGTGGTTTGAAGTACATTTACCTTGTATCATGCAAACACTATTCGCAAACATAACTACCTCATGCACTTCCTCTTTATAAAGCAATGGGTGTGACTCAAATGCAGATAGTAGTGGAAATTGAAGTAATAAGCTGAGAACTTCCTCTGGCTACAAATCTCAACACTGGATTAACCATGATCATAGAGCTTGACTCCCACTGAAATATGCAAATCAATTCAAAACCAAAGAATCCTACAAAAATAACAATAAAACAGCATTTTAAGCTTTTAGCTCATTTCTGATCTCCACAGCCAAAACTCAATGTCAGCAGCCCCAACTCAAAACAGTTCTGTCCTCAAAATAATTTCTGGCCAGAGGCTCCGAAACTCACTCAAATAGGCTCTAGAAATGATATTGCCCAAAAAGTCCCTAATCAACTACTTCGCTAAAGTGAACATTGTTTGGAAACATTTTGGACAAAGCTGCCATGTAACAACTATAAAACTCAACTCTTCCCAAATAATTCTGTAGGTACCTACCAATCTGGATTTTTATCCTTCGCAGAACAATGACAGTGCTTTGTTCACAAATCACTCACTATGTTTAATTACGTGACGTAGGTGCTTCCTTAAACTCTCCCTTGTCTTTAAAGCATTAAACCACACGATCCTATCCCACGTTCCGAAGGATTGAATAACCTTGTAGAAAGTGTGCACCTCAATAAAAACAGTACATAATCAGTAGTCCTGGGCTCACACAGATTTTAAGCACTTGCCTGACCTACAACAGCGATCCATCCCACCAAGTCACTTTTTCAGTGGTTAGATTTCACTCGCTTGGGCACTAGCTTTAGGCACACTGCTTCTCAGACATCAAGTTTGCAAACATTTCATACTTTTTTAGTAGAGATAAAAGACCCTGGAGAGATAAATATGTTGGCCACTTGTATGAATTAGATTCAGGTATGCACGTCCATGGGAGGGACTGTCTCACACCGACACCAAAACGGGAAGCCTCCTTATTCCACAATGTGCTAGCTACAACCAAAGTTATTTTCCTTAGCTGGCTACATTCCTCCCACTTCACTAATTCAAGAGCACCTTAATCACGGAATCCCCAAAAGTCCAGTTTGATCCTGAGCTCACCTTCCCAGTTCATATAGAGAAAATCCTGCTTTGGTAATCTGAATAGACTCAAAACTCATCATCCATCCACTACACCCATGCTAACCTCTTCATAAATGTCACCTAATTCCTTCTTCTCTCCTTACCAGACTACTGCAACTTTGATTTTTTGACCCTAAAAAAAAATTGAAATGTATTCCATACAGCTGTACTTGGGGACAGTGTGTTAAGTGCAAGTGTTAAGCCCTCGGATCCACTTAAAATGTGCACATAGTCTCCAGAATTTTCACAAAGAACCCCTGGCTGCTTTTAAGGCACACAGCAGCTCCTCAGTCATGACAGTCACACCGCAACCTATTCACACTTGCCTCGCCCTCTGACGGGTCAACCATTTTGAGTAGCTGACCTCGCTTGTGGAACACATGATCTAAACATATTCAATAAATGTGCATTCAGGGAGCTGCTAAAACTTTCTTCAATCACATTAATGTACAAAGACCCATGTGTCAACATTAAAGAAATTTCCCTCTGATAACTACCAAGCCTTCTGGGAATCCCCAAGACAGCAACATCTATTGCATGTCATGTAATAAACTAGCCACTATTAATCCCTGCTTAGCTCCTAAGCAACACCCATTCTACCTTAGTGCTTTGATTCAACAGCACAGTCGCACATGAGTACCATCTAAGGAGCCAGTATCATATTTTATTAATTTATTAGCATGAACCAGGCAAAGAGAGCCAGACCACTTTCTGACAACTCTAAAGCACAGGAAGGACTTTATAAGCAGCAAGTATTGGCAAAACTCTTGAAACACGTTTACTGTACACTGAAGTCTGGCTGTTTGCTAGCGATGTCACAGCACCTACATTCTTTCCCTAAAGTGTGTGCCATTTAAACGAACGAGCATATTTACAAGATGAATTTTACAATAAAAACTCTTTTCTTTGTATAGGAGTGTCTCATTTGGTCGTGATGCCTGGAACACATTTCTTCTCTTTGGAGCAGAGGCTAAATGGAATACAGAAGGCAAGTGTGGCTATCAATTCACACCAGGTCATGCATAAAACCTAGAAAAAGACCTTTAAACCAAGTTTGTCAATCACTGCTACATTTCACTCAACAGGCAGCCAGTAAGTACCATGGCAATGTTCCTTTGCAATATTCAAATCCCTGGAACAAATCCAGCATCTTTTGGCAGGCCCCGTAATTTCCTCAGGGAACCTCTAAGCCCGTACGGCCCCTTCTCCATCCTCAGACATACACCAGTCCATTCCCTTTTTCAGGTTTCCAGTTTTGGTGTCCAGGAGATGCCCTTCCATAAGCTATATCTCGACCTCCCAACATTACCGTTATGCCACTGCTCTGAGATTTGGAGACAGAAATACTATTAGCAGTGATGGGGGTATCACTGGGTATCACTGTCACAGACTCCTCAGAGGCATTACAGATATTGGACTGACTTAAAGTTGCATATAAGGAAATGGTCACTGAGGCAGCTGAAACACATGACTTGGGAAAGGATCTAGAGGATGAATAATAAAGCACAGAAAATGAGAAGAAACTACCAGATTGGAAGGAGAGTGAGTAGACTAAACAAATCGCAGACTAACTACTGATGTAAGAAATGTAAGTGAGTTTGGGAAGAACCCAGGTTACTGGACACAGAATTGGAGATATTCATGTAAGCATCAAACATACCGCTAGTGCTAAGACACAGACAGATTATTACAAACAGAGGGGTCCCAGACTGGAGGGGGGGCACAGAGAGAAGAAATTTATAGAAAATGGAGTTAAATGTAAAAAAATGAAAAATGAAACAAATCCAGAGTACGATGTTTTATTCACAACGTACTGAAACCTTATTATTAGTTCACATTAAAGGTTTTTCACATATTTTCAATGCAGTTGTGCCCATATGCGCAAAATGGAGGGAGAGGGGTTGTGCAGTGAGGGGATTCGTGAAAAATAAAGAAAAGGGATTCCTCAATCAAGTGACAAATAAATTCTGCTTTAAATTATTCATATATACAATGTTGAAGTGGCTCCCCGACACGGGCCACAGAGATCAAGCCACAAGGGTCAAAGTATTCTCATAAACCAGGCTTCCATAACAGCTGTGACAATCTTGCTAGTGGTAGAAGCTGGTGTCACGGGGGTAAGTAGTCTACGTTTTGACCCTATTCCATGTAGGCGGAGTATCCCTTACAAAACTGGTCTTTTTCAGGACAGGAGGGATGGGGTGGGCAGACTTCCTAGGGGTAATTAAAAACATCATTCAGTTAAGGGTCTACTAGAGATCCAAGAAGTACAGTTGTGTATAAGAAAAATACACAATCCGAGCCATTTTCTAAAAACTCACATACTGGACAGAGGATTACAGCATGATATTGCTCAAAGACATTAAAAACGGTGTGGCTGGACGCGACGGCAACTGAGATATCACCAGTCTAAACATGATTATGAATATAAACATCATTGCATGACTGTGCCGTTAAACGGGCCCAACGGACGTGTCCAACATGCTAAAGGGTGTGCAAGGTGGACGGACACTCCTAGCGGTGGTTGTTAGGACCGCGTAAAAGTATATTTGAAAACCATAAAAACGGTGTGGCTAGATTGTGACGGCAAATGAGATACCATCAGTGACTATCACAGTCAAAACATCATTCTTAACATAATTGGAAACATAATTGGAAACGCACTGGGGTACAACATGCCTGTGCCGCTCACTAGACTCATGGAATTGTCAAAGATCGCTAAAGGGTGTTACCTCAGAGGTCGTGCACGGGGACCAGACGCTCCTCGCGGTCATGCTCAAGGCTACACAACGGTATTCTAAGAAAAAATGGGCAGTGGGTCAGAGGGACTTTCTTAAGTTTTAAACCAAGTGTATAACACCGAGGTGTTAGTGGCGGGATGTTACCTCGTAATATGGCATAGGATCCCGGGTCCTCGTAGTCTGAGGTCTTCGGGTCGGGTAAAATGCGCGGTATAAATAAGCTCGCAGCTGAAAATAAAGTCAAATAACCGCGGAGGTCAGTGGTTTCAATTACGGGAATAGCGGTGTGGGCGCTGGTCAAGTTACAGCAGACTCACCTATCGATTAGGGTAGAAACACGGAAGGATCACGTTGTTCATCCTTGTGGAAGCAATCGATCGCGTTTGGGGGGAAGAGTCAGTATAAATGTAACTAAGAAGTGTAGTTAGGGGGCGTGGCCAGTGAATGTTGGAAAGAGTAGGAAGACTCATAGTGGTCGAGGTTGCTAAGTAACGCTGTCAGAAGACAGAAGCATAAAAGAGGGCTTAAACTTGAAGAATTAGCAACAGCCATAAACCAGAAGTAATTAGGGAAAGTCTGTGATGTAGCTATCGAGTCCATCTTCAGGCTCATTCTACTAAAGGTGCTACAAAGAATATTTTACCACAGCCAGAAGTTATACTCAATGGGGTTGGTATATTGCCTAACCTGCCACAGATGTAGATATAATCATAGTACCTTTGTACACACAATAAGGGAATGTAAGAAAATGGTGACTTTTGGTCAATAATCCATAGCGAAATAGTAGACATACTGGATTTGGAGGCCCATACCTACTTTGCTAAATGTAATAGTGTGGACTGGTTGAATTTATCACACATGATATAAGGACACTTGGTGAGGAACGTCAGGGTTGTTTAACCACACACATTCACATATCATACTGGCCCCAGGTGCAGTGCAAGTCTACAATTCCATCCAATTTAATGTTCATGTACAATTGGAAAGCAATTCAACCAAACAAATTATGATTGAGTGGATTCTAACAGAGGTCAAACAGAACTTGCCACACAGCTTTTTGTTGGAGATGGCAGTCTGGATAGAAAAAGAAGCACTAACAAAGTCAGTAGGTGTGATGTTGTCTGGCAGCCCTTTGGCTTTGTTGATTATTAAAAGATTCTCCCCGATGAATGCTGCAGAGAAACCGAATTCTAAATCAGCTGTACAAAGTGCAGAATAGCATATAGTACTTGGTTGACTGGTGTGACATCCCATCGCATGGGCAACTCAGTAGTTAAAAAAAAAAAAGACAGATACCTGTGACAGGGAGGGCCACTACATAATGTATTGTATTTCCTTTAAACCGTGTAAGGTAGAATCTGAGCTCTCGAGCCTTTATCCTTGTTAAATATGGCTCCATGCCTTGAGAGGTTAAGAGTGGCACATAGAAGTGGACCGTTCCCATGTCAAGTGCTTTCAAGATCCTTACATCCTCTTTGTATGTGAAAAACGTTTTCTTAACCAGGCCCTTAAAGTGTGTATTTACATTTCCCGGATTTTCAAAAAGGTTACTCAATCCCAGATCACAGATGGTATTTTCATATATTTAAGCCATGGAATGGCTATCATGTTGCTCTGCGCAAAGCACTATTATTAATAATGATAGCTCCTTGGTAGGCAGACTACGTAGGTTATAGGATGATGGTTTATTAAAGAAGATACCTCTTAGTTACAGGTTACAGATTATAAAATGAATGTATATGCCCCATCAGGAGCAGCATCCTGCTGGTCAGCCCACTCTCTCCTACTGACACTCCCAGTCTAGGCACCAACCAACAGTCCATTACTTCACACACACTGGCTGAGCAGCTGGTAACAGTGACACTAGGGAAATGATGCATTACATCTAGATCAGTATATAACACAATCCTCCACTATTTTGCGTGTAAGTTCCATTTCAGGAGTAGACCAAATGTTGATTCACCGCAAAATGGGGTCCAGGCCTACCGTATCTTCCAGAAAGCCTACCCCCAATTCAATATGGGTTACAAGACTTGGGTTACCTAGCAAACTATGTAGGAATGTGTTCTCTGCCATCTGTAAGGTTATTACTGTTGTATACCCCCCAAACACCAGCCCTATAAGTACCAGAGGTGAAGCTTTTAACAATTGTGGTCATTTCTTTAGAAGGCTTATGTCCTAGTTTCTTGGTGAACCAAAAAATTGATAGATAGATATTTTTTTCCAGTGACTGCACATAGTACTTTATAATTCTATACAGGATTGAATATGAGAATTGTGGTATATTTGAGCTGCCCCTCTTCTATCCGCCCTTACCCTCTCCATTATTTCTGAATAAATCCCAGACTGTCTCTAACAATTGCACCAGCACCGTACAATCACATGCTGGATGAAAATGGTAAATGTCTGCCATAAATTATCTATTGTGAGCTCTGCCTGACTGATTGATACTAGGATACTACTAGGCCAAAACCAAAGGACTTATAAATTCAGCATGTACTCTCTTTACAGTAGTGAAATTATTCTAGTTACTAGTCAAGTATTTAAGGAATAGCCTAATCAGAACAACTAGTACAGCTACAATATTCTGTGCACTATGCATGCAGGCCTCTAATCAGCTAGATAGCATTTATACAGTCTTTTAAATATTCAGTTAGTACCCTATACAGCAGTGGTCTTCAATCTGTGGGGCGCGCCCCCCAGGGGGGGCGCGCCGCCATTCCAGGGGGGGCGCGGCACTCCTGCCGAAAAGCTTCTCTTTGTGGAGCTGTTTTTCTTTTCGTCACGCAAGGAGTCATAAACTCTGATTGGCGCTGCTCCCGCTTGTCCCAATCAGCATTGCTGCTCCCGCTTGTCCCAATCAGCATGTAGAACGTCACCAGCGACGTTCCACCAATGGGAGTGGCAGCAGCTGCAATTCCAGGAAGTGGCGCGAAATTTGCGGCTTTAAAGCCCCTGCAATGGAAGGTAGCTGCCTTTCCTTTTCAACGTTTTCCGCCTCGTCTCGCTGTCAAGGCTGCTGGAATCGGCGCCTCATCGCCGGAAAGGACTCTGTGCAAAGGACTCTGTGCCCCTCATCGCCTCCTCGCTGTGAAGGCTGCTGGAATCGGCCCCTCATCGCCGGAAAGGACTCTGTGCAAAGGACTCTGTGCCCCTCATCGCCTCCTCGCTGTGAAGGCTGCTGGAATCGGCCCCTCATCGCCGGAAAGGACTCTGTGCAAAGGACTCTGTGCCCCTCATCGCCTCCTCGCTGTGAAGGCTGCTGGAATCGGCCCCTCATCGCCGGAAAGGACTCTGTGCAAAGGACTCTGTGCCCCTCATCGCCTCCTCGCTGTGAAGGCTGCTGGAATCGGCCCCTCATCGCCTCTCCTTTGCATGTGCATCTCGTTGGAATCTGTGTGCCCCCATCATCGCTGGAATCTGCCCTCATCGCTGGACTGCTGGTAAGAGGACTTTGTAGAAGTGTGTGTATGTGTGGGTGGAGGGGGGTGTTCCGGCCGTTTTTGTGTGTACTGTACATAGCGCGAAGTCAGAGGGGGGCGGGGTTGGTGTTCTGGCCGTTTTTGTGTGTACTGTACATAGCGCGAAGGGGGGGGGGGTTCCAGCCGTTTTTGTGTGTATTTATTTATTTATGCATTTTTATATAGCGCGGACTTTACCCGAAGGTGTCAAAGCGCTTCACATTAGGAACAGAAATGAAACATAATGAGAGACATTACAAAAGAACAGATTGCAAAAACATACGTTACTTACATAAGGTAATAGTGACAATTATGAGCAAACAAAATACATGAGGTAGTAAAAACTGTGAGCAACCAAAAATACATGAGGTAGTAAAGGTAATAGTGACAATCGTGAGCAAACAAAATACTTGAGTAAAAATTGTGAGCGACCATAAATACATGAGGTAGTCAAAAGTGCACAAGAGGAAAGTGACAAGTGTGCAATTATAAGAGAAAACAGAGTATAATTTGAGGTACAGTACGGCAATAAGTGCTAGACACTCAGGCACAAGAACAAGCGTTATGTGGGCAAGGTGGCACTTGTGCAAGTATCAAAAGCTAAAAATATGTGAGAGGAAGCAACCGTGTGTTACAAGGGCAGAGTGGTGTGTGCATGTTACAAGAGGGCACCGAACACAAGTACATGGAAAATACTGCAAAAAGGCAGACCCTCCAACCACAGGCCTACACTGGGAAGGCACTTCCATGGTCATGGAAAGTAGAAATTATCAGTAGTTGGAAGTCTTCCTCACAAATAGCAAGAGGACGTGAATTACTTCTGGAGGTGTCTCTGGAGGAGGTGTACTGTACATAGCGCGAAGTCAGCTGGGGGGGGGGGTGTTCCGGCCGTTTTTGTGTGTACTGTACATAGCGCGAAGTCAGAGGGGGGCGGGGGGTACACGAGCGAGGCTTCCTTGCACTTGAACGCTGGTGGCAGCAAGCAGTCTGAGAATGGATTTCTCTGTGAAGTCAGTGATGCAGGGTCTGCTGAAGTCAAACATGTCTGGCAGTGGCCTGTCTCCCTCACATTATTGGTGCCCTTAAAATGTGCCTGCCCAGTGCTTAATTTGAACTGGCGCTTGCAGGTTGGGCCTAGTAGCACTTATTTTTAGGGACCAGCACTTATTTTCCCCCAAAAGAATTTTACCCCGAGAAAGAGACAAAAACACACAAGGGGGAAAGAAGGTGAGTATGTGTCTCGCCAGCTAGATTGCTGACTTTGGTGCTGGAAACAAAGGTCCGAGCCTCAGGGTCGCACCCACATCCTGTGAATCTGGGCAAATCACTTAATCCCCCTGTGCCTGAATGTGACCTTTTTTTGTGTGGAGAAAGGCGGAAAAACAGTGAGAAAGCAGGAATGGAAAAGGAACCTGATAAGAGTGAAGAAGTGATGGGTGGCGGATTAAAGAGGCATGGGTTGGATGCAAGACTATGCAGCTCTGGTATTCTGCGTTCCTACCTCCGATAGTGTGGGCCATGGGCTTCTAAGCAAAAGTTTGGGCACCTGCACTTATTATGTTGGTGGCCGCCTTTCGAGAAAACAGAAGGGTTCCATCACTGTCCAGTCCACCTCGGAGCATGGATGCGTGGCAAAATTAAACAGACAACTGACACATTCATGCCCAGTTGCCTGGTTCTGGCAAAGAAGCTAAATTACGCCATTCCAAACCTGTTTGTAATTATTTGGGGAATGTAGAACGAAGTATGTATTCATTTGTAATGTGACTTTTCTGTCATTGTTTCCTTTCAGTCACAGATCTTTCAGGCAGCTCTAGAACACAATGTAAAGTTCTTTCTATTTCTATTTGCTATTCAAAGTATGCACAGATACGTGCTGAAAATTCAGTGGCTGCTTTTTTTGAACCGCCTGGGATTTTTCCCAATATATCAAGGTCGTATCTTAACCAATGGAGTCATAGCTTTGGCATATTTAGCTTTATATTTTGAATACAAATTTCAAAAAGGTATAGAGTGGCAGTACGGAGTATCCCAGGAGCCCTCCTTGTTCTGTTCCAGATGCCTTTCAGCTGCACATGTTGTATGAACACTTTTTGATGCTGTAGATTACGTGTTTTTCCCCAGTGCTCTTTTGCCCTGGCCGTCCGTCTGTAATATTGCACCCATAGCGAACAGTCAAAAAACCACAACTAAGACCTGAAGTTGATCTTACCAGTCATCAGGACGTCAACTAATAACTTGAGAACATGCAAGTAATATTTCTTCAACATTTTCTCTTCATTGCAAGGGAAAAAGATACTTGGTCGCTAGGCTGAGGACTCCCATTCAAGCAGAAGAAACATCTGAGGAAGTGAATAAGAAGGTACGCATTTGTCTTTGAGTGATGGGTGAAGAGGCAGGGCTGAAGTTTGCCCTCACTAACCTTTGAACAAGTAACTCCCAGAGCCTCATCGGTGGTATACAGTATATACATACAGCAGCAATTTTGGGAGCACCTACGTAAAGGCTGGATGAGCTGGAATTACTTTTTTGCCACTTACCACAGAATTATGCTTTTATCCAAATTTATTTTATTTAAAACATAAGATTTTTTTTTAAAGATTTTTTTTTGCAACTACAAAGTTAAAGACCTCCTGTACCTCCTGCAGCTGTAACATTGCAGCCATTTACTATTCATTAACATGCAGCTTCAAATTTTGTATCTTAGGGTAAGCAAACATTTGATATGGATCGTTTTATGCTCCGAAAAGATGGTGGAGTGCTCAAGCGAAAGGCTGAAACAGAAAGCGACGGAGAGAGAAAAGCTGCAAAAATAAGGAAATATGATTCCTCCTATTTGGATATTGGTTTCACCTGCATTGTTGTTAGTGGAGAAAGTAGACCGCAGTGTGTGATATGTGGCGTGATCTTAGCTAACGACAGCTTGAAGCCAACCAAACTAAGGCGGCACTTTGAAACAAAACATGGGTCTCTAGCAGGAAAAGGAAGAGATTTTTTTGCCAGGAAGTTGACGGAGATAACCCAGCAGAAAGAAGCGGTGAAACATGTGTCAAGTACTCCAGCAAATGCATTAAAAGCTTCATACCAAGTAGCATACCACATTGCCAAAAACAAAAGGCCCTTTGTAGATGGAGAAAAGGTGATTCTCCCAGCATTGCTCGACGTAGCTAGGACAATGCTTGGTGAAAAAGCAGCAGAGAAGTTCAAAAGTATACCAATCTCAGATACAACAGTTTGCCGCCGCATCGCTGACATGTCAGAAAATATCCAGGGACAGCTCATAGCCAGGTTGAAATCAAGTTTGTTTGCTTTACAGCTGGATGAAGCAACTGATGTGTCAAAGGATGCCCACTTAATTGCATATGTTCGTTACTGTTATGAAACACTTGTATTAGAAGATTTTTTATTTTGCAAGCCAATCAAGGGGCGGGCAACAGGATCCGATTTGTTTGCCATGATCAATGACTTCCTGAATATCCATGGCTTAAAATGGGATAACTGTGTTGGAATCTGCACAGATGGTGCTCCTTCAATGTGTGGTGCTAGGGCTGGCCTAAAAGCTAACGTATTGAAAGTGGCTCCACATATTCTTTGGACCCACTGTATGATACACCGGGAAGCCCTTGCTGTTCGAAACATGGACAGCGAACTAGAGGATGTGCTGAATTCTGCCGTAAAAATAGTAAATTTTATAAAGACCCATCCCACAAGAGCTCGTCTGTTTGCAATTTTATGTGCAGAAATGGGAGCTGAGCATGATGGCTTGCTGTTTCATACAGAAGTGCGGTGGCTATCCCGGGGCAAAGTGCTGTCTCGCATCTTTGAATTAAGGAATGAAGTACGGCAGTTTCTTCTGTGTTTGGACCCCGGCAAAGCAAAACAACTATGCAATCCCCGCTGGCTTGTACTTCTAGCATACCTTGCTGACATTTTTGAGAAATTAAATGCCCTGAATCTGTCTCTGCAAGGAGCTGACATGACTCCCTTTAACATGAATAAAAGAATAACTGCATTCAAGAACAAGCTTGAATTATGGAGAAGACTAGTTGAAGAAGGCCTGTTTGAGCAGTTTCCATGTTTAGTAGATGCTCTTGCGGAGACTGAATATGAACTTCCAAGTGTTGCTGAGGTAATAAAAAAGCATCTGACTTCTCTCAGGGACAGTTTGCAAAAGTATTTTCCGGAGGACAACGATCACTTCAATGACTGGGTCTTTCAACCATTTCTGGCAGAGGTGACAAGCCATCTCCCAATCCGTATGCAGGAAGAACTGATTGATCTCCAAAGTGACCGCACTCTGCAGATGCATTTCAGCAAAGTCTCACTGGGAGAGTTTTGGCTGAAAATTTCTGCAGAATATTCAGCTTTGCAAGAAACTGCCATCAAAACTCTCTTGCCTTTCAGCTCGTCCTATTTATGTGAGATTGGGTTCTCAGCACTTGCGGTACTAAAGACCAAGTACCGTTCAAGACTGGATGTGGAACACAACCTGAGGATGGCAGTGGCAAAAATCCATCCGCAGATTGACCGTCTCTGTGGTGAAAAACAGGCACACCCATCACATTAATGTTCGTGGTGTTATTATAAAACTGTCATTTGTAAAACAAAGCATGCTAGTAAAAACAATTTATGCACATTTTATCTTGGAAAATTTTGTTTTGAGCTGTGTAATAAGCCTCTGTGATTTAACCACACCCACTCACAAACATACAGTTAACTAAACTCTTATTGCGTTGAACATTATTTACCGGATATGGGCCGGGACACGCGGGTGGCGATCAATTATATAGTGTACCAGATTGCAGAAATTTGTCAGGTGGTGGGGGGGCCCGACATTTAAAAAAATTAAGCAGGGGGGGCTCAACCTACCAAAGTTTGAAGACCTCTGCTATACAGTCTTGGAATCTTTCTGTCTGTCCTATGCACTTCTCCATTCACCCATCCAGCTCTATCTACTTATTCTATTACTCCACCAATACTTAAGCACTTATATTCATTATAAACTCAGTTTGTAATACTGTAATATTGTAGTTACTAGTCATGAACTTATGGAACGGCCTAGCTAGTAACACAAGTACAGCTATAATATTGTGTGCACTATTCAAGCAGACCTCTAACAAGCTAGATATTATTGATACACTCTTCTAAATACCCAGTTAGTACTCATACAGTGTAGGAATTGTCCAGTCTGTCCCATGCACTTCTTTAATCACTTATCTACCAGTATCTACTTATCCTATCACTCCACCAATATGTAACCACTTCTAAATTAAGTGTTCCCTCTGTTTGCAACACTGTCAACATTCCAGTTACTAGTGGTATTCTTATAAAATGACTTGCGCACCAACACAAGTACACGTATAATATAATGTGCATAATCCCTTCAAATCTCAAAGTAGATACATACTATTGGTCCACTCCATTAAATATTAAAGTAGTACCCATGCAACATAGGACACATCTTTTCACTCTCATGCAATGCAATTCTTCAATCACCCAACCAGTACTATGTTCTTATTGTATCAGTCTGCCAGTACCTAAGCACTTATGGGCCAGATTTACAAGCACCCTGCACCACGACTACGTCACTTTTTGTAATGTAGTGATGGCGCCAGGCACTCCTTCATTTTTACAATCAGAGGAAAAGCCACCTTGCGTAATTTTTCTTCTCCTTGTAAATACAACCTCTTCATACACAGCACTTTGCGTTGAAGGGGCGTTCCATTAGTGGTGTTGTGGATGTTCCCATGCAACACTCATAGAATAAGATATCTTCAGATTTATGAGAAATCATAAATCTGGAGATGTGTGTCAATGCTGTGGCATCCTAGAGTTAGTGTAGCAAGGCACAACAAGAAGAATTGTTTTCATTTCTCCTCATTTTTTTCTCTTTCAATGCATGCTGCATTTCACAGCATACATTTAAAGAGGAAAATGCCTTTACTGATTGTTTTTTGTTCAGGGAGGGACACACTCCTGCACAAAAACAATCTCCCCACAACACAATCATCTTTGCACCATGGTGCAAGGATGCCTGTGTCACCACATGGCTGCACTTTGTGCAGCAGTACAGAGGGAAGCATAGAGTTGCAACATATTTATGTACATATGTCACATCCTTGTGCTTCGGAAGTTCCGCAGCGCAATGCAGCTAAAGAGCTTGCAATGTCTCGCTGCAGTGCTTCCTCAAATCTTCACCTATAAATTCATCATAAACTACTAATGCATTCTTATAGTCAATCATGCTCTACATATATATTCAACCAAACTTTCACACATTACCATGCAATTGTAGTTCTTTATTTAACCCGATAAGAACTTTTTTCTTTTTCTTTTTTCATACATACATATATATTTTTTTAATCAATTTTGTATTTTTTTGTTGGTGTTTTTTCAAAAAATGAACAAAAAAAGAACAAATAAAACAGGAAACTTGTGTTATTTTTCATTCCAAAAAAAAACAACGGTGGTTGTGTTGCGCAGCACAAACCGCATCCACCGACTGCTCAACGAAGCATATTAGTTTTTTGCACTTCACACAGTGCTGTTCAAGGAAGGCTACTTCTGGCCTAATGTCCGGTGCAGGTGTGGCTGACGACGCTCCAGATGTACTTGGCACAGCAGGTGAGGGGTTCATAGCAGCTTGCCTACATTCTTCCCAAGCCAGATTCAGAGGATGTATGGTTTTCAGATGTTTACACATTGGGGCATTGCCACAAGAATATTTCTTTTCACTGCCTCTTGACAGCACATGTTCACAAATTCTGCATGTCACCTTCCCTGCTTTGGCCTTTTTCTCCCTAGGTGTAAAAGTGAAGAATTTCCACACGATAGACTCCGGCCTTTGTGGATGTGGTGCCTCCTGCAAAAATTCCTCTTCAGAAGATCGTTTCTCCTGCTGCTGTCCAGAAGCCATTTTTTAATCTTTTTTGTCAAACACCCAAAAAAAGAAACAAAAAAAATGGTTCTTGAAGTAAAAGATATGTCTCTCTGAAGATGCTCCAACAAGAATGATTGAAATGGGTGGGGTCCTTCAATAGTTACAGTGGGAAATGTTATGAACCAATCAAATCTTTTTTTTTAGGTCACATGGGATCCACACACCGTGCGCTCACGAAGCACGCACCCAATGCGACTTCGCGAAAATATATTTAAAAGTGATATAAGTTTATTATAAGTACAAATATATTATTTTTATAAGTATCTTAGATAATCTCTTGCCCTAATATGTATATTAAAGATACATATATCATTTTAAACATAAAAAAAAAATCACGGGAGTCACGCACCTGCACGTATATGACGTCACGTGTGAGCCGCCACCGCGCAAGCGTCGCATACCGTAATGTGCATGTGTTGCGAATGCGAGGGAGCAGGAGTCGTGGACTGGTTGCATACCAATCGCGCACATCACGTAATATTAAATGTATATGACGTGACTGAAAAAACATGCAGCCGTCGTACATCTTACGCGGATCCTTCACAACTTTTCTAAAAAGGCGGCTTGAATCCCCACACCCATCGTGATGGGTACGCTTTTGGTACGAAACTCCAAAATAAACTTGAAAAAAAAATAATATAAATATATTAAATTAAACAAATAAAACATAAAAATTAAACAATATTTCAGTTAGAATTAATTTTTTACTTTTTATGCAATTTTTATGAAAAATATATAATGTTATTTAATGAATAAAATATTTAAAAATAAACAGTGAAAAAACTGTAGAAAGTCAGTATAAAAAAAAGATATAACTACTATTACACTTTAAAATTAGCATTTAAAAAACCTTTGAAATTCACTGAAAAACCATAGGTTTCAGAGACGTTATAGTTAGAAATTAGCATTTAAAAAACCTTTGAAATTCACTGAAAAAACCATAGGTTTCAGAGACATTATAGTTGGGAATTAGTATTTAAAAACCTTAGAAATTCACTGAAAAAAACATAGGTTTCAGGGGTGTTATAGTTAGCTGGACATTTCACTCATACAAAACCATAGAAATTCCCTTGTTATAGTTAGTTCTGCTAACTATAACTCCCACGCCCGCAATGCACTGCTGTCACATATTACATCATTCATGACATGGTCAGTGACATCACTGATGACATCATCTACGTGACAATCTGATACACCTCATCACACACTAGTATAACCTTTGAACACTCACTGTAAAATAGAGTACCATATTTGAAACCATTGACACACCAATACCAGTTACTACATACCCACTCACTGATTCCAAAGTCTACACACACAACTACCCATTCACCCACAGACTCACTTATACATGCAGTCACTGATCAATAGAACACTATCAAATGCACTCATACACCTATATAGACATTGACACATCAGCATTCAATCTAATCAGTTATGCAGTCAACCTACTCACTCATGAAAAGAATCAATCACACTTACATTTACTCACCTACACAGTTGTACACCCAACACCTCATTTATTCATACACATAGAAACTCATAGTTACTATGTTAAAAAATCACTATTACAATTATACACTCATCCATACAGTTACTCTCACAATCACTGACTCTTACGTATACTTATTTATATTTACCAACTCTCACAAACGATGCCTTTTATTTTTGTACTTTGTTGGAGATGTACCACTGAGACATATATTCGCTCACCAACACACAAATAAACACTCAGTCACCCAAACAACTTGTTCCACATGCACTCTTAAACCAACAACTCACACATCTATTCATAGAGTTACACACCCACAACCCAAGCACACACACACTCAGTCTCCCATACAAATACTCAGCCAACTAATCAATAACTAATATAGACACTCATGTAGTTAGTGACGACCTGATGCAGCAGGTTGTACAACAACAGAGACAGTTATGCACACATTCACATAGTTTAGTTACTAACCCATGTATTTAGTGACACACTTTTAATTACTCACTTAAACAGTCAGACAGCTACAGAATCCTCCATCCAGACAGTTATAAATCCACTCAATCTTCAATACAGATAGGTATATATATATATAATACATATTTACATTTAAAAAAAAAACACATTTACTGGATGATGTCATCAGTGATGTCACTGACCATGTCATGAATGATGTAATATGTGCCATCATCTGCAGTGCATGCGGGCGCGCGTGTTATAGTTCGCAGATTGAAAATTAATATGGTCTGTGGAAGGAGTAGTGGTCTTTGGAGTCTCTCAATCACTCCTCCACTTCACAGCACACTCGTCTGAAGTCTTGTTGAGAAACGTACGCTCTTTCTCTTCATATTTTTTTGAAACAGTCTATCAACATCCCCCACCTCATCTCTTTCCTCTTCAGCATCCTCTTTGCATTGTCTCCCACATGCACTTCCTTGCATCTATTTCACTTCCCTACACCATCCCCACACACAACACACATTTTTTGCATAGAACAACAATTACAGCTGGCACACCCAACCACTCCTCTGTGCGGTGCAGAGGACTGGATAAGCATGTATTCTGAACCCCTTTATGACCCACCGGCAGGCACTGTGAGAAATTTGCACTGCTTTTGGTCTGAAGTACATAGCTCTCCATTGTGGCCTGAGTATGCACTATCCGAAAGTAATAGGTTGCATGAAAAAACAATAGAAAACACATTTTTCCAGACAAAGCAAATCATCTTAGGGAATGCAAGAGGAAGTAAAATGTGAAACGCAAAAACGGAACAACCTCGCTGTTCCCAGGCTAAGAGGACAGAGAGTCGAGTTTTGCTGACTGCAGCTGTCGCTGGGACACAGAGGTGGGGAGGGAGGGTTGGGTTGCAGTATAGTTACAAATGAGGCACCGGCCCTACTTGGCTGTCCTAGTGAGGTCACTAACTGCTGCATTGTTAAGTTTTGCTGCAAAGGCCATGACAGGTAAGGAGAACCCCCTCAAGAGCCAGTTGGAGTGCAACAGACACATTTTGCTTTCAGCCGAAGCACACAACTTCTGAAGCGCATTCAAATCCTATGTTCGAGCCAACCAACATGCGTGCAGAGGCAAAGCCCAGCTTGCTCTGTACTGCTTCTTGAAGCTCTTTTTCTAGTAGTGATTATATGAGGTACCCAGCAGATGTGTCGTCAAGCCAGACCTAACCAGAGTAGAACAATAGCCTGCCCCTCCCAGTGGAGAGTATTGTGAGCTGCCGACAAACCCTCTTACTCGCCGTCTACAGCAGAGCTCTGTGAGAAGAAATAATGCTACCAGTAGAACAGGAAAAGGCACTCCGTTGGTGGCGTGCGTGCGGCGTCACTACGACATTCTGACAAAGGAAGTGTGTTACGAGCTCTTCCTGTAGTCAGAGGACTGGGTCAGGTGCACAAGGGGCGACTCTTATGTAGTTATGAACCTGATACTTTCAAATGGGATGGACGTGTATGTACTAGGCGCTTCTTTCGACTTACAGTAGAGGGTATTTGTTTGGGGGGTTTGAAAAGCATCAATAGCACCCCTCCCATGTTAAGTGCAATGGACTACTGTAGGTCAGTGAAAACATCAGAGTGTTGCCTCTTCTTAGAAGCACTTAACTTACACTCTTAGTTATAGAAACAATGAAAGCTGTCCAAATGATCGAGTGTTTTGCTTTTAAGGAAATGTCTGAAATCACACAAACGGGTCTCCTGTGTACTCTGTGGAGAAACTCGTAATATTTAGAGGTCTGGATTACACATACATAGTACATGCAGTCAAATTCTGCATGGCACTGAGGGCAGACAGAGAACGTGTGGCAGCCTGTGCACTAAATCACAAAAGTAAAACTAATGCCAAGTATTTATTTAACAGTTAGCAACGGCACTACCATCCCTCCCCCCATCTAATCTTTCTGAAACACAAAGTAGTTGCCTCTGTCCTACTCGAGTCATTATCTGCATCCGTCTGGGTCCACGCACCTTAGGCTGAAAACATCCCCCTGCAGTTACAACTGAGCCAAAAATGAACCGTGTGAGAATCGTGGCGGCTACATTACAGTATGGGGGTTTTATACAGCAGTATGAACAATCAAATGAGCGCTTCACAGCGCTTGATGGAATGACTGTTTTCTAATACAGCAATTATGTGAAATGAATCATCTACAGGCCAGCCCAGCAGTTCTGCAAGCATGCTAGGGTCTGAATCCCCATGCACTTTTCATCTTTCCAAAGTTAATAAAATGTTCACCAATGGATTCAATAATAATGGCACCTCCTGTGTTAGGTGCCAATGGGCAAGTCAGTTCACCCTGCTATCAATGAATCCATTCAAGTATGTAAGACCCTGTAAATGTTAGTGTAAGGACCTGATGCCTGTTAAACGTGCCGGACTAAAACTGCAAGGGCCTGCAAATTGTACAGCACACTATCGGATGCAGGGTACCAGCAATGTAACTCTGGCTTAAGGGATGCCAGATGTCCCAGTCCTCACTTAGGCTCTCGGCACGTTTCCATCTAATGTATTTCACTATGGAGCCAGTGCATCATTCATTGCATTGTATTGTAATGTAATTGAATTTATATATTGCTTCATACCATATTACCACCCAAAGCGGTGATTCACAAAATTATGCGACTACGTGGTTGAATTATACACTTGTATAATTTACACACATACGTATATATATATATATATATATATATATATATATATATATATATATATATATATATATATATATAGAGAGAGAGAGAGAGAGAGAGAGAGAGAGAAAGATTACATGAGTAACCATCAGGGTCTGATTGGTAAGGCAGGCAGTGGGTGATGGGCCAGGGTCTGATTTTCACCTGTGGGCCGCTTTTCTGGGCAGTATGGAGACCGATTTGGGCTGTGTCTGTGTTGTTCAGATGCCGGCAGCAGCCCAGTGGGTGCTTTAGAGACCTTATCGGAGGCAGTTGGACCTCTATTACCTTCCTTTTACCAAGCGGGACGAGGTGTCATTACCAGTCTCTTGCTGGGCCGACCCATTAATGTATGAAAATAGAGCAGGGGCAAGGGACCTGAGCAGAAGTGGCCTCGTTTATATTCAGGTGTGGTTCACCAGTTTGAACTAATCTGTGCAAAAGGAGTCCTGGCAGCATTTGCATTTTGTTTTCTCAGTGAAGTTAAGAAAACATGCCTCACTTTGAAAAACTTCCCTCCTCCTTTTTAGAATACTTAAAACACTAAAGCAGTGTTTTGCAAAAAGATGCAATCTGCAAATATGCGCCACTTTTTTGGGGGCGGCCGGGCCTACTCTGCAACCCCCAATCCATGGGCTAAAATGGTCATTGACAGGTTTTACTGACATCATAAACCACAAGGCTGAAGGCCAAGTGGTTTGTAAATGTCATCTGATCCCCAAAATAGCAATATTATACCATATAACATGTTATCAGTTATGCAGTTACTTTGGGGTTGTTATCTTATAGAAGCTGCATGCTTTATTCCTCAAAGTGCGTCTTGCAATGGACACTATCTGGAATCAGAATGTTTAGGTTTTGTTCAACTTTCATGAATAACTTTTTTTAATGAAAGAATGGACTTTGGCCAAGGATTTTTGCAATTTTGTGATTAGTACGTACTGCAGAGTGATGAATTTACCACATATGTCGCATCATTTGCAAAATCTGCAGATTCCACAGCAAAGGTTGTTTCTAACTAAAATTGATAAAAAATATTATTGCTAGAATATGTGACCCATACTTTAGTGCTTCCCACATTAATTAGGTAACTGACTTCATGCTGCATGATCTCAGTAGTCCGTACTATGCTAAAGTTCTGCAGAGTAGGTTGGGACTATCATTAAAATGATGAAACCCATAACTTACAGGGAACCATGAAATATTTTTCTTATTTCACTGTTGCCTGTGAAAACTGGGCTTTTATACCACAATCTTTTGTGCAATAAAAGCACTGAAACATGTCATAAATATACGTATGTATGATATCCCAATACTATACAATATTTTTTTTTAATAAACCCTAAAGTTATTAATTTAGATGTTGCAACAAATTTTATAATGCATATCGCTGGCCACTCTGCTAGCAATCACCTTGTGATTTTTCCTATCAGTCTGAATATATATGCGCACAATGTATGCATGCCTTGGGATTACTAGGCACACGCATTTATTCCCAATATACATACATTTATGCATTATGTGTACTTTATGCCTTTGCACATCAAAAAAATGTAATTAGTGCAAGTCTATTAAACACCTTTAGCAATTGACCCATGATATCTCCGATTTGGGGCTTTCCCTCAAGCGAGATCACAAAAATGTCATTTGATGTTTTTCCAGACCTGAATATGCTGTAGGCTCCAAGGGTCAGGAGTGTTATTCGGACCAGCCTAAATGTTTGCTTGAACAAAACACAGCACCGTCCCTTAGGGGATTGGTGTTTATTCCAACCCCACCCGATCATTCCAAACTGGAAGCCCTCTGGTTCAACTCAGACAATAACCATGGCCGCGAATCATAGTCTCTTCACCAGCGATGCCTATGGTCAACGTGACCCTACACCAAGAGGAGATAGTAGACTAGTGTGCAAAAAACAGAACTCTTGTTGTGGTTGTAGCAGTGGCCAAATTGCATTTTGATCTGAATGTATATGTGAACACTGTACATTGGGATTTCTAGACACATACATTTATTCCAAATATACATACATTTATGCATTATGTGGACTTTATGCCTTTGTTCATCAACAAATTTTCATTAGTGTGAGTCTATGAAACACCTTTAGCAGTTGACTCATGATGTCTCCTATTTAGGGCATCCCAAACATTCCATATGACGTTTTTCCAGACCTGAATATGCTATAGGCTCCAAGGGTCAGGAATGTTCTTCAGACCAGCCTAAATATTTGCCTTAAGCTAAACACAGCACTGTCCCTTAGGGGATTGGTGTTTTTTCCAACCCCACCAGATCATCCCAAGCTAAAAGCCCTCTGGTTAAACTCAGACAATTACAACCATGCCCACATCATAGTCTCGTCACCAGCGCTGCCAATGGTCAACGTGACTGTTAAAGTTAAATGAAAGATCCGTAGTTCAGAGGTATAGTTCAGGATCACAGGTTTATTCTTCAAATCAGATCCATATAACAGACCCATATTATAGACCCCACCAGGAGCAGCACTTCACGGCTCAGCCCTTGACACCAACTGATTCTTACTTACAATCAAACCCTCTCAACATTCCGATGACATCATGTAGGCCAAGCAGTAGAGCAGGGGCAAGCATAGGGAGGATGCATAAACACTTGCTAGATTACAACAGTGACCCTACATCAAGAGGAGATAGTAGACTAGTGTGCAAAAAACAGAACTCTGTTGTGGTTGTAGCAGTGGCCAAATTGCATTATATACGGATTTCTGCGAATTGCTGTAACTTAGTGCGGGGAACTACTGCACTAGAAGGGAGTGCATGGCCAACCATAGTTGTTTTGGACTTCACAAACACATCGTTCACAACAGTAATGACACATACAATTGAAGTCATCGGTAGACAGCAGGTCGGGGGGGGGGGGGGGCGTTGCCTTGACCCAAGCATAAAAGTTCTGACTGCCGCATCCTAGTTTCAGCCTCCAGCAGCTTGGAGCGGCTTTGAACGTTCGCGCCAGGAATAGTTTTGTTTACCGGTTCAACGTGTTGAACAGGAAAGTCAAAGACAGCCATTGCTTGGAGGAAAGGATCATTCACGTGCTTACACACAGGTTAAAAATGAGAGGAAGTCATTGAAAAAGTGCAACAGTTATGTGCACTGTGGTGGAGGCACAACGAGAAGTGCAAAATATGGTGCCAGTAATTTATACCACAGTAGCAGCCCCCCTTCCCCTCAGTGAGCCAGCCGCTGGCCCTCCTCCATCCGCAGCTGATATAACTTCCTCAATTTTACAAATCTTTAAACGTGGGTCACATGATGACAAGACGAGAAAAGGCGGTTCTATCTCCACGTCTCATTTTGAACACACTACACCTGCAGTATGATATTACTATGGACAATAACTCTGTCTTCTGACCGCCACTTTGTGTTTTTTTAAGATAAAATAGTTCTACTTACAAACAAATGCATTTTGGTGAGGGAGGGGATATATGCTGACACCCGGTATGTGGCATTTTTCTATTGCAAACGTAGGTGGGAGGACTTGCCCTTTACATGTATATTTGTCACTCGAGTCTCCCCATGGTTTGAACCTAGGCTGTTGGTGGTTTGTGTGACAGTGGCCCGTGAGTGCGCGCCTCTTGGGTCTGCGATATGCTCTCAGGTTCAGGGCTTCTCGCGGAGGCTGTGCACCAACCCGGAAGAAAGAAAAGGATAAATGTCGCAGCACAAAAAAACGTAGAGGCGCTGTTGAAAAGAAGGGGGCAGAGGAAATAAACTTTCAAAAATGTGTGGGGGGGGCACAGAAAAGAATAAAAATTGCTGCCACTGAACTAAACATCTCAACAACATATTGGCGAATGTTGCCAGTTTCTGATTATAAAAGGGGAAGGGCTATGACGCCCCCGTTTCAGCGCAACATTAGTGCCAACTCTGAGACTTACAGAACACATGAGTTGCGTAGCCCGGGGCTGGGAAGAGGGCACGTGGGGAATAAAGAAGCGGCAGATCTCACCAGCCGTGAGCCGTGTATCAAGCCCAAGTTCACGTTACAAGGCAGCGGCTGCACTTACCTGCCATGGTCACTGCCGCCTCAGTGCAGACCCTTAGCCTCCGGCTGCAGTGCGCGCTCTCAGCTCCAGTGCCTTCCTTACTCCCCTAGCGGGCGGCGCTCCGCACTCACTCATATGCAGTCGGCTGCCCCCGTATCCCTCACCGCCCACGGGGTCTCCTTCCCTGGGCCTTGGGTCTCTCTGTCCGGGACTCACTCTCTCTCACCCGGCCTCGCGCTCGTCACCGGGATTTCCCGAACTACCAGGAGGCTGTGCGGCGCGGGGACTGTGGGCGGCCCAGGCTGGCCCTGGGGCTGAAGTGACGCGGGCAGTAGGTGCGGCCCGACCCTGCGCTCCGGCGGCCGCTGCTGCTGATGCAGAGCGGGGGCCGCCTCGTCAGAGGCCGAGGTGCGTATCTACCCCGACCGGGGGCAATAACCAGTAGTGTGCGGGAAGCGACACTTTTCATGGTGCACGTACACACAGGTTGGGGCAACAACTGTTCGGTGTGGCGCTCTCACATACGTTTCAGAACAGCCCAAAACTTAACGAGTGGGAATTGGGAGGTTTGCGGGGCAAGGGTTACTGGTGTGGTTATTATAATTGCATTTATCCTCTTTGCTACTAGGCCTCCCCTACCCCCTGTGCTAAGCCAAGGGGGAGTTCGCGCTTAGGCCCCTGTAACATTTTGACCACTTAAGGTATCCACGCCAAAGTTGCGTCCTTTTCTTCAGTGGCGGCTGCCGGCTGGTGACATTTGAAAGTGGTCGGGCGTGAACATTCGGGATGAGTGGCTGGTAGCGAATGAGCTGACTGTCATAAGGGGCATTCGGGGTGTTCTCCCACGCAAATGCTTTGGAAAAAAAGAGTAGACAAATGATGCACTTTCAAGCAAATTTGAGAAAGCAAGTAGGTTAATAAAGCGCTATATAAAACTGCAAAATAAACCTGTTGTTGCAATATGTAAAGCCTTTAGATATATTTCAGTAAGTACTAATTAACACATAATGACATGCAACACGGTCACTGCCATTCATTCCTGTCCAACTTCTTGAAAGTAAAAAAAGCCATTTCAGTTCTGCATCTTATGTTGACAATGCATAAATGATAGTATACAGAAAAGATGATAACTTTAAACTCACTGGCCTGGTCACAAGGCAAGTGGCAAAGGTAAGGCTAAGGCCTCCTGGGATTTCCTCTCCGAAAGTTTACACCACACAGACTGCAACCTGAGGCTATACATGCTTCTTCCCATTGCCAATCTGCTCTGCTGTACACCCTACCAGGCCCCTTGTTCATGCCCACACAAATTACTTCAATGTGTTGCTTGCATTTGTGAGGGGCTAAAAAGACTGCTTTCCTCAAAGCCATTTGTCAGGCCATAAATACTGTGCTCAGGATGGACATGGTCTGTAAACTACTTTTTACATTTGTGGAATGCATGGAGGCAGATGTCCAAGTCAAAAACCTTTCGTGTAAACAATTCTGTTTTCAGAGCCCATATTACCCACATCATGTTGCACACCAAAAAGCCATGAAAATACCCCTGTATGATGCTCCTGCATCATGCTTCATTGCAAGAAACCAACACAAACCGCAACAGGCAAGGGCCCAAAACGTATTGAGGCAACATCAAAATTGCCTATCACAAAATGTTTTTGGCCCTTGCCGGATGCGGGTAACTGGGCCTACCACACAAGTGAGGCACCATTTTTATTGGGAGACCCATGGTAACGCTGGGTGGTAGGAAATTTGTGTCAGCCCGGTGATTGCACAACTTTCCCACACAAAAATGTGTGCAAAAAGTGATTTTTCAGCTAAATTTGAGATTTGTAGGGGATTCTGGGTAAGGAAACATTGGGGGATCCATGCAGGCCATACCTCCCTGGAATACCCCGCGTGTCTAGTTTTCAGAAATGTGTGGATTTGGTAGGTTTCCCTAGCTGGCCGCCGAGCACAGGGCCAAAAACCTGGTGACCAGCCATTGCAAAACCAGGTTGTTTTGTGATGGGAAAATTGGTTGTCGCCTCACTACGTTTTGGGCCCTTGCCTGTCGCAGGTACTTGGGCCTCCCACGCGAGCGAGGTACCATTTCTATTGGAATACTTGGAGAAAGGCGGGGGTAGGAAATTTGTTGTTTCTTTCAGCAGCGTGAAAATGTTGGCACAATAATGCAAGGAAAATGTGACAGACATTTTGAGGTTTGCAGGACATTATGGGTAAGATAACATGTTGGTATCCACAAGAGAGACATCACCATGTACTCCCTTGGGTGTTAAGTTTACGACAATATCTACAGTTGGTAGGTTATTCTTAGATGGAATGTACACCTTGGCAGAGAGACTAAAAAGACAAAGATTACTGCACAGCCATCTATTTCTCAAGCACACACACATACTGGTTGGATTTGGCACGAGGGCGAGTGATGGTTCAGTATATAACATTTTTTAACAAGAGATTTCACAAACATGAAATGCGCTGTCAATAATTAAAAGGACAAAAAACGGAATCAGTGACTCGCAGCTCGTGAGCTGTAAAGCCTCGGCAAGCTACCTACCGCTTTACAGGCCATTCACACACCTTTCATACGTGATACACAGAAGACCATTCACACCACCAGGCACGAAACCAACACATTACAACACTCACAAAAAGGGACAAGGTACACCCTGATTGAGAAAGACAGAAAATAAATATTTCAGCACAACCACCTATTCTTCAAGCGCACAGACATACTGGTTGGATTTGGCATGAGGGTGAGTGACGGTTCAGAATATGCAGTTGTATTAACCAGAGATTTCACAAAAATTAAATGCACTGTTAATAATTGAAAGGACGAGAAACTGAACCATTGACTCACAGCTCGTGAGCTGTAATGCCACAACAAGGCACCAACTGCTTTACAGGCCATTCATACACCTTTCATATGTGTGACCCATAAAAAACCATTCACACCGCCAGCCGGGGGCCCAGCACATTACAACACTCACACCAGCAGACAGCGCCATTCAAGGGCCCATCACTTTCACACGCACACATTCCTGACACAGCAACTACACCAGCTCACGGATTGCGTGGAAACCGTTTAGCTAGCAGTGTGTGTAGTGACCAGCAGCAAGTCACTACTCAAACACCGCCTGCCAAGCGCCCGTCCACGCACACCACCAGCCAAGCGACAATCCACGCTCACCGCCAGCCAAGCGTCAGTCCACTCACCGCTAGCCAAGCACCATTCCACGCACACCGCCAGCCAATCGCCAATCCACGCACACCACCAGCCAATCGCCAATCCACGCACACCGCCAGCCAAGCGCCAGTCCACCCACACTGCCAGCCAAGCGCCAATCCACGCACACTGCCAGCCAAGCGCCAGTCCACTCACCGCCAGCCAAGCTCCAGTCCACTCACCACCATCCAAGCGCCAGTCCATGCACACCGCCAGCCAAGCTCCAGTCCACGCACAGTGCCAGCCAAGTGCCAGTCCACGCACACCGTCATAAAAGTTATACACAACTATAAATACAAAAACAACAGCAGTAACTAAATACATCATTCTATTGCCAAACGTTAAACTGAACAACTATATAAAACCATACAGACCAGGCAGTACACCATTAGAATCATGGTTGCTCCCAAATACTGTTTTGAGTAGAATACAATCTAAAACATGTGGGCACACACAGCCCAGGATTAGAATGACAATCGACACAGTGCATACGACTCACCTTCCACACACCTCTTTTCAAGCAGGCTCTACATCTCTTACAGGGATTGTTTTTTAGGGACGTGGGAGGAATTAAATCAGGAAAGTGGCGATCTTTCAATCTAGCCACATCCTCCACCACTCCAACTCTAGAAACACTTGCCTGTTCCACAAAAACAAGGCTGCCTATCACAGACTCCCGAAACTGAACAAAAGTTAACTTTGACACAGGAGAACACTCCTTGAACACAACAAAAGCATTGAAGGTTGCTAAATTAAAGAGATGGATGGTCAACTTCTTATACCAAATGTAAGCCTTACGAATAGCAGTGTAAGGTTCCACCTCTGATCTACTCTCTCAACACCATCCATGTGCCTATTGTAGTCTAAAATGCACATAGGTTTGCTCACTTCAGCAATCTGACCCCAAACAGCCACAGTTGAAGTACTCTCATCATGGATGGGAGTCAGCATGTACACATCCCTCCTGTCCACAAATTTCACAGCTAGTAGTTCATCACTACGCAAGGAACTGCACTGTCCCCTGAAGTTTTTTGCAAACAAGCTCTTTTGGATAACCTTTACGGTTAGAGCGGATTGTGCCACAAGCAAAAGTGTTCACTTTGAACAATTCCTTAAACAATTGCACAGCAGTGTAGAAGTTATCAAGGCACAAATGGTTAAACAGTCCTCTAGCAAAATCCCATACAATGTTCTCTGAAACCCCAAAAGTGGACAGACAACCAAGGGGGTCAATAGTGGAATCTCTACTAGTGTACACATGGAAATTAAAAACATATCCTGTCCTACTCTCAGACAACATATACAGCTTAATTCCATAACATGCCCTCTTGCTAGGAATGTACTGCCTAAAAACCAAACAGGACCAAAGACTCATCAATGGATATTTCTTTCCCTGGAGTATAGATCTCTGAAAATCGATCTACAAAATGACGAAGGACAGGCCGCATCTTAAAAAGACGGTCACAGTCAGGGTGATCTTGTGGCAACGCTACAGCATTATCTTTTTTTTTATATTTCTTTTTATTAAATTTAAAACATAAACAATGAAGAAACAAGGCAATACAATCATTGAAATGGTGGAGCGTTCTGCGAGGGAGGAAAGCATACAATTTTGATACAATCAACAACAGTACGGGATGGGGAAAGCAAGAGGAATTGCGAATCAGGGGGCATTTTAGCTGAAATAGCAGTAGGAATGTTGGGTCAGGGGGACGGTGAGGCAGTCTCTACATGTGTGAAGGGAGGTGTACATATTTCACCTCAGTAGGAGTTCCACTGGCCCCAGACTTTCCCCCATTTACGAGGCTTGCCACGTGCTACGTATACCGTCTTCTCTCTAAACCTACACCAGTCCATATTTTCCTTCCATGCCAGAACAGTGGGCGGCCTCTGGGATCCCCACAATTGCGCTATATCTCTCTTGGCGATCATGTTCCTGAGGGTCGCCCACTGCGTCTGTGTCACATCATAGTCAGTCGGCTCCCAAACATTCAACAAGCATCTCCTAGCTTCAGGCAACAACGCAACACCTGTGACCTCTTCCATAACTTCATGCACTCTATTCCAGAAACGCACAACCCCCGGGCACTCCCAGAGTATGTGGAGAAAAGTGCCCAAGAAGCCGCATCCACGCTTACACATCCCATCCAAGGAAGATCCCATGCTAACCAGGCGAGGACCAGTCACATAAATCCGGTGAAGGGTTTTGAGCCTCACGAACCGAAGGCAAGACGGAATTGCAATCTCCTTAGGCGAGGATACAGCCGACTGCCAGTCCTCGTCATCCAACTCTAGACCATCGCTGGTCCAGGCCTCACTGAGACGGTGTAGGAGGTCAACCCTATTATTTATTCGTTTTTTGTAAATTAGCGAGATCGTACTGTCAGGGACGTACCCATCCAGTATCCAATCTTCAAGCAGGGATGCCTCCGGGACAGTTGTACCCGACGGAAATACCAGCAGCAGTGTGTGCTGAATCTGCGCATACCGGAAAAACTCTGTCACACAAATCATACTCCACCTTCAACTCCTCAAAAGTCTTGACCCTGTCCTTGATCCACACTTCATTCACCCTGCATATACCAATCACGTCCCACCTGTCGAAGCCTTTCGTCTTCCACAGGGAGCCCAGTCTCTCGGATGCGTAAAGTAGAGTCGCACGTGTCAGTCTATCCTTCCATCCCATGGTGGCATTTGCACAATACCATACTTGCACCGCTATCTTGGTTGGACCTGTGAGCATCTTCCCGGCCGATTTTGTGTAGAGCACCCTGTTGTAGTCCCCACCAGGCAACTGCCACTTGTCCATTTCGAACGCAGGATTCAATGCGGGACCGTACGTACCATGATTAATCGCCCCCAGCTGGGAGGCCCAATAGTAGCGCCTAATATCCGGGAGTGCTATTCCACCATCGTACCACGGGAGTGTCAATTTGGCATGGGCAATACGGGATCCCCCGTCCCATATCAATTGTCTCTGCAGACTTTCCACCTCTTGGAAGTAGCTTGCTGGGATAGTGTCACATGTATTCTGTAACACATATAGGAACCTGGGTAAAGACATCATCTTGAATTATGCCCCTCGTCCAAGAGGGGACAGCGGAAGTTTGCGCCATGCCTCAACATCGGACCTTAGGCGTTGAAGCGGGGGTAGCAAGTTACGTTCATAGCGGACCACTGGATCCATGGCAATAGTGACCCCCAAGTATTTAAACCCCGCCTGCACCACCTGTATGGGGCCCCCACGTGGCAAGAGAGGAGATCCGCCCGAAAGAACATACACACAGGACTTGGACCAGTTAATTACGAGGCCGGAATTTTTCCCAAAAGAATTAAACACATCAAATAACACTATCAGCGACTTCCGAGGCGACGTAAGATATAGCAGGATATCATCCGCATAGAGTGACACTCGGTCCTCGAAGTCCGGGGTCCATCGTATACCCATCATCGATGGCTCCCACCTCAGCCAGGCTGCCAAGGGTTCCAAAGCAAGGGCAAAAAGAAGAGGAGACAACGGGCATCCTTGGCGCGTGCCTCTTCCGAGGGTAAACGAGGCGGAGACTCGACCATTCATGACCACCTGGGCCAATGGTTCCTCATACAGTAATTTCACCCAGCCAATAAATACAGGGCCAAAACCAAACTTAGCAAGGGCTGCCCAGAGGTACGGCCATTCTAGCGTATCGAACGCCATTGTGGCGTCCAAAGAGGCCAAAATGGCCGGCTCACGTAGCGACGACGCCCTCGCGAGGGCGCCGTGCAGGTGCCGAAGATTCAATGCATTGTTACGGTGCGGAATGAAACCGGATTGATCTGGATGGATCAGGTCGCCAATGGCAGTTATCAAGCGGTTCGCAAGCACTTTTGCGAGGATCTTGGGCTCAGCGTTTAAGAGCGAAATTGGCCTATACGATGCACAACGATCTCGCGGCTTCCCCTCCTTATGAATGTTTATGTTTATGTTTTTGAGATTTTTATTGCGCACAAATATCCGAGGGTGTCTCGGCGCATATCGGACTTCTGAGGCGAAAAGCTAACCGAAGTATCATTGGTTGGATAATCAAGTTTTCAGGAGTTTACGAAAAATGATAAGGGTAGGGCTGGTTTTGATGTACAAAGGAAGAGTATTCCACAACCTGGGGGTTGCCACTAAGAAGCGTCTGTCACCCCAGCCGGTGGTTCTGGTGCGTGGGACGGGAAGGAGGTGGGTGGAAGCTGAACGAAGCGATCTTGGAGGAGAATAGATCTGGAAAGCGTCCTTAAGGAACCTAGGTCCTGAGTCATGGATGGCCTTATAGGCGATGCATAGTGCTTTAAATTTTATCCGGCTTTTGACTCTGAGCCAGTGCAGGTGACGAATAGCCATCGAGGTAGAGCGGCAGCTAGGGATGTCTTGCAAAACTCTGGCCGCTGCATTTTGTTAGTTAGGATTTGTTCTTGCGTTCCGAGGAAGAGGGCGTTGCCGTAATACAATTTTGAGAAAACAAGGGTGGTTATCAAGGTTTTCCCTGCCCCTGAGGGGAGATATGGCAACAACTTTTTGATTTTCCTAAAGGTGAAGAAGAACGATGAGACCACCGTGTAGACGTGATGTTTAAATAGCAGCTTCTCATCGAACATGATACCGAGGTTTCTGACTTTGGCAACCGGAGTGGGAGGTGGACCCATTTCAGTGGGCCACCAGATGGAAGACCATTCTGGGGAAAGGGTGCCAAAGGTCATAACCTCGGTCTTGTCTGAGTTTAACTTCAAGAAGTTGCTTGACATCCATGAGTCGATGGCCAGCATCCCCTCCTAGAAACTAGCGGCCACGGCTGGTCCATCTTTGTGAACCGCCAACACCAATTGGGTGTCATCCGCATAGGTGGTTAAGCGGAGCCCATGTGCTTTAATAACTCTCGCCAGATCCGGCACATATATGTTGAATAATGTGGGGCTTAGCGAGGAGCCCTGGGGAACCCCGCAAGGAAGGGTAAAGATGGGCGAGTAAAAAGTGCCCAGTTTTACTGCCTGGGTGCGGTTGGCCAAAAACGAAGCAATGAGGTCCCTGGCAAGATGGGTCACCCCCAGGGCTGTGACACGGTCGATCAGGATGGAATGATCGACCGTGTCAAAGGCAGCGGACAGATCCAGGAGTATGAGGACCGCTGCTCCACCCTGGTCCATTATACTCCTGATCTTCGTCCGAGGCCTTTATCAAAGCCGTCTCCGTGCCGTGGCCCATCCTGAAGCCGAACTGGGTATCATCTAGCAGTTGATGGCCATTGATGAAGCCCGAGTGCTGTGTGTTCATGATAGCTTCAAATATTTTGGCCGGGAATGGGAGACAGGCGATTGGTCTGTAATTAGCAGAGTCCGCAGGGTCCAGGGAAGGCTTTTTTAGCAAGGGCTTGACGACTGCCCTTTTCCAGATGTCCGGGTATATACCTGTCTGGAAGATGGTATTGCATAAGTCCGTGAGTGAGGAGGTGATGACTTCCGTGAGGGCACTCAGTATAGAGGGGGGACAGGGATCTAAAGGAGATCCAGATTTAATGGAGGCGATTAGTTTGCTAATCTGGTCCGTCGTGACCATGTGAAAGTTGGAAAAGGTAGGAGTGAGTTGGGAGGGACGGTGGGATGGCTCCGAACAAGTAGGCTCCGAACAAGTAGGGGGGGATAAAGATGAATAAATGTTCATGACCTTGGTGGAGAAAAATGTAGCCACAGCGTTGCACAGATCTTGGGTGGGTTCCATAGGGGTCCCTGTGGGGGGATTGGAGAGGGACTCTACTACTTGAAAACGTTTTCTGGCTGAGTTCTGGGCAAGCTCAATCTGGGCAAGAAAGAAAGCACTTTTGTGCTTAGTTATAGCTTTCTTGTATAATGCTAGAGCATCTTTATAAGTTTGCTTATCCAGGGGGCTGTAATGCTTGCGCCAGTGCCTTTCCAAGTTCCTGCAGTACTGCCTTTGTAGCCGAAGGACCTCTGTGAACCATTGAGCGGAGGGTGCAGCCCGGTTAGAGATAATGGTTTTAACTGGGGCTACTTGATTTATGGCATCCAGAATCCATTCTTTCTATCTGCTGGATTGTAACTCAGGATGCGGTGAAGCCTCATAGGAGGATCTGGCCAGAATATTAGACGAACAAGAATAGTCCAAGTTTTTCCAGGCTCTAGTGCTGATGGGGGTGCGAGAAGTGGATTGCGAGGGGTTGGGATTGTGAGCCAATAAAGTAAAGTTGACAGCCGAGTGGTCTGACCAAACTACGGGCAGCACTGTAGATAGTGAGATATTAGGGTTATTGGTGAACAAGCCATCTAGCGTATGGCCTGCTTGGTGGGTATGGGCTGGCACCAGCTGCTGTAATCCTACTGCAAGAAGGTCAGACTTCTGTTGGATTGTGTCTTTGTCCCCTGCGACTTCAAGAAGAAAATTGAAGTCCCCCAGAATGGTATAATCCAAGTGACCCAAAGAAAGTTCCGTAAGTTCAGGAAGTGTCAACAGAAATTGGGTATGCGGTCCGGGAGGACGATATATGAGAATTCCCTTAAAAGCTTGATTATAGTTCAGAGTAATGGAAAAGGTACAGGCTTCGCAGTTCAGTCGGTGGATGGGTTCGATTTCAGATTGCAGAACTCCTTTATAAATGATGGCTAGCCCACCACCTCTCCCCGTGGTTCTGTCCTGTCTAACGACACAGAAACCCTCCGGTGTGGCTGAACGGAAATCCGGGCCGGAGGCAGCGTCTCCCCAGGACTCTGTTATAAACAGGATATCCAGATCCTGATTTATAATGAATTCTCTGATTTCTAGGCTGTGTTTCGGGAGGGAGCGGGCATTTATAAGTGCGGTGCGAAAATCTCGCTTAGGGATGGGGCGGATCTTGAGAGCAGAGGATGTGGGACGTGGAAGGGTGTAGTTACACCCGGGACAAGGGGCAGGGGTGGACACAAGGCAGCTGGGGGGTGGCATGTTCCAGCAACGTGGATTAGTGACTGGCGTATTCAGATCCCGCAACTGAGAGGAGGAATAATGGATATGAGTACTGCGGGTATCTATCAGCTCGGGGCCAGGGGGGGTGGCCCTGGTCCCGGGACAGGCCGGACGGGCCCAGACGGGCTTGCCTCTGGTGCGCCTCCGGCGTGCCATCGGAGCGCCCGCCCGCTGCGCGGACGAGAAGAGTGATTCATTTCATGGTGTTCGGACCCCCAATCGGCCGAACACTAGAGCGCCGTCCCCGTCCTCACTCAAGATGGCGGCCGGTCAAACTGCCGGAAGGGATTGAGGGCAGAGGTCCGGAGAAGCCCCAAATCGGCTCCCCGAGGCCCCGGTGGTCCCTGAAATAAGGCTTCCGCAGGTGAGACAATGCGGAGTGAGGGGGGAGCAGAAATGATTTCAGCAAAATAAAAGCGGAACAACACGAATCACGACAATCGATGCAAGTCGTTGATCAGAAGGGAGGGAGCCTGCGTCTAGCGACTCTAAAAACATCGATCAGAGATACGGTGCTATTTTATCCGGGCGCAACTTGTAGAGCTCAATGGAGAGTCCATTAGGGCCCATGGCTTTTCCCGACCGCACGGAACGCACAGCAATCGCCACCTCCTCGACGGAAAGCGTAGCGTCCATCAGTTCCCTGTCTAATTCTGATAAGCGGGGCAAACACTCCACTATCTCAGTAGGGTCAGTTACTCTCACCCCATCCACTCTCTCAATCAAAGGAACCACACGGCTATCCCTCTCCTTGTCTAGTCAAGCTATCAACTTTCCCGCCTTATCACCCACATCATACAGACGTCCTTGCTGCTCTCTGCTCATCACCTTGGTGGCATCCGTCACTAGTGCTCTATAGTCATGTTGTTTAAGACTGAGGAGGTGGAGCTTGTCCTGGGCAACACCACTTTCCAATTCCCTTTCTAAGTCAGTTATTTCTGTCTCAAGTCGGACAACTGCCTCATGCTTACGCTTCGTAGCGCTATTGATTAATGACAGCGCCTGGCCACGGATAACAGTCTTGAAGGCTTCCCATAGTGAGACAGAAGATGACACAGACCCCTCATTTTCCAAGAAGTATTGATCCAATGATTTGACCAACTCTGCACAGATCTTAGGGTCGCGGAGATACCAAGGGCTAATCGAGGCTACCCGGCCCTCAGTTCCCAGCCTTGTTTCCAGGACAAGCCATAAAGGAGAGTGGTCTGAAATACCCCACGCCAGGTGTCTAATCTCCCTGACAGAGGAGGCCTTTGTCGTGGGCATCAGTATGTAATAAAGTCTCGAGAGACTACTGTGAGCACCAGACATCAACTGCTTCCCCCCTCCACCTCCCAACATACTCCCAAAACTAGACCCACCACCCTGTACCCCTGCGTTAGACTCAAAAGCCACCCCAACTTGCAGTGTGCCTGTCGCCCTAACATATAACTAGTCTACGATAAGAAACCCCAGAGGAGGAAAAGACTCACCCCCGCCACCCCTGGGTTACCACCTCTAGCAAAGCAAGTGCAAGAATCATCAAACCACAGCTGGAAAGTCTATATGTAGTCCGGAGAACCAAGTCCGTTTCTCAATCCTGCTCCATCGGACCACCTTCAGCTCCTCCAGAGTGTTCAGAGTGTTCCTGCTGCCTGGGCAGCGTATCGTGCCAGTCACTCGCAGCCTCAGGATGATCAAAAAAGAACGTCCGATCTCTATATTCCACCCGTAGCCACGCTGGAAAGAGCATTGCGTATTTCATGTCCCGGTCTCTCAGTCGTCTCTTTACCCCCTGGAACCCCATCCATTGTTTCTGCACAAGCTGGGTGAAGTCCGGATAAAAGCTCACCTTGGTGTTTTCGAATTTCGTGGGGCCACCCGAGCGCAACGCCTGCAGGATAGCGTTTCTGTCGCGGAAGTTGAAAATCCTGGCGATTACAGGCCGCGGGGCAGCACCCGGCACCCTGTGTGCCCTTTCCACTGCAAAGAAGTTGCTCAGTCCTTTAGGTGCAAGGTGGTTTACTATGAGGTCCTCCACGAGGAGGTCAACAGTTGGGCTGTCTGTTTTCTCTGGGACACCCACAATACGAGCGTTATTTCGTGTTGCGCGACTTTCGAAATCCTCTAGTCGGCGAGAAAAGAAATCGGTTGAGGACCGCAGATTAGGGACCTCCGTTTGCAGGTCGGAGACATCAGTCGTGAGGCTGGAGGTCTTCACATCCAGGGATTTGACTTTTTCATTGGTCTTAGCTAAATCCGCCCTGATCAGATTGACGTCGATCGCAACGGTGTAACGTTTTTGGGCCAGAGTCTCGTATTGTTGGCCAATAGAGGTCTTCATGCCAGCAATGGCGCCCATGACATCACGTAGAGTCAAATCCTCTCCTGCCGTCGAGTCGTCTCCCGTATCTCCCTGAGGCCTACTCGCCCCACCGGGATGGGTGTACCTGTCCATAACGTTAGATTGTATGGTACCTCCACGGTGGCCAGTCTTGGTCTTTCGCCTCTCAATTTCCGGTTTGCCGGCCATCTTGGAAGCTGTGCCCCTGAGGGGACCTTGAGACCTGGTTAAAATAGCTATGTTCAACTCACCCAAAGGGGTTCGCTAGAGGAACAGGTTACCACTCGCCGTACAACGAACAGTGACTTTCAATCACGGCACTAGAGCGAAGTTGCAAAGTGGAGCAGACCCTGTGTGGCAGAAGCGAAACTTATGTTGGGGAGGGTACGAGGCCAAAAGCGAAACCGAAAGCTAAGACCTGGGTAGAGAGTAGAATCACGCTGGCCGATGTTGTTCAATTACTGCCCGGGCAGGCCATTGACTCGAGCCCGGGGCAGTTCCGTGGAGCAGGCCGCAAAAGTTCAGAGTTTCGTAAAATCGTTTCCCGGGGCCAAAATCAATTTCTGGAAACAGCTATTATATCAGCTGGGTTTCATCTTCAATGACCCGTCGTCATAAGACAGGATAATAGTCAGGATAAGTGCCGGAGGTGGCGAAGGACCGGGAGCCCTGTGCTCACGTGGCCATCACGGTTGCGCGCAAAGCTCCTCCTCCGCTAAAGCATTATCAACAAAATGCAACATCCGAAGCAAAAGTATATAACGATCATGAGTCATAATTGCAGGAACTATCGCCGTTGCCATCAAGGGACTGGTAGACCAATATGAAGCCATGGACGGCTTCCTTATCAAACCCATCAATAAAGTCAAACCCAAAAACGTCTTCACCTCTTCCAGATTTGTGTAAGTCCACCGGATAGCTCTAGAGTGGAGCCTAAGTCTGGCACTGCTGTCCCTCAAAAACTGTTCAGCATACAAATTAGTCTGCTCAACAATCTCACCCAAAAACACATCATCCATAAACAACTGTAAAAACTGTATAGGCAAAAAAATGTCATAATCCACTCTACACCCTGCATCACCACTAAAGGCAGGCAACACCGGCTGCACCATGTTTGGATCAACCCAGAGTCCAGCACTTCCAATGGGAAGCCTTAAAGCCCCAGGCTGCAATCCAGATGCCTCTTGCACCATCGGCACAACAGTGTCCTCTAAAACAGGCACTTCATCTGCACTGAGAGTAGCTTCATCCACACCGAGAGTAGCTTCATCTGCACAGAGAGTAGCTTCATCATCCGATGAGTCCACGTGGAGAGTAAACTCACTGCCTGAATCTTCCCTTCCCTCTCCCTCAGAGACACTGTCAGTCTCATAATCCTGCTCAGATGAAGATTCAAGAAGCATACCAACCACCTGCTGAGCAGTCAATCTATGGCTAGCCAAAATGCTTACTAATAAAGGTAACTTGTCAAACAAGTCAACAACAAACCTTTTGTAAAAAACAGAAATAAACAAAAAGTAGCTTTAGCACAAAGACCTATATACTCCGACACAATACCACTCACTTTCCAGAAGCAGCTAGACTCACCACCTTCTCTGCACAGACACAGTAAGGATCAAGAATATCCCACCAAAAAAGAATAAGAAAATGACACATAAGACAATGCAAAACACATCACAAAGAACTTCATTCTCTGAACACTAACAAATATGCTGCCATTATGACATCACTTACAAAACAATTAATTAATGCATGACAATAATACTCATTTGGAGTAAACACAACAAAATGTTTTTTTACCAAATAAAGGCAATTACGCAAAACTGCAGAACAACCGCTGCCGAAACCGCGAACAAGAATCAAAAGCGTAACACTAGAATAAAAAGGAGAAAAAAAGTTACAATCACATATGCAAATAATACACCAGTCTACACACAATCCACCATCCAAGCTAAAGGGTAGGTGGACCGAACAGTATAAATAAAATATTCACCCCCATAAAAGGGGAGCAACCCTTGCCCAGGAGGCCACTCCCCAACACCTACATTTTTAAAAAAAACTGGTGTCTAGTGGCTTCTTCCCCCCTTGGGGGCAGATGGGCATGAAAACATACTGCTGATCTGCCACCAAAGAGGGCAGAAGTGTCCCCAATCATTCTCCCATAAAGGAGAGCAACCCTGGCCCAAGGGGCCTCTCCCCAACATAACAAAGAAACAATCCCTGGTGGCCTAGTAGGCATATAAAAAACAAATTCGCTAATCGGCCCTCCAAAGGCCAAATTAATGCTCCCCAAAGGGGAGCAACCCTTGCCCAATTGGCAGCTCCCCAAAACAAAATGGCAGTTTAAAAAAAATATCACATCCCTGGTGGCCTAGTGGGCACATATAAATGCACATTAAATAAATTAATTTTAGTAAATCGATCTGCCCCCCCAAGAGGGGCAGAACAAAGAAAATAAATGTTTCCCCCAAGGGGAGCGACCCTTGCCCAAGGGGCTACTCCCCAAAACAAAATGGCCATTAAAAAAAAATCCCTGGTGGGCCAGTGGGCACCTATACTTAAACATATTGAAATGCGCCCCAATATGCCCCCCAAGGGGGGCAGAACAAAGTACAAACATTGCTCCCCCAAGGGGAGTGCTATTACCCAAGGGGCTGCTCCCCAAAACAAAATGGCCCTTTAAAAAAAAGAAAACAGGCATTCCTGCTGCACGATCGTGCAGCAGGAATGCTTTTGTAAAAGACATCGGAGGAAAGGAAAACCCTTCCTTTCCTCCGATGCCTTTTAAAAAGTTCCCCCCACCCGCCCGAGGAGAAACTCACCTCCCCGTTCACTGATTCACTGGAAGCAAATGGCTTCCAGTGCATCCGGTATCCTCTAATGACGCCAGTGCGCTGACGTCATTAGATGACGTGGAAGGGGGTGGGGGGAGGCAGGGGAAGGGCTTCCCCTGCCTTCACCGGTGGGGGCACAGATTGGCGTCCACGGGGGGAGCGCCAGCCCTTTCCCCATGAGTTGGTGCTAGGACGGCCGGGAGTGGTCCTGAGCACACGCCCACCGAAGCTCATGAGCATGGAAGGGGTTAAAAAGTGCCAGACAAGGTGGGGAAGCACTGTGTGGACTCGGATATTCATTAAAATGTTACTGTACCTGCAGGCCTATTCACTTGAATAATCTACAGGACCTAACTGTAATCACAAGCAATTTGCCTAGAACCAGGCATCTTTCAGAGTGGTGGTTCACATCACCGCACTGAAATGCAAAGTCAGGAATATTACCGCCTCCTCGGCTGTGCCTTTCCTGCTGGAGAGTTGAATTTGGCAGGCATCGTACGCTGCAGATCGCTAGACTTGGGTGCTGGATGCACTCGCAGCAAAAAAATAACAAAGTGTGCCTAGCCCGGAGGGGGCAGATTCATTCAGTTGCTGGCGGGATTAGGGTAATGCTAAGAAATCCACGCTGAACACACAACGCTGCACTCACGTGTGCAGCGCCTACACTTGTAGCAAAAAAGTAAGTCTGCCGCCCTAGCCCTAAAGTCAAGTGAGAGCCAAAATCATTAAGTTGCCGGCAGGATTACAGGGTATAAATGCAGCACTGCTTGGACGGAAGCTGGCCAAACATCTTAGGGGTGACTTGATCTCAGACACGATTTTATGCACGTTTGAGAACCTGATGGATGACTATGGAATTCCAGTGGGTTCCTGTTAGACTTTGCATCTTTTGGCCTGCTTCCCCTGAGTTTTTGCTTTCTGAACTCCCAGTTTTGACTCTGTTTTTGCTGGCGTAGCGTTGCTGCGCACTTTTCTCACTGCTGATCAGTGGTAAAGTGTAAGTGCTCCTGTGGTAAAATTGTGTTATGAATTGGTGTTTCCATTATTGGATATTTGATTTACTTGTTAGTCCCTAGTAAAGTGCACTGAGTGTGCCAGGGCCTGTGAATCAGATGCTACTAGTGAGCCTGCAGCACTGACTGTGCCACCCACGTGAGTAGCCCTGAAAAGGTAACTCAGACCCGCCATTGCGGAGTCCGCGCGCAGTTTGTAACTGCCCTGTCGACTTGGCCAGTGCACACACTTGCTGGTCCCTCACCTTCCCTTTTCTTACATGTCAGCCAGCCCTAAGGTAGGCCCAAGGTACCCCTGTGGGCCGGGGGCAGTGTACATGAAAGGTAGGACATGCCCTGTTGTGTGTGGCATGTCCTGATAGTGAATTACGGCCAATTTCGTTTTTCGCTATTGTTAGGCTACCTGTGCCCCATAGGACAGAATGGGGAGTTTGTTAATAACATTTTATAAACATAACTGGCCCGGGCAATTAGGTAGGAAAATAAAGTTTAGTATGCCTGAACTCAGAATCCAAATTTGCATTTTTTAGTGAAGATGGTTTTTACATTCTGTGTTTGAACGACCACTTTTAGAAAGTAGGTATTTTCTTGCTCAGTCATCCTGTGTGCCTCAGTTGGAATGTGGATTGCCTGTCTGGGTTTTGGATGACAGTAGGCTGGGGAGCAGGAGTGGCTCCAGATAATCTAGGTGGGTCAGGAAAGGGCTGAATAGACCTGGGCTGCAATTGGGGAAGAGGGAGGAGATTTCCTTACACCTCAAAGGGCCTGGTCTGCCTCTGACCATGCAGTCTCCACCACCTGCCAGGAAGTCACACCAGAAAAGGCAGAACTGGTTCTGGCTAGGCACAGACACTCTCTGCCTAAGAGATCAAAGGATTTTGGCATTTACAGATTGGGGCCCAGACCCCTGAATTTTAGAATTCTTTTGGACCAAGAAGACTGCCAAGAAGAAGAGCCGGAGAAGCTGCGAGGAGGAACTACCACGTTGCTGTGCGCATTGCTGTGTTGGCCGGCAGTGGCTGCTCTGTCTTGGGCAGTGAAAGGACTGGACTGAACTTTCTGTAATCTACTTAGTGAGTTTCTCCAAGGGCTTGAGGTAGAGCTTGCCCCTGTTCAAGAAGTCTCAGGAACAGCAACGACTTCAAGCTTTTCTGCCCTCAGCACTGGGGACTGTGTGTTTTGTGCTGCTACAGAAGAAAAGCAACCCGACGACGTCTACGATGCCGCTGCCGACTCCTTGTCCTGGAGGCACTACAGAGGGCACCGCCGCAATGCGACCCTGGTCTCACCGACTACGCCTGCTGACGCCGCCACCAAGCCGCTTCTTGCACTGCGACCTGTGGGCACCGCACTCTGCACCGCCTCGCTTCACGACAAAGCCTTGGCATCCCCGACGATGCAGCACCACCCCAAAATCTACGCCGTTGTTTGCACCATGGTTCAAAGGCACCGCTCGTAAAGTTACACGACGCACCGCCCTCATCCGGCACCGCAGCTTTGGCCTACCAACGCCGGCACCATCGACTCCAGTTCGTCAGCTGACGACAGCGCTTCAGCCATGACGCCGCCGCTGCTTGAACCGTGACCTGCCAGCACAGCAACGAGCACCGCCTTCACCTCACACCACGACCCAGGTCTCACCGACAACACTGAGCCGCTGCTCACACCGCAACCTGAGGGCACTGCACGCCGCACCGCTGTACTTCGCACCGCAGCACCCGACGCCTGCCGACACCAGTGCTCCTGACTCCAACAGAGAGGAGATTGATCTGCAACACGTGTGACTTCGAGGACCCAGACGACTCCTGCACTGACCTCAGTTACCGACGCCTGCGGACGCCATGCTTTCAGAAGCTCAACGAGAAGTCGCGACGCCCTGCATTTCTAAAAGGTACTGTTTGCGGGTCTTTCCGACACCGTAGCTGGCTCGCGACACATCGGTCAGCCAGAACTGTTTGGATTTGTTTTCTCACAACACTGTGATAGCTCCAGACAGCTATCAACATCAAGGATCTGTTTTTCAAGCATATTTTAATAACCGAAGATTTTTAAGTACTGTATTGTGGATTTTTATCGTTTTTAGTCTTGTCTTAAGTATATAAAAATATTGGATATTTTTCTAAACTGGTGTGGTGTCCTTTTGTAGTGCTTACACTATTACTGTTGGTTATGTGCAAATGCTTTACACACTGCCTCAAAGATAAGCCTGACTGCTTGTGCCAAGCTATCAAGGGGGTGAGCAGGGGTTATTTTAGGAGTGTAACTCTCTTATCCTGACTAAAGTGGTGGTTTCTGCCTGGCTTTGGCACATGCCATAGCCTACCATAAATCCCATTTCTAACAGGTCCTCCTCCTGTATGCTTCTCTTACCAGATATTTACATAAGGTTTGGGGTAAGACTCATGACAAACCAGAAATATCAAGAACACTTCAAATCATTATCACACACAGGACTGTCCGCCTTGCTGTTACATTATTATATGAATCCATCAGCAAGGACGGATTTTTCTCCCTTTCTGCCCTCCAAACTTATTGGGACGTGGAGCTCTCAATAACACTCTCCGAAAAACAGTGGGTGCAATGTTTGGTGTCCAAAAATGAGTTTCAATGAAAGCCAGACTCAAATATTCCCAATTCAACTTCCTTCGTCACACATACCTCACACCCCAAAGACTTGCGCAGATGTACCCTGGCTCCCTGGACTGCTGCCCACACGGTTGCAATCCTTATGCTCACTTCACCCAAATGGTATGGTCGTACATATACTTGACATCTTACTGGTCGACAATAGCAGATGTTTTGACCGAGGCAGTGGGCGAAACTGTACCAGTGGACGTGTGTTGGGGGTCACCATTAGGGTTGCAGCACGCAAGACCCTCAATAAGTTTCTAGAACTGGCGTTGGTGAGTGGCAAACATAGTAGCCATGACCTGGAAATCACCGGCATTGCCCTCTACTTCATTGAGGCTTGCTGACCTTCAACTCAGAATTGAGGCAGAGATGGATGTACTGCGGGGCGCCGTACTGGGGCATACGGCCACACCTAAACCCCCATATCCCCCAACTGGAGCACATATTTAGCAGTGATCAAGTCTAAGATCCAGAGTGAAAGCCACATAGTGGCAGAGCGCATTGAACCTACGTTTAAGAGGGTTACCCTACGCCCCCATCCCCCAACGGACACACTTAGGGAAACCATAGTCACTTATTCTCTCCTTCGCATCATACATTAATTCCGACCGCATACAACACTCCTTAGGGCGCACATAGTTACGTTTACATTATAGTATATATTTGAAGTGTTATTTTTATCCTTTTGAACTGGGATTCGTACAATAGCAAGCCTTTGTATCACCATCTCTCCGTGGTTATGCAGCTTAATGTGTACCATAAAAGTATAAACTGGAAACGCGTATGCTTTGATGATACGGACTATTGTAATACTGAGCATTATTCACGACCCATACCAGCTACTAGTCAGTGTCAGATAAAAAATACTGCACTAGAACCCACCACATGCTGGATATTACCCTGCTGGATCAGAAGGGGAGTTTGCCCATTGTCAAGATCTAGTCACCAAAATGTGATACAGTGGGAAAGGTAGGGCCATTGAATCAAGCATTGTAGTGTTGCAGGCTCGGAATTCCTACTTTACTACATTGTTTGACCCTTGAGTAAATAATCCTCTTCCTAAGACTCGTCCACTCATCTGCCAATCTGCAAGAACTTCAAAACTGATTTAATATCAAGTTTTGTCTTAGCTCTTACATTACAATTACATTAAAGAGATGTAATAATATGAAACTTCCAACATATCCCATATTAAAAAATTGATTCAAAAGACTACTGATGTCTTAAATTAGTATTTTTCTTTTTCACGTACTGTAAAATTAGTCAAACTCATGGCTTACCACGCGGTCTCAGTTTATTGTCTCCAGACTATGGTTGTTAAAATTCATAATAAAGAAATACTTGTGCTCTGCTGCAGCTAACAGACTGTACGGTGGAGCTCTCTCCAGTGCAACGTGTGCATGATCTCTCCATGGAGCCTGCTATTAATTTAGAGCATGATGAAAAGAGTGGTGGTCGGACCTGGAGCTGTGACTTTTTTTTAGAAAGTAAACCTTTATGCTCATTCAAAGTTTGTACCACCTCTGTCTCTGCAAAGCCAGCACCAGCCACGTCACATGTTTGGAGTGAGAGTGCAGCTTTTAAATTACACACACGAACGTACAATAGACAAAATGAACACACCGCTCATTTTGTTTAGAAGAACTATATAATGTGCCTCAGTCTCAATCTCCTGAGGCTTGCCCAATGCCTGGTGCAGGCAGCTGCGGCTCAAACAAGTCTGATTCACCTGACTGTTGTTGACAGACTATTCATTTATGTCATGATTAGGCTGGCTGAACCCATGTTGTCGGGGCCTCCACTGCGCCAACAATTTGTTGCACTAAACAAGTTTCAAACAAGATTATAATTGATTTGCACTTTGAAATGTCTTTGCTGTTTAATGTATTATGAGAAGTGTGTCCTTCACAACGTGTCACATGTGAGAATACACCTGATAAGAAATGAGATCCACAGAACTGTTGTTTTAATTCTTGTCATAACCTTATTCAGCCTTGGTCTAGAGCTCTGCATACCCATGATAAACACACACAGGGTATGGGGCAAGAACGACTGCACCTATCCCCAAATTAGGTATGATAATTGACTCAGTGCACAGGACCTGGGACGCAATACCCTTCTGTCTCCTATGGAGCAATCCACACAACAATAATAAAAAAAAATAGTGGTCCAGCACTCCATTTAACAGTATGAGAAATATAAAAGGAGACAAATTCTCAAGAACCGAAGAAGCAGGTCATGGTATGGTTCTTTTATTCAAAATTCTTCTTTTTTATTTTTAAAAACACACAACGTACTCATAAAAGCACGAAGTAGCCAACGCGTTTCGTCTTTATGGACTTCTTCAGGGCTACAAACAAATACATATAAACACAATTTAGACATTATATACAACACAATACTACATACATAATATATACATTTGTACAAAACTATACATTATTTAACATACAAAATTGATGAGGATCCACCCTATGATGTCCCTCAACTTGGCTGTATTAGTATCAGTAATATATAAACCAATACTCTCTTTGAGAGACAATAATGGTTGCCTACCGGAAGGTTAATATATTCCCATTCACATATGTATATTATGTTACATTTCGACCTGCTAATTCAAAAAACAAATATGAAACCATAATTTCAATATAGAGAGAGCATGAGAAAAAAAGAAAAAAAAAAAAGAGGGTCAGAGAAACACGTCACAACTTTACAATAGTATTTCCTTCTACGCAGGAGAAGTGTGGCTCAATGATTAGAGCGGCAGACCCTGATGCAGAGGTCTAGCCAGGGTTCAATTCCCCGCCTCGGCGGGTCTTGGGCTCAAAATTCCACGGACCTGATAATTCTCGCCTCAGTGCCTATTCAAATCATGGAGTCCCACTCTGCAACTCTGGGCAATAGAATGCTAATCTCCACAACGGCCCCCACAATGCTAAGGATGCCTGGCCTCAACCTTGGGGGTGCCCAGGAGTGGACGCCTCACAGGGAAAGCCAGGATGGGTTCCACAGCGGTATTCGTACAAGCGCCTTGAGACCCTTGCGGGTGAGTAGTGCGCTATACAAGTATCAATTTACATATTGTTTTTGAATAAATCCGTAAGCAGAATAATTCTAGAGAGAGACAAATGTCACAACTTTACAGTAACCTTTCTATTATTTTTGAATACATCCTTATGCAAACCCATTCAGAAGATATATTATTAGGTATTGTAACATACAACAACAACACAGGGGTCAAAGCGAACCAACGGATCAGTGCTAGTGTTAACATAGTACAACTTAGAGTAACCCAGGAGACAACTCTATTGATGATGTATAGTAATTGCCATCTATAAGTGTGTGCCATTATTGCACTATAGAGCCGGCTTACCCAATATGTTCGTATACTGAGTCCTTTATAATCTCTAGATAGGATAGTTTCCAGAAAGCAGCTTGAAATGGCTTCCAAAAGTAGCCTAAAAGACAGGTATTGATAAAATAAAATATTTATAGGTCAGTCAATTTTTAAGATATATTTAGAAGAGCCCGTGCATTGATTTCTATATATGTGCACGTACCTCAATAACGGTTAAAGTAAATCAGAAACGTGGTGCAAACAATGATATCTTCTGTGGTCAGGCCCAACAGTGTTAACGATGTTGTGTTTTGGATATTCAAAAACCTAAGAGAATTAAAAACCATAATACTTTGAAGCGGAGTCAGTCATTTGGGAACTTCTAATAAAACCTGGTTATTTCAACCAGATTATTATTTATATTTAATCATTATTGAAAAGATTACGCAAATCTATACATGGAGGGACATGAAAACCCGACCATGCGCATCATAGATCTGTAATATTTGATTTGCCCCGTACCAATTCAGGCAACATATCAACATCACTAAAGCAAACCGGTATCTCGCTCGAGCAAGTTATACAGAGCATACAACGTTTAATAAGCCCGCTCAGAGGTATACCCGTACATCATTCTACTCCGCGCAAGCCCATAGTATTTTATGATCGACAACCTCCGCCATCTTTTGATAGTTTAAACCATTGAGTTATTAGCCTCATATACGGTCTTTTCCTAAACTGTGGATAAAGATAGATATGTATATGTTCAGAATATCTAACCTAGTGCAATATGCATATATACAAATAACCTGACCTAGGGGGATATAAAGCAAACGTGTTGGACTTATGCTCAATCAAAATACGATCATGACTCCCATAACGCAACAACCCTCAGCAAGAGAAACCTATGAATATCAAAATAATGACACGGCGCGCAGAAGTAAAAACCTAATATACATTTAAACCAAGAAAGGCGGTCACCCAAAATCCTTGTACTTACTTGTATATCAGCACCCATTCGAGCGGCGTATCGGCATATCAGCGTTACAGTGGCATCTTGCTTCCAAAAGTTTGCCAAACCGAGCAGCATTTAAATAGCCCGGCCGGAGGTGCTCCTGTGCATCATTACGTTCTGCGCAGGCCCCTATTCCTTCAAACCCAACAACCGTCGCCATCTTTCAATTGTCTAAAAAACATCGAATATTCACCTCATGTATAATCATTATATAAGGAATGGATAGGGAAACCAATATATAATGAAGATTCTAATATTATGAATCAATGGTATGTTCAGGTCTATCGTGAAACATCATCTGAACTACAAGTTATTTAAATGTAAATATGCAAATAACCGGGAAAACAGTACGGGTATCGCCACTGAGATTTGGGACCTCCTGGACACTCTCACCCCCGATGTTGCTTTATTCACCAAGACATGGACAAACGTAAGCTCCGGACTGTACATCGCCACAGCTATACCTGAAGGCTACAAATTCAAGAGATTGGACTGCCCGAACCGCCCAGGAAGAGGCATCGCCATCGCGCACAAAACTGCCCTCAAACTCTCCACTCCCAACACCAACACCACTCTTCCCAACATAAAACACCTCCATTTCCAGATTCACACCAACCCCAGGACCACACTCCGAGGCTCGCTCATCTACAGACCACCGGGACCTCGCACCCAACCCACTACCGCCATCACTGAACTTGCCACATCCCATACCATCACCTCAACGGACTACATCCTACTCGGAGATCTAAACTTCCACCTCGACAACTACCAGGACTTCGACTCAAACCCTCTACTGGAGAACCTCTCCAACCTGGGACTCAAGCAACTGGTAAAATCCCCCACTTACACGGTGGGTCACACTCTTGACCCCATTTTTGTCTCAGGATCTAACATCCGGGTCACCCATACCTCCCAGCACGCCTGGACCGATCACCACTGTATCCATTTCACTTTCTCTTCCGGCACCGCGCCCAGAAAAGCTCGGCGCCCTCCTCGACGAAGCTGGAGCAAGATCTCCGCGGAACTCCTCAACTCCACCCTCCTTCAGGACCCGCCTCCTTCACCGACACTGAAGCGGCCGCAGCGGAACTCCACAGGTGGATCACTAGCTGCGCAAATAAACCAGCTACCCTGAGACAAGCTACCACCATACGCCCTCCGAAAGCCGCCTGGTTCACGACGGAACTCCTTGAGTCCAGATGCACTTGTAGACGCCTCGAGAAATCGAGGAGGAACCAGAAGACCCCGGCAGCCCACGCAGACTATAGAAGCGCCATGAGGAATTACCACCAGCTGATAAGAGACACCAAAAGAACTTATCAGCGAAAAGATCAACGCAAGGAACAGCAGCGAACTCTTCAAGATCTTCACTCGTCTCAACAAACCCACCTGCGAAGCCTCAGACATCATCCCCTCGCAAGATTTCTGCAACAAGCTAAGCACTTTCTTCAACCATTAGATCATGACCCTCTACGTCAACTTCAGCGAACCAACAAATGCTTCCACTATCACCACCACCATCTCCACTACGCCTACCATCACCACCTGGTCCCCCGCCTCCATCGATCTCATCACCACCACCATGAAGAAAACTCACTCAGGAGCCCCCACGGACCCCTGCCCCCCCATATCTTCCACAGAGCCTCCTCGGCCATCGCTCCAGAGCTAGCCCGCACCATCAACTCCTCCCTGTCCATGGGCACCTACCCCCCAGATTGGAAACGCGCAGAAGTCAAGCCCCTCCTCAAAAAGCCATTGGCGGACCTGACTGACCTAAAGAACTACCGCCCCATCTCCCCCATTCCCTTTGCGGCCAAAGTAGCAGAGAGACCCGTCAACACCCAACTGACCACCTTCGTCGAAGACAACTGCATCCTAGACACTTCCCAATCGGGCTTCCGGAACAACCACAGCACCGAGACAGCCCTAATCGCCACCGCTGATGACATACGCATGCTGCTCGGCCAGGGCCACACTGCGGCCCTCATTCTCCTGGACCTCTCCGCAGCTTTTGACGCTGTATCGCACGGCATACTGACCACCAGACTCCACAACGCGGGATCCAGGATACCGCCCTCAACTGGATCCGCTCTTTCCTCTCCAGCAGGACTCAGAGAGTTAGGCTCCCTCCTTTTCTTATCATCTGCAGAGTCCTCCAAGGCTCCTCCCTGAGCCCCACCCTGTTCAACATCTACATGGCCCCCCTCGCTAACATAGTCAGACAACACAGACTAAACATCGTATCCTACGCCGACGACACCCAACTAATCCTATCCCTCACCAGAAACCCAGAAGATACCAGACCCAGCTTTCAAGAGCGAATGAAGAACGTCGCCACCTGGATGAAGGACAGCTGTTTTAAACTCTACTCCGAGAAGACCGAGGTTCTCATCTTCAGACTCCACCCCACCGCATGGAACAACTCCTGGTGGCCACCTGCCCTCTGCCACCCCCCCCCCACCCGCATGGACCACCCACGTAACCTCGGCATAATCCTAGACTCCTCCCTCTCCATGAACCGCCAAATCAACGCCATCTCATCCACCTGTTTCAACTGCCTACGGACTCTACGGAAGACTTTCAAATGGATTCCCCCCGATTGCAGAAAGACAGTCACCCACGCTCTCATCACAAGCAGGCTAGTAACTCCCTCTATACAGGAATCAACAAATCTCTACTACGCAAACTCCAAACGATCTAGAACGCAGCCGCCAGGCTAATCTTAGGGACATCTCGCCATGATCACACGTCCCCTCACCTGCGAGAACTCCACCGGCTCCGCGTCGAGAAGAGGTTCACCTACAAACTACTCACACACGCCTACAAGGCTCTTAACAACATCGGACCCAGCTACCTCAACAACAGAATAAGTTTCCACGCACCCACAAGGAACCTCCGTTCAGTGGACCTCGCCCTGGCAGAGGTCCCCCGCATCCGCTGAGCCAGATCAGGAGGAAGAGCTTTCTCCTACACCGCTGCCACAGCTTGGAACTCTCTCCCATTAGGAATACGGAGCTCTTCTAACCTGCACTCATTCAGACGAGATCTCAAGACCTGGCTCTTCGACTGACCTGGAGCTGCCCTACCCTCCCCTCAGCGCCTTGAGACCCTCATGGGTGAGTAGCGCGCTTCACCAACCCCTGATTGATTGATTGATTGTTGCCAGTTTGGACTGTCCACAGAGTAGATTAAACTTAATGTAATGATGTTGAAAATCAGCAAACAATGTAATATGCTGTGTCAACGGACATATGGGGCTTTATTAAGCCTCATAATCTGAATATATACGGACATCGTAAAGCGGACATCGACCCTAGGAGGGGTCACAGCGCTACCCTGCACGCAGCACTGACCTGGAGAAACACCGCCGCACCGCTGGGTTCCTGACGCTGTGGTCGCCCCCGCCGCCGAGCAGCACCATCGCACGGCCGCTGAGCAGGGCGGACCACAGCTCCCAGCCTGCCTTCCACCAACACCACCCACTTCCTGTACACAGCGCCAGGAGGCGCACAAAAGGCAGCAGCTCCCTCCGCGTCGCGGACGCGCGCGGGCGGCGCCGTGCGGAGCCTGGGCAGAGGGCGGGCCGTCTGTGGCCGTCAGGGGCCGAAGGAGGCCGGGCTGGGCCAACTCGCTAACATCCAACATCCAAGATGGGTAAGAGAAAGAAACATACTACCATGGAGGAGGGGGGAAAAAACGCCAAAATGCCTAGGCACTCAAACTCTATCATGTCTTACCTCTCCTCGGCTGTGGGCGCCCTAACAAAGGGGATTGCTAATGCAGAGCAAGTGCTGGCCATTGCATTGATTTCCCCGAGTATTCCATCAACATCGCGTATAGCCGAGGCCGTAACCCCCCCTCCATGCACCCCAGTTGGTGTCCCTTTGGAACCTCTTGTGACCATTGTCAACCCTCTACCCCATGTCCAACTGGCAAGTGACCCGGCACCCGGCCCACCTGTCATATCCCCAAGAGCTCAATCTCAGATAGCCACTAAAACTAAAATAATAAATTTTTGAAAAACGACAGACCAAAATGGTGAATTTTTACAGCAAATTTTCATTACATATTCAAATTGTATCAACCTTCAAAGCACAGTAAACAGTAGATGATGACCTTAAAGAACATCAGGTTACCCATAGGCATTCTTTCAGAGAGCACCAAAAATAGACACAAGTAGTGAATCAGAGAGAACAAAGTAAAAGAGAGACCAGCCCCCACATGGTGTGTAGCAAGCAAGCGCCGTGAGCAACCACTAGGGGGAGTTTGGGGGGGTTGAACGTCTTCCGCCAAGAAAATTTGGGAGACAGAAAGGCCAAAACAAAGCTTTTTTCAACACACTTTTCATTACATATTAGATTGTATTAACTTTTAACTAGCAGTAGCACCTAGGGCACAGAGGCCAGTAACTATTGAAACATCACACCCATGCAGTGTAACTCTTAATAATGATTACAATTATTCCTCTGAATTTAAGCAGTTTGTGCAATATCAGTTGTTCAGGGTACACATGTTCTGAATAGTGATGAGGCTCCCTGTCCCCTCTACCCCAACCCCCAGGCGGATCCGCCAAGAGGTCTGAACACTCATGCAAAACAAATGAAGACATCTGCATAATACATTCATTGACAAAACATATTGTATAGAAACGCTGGAAGCATTAACAAGCACTGACTCCGGGAATAGGTCTGGCTATGTTTTTATGTGGGGAGAGAGAGGGGAGAAGTTAAGGGGAGAGAAAGGGAGACAGAAGAAGAGAAAGGGAGAAGTAGAGGAAGAAAAAGAGGAAGAGAGTGAGAGAGAGGAAGGAGGGGAATGAGAAAGATGGGGAGAAGGATGGAAAGAGAGAGAGGGGCGAGAGACAGAAAGTGGGAGGGGGGAAGGGAGAGAGAGAGAGAGGAGAGAATAGAAATAGAGAGAGGGGAGAAAGAGAGGGGAGAGAGAGGGTTGAGTAATACAGGGATAGAAAACTGAGAGAGGAAGGGATAGAGAGAGGGAGAGGGAGAGGGATCACACGGTTCCCTTTTCTGTCCCCATTTGTCTTTTCTTCTACCTTTCATCTCTACACCCCTGACTGTCTCCGCTTCAGCCACCTAAGGGGCAACATGCATTCCAGACAGAGCACGACTGTGGTACCTGTACGTCTCAATATTGACAGCAGGCAACACATAAACCAAAAGGTCCATAGTCATACAGACATTTTAAGGTTATGGACATGAGATAAATGCACATCCACCGAGTCTGAAAGTGAAATGGAACACAATACACAGTCTGTGCTCATCCCAACACCAGCCAAGGAGCCAGCCCTCCTGGACCAAAATTGGACACCTCTGAGTCAGCATTTCAAAACTTGTAAGCTGCAGCAGATCCAAAGGAAGAGATAGCTTTTTTGACATTACGTTTGTCAGCCTCACTTTCCTTAGCTCCTCAAAGTGCAAACAAATGCGTGATCACACGATTACCTCCAAGATTTAAACACAACTGGATTTTTTGTCAAAAATATGTAGATTTCACTGTTAGGAGTTATCACTAAGGCACATGATATGGCAATTTCAATGGACAGCATGGGGTCAGGTTTGCAGGATGCACCGCTGTGTACAGTTGTACTACAATGAGGGCCTTTCTGGCTCTGCCAGTGATTTACAACAATAAAGTCTGTCTGCATCTCACTGAATAGTTTCTCAAACTAAGAGCAAAAATAGCTTGGCGCAGCCTACAGATTCCATGCCCAATTCCTCAAAGTTGCTGATCACTAATATTAATCCAACCCATGCCTAGGCCGTGATTAAAGTAGGAGAACGAACAAAGCAGCCTGCTGCATTAGCTTAGTTCAGATCTCCTACTTACATCGCGGCCTGCCGCCCTGGCCGCCCGCACCATGCGTACAGCCCACCAAATAAAAAATTGTAATCATGATGATGATTGATTAATCATCATAATTACACATTTCTGATGTATTGCCTGCGACGGTCCTGTCATCAGCATGTACACGCAGAGCTGTGCATATACGGAGGGGGCCCGAGCCCCTCAGCCTGAGTTGCGCGCTCAGCTCAGCCTCTCACAGAGTGCTGGCCTGCAAGACAAGGAGTGCAGTGTGCTACTAAACAGATCATACTGGATGGCGGATCGCCACTAATAAGTGAGATAGCTCCTTATTTGGCAGACAACTAGCCTGGGAGTAGTGCCCTGGGTGGTCAAATTACAAGGGGGAATAGTTGACAGGTACTCCAGAAAAGTAGAGAGTTTCCCTTTGTTCTTGAAGCCAAGGAAAGTGCGAACATACTAATAATAGGCTGGTATAAATTGAGACCGAAGTAGCTGTGGGATTGTGCATTATCAAATGTTTTTGACAAGGGTATTTGGGAAAGTGGTGGAGAAATTCGGAAAGGCCACAGTGAACAGAGCCTGTATTCCAAATATCTACCGATTTGAACATTCAGGAGGAGAATCAGCAGACAAGCAGAATGGTGGTGCAGGCAAATGGTATGCTCGCGGTAGACCCAATGCAATTTGACTAACAATCTGGAAATGTTTGAACGAAGGGCTCTAGCCTACATTCTGTGTCTTACAGCCATTTCCTCCTGGATGTCCAGTTCAAAACTTAAACTAAATGGATCTAAGACGGAGATCATGCTCCTAGGCAACCAATTCACCTCTCTGCTCCCTGAGATGTGGCCTGCCTGTATGGGAGATCTTCCACCCCCTAAGCAGCAAATAAAAAGCCTCGGGATTTGGTTCGAACCCAAACTGACCTTCAAGACCCATGCGCAGAAAGTGGTTGGAGGCTGCTTCGGCTTGCTCCGGGCAGCCCGGAAGGTACTCCCTCTCCTTCCGTTTCAATCTAGAAAGCTGTTAATCCAGGGCTTGATCTTGTCCAAACTGGATTATGGTAACTCCCTTTTCCTCGCAGCCCCTCTTGCTACCATTAAGACTCTTCAGCGAGCTCAGAAGGCCGCAGCCAGGTTGCTGATGGGGGCGCCAAGACGGGCCTCAGCCAAACCATTGCTGAATGCCCTGCACTGGCTCCCCATCCAAGAGCGGGTCTCTTTCAAGTCTCTCTGTATTGCACATAAGACGCTGCAAGGTAAAGGCCCTCCAGCCTTGAGAGGTTTGATCCGACCTTACAAGTCGACCAGGGCCCTTCGCTCGGATGGAGAAAATCTGGCCATTGTCCCACGAGTGAGGAAAGCACGAACAGGAGGCCGACGGTTCTCTCTGAATGTGTCAAACAAATGGAATGCTCTCCCTAGAGAACTCTGAATGGAACCGGATCACTTGAAATTCAGAAGAGCACTTAAAACCTTTTTGTTCCCTACCACCCTCTAACCTTGCTTTGCTTGAGTTCACCAGGTTCAGATTAGGATTAGCGCTGGGACGCTCCAGGGCAGCCATGCGCTCTACAAGTCCAAATCAAATCAAATCAAATCATTCTAGTGCAGGAAAGAGTAAGATGCATACAAACATAAAGTTCATGAGGTCTTTCTTAGGGGATTGCTCACAATGGGACTACTTTGTATGCACTATTGTTGACATGCTGTTATCCTACTCAATCCATGTCCACCATTCGCCTTAACAAATTATATTTCCCACTACTAATCCAGCAAATCCTTTTTGGGTTCAGGAGTAGCGTGCTACTCGCTGAAAAGCACTTCAATGCCTCGCCAGAGGCAGTAAGCGCTATATAAATACAATTACAATATCTCTAGACGTATATACGCGTACTATCACAATGCAAATATGGCAGTCGAAGCTGCATCCTTATTTTACCATAACTTGGCCGCCATAAAGTGGCATGGATCCGAGCCGACGTGGAAGGCGGGTTCAGCTATGGGGCGGGCGCCCCCTGCCCACAGCCTGGCACTCGGCTCGACGTTATTGGTTTGTTCGACAACAAAGCGCGCACCACCGGCCTAAAAGGTATCAATCTATGATGCGACTGACTGACCATGCATTAATAATGGACGGAGCCGCTTTCTCTGTGAGTGAGTGAGCGGTGCCCATCAGATGCCCGCGCGCTCTCTCTGCTCGCGCAGATTCAGAACACTTAAGCCGGGCATTTATAATTCATATTATGAAAAGATTAAGAACCCGTTGAAAATTGGCGGCTCGGGGCTGGATGCCACATCCAGGCGCACTCTGACCACTTGAGGGGGAAATGGTGTGGAATTTGGAAAGTGTAGCCGGCGATTGCTTAAAAGTGTCCAGGCGTCGACCCGAAGCACGAGCCAGGGGCATCTTTTCCTGGCTACTGACCACGCCCCCGTTCTGCAACACCCCCACCCAGGGCGTCTTTGCCTCGCTGCAGCCACCTTGCAAGCGTGCCGTCTGTTCACCAATCAATCTCCAGAAAGTGACCTGGAAATAACCGTGTGAGTAGGGTGACCAACTGGCATGGGTACAAATTCAGGACTGTGAGTGTAAAAATTCAGGACAAAGGGTCAAAATTCAAGACAGAAATTCAGGACGGGAGTTCGAAATTCAGGACAAAAGGTACGTTTTAAAGACACATCAGAGGAGGTTGCGCAATAGTATATAAGTAAGTAAATAGACAACCACTTAAGTACAAGTGAAAATAAGTTTATATTAGGTTGAGAAAATCGTGCACTTCATGGTTTTTGAGTATGCATGCAGCTTTGAGCAAATGTGCAATTCTTTTTGTGCTAACAAAACAGCCCCCACCCTACTTTTCCAGCCTCCCAGGAAAACGCCTGATATCCAGTCATGCCAGTTCGGCCTTGCAACCACCCTCCAATGGTGCCCCTCATCTTCACAAAGACCCTCTCTCATGTGTTTTTAATTTCTTTGATAGTGCTACTCATCCCAAGTAAGTAGGACAGGGTGTTGGAGAGCGTTACATCACACACATCTTATATAGAGACAATGACCCATATACATGTGAAAGTCAATATATAGGAAATGTTACTTAAGATAATGGGGGTTACAAGGTGTAATCACCATTCATTCTGTCCTATCTGTGTACCATCCATAACAATATTCAACCATTTGCAAACCTATCCATCATCTATCCTTCCATCCATCCATCTATCATTCCACTCATCTATCCCCCCATCCACACTTTCACTCATCCATCCCTCCATTCATTCTTTCACCCTACCCATTCATCCACTCATCCATCTACTCTTCCACTCATCCATCCATTCACTCATCCATCCAGCCATTTAACCTTTCACCGATCCAGCCAGCCTTTCACTTACTCATTCATCCACCCAAACACTCATCCTTCCACCCTTTCAGTCATCCATCCTTCCTTTCACTCTCTATCCCCCTTACACTTAGTCATCCATCCTTCCATCCACCCATATACTCATCCACCCAAACACTCATCCTTCCACCCTTTCAGTCATCCATCCTTCCTTTCACTCTCTATCCCCCTTACACTTAGTCATCCATCCTTCCATCCACCCATATACTCATCCACTCATGAATCCATCCATTGACCCTATCACTCATCCATCCTTTCACTTATCCGTCTATCCTTTCTCTCATCCATCCACCCTTTCACTCTGTTGTCCATTTAACCTCCCTTTCACTCACTCATCCAGCCTTACATCCACCCTTTCACTCATCCATCCATACACTCATCCTTTCACTTATCAATTCATCAATCCTCCCATAAGTTCACCCATCCACGCATCCCCCATTCACTCACGTATCATCCACCTTTTCACTCATCCATCCATCCATCCATCCACTCACCCATCCATTTACAACTGACAGCAGCAAAGCTCTGAAGGTTGGCTGGGCCTTATTTTACAGCTAAAGATGGAACAACGACAATCAAAATGAACAGACAAACAAAAAAAACAATGCTTAAAGTGGCCCAGGTCCAACTTGCATTCAGCCCCTGCAAAGCCGAGACATGGGGTTAACATCACCCCCCCCCCCCCTGCCTCCCAGGCAGAAGGACACCCCCCATGACTCCTACAGGCCACCGAAGTCAGTATCTGCATTTTTTCCCTACCTTCGCTTCAGAGGAGTTTGAACATCAACCTATTTTCAGCAATTCTGTATTAATGTTTTAATCAAGAAATCATCACTGATTAAAAAGGACCTGCTTTGGGAGTTGAAAGGAAGACGTGTGGGCATTTCCACAAGGTCGTAGTCTATCTCGAATGCATTTCTCACACAGGCGGGCAGTGCTTCCGTTTTTTTTTTATGCTTAATGCCCAGGCAGCTTGTGTGTGATTTTGTCTGCGAGTGCGAGCGTTGGTGCAAAATTATGGAATGATCAGCTAATTGCATTGAAAGAAGCAAGCAGAAGCAAGCTGAAGCAGCATGACGTGAGTGACCAGGTGTACCTCTACCACCTGATAAGTTATAACCTCAGTCGCGGGCCGAGACTCGTTTATAACTTATCAGGTACATTACATAGTCAGTGTCACGTCGCGCTGCTTGCTTCTTTCGGTGGGGGTGGGGGGGCAGAAAAACGGACTCACCTCAATCAGGCCTGTTGTCTGACTACTGTTGGTGGTGGGGTGGCACTCTGACTGTTGCAGACACACTACACAGGGGGTCGGTCCGGCGGCGCTAGCCACTGCCTGGCTATAAAATTATGGCCGCTTCAAGTGCGCACCTGACCTCTGCTTCTTAGTTAGATGCCCAATGCGCATGCGGGGACAGGAGGAGACAGGGCATAATTCTGCGCGCTGCGCACAGGCACCTCCTCTTCCGTTTGTTTATGTTAGGTTGCATATTTAGCCAGCACCACTTGCTGCAGTGCTGTTATGTCAATCAAGCTTGCTGGCGGCGGCGCAGACTTATTCGGGGGCCGGGGCAGGGAACTGTAAATGATGTGCAGAGAGTGAACTCTCAGACATGATGTGACGCACGCTGTTGAGGCTGGTGCCGGGGGCCGATTTTCAGTACGACCGTCACAGGCTGTGACGGGCGGACTGAAAATCGGCCCCCAGCCACAAAACCGGCCCCCTTTTCTAAAACCGGCCCCCACCCCCTCCAGCCTACCGGGGGATTGCCCGGTGCCCAGACTCACCAGTCCGGGCCTGGCGCACAGCGCGCGGGGGCCAGGGCCGTCACGTCGTCATAGGGTAAGATTGACGGCCCTGGGACCCAACTGCTGGCTGCTGCCTGCTGGGCACTTAAGTGAAACCAAACTGACTAGATGTAAACAAGACTCGAGCGCACCTGCCAGGGGGCCGCCACAGTGATACCAGACCGAATCCGATCCTCGGCTCGGTGACCGGTCGGTCGTCGTGGCGGCCCCTCGGGTTTGGCGGCCCTGTGCAGGTGCACAGTTTGCACATGCCTTGGGCCGGCCCTGCCTGAAGAAGTCCGTAAGGACAAAACGCGTTGGCTACTTCGTGCTTTTATGACTGCGTGTAGTGACTGAGCTATTTTTATGGATAAGTGGCTCGATTATGACCATTGCCCACTACCATCTGAGCATATTTTAGTCTAATATAGTGATATTTAGGCCTGTTTCTGATTTTACCTTGTTTTATGGCAGTGCTGACTATTGCCTTTGACATGCGTTCATGTTCTTTTTAAAAATTACCGCTAAGATGCAAAATGACCCAGCTCAAGTGCACTATGTGCCCTGTATTAAGTTTAGTAGAGGTTCAAATGACTCAAGCATCCAGTTATTTCTGAATTATTTTTAGATATTTTACCTGAGTTATTGTTTTAGGTAATGCAGTCTTTGCCTGCTTCATAGTGATCATCATATCTTTTGCTATGTCCTTCAGTTACGTGATGAAGTTTAAAAATAAAAAAGAGAGAGAAGACCAGTTAGTTATGATCTGCTTTGAATTCAATGTTTTTGTGTAGCCACTTCAGCACGAGAGTTGCTGATTCAGAGTACGCTTTTTAACAGTTGTGTTTTTGATTCTGAAATGCAGTTTTTCCCTTGTAGGTATTCTTTCAAATATGACCTGCGGTCTTGTGTCTTTCACTCTAAATGGTTTTGCTTTTAAATGAGACATGCAGTGTTTATTATGTAAATACACCCATTCACAAACCAGATACCTATTCTCAAAAAAGGGATTGGAAAAAATTCAATCCTGATGTTTTTAATGCTATCCTATCTAATCTTAGGCCAGCGAACTTATGTACGTCTAATGATATGGATGTGATGGCTAGTTCTGTAAACGATTGGCTCTTGGAAGCCTTAAATATCTGTCTCCCTACTACCCGCAAAAAAGGGATTACTCACAAAACACCTGCCCCGTGGTACAATGAGTCGCTTCGCTTGCACAAATCAAAATGCAAGAAATTAGAACGTTTATGGAGGAAAGATTATTCTCCTACGTCTAGTGCCGCCTATAAAACTGAGCTGAAATGCTACCACAAGGCGTGTGCTACAACCAGAGCCATCCACATCAATAAATCCATAAATGAAGCAATAAATAAATCAAAAACCCTGTTCACTGTGGGAAAGGAGCTTGCTGGTTCTCAGACCATAGCTACACTTCCCCAATTATCCAATGCAAAATGCGATGAGCTTGCTCAATACTTCACTTCTAAAATCACGAGTATACATCAGGATATCCTTGCTAAAATCAACATACCTGTTTCCCCCACCTCCCCCCAAACTAAGAATGTGCCCACCAACTCTTCTGGATCACCTCTGCCTCTACTGCTGTCATGGCCTGACCTCTGCTCGGAAACTCTTTCAGAAACACTGAGCAAAATTAAATCAGGTTCCCCGTTGGACCCACTGCCCGCCCCTATTCTGCATTCTTTAAATTCTTCACATCTATCCACTATTTGTAAGATGCTTAACCACTCACTCGATACTGCCACTGTTCCAAGTTGTTGGAAACATGCCATGGTCACCCCGTTACTAAAGAAACCACAGGCGGATCCAAAAATATCCGCCAACTATCGTCCCATCTCTTTATTACCGGCATTCTCGAAAGTGTTGGAACGACACATCCACTTCCATCTTTCAAAATTTGTGACAGATAATAATCTGTTACATCCTTCACAATCGGGATTTCGCCCTGGGTTCTCTACGGAGACGACCCTGTTGGGCGTCACAGACAATTTGCGTCTGCTTTTGGATCGAGGAGAAACAGTTGCGCTGATCTTGCTCGATCTCAGCGCAGCTTTTGATACTGTGTTACACAGTATCCTTCTCAAATCCCTCGCTGCCATTGGCATTGGCAACAATGCATTGGACTGGCTTGCATCTTTTTTGTCTGATCGCACTTTTCAAATTTTCTCTAAATCATCATCCTCAAAGAGTCACTCCTCCCCCCATGGGGTACCCGAAGGGTCTATTCTTAGCCCTCTGCTTTTTAATTTGTATGTCACACCTCTAGCTTATGTTGCACAATGTTCGGGACTAAATCTCTTTTCATACGCCGATGATTCACAAATTGTTTTCTCACTCTCCCAAACTGATCCCATGGCCCCTTCCCCTTTGCAAACTGGACTCAGCAAGATAGCCGGATGGATGAATAACAACCTACTTAAGTTAAACGGCGGGAAGACGGAGGTCCTGATTCTTGGCACCAAACCCGATCTCTGGAACCTAACTCACTGGCCCACTTCCATGGGTCCCCTTCCTACTCCATCAGAACAAGTACAAAACTTGGGAGTTACTATCGACAGAGGTCTTACCATGAAAGATCAGTTCAATAGAGTCACAGCCATCTGTTTTACCATCCTACGATGGCTGCGAAAAATCTTCTGGATGATCCCCATAAACACCCAGAGATCTGTAGTGAACGCCTTGGTGACCTCCAGATTGGATTACGGAAACGTGCTCTATCTGGGGTCTCCTAAGGCCGTCATACGTCGCCTTCAGCTAGTCCAAAATGCTGCAGCTCGGCTCCTCTGTGGTGGTCGTAAACGTGACCACATCACTGAACGCCTGAGAGAACTACATTGGCTTCGTGTTGAAAACCGGTTCAAATTTAAAGCGCTGTGCTTTATGCACAAGATCAAAGCCGCATCAGCACCCCTCTACCTTCAAGCCCTTGTCAGTCCTTACCATCCTGCTCGCTCTCTTCGTTCCTCATCTCACCATCTTTTCAATGTACCCAGGTTCAAACTTACCCGAATGGGAGGTAGTTCCTTTTCGACCTTAGGACCCAGACTGTGGAATTCACTTCCACTGACCCTACGGATGGAAAATAGCCACACGCGATTTCGCAGAGCAGTAAAGACCTGGCTCTTCTTTGACCTCTAATTCTTCTGTCTCATGTAGTCGGTCTGTCTCTTAGCGCCGGGAAACCCTTACGGGTAGCTGTCGCGCTCAACAAAATCAATTAATAAATAAATAAAAATAAATAAATGGCAGTCAGATCTTCAGTTAGATTTTATTCAGTTGCTGGTTATTCTGCATTGATACCACTTTTACTGTTAACAGATATGGTGCCCCAATTATAGTTCTGTTCTTCAGTCATGATATTCAGTTGCTAGTTGCTTTGCAATAATACAAATTTTGCAGTTAAAAGATGTAGTGCTTTACTCATAGCTGTGCCTTTAGTTCAGAGATCTTGTTGTTGATATATGACTGGTGATGTTCAAGGGTCATGGGTTGCAATGTAATGAATGAGCCACTTTTGTGGTCTGATGCCCTATGATGACCCTCAATCACCACCATTGTGTACTGACTTTAGTGTGCTATGTTACCTTAGCCTTAATGTAGGATGGTCTTGCATGTGCCTATTTCTCTTCTGTTCTATAATCTTGCTGTTCTTCAGTAGAATAGTCTTTCCAAAGAATAGAAGTTGTGGGATGTTGAGGTGCAGTGTTGTTGGTGATGGTGCACACATGTGCTCCATGGTGGATACTGAGGGATTAAGTGCAAAATGTTATTTGGGTTAGGTGAATTATGACTTTAGTCTATTGGCTTTGACGTGGTCTAATGTCATTCTGTTTTCCAAGTCTGAATCTATTAGTTTAGCTGCTTCAGTTGTAAGGATTCCTGGACTGGCAATTTATAATGTTAGGGCTATTAGTAGACTGGCTTGTTTTATGGTTAAATCTGTTAACCACACCTTGATAGCTTTATCTGATTTCCTGCTTGATATGTGTGGTGTTTAACAAGCTATTTTGCAGAATGAGGTTGCTATTGATTTTCCTGCTACTGAAACATGCTGTTCTGATCCTGATGGATTGTGTTGCTTTAGTCTGTCTGATCATTCTAAATCCATCTAGTCTCATATAATTGCTTTGCATAATTGTCATCTGAAGTTCAATAGACCCTTGATAAAGGACTGTGGGATTAGCTCCTTGGGTGGTTACCTGATGCTTTGTTTTATCTTAGGTGGTGTTTCTTTTAGTCATCTGTTACTTAGTTGCATTATGCTGTTGTATTCAATGTGTGCCTAGTCTTTTGAATGTGTTCTGCCCTAGAACTGCTTTTGTTCATTCTGTCAGTTATGTTTCTTATTATTTTAGTAATCATTTGCATATTGTTTGAAGCTTCGATGGGGTTGGACAATGGTCAAGGGTGGAATGTAGTGACTGAGCTACTTTTTATGGATAAGTGGCTCGATTATGACCATTGCCCACTACCATCTCAGCATATTTTAGCCTAATATAGTGATATTTAGACCTGTTTCTCACCTTACCTTGTTTTATGGCAGTACTGACTATTGCCTTTGACATGCTTTCATGTTATCTTGATTTGCAATTGATATCATCACATAGACATAGTGATGTGTGGACCTGAAGCTTCAAAGAAGGGTTTGATTATGTCTCTTTCTGTTTCTGACTTCATCTTGCTTAATGGCAGTGCTTGCCTATTGGCTTTGGCTTGATCTTATGCCTTCTTGCATATTAATTTAGCTCTTTTGCAGGAACCTGTGCTTGAGTAATTCCATGTTCTAAACCAGGGGTCTCCAAACCGGTCCTGGAGGGCCGGATCCATGCCAGATTTTTAAAATTACTACATGTATCTCAATGGGGATATCCCAAAAATCTGGCATGGATCCGGCCCTCCAGGACCGGTTTGGAGACCCCTGTTCTAAACTGTCACCATCTTCTGAGCCTCTTTAGGTGAGAGGTGATGTTTTAATTCCTACTTGTTATTCGCTCTTCCTAAACTAGAGAGGACCGGTTCTTATCGGAGGAATGTGCTCACTCTGTGCCAGAGTCATAGCAAATGCCTGGCCAGCTGCTGTTGTGGTCTCGGTACGAAGTGGTACAGGAATCTTATGGGAAAGGAGGCGAGGCTTGCTAGAATCTTCGACAAGCGTTTCCACTGGTTACTAAAGAGTGTGTCCGAGCTCTGATCTCTGGTAGTTCATCACAGTACAGACGTGTAGCTGTGACAGTGGAGCAGAGAATCCTGTTTTGGCTGGAGAAACGGACTCCCCTCTAGCGAAGTGAAAATGGGACTTGGTGAGGTGTTCCACTAATCTCTAATTTTCCTACTGTTCTTGCTTACTATCTCCTTCTGGTTTCAGGTTCCATATATTTATATACATATATTTCTAAATATATGTTTGCCTTGATTGTGTTTCAATCATTCTATTGATATGTTAGAGTCTGCTATGATAGATGTATTTGACTTACCGTGTGGTGTTATTATAATGTACTAATAAATACATACCGAATATACCGATTCGCCTTTTCCTTGTAGCAGGAGTTGTGGACTCTTCTTGGCCAAATGCTTATGTTATAGGAGGATGGGTGAATTCCCTTCTAGCAGGTAATTGTGTTAAAGGAAGTTGTTTTACTCCTGGCAAGTGATGTGCAAATTCTAAGCAGTCTATCCCATACATTGCTAGGAGGAGCATGCGCTGTGTACCCTCTCGGATGGGGAGGTGGAGTAATTTGCTGTGTACCCTCTCAGATGGGGAGGTGTTGTGACTTGTTATTTGTGAGCTCCTCGGCAATAGTCTTATATCTTTAGTTTGTTGTTGTTAGTGTTTATTCCTTTCTTAGGTAAGTATTGTGAAATGTGGTGTCTTTCTGGATCCTGAGAAAGGATGTGGTAAGTAATGGCCTGGTGACTGACAGAAGCACCAAAATACACGGAAAAGCAGGTCATTACAATTTGGCGTAGTCGGCAGGATATGAACGTTGATTTAAAAGGGGATAAAATGATTTTTTCTTAGAAATTGAAAGCAGACTCTCAGATATCATTTGATTTATTTGCATGGGGGTATCCCAAATGGTGTTCTGGCTCATGAGTGAGCTAATTGTGTTGGGTTGAATGAGAATTGCTGTGTGTTTAAATGTGTTTTGTATAAAGGGCTTGTAAATAGCTAGTTATGTTAGGCAGAAAGGGCTGGATCCCTTTAAATTGTTCAGTAAAAGATGCATTTAAAATGTGCTCAGCTGCAACATGAATGTAACATCTCAGAATATAACCCTGAAACGTGGGTTGACATTTCAGATATAGTGGGGTTATGGTAAATATGATGTTTAACATGCATCCACAATTTGAGCATTTGAAAACAGGATTAAATGTGTATGATTCAGAGGTCAAAAATGTTACAGAAAATCCAGTCAGGTTGCAAGTTACACGGATGGTTTTTAATGAAACCTTCCGAAGAGGGTTTTCAGTCAGAAAGGAATGTGCAAGAAGATAAGCAGACCAGTGTTTTAGAATTAATGATCACCGGTTTTGGAGATAAATCAGACCTAACAGTGCACAATACATTTTGCTTTAAAAGACAAATGCAACCATATGATTTTGAAAGTGTACAACAGCAGATTATGTATGACTGGTTAATTCAAAGGTTTAAAAATGTATTTTGTGATTTTACCCAAAAGCAATGTGCCCCTTTTAGCAGGGAAGAAAGAAGTCAAATGCCCATGACTCTGTGCTTTTGCACACTAAAAGATATTGGAGAGAACAGCGTGAGAGAAAATGGCCCATATAGACAGGAAGGTAGTCTGCGCAGAACTGAACAGAAACAGATTTGGTAACATCAATCACAAGAATAAAATGTTTTCACAAATGTAAGAATTCCTGGCCCATGACGATTGACTGTTGCACAAATAAATATATATATTTTTCCCTTTTGACTGATGCTGCCCAATATATTGTTACAGAAGTACCATGAGACTTGGTATATGACTTTTTAATGTTGCAAATGTTTTGTCTTTTTATTATTAGTAGTCCTTAAGTGTTTGGTTTGTTTTAATTTGGTCTTTCATGAGGCTGTAGACAAATGACAGTTTAGAATTTGCTTGAATTAGTTAGACAGAAGTGTGGAGCTTTAAACACAGAGGGCAAGATTTTGCTGGAGGTCAGGAGAGATTAAAGCTGTTTTTTTGTGTGAGACAAGAGAAGAGTTTTTAGAATGTGTGACATGTGCTTCCTTTATATATATATATATATATATATATATATATATATATATATATATATATATATATATATATATATATAAATATATATATATAAATATTACCTACTGGCGGTCGCCAGTAGGTAGTTATAGTTAGGACCTAGTTTCCATAGGAAATCCTCAACATTCTATTTGGATTAACTTTGGCCCCGGTGGATGAATCTTCGCGAATTTCTCAAAGAAGATGGCTCGGTCCGCTGCGGTCCTTCCCTGAAAGTTTGGGGGGGATTCGTTAAGTGGGGGCTGAGATAAAAGGGGGGTCCCAAAACGTGTTTTCTCCATGTTATTTTCCATAGGACGTTTAGACACGGCTACAGCTCGAACGGGTGAATGGATTTATAAGAAATTTGGCAAAACGGTAGAGTCCGGCTCACAGATTATGCTTTTTTTTGAATGGTGTAAATCCGTTCAGTAGTTGCTGAGAAAATTAAAGTTGAAGTCAATTATATATCTATAAGCGCGCACGGGTGCGTGCACTCGTGCGGCTGTGCACGAGCGGATTTTTTTTTTCGCCGTGTGACGTCTGTGAACGTTCGATTCGGAGGAAATCAGGAAGTGTTGACCGCCATTTTGTTAGTGCGAGTGAATATATTGTACATTTCAAAGCGTTGGAACATGGAAAGGGGACAAGGTAGAGATTGTCTGGCCGCGTAGGTTTTCTCAGGGGGTCCAGTAAGGCTCTTGAACGCGAAAAGAATTTTTAATTTTTGGAAAAAAAGATTAGATATAAGGTGGCTCTGAAAAGAGCCCTTGTGTTAATTGAGTTTTTTCTGCATTTATAAGTAAGTACCGATGCAGAGTCTCATGTTACAGAGGAAGATTCTGTTTCCCTCATCCGTGAAATGAACACCATCTCTCCTATATATGCCTTGCATGTTGTAACGCAAGTTGTTGTGGTAAATAGAACCCATGCTATAATCTCTGAGGAAAGCAGAAACAGATTTATTTACATGTTTCCTTGCTTTCTCAATTTGTGCACAATGTTGATTGGACCAATTCCATTTCTGTCTTTGGCATATATTGGAATATACCAAGGCAGTTCGAGGAAAAAGTGTCATCAATTGTCGAAAGGTGTCTTTTAGAAGCATTTCCAGACCTACACCAGTCAATGTGCCTAGATTGTTCCCACCACAGTGCACAATTATAAGGTCTGGTTCTGGGAGATGCATAAACGTTTTCACCAAAGGTATCAATTGGTGACATCTCAATCCTCTCTGGCCAATCCACGTTATCTGCACATTTGGTAAATCAAGGTTGGAAATTCGTCTGTTTGCTGCATATTTTCCACTCCAGTGAATATAGCTGTGTCCTAAAAGCCAAACCTTCATTTTCAAGGTAGATGCACTCGTACTCCGATGGGTTCTGGAAGTGGAATGGTAGTTAGAAGCTGAAAGGCAGGATAAAAAAATGGATGAGGCTTGGTGTGGTTGAAAAAATAAAAATGATTGGTTGATTGTAATACCTCAAGATTGAAGACTACCTTGCATGTTAATGTTTATGTAAAACGAAAAGTACTATTGGGTGTCAAAAAAATGACATGTAACAGAGCTGTGGATAGGCAGGTGTTTCTGGAGGGAAAACAGTCTTCTTAGTTTGATGTAGAACGTTGAGATATGAACTTTTGACCTGTGCCTTCAGCCAGGTGCAGAATGAGGTGTTACCATGGAAACAGCCAGAGAAGGCAGTGGGTGATGGGTGACTTTTATGTGACATTGAAAATATTGTGAGGGACAACCAACTGAAATGTTAATTTGATTTCAAAATTTTGCGGGAAGAAATATGATTGGTTGAAGACACATATATGAGTCTGTATTGACAGGATATCTGTGCCATTGAATGTTGGTTGCAGTGATAGAAGCATTATTCAGAGTTTCGCAAACAAATATCTGTTTTGTGACTGTCACTGTTCTACATCGTACAAAGCATTGGTAAAGGTAAGTCTGTAACTCTTTGCTTTGTCATGTACTGTAAAATGTGGTTTAGCCACTAAAATTGGTTCATTTTCCTCACAGTCTCTGAGTAACCTCATTTTTGGCTGTGATAATGTCTTGTATTTTTAAAACTATTTTTCCATTTCGTTTCTTCACTCTTTATCAACATTATTTGTTTGCAATTATTAGGTTTACATTTTGCATAATAAATTTCAATAAGCTAAATGGTGTTCAGTCATGTTCTTATGTAATCTTTTACTGTTAGTTTTTTAAATTCACTGTGAGTCAGAGACGAAAGTGGAACGAAATTTTGGGGGGGGCAAATTAAAAAAATGTTGTTAGGCGTACTTGATTGTTTAATTAGTAGGCTGAGTAAAGCTGCAGGGGCTTTTAGAAGGGGTAAAATAAATGCAAGGCCTAATTAACATTCAAATGGATGTTTACAGATATGTGAAACGTTCAGGTGCGGCTATGTGTGTATCTGGAATATATATGTTACCTTGGGCTGGTAGACCAGACGGGAGGGGGGTGGGGGCCTGAAGTCCTGTGAATTTAATGGGGGTTGCGCGCCTTTTTTTCACATTCTATCAAGTGTAAATTATAGTTTTGTATATAATTTAGGTGAACAGCAAAAAATGGAATATAAAATGTTTAATATAGACAGTGATTATTTGTGTGATTTTGAAGTGTTTACATATAATGAGAGAAGTTGGTTCTGAGATGAAAAAATGGTATTAGCAGAGACACAGATAATGCAGATAGAGAGAGAAATGGTACATTACATGTGGTACCGTCGTCAAAAAGTGCGAATGCTTAAGGTATTCCTAAACTTTGTGTCAGACGACAAAATTACAGTCTGGTTTGTGGCCGCGGGTGCACTGGTGGGGTGGGGTGAGAGGGGGAGGTGGTCGAGTAAAATAAAATGAAAAATTGTGACCATGAGGTTGTACACAGGTTCGTGTAGTACAAATGTGAAACCGTCGTCAAAAAGTGGTAATGATTAAGATATTCATAAACTTTCTGTCAGACGACAAAATTACAGTGTGGTTTGTGGCCGCGGCCTGCACTGGTGGGGGTGGGGTGAGAGGGGGAGGTGGTTGAGTAAAATAAAATGAAAAGTTGTGACCATGAGGTTGTACACGGGTTCGTGCAGTACATGCCTTCATACATTGAGGAAGCAGACCGAGTATACAAATATCTCTCTCCCTCCTGCCGTTTGACTCCATCTTAATCTCCCTTCTGCTTTTCGTCTCCGTTGCCCTGTGTTATCTTACTGAGTGTGTGTCTGTCTGTGTCTGCCTTCAGTCCGGGCTGAGGAAGTTTGCTGTGCAGGCACACACAGATAGTCGCATCAAAGTACTTGGCAGGTTTTCAAAAAACTATTTATATAATTGAGATGCTTCTTTGAAGCGCTAGTGAATGTCTACTTTCACAATTACTGCTCGGTTGGCTCCACAGAGCAGAGGGTATGTCGTATTTGACTTCTTAGTGCTTTTGCATCTGCACTGTGTTCTCTGGTGGCTGGCGGAGAAGTGTTTGTTATTGTGGAGATGAAAGCGTGATAAGTAGTGAAATACGACATAGCGTCTGGTCTGTAGAAGCGGGGGAGCAGTGATTAAGACTGAGTCAAGCGGAACTGCGGCGGTGCTTGGTAACAGTAATAAATTATTTTCTTACAGAGGTACAACTGTTTGCATGGTCCGCGACCCGCTAAGAAAGGCTTGACGGGCCGTCATAGGCCTGCGGGTTCTAGTATGAGTAAGTCAGGTCGACAAAAGAAAACATGAAGTTAGTACAGCTGAGGTTACGTGGAACACATGAATACTCTTTTAGTATACAATTATTTCAGTTGAGATTATGGATTAAAAGAGAGAACATGTATATTTGAAATGTTTATTCAGAAATGCACTGTTTTCAAGGCAAGTCTCTCATCTAATACGAGTACAGACATTGTAAGAAACAAAGTAATCGGTATAGTCACTAGTACATAGAATACAAACGGTATAGTTGATGTAAAATGAATATGGTATAGCAAAATTAATTGTACACTGTTATGAGGAAGTACATTATATTTTATTAAATCTAAGAAGGTGTCTTGCCTTTCAGTTTAGGAACGATACATGAAAATGCTAGTGGTTAGACATCAGCTCATTAACAATCAGCTCTCTGCATGCGAAGCACTATCAACTTTGTGTTATGCTATTGTGTAAGGGAAAAAAAAGGCGCCAAAAGCGACAAGTTGGCTGGAGGTGCATGTATGTAATCTGTTGGAACGTTCGCAAATTAGTGTTGAGAAGAACTACTGTATTGACATATCTTTTGAAGGTTTCAGTACTCCATCTGAAATACAGCACGAAAAGTAATGGAAATATTAGTGAAAGAACATATTTTTCTCGAATGCATTAAAAATATTTCAGTTCATGGAAAACTAAAGCAGCAGAGGCGTGTGAGGCAGAAATAAGCAGTTCAAAGGAGAAATGGCGTTTACACTTATAAAAAACTCATGCTATCTTTACACAATAATCAGGGCACATGTAGCATATATTACCCAGTTTTGCTCCGAGTATGTTTGAAATAAGATAAGATATGCAACTGAATTGTTGACATTAGAGTTTAATAAAAAGTTAAGTTCGAAATCGAGTAGCTGAGGAAAAAAAATTTAGTCCACATAAAACACAAAAATCTGACCAGCAGGAAATTATAGTGTCCACTGTTAGTAAAGCCAATAGGTCTGTTGATGTAAAAAAAAAATCCAAGAAAACGTGAAAAAGATAGGGAGGCAAAACAAAATGTGGACGTCAATGGCTTGCATAAGACTCATCCTACAATTGTGTAGGCGAAGTAAGCAGCTACCGCTTCTAAAAGGAAGTCACTGTTATGATCCGAAAACATGTCAGCCATCCAATTGAAATGAGGAAAAGAACATACATGGTCTTTAATTACCGGAGCCTCTAGTACCATCAGAGGGCAACTCGGTGTCTTTTCTATGTAGCTGTGTGCCAGGAAATCTTGCGCCGCTGTGAATATATTCCAATGACCCAGAACTCCTTGTATCGCTGCAAAGGCCATAATCCCTCCGTTGGAACAAAGCTGTTCATGATCAATTAACGGATTCATGAGATGATTGTAATTCACTTCCGGAGATACCAAGTTGCAGAGACATAAGTCCAGGGCCCACATGAAATCACAGCTCAGGCAATGAAATACAGGCTGCACACAGGTGAAATAGGAAAATCGAAATAATAATCGATATGACGCACTCAAAGTCGAGAGTGGTAGGATGCCGTAGTAGTCAAGCATCCTCTGGCGAAATAGTTCTAAGTGTTCCGGCTCGTTTGCGAAGACAGGAGGGACATCCATTTTGTAATAAACAAAATAGGAACACAAAAGTCGCAGCAGTGGTAGTACAACAGGAAGTCCAGACAAATAGGTCGCCGACTATGGAGTGCAGAGTAGCAGAATGAGTTCAAATTATTTCTGCAAGAGAAGTCACTAAACCATTGCTTAGTAGTTATAAAAAAACATAGGGCTGCTTTGAAGTGGAGGATGCGTTAAAAATTAAGGGAGTCACCTCAGCAAATTGTAAAGGAAGGTCACTATTTTATAAGGAATGCACTTCTCTGTGAATATTAGCTAAGTGAAAGAGATATGTTTGCGAACAGATGGTAGGGTAACTTGTTTTTGTGACAATAAGGCTGTTGTTCATGTCTTGTGATTCAAGGCCGGAATTTGCGGCCAGATGGAAACATCAAGGTTCCCATGCGGGGGTAGATAAGCTACATTTTTATAGGGAAGCACATGCAGAGTGACTATTACCGCGTAAGCTTTGCCGTTTAAAAAGTCATAGTAATTTTCATTACATGCTAAAAAAAATAACCACTGTTGAAGAATAAAGAAAAAGTCGGCATTATAGCAGGCACTGGTGTATCTTTGAAAAGACATGCAACATTACAGCGCTTCTACTTAAATAAGTCATGTGATTGAAAGTGCCTGCATGTGAACGACTAATTACATGTTTGACTACAGTCATTTCTATAAAGATTTAGGGGCACATTAACATGCTGCGTGCGGCAGTTTTGCTTCACTTGTCACATGTTAAAAGTGATGTTAAAGTGGCGTAAGGGGATTGTAAATCTGCCCAAAGTTTTTTTGCCGTCTCAAAGGCATTTGTAAGTGAAAGGGAGCGATTTCGTTTTATGACTGTAGGAGTTACTGAGCCGCTGGTATCTATTTATGTGAAGAAATTTATAGAATTTAAAGACTGAAAAAACAGGAAAGGTAGACTAATTAATTCGTGCATTAGCCATGTTGCAGTTGCGGCTTCGGATACTAAAAAGGGAAAAGTGTTTAGGCGTTGAATGTGGAACATTGAAAAAAAACGTGTGTTATGGAAAGCAAATGTGGTTTGAAAATGAAATGTAAAGGTTTAAAGCAGGGGTCTCCAAAGCGGTCCTGGAGGGCCAGATCCATGCCAGATTTTAAAAATTACTACATGTATTTTAATGGGGATATCCCAAAAATATGGCATGGATCCGGCCCTTCAGGACCGGTTTGGAGACTCCTGGTTTAAAGAGAGAGGGGAAAATTAAGATAGTTTCAGGGCTTTAAGTTGGCCGGGTCTGTTCGAGTTTCAGCACAGGCAGTTTCTTAAAGGTAGGCTTGCTGTGTATTGGGCTGCACTTTTGAGGCCTGGCGTAGGAAAGCACTTTTTAGTTAAGTTGTGCAGCTATTAATCTGTCTCAAAGGTATTAGTACTTAGTTGCTGTAGGTATGATGTTACGTGTTGTACCATACCTATATGTAAAAAATTAGAGGGCAAAATTTACAGTGTGGTTTGTGGCCGAGAGGTGCAATGGTGGGTGAGAGTTTACAGGGGAAAGTGTTGGGGCTAAAGGGAAAAAAAAGAGTTGTGAGTTAAGATTATGCAGAAGTTCTTGTAACAGATACGTTCTTGCACTAAGTTAGTGGAGTCAGTATACATATATCTGTGTTGTTGTTTTCCTTTTCTCAACATATTGTTTTTGTGCAGTTTACTTTATATATTTTAGTGTGTCTGGCTCGCCCTCTGTATCTCTGTCTACTGTGCAGTTTTTCTCCATGTTGCCTATTCTTTGATTTTTACCGTTGCTGTCTCTCATACATTTTCTCTCAATGCAGTTGTTTTTCTCCCTCACATGGGCCTTTAATTATGAAGGCCTTGCGCCGCTGGTGCATCACTTTTAACATGGGAAAAAGTGACGTATCTGTGGCGCAAGGCTTTCATAAATGAGATGCTTTGTGTCCTATTCTTTTTGTTTCTCTTGGTCTCTTTGTGTTGGTTGTGCTTTTCACTATATTTATTCATTTCTGTGATTGTTTTATTTTTGGCCTGAAAGCATTCTTACCTTCACTGTCCCTTGTGATATCTCTCTCCTTCTTGTGCTCTTTTTGTATGCTTCTCTGTGTCCTGTTCTCAGTCTTCCTCCTAGATTTTCTGTATGGTGGTGTATATCTCTTTTCCTCTTCTTCTCTCCATCTTTCTCTCTCTTCTGTTTTGTTTGTCCATCTCTGTGTTCATTCTGCTCTCTCTCACCCTATTGTAGTGTTTGCCTGCTGTCCTCTCTGTCTCTGTACCTCCTGTCTTTTGTCTTCTTTGTTGTCTGTCTGTTATTTCTACTTTGTGACTTCGTCTGTATGGTCATCTTTTTCTTTATTGTACCTTCCCTTTTTGACTTTTCAGTGGTGGTGTTATTTTTCTGCCTATCTGTTTGTGCTTTGAATGCTAGTCTGTCTCTTTATGTTCCTCTTCCTGCTACTGTCTCTCTCTTTCCTGTAGTCTGTATCTCTCCTGTCCTGTATCTATTTTTACTCTGTATTTGATATTTTATTTTATATTTAGTTATGTTATGTGTTGAATAAACAATTATTGAACTTAGTTAGGCATTAGAATATCTAATGGTAGAGAATCTTAGGGAATTTATCTGGTATGCTTGTTCTTTGCTACAATGGCTCTATGTTGTGTAATAAATATGTCTGTAATATGTTAATTAAATTTCATTATTTCTCTTTTTTATAGTGTTTGGTGCTGAACAGCATAACCTGCCTTCCACTTTGCTGAATTTCAGAAATTATATTCTTTTTTTCAGGTGAGTTGGTATTTTTGAAAGGCAATTTTTTTGGGTGCACATTAAAATAATAAAGAAGATTTTTTAAAATATTTGTAAAGTTTCGGTTTGGACCAAGATTTTATCTTCTATTTCTGCCATGTCTGTATCTGCTTGTACTAGATATGTATTTTGAGATATTTTTCCACTGACAGTTGAAATTATCTTTTTATGGGCCTGCTGCATGTGTTCTTTTTGATGGAGTTCTGGTTTACGTATCATTTGAGTATAATTCTTTCCGGTTTCCATGGAATAATTCTTGCGAAGTGTTCATTATTTTTGAAATCATGCTGTATTATTTTTGGCAGTCTTTTTTCTTCATTTACAGAGGGGTATTATGATATGGCTCTTGGTGTGATGGGCATCTTTCCTGCATATCTCTGACTGTACTATCTATAGGCACTGTTTTACATATATTTGCAGAGCTTAATTATGATGTGGTTCTTCATGGTTAGCATGAAATTTTGTATATGCTATGAAATTCACATGCTGAGTATGCTGTTCAAACATAAAAGCAACTGTCTATGTGGGAAGTAGTAATCTGTTAAGTGAATGTTATGGTTTGTAGAATGTGAGCTTTCCCTTCAGAGTGTATATAGTTTGAATAGCACTTTGTAGTGGTGAACTCAGAAAATGGATCTCTAAAAATTAATTATAAAGTTTATCAATATTTCTGATATCTAGAAAATCTAAAAACAAATTTTACAGTAAAATGTGTTAATGTTTAGGGTTATACTGTCAATTTGTTTTCAAAAGAAGAGGAAGGTGCTATCTTAATATATGTAGTTAATAAGTTAGTAATTATAAAAATATATGTAGTTTAAAAATTAGTATAGGTACTTTTAAGTTATATATTTATGAAAAAGATATATTTTAGTCTTTATATTTTTTTAAAAGGATACAGAAGATCGAACAGTAAATAGAGATGGAGAATTGTTCTCAACAAAAAGAAATTCATTTTGAAATTATTAATGAACTGATGGACGAGTTATTAGAAGCAGTGTTTCAGGAGGAAATAAAAAATGAAAATGATGACTTTATGGACATTTAATTGGACTCTGCTTACTTAGAGATGATGGAAGGGGATGAGGAGTATTTTGAAGATGAGGACTATGAATTACAAGAAGTACCTGATGACGTTATGCTTGAAGTTCTTTTAAATTATGAACTTTTAAAAGAATAAAATTAATTTTGATAGTAAAGCATTCTTGAAGACAGTTTTCTTGTCCCATTTGTCGTTCATCTGCTTTATGAGAGTGACAAGACATGTTCTCATGAAGTGTAGAAGAGATTATAGTAAAAAAGATTAAAGCACTAGGATGACCGATAGTTCTTGAAAAAAGTGTACTGTTTGTATGCTTTAAAAAATAGAATTAGAAAATACGTCTATAATGTTAACACAGCTATGGACTGTCATAAATTTAGAACCAACATTCACTACAGGATTTCCTATTCTGTTCAGAGACTGTTTCTTTGTCTTTATTCTACTTAGAAAATGAATCTGTGGTTTTAATTTGTATGTTATATGCTATTAGCCAACTATAATATTTGTTATGTTTGTGTTTTGCAGATTGTCATTTTCATCAGAAACGTAAATTACTATGCCAGCCAGAAGTGAAAAAAGAAAGCTCTATAAACGGACATGCAATTTGAAGAAGAAAGAAATTCAAGAATTATCAAAACAACAAAGGACGGATAAAAAGAAGAGTGCTCCTGGTAAGAAAACCAAAGCTTTTTTAAGAAGATTATGTCAAAGGAAAAGTGTTATCGATAACGTTCAAAAGGAAAAAGAGTTATCAGTATCTAGAAGGAGAAATGGAACAAAACATAAAAATGTTTCTGGAATCAGCAGAGAGGAAAATGTTTCTAGTAAAACTCGGACGAATCAGTTTACTGAAATCAGGAAGCGTATGTTTTATAACAGAGTAGTTTCGAATTTATTAAAAAAGGAGAAAGTTTGTAAAAGAAGATCTGCTTTTTATAAGAAGAAAGAACATATAGAGGGTGTTGTTCAGCGCGCGTTTGAGACAAAAAGAAAATTATTTATTTTAGTACTTAATAGAATAAATACACTAAATAAGGCAATCCGAGTTTTAAAAGCTAAAAGTTAATGGAAGAGACACATAAATAGAAGTAATTTTTGTAAAGTGTTTTCTGGGAAGTGGATGCATACTTCAACTTCTGAGCCATTTTTTAATGAAGAGAGTTACTTTCAAAGTAACGATTTGTTGCATGCAGTTGACACCAGTGGTCGAGCATATGAGGTGAAGGATGGTTGTGCAATTCAGAAAGAGAAAATTGTGGTTAGAAATGCAGAAGAGGTGATGGCTGGAGAAGATTTAGAGGGACTTCCTAATGTTCCTGTTTACAGTTGGAATTGTAGTAGCATTTGTAGTGTACGACAGGATTCAATTGATTTCTTTCGCAATTTCTTACGTAAGTACACTAAGGAAAGTCTTAAAAAAAAATTGTAATGTTACAAGAATTAGATCATTGCAGAGTGCGAGAAAAAATAGGTCTACAAGGCCATTCTCTGGCTTGTCTTTCTAAAAAAATATGCCAGAGTGTGTTTCATCACTTCAGGATATTAGCAGTACATCATACCAAAATGAGAAAATTAGTGAGAAAGTTGTATTATGCAAAAAGTCCAGCACTTAAACTTAAACAGTTAAATAGTGCTCTTTTGCATGGATGTGAATTAGATGTTAAGAAGATTTGTGGAGAAATTGAGGTAAGTTATTTTGGTCCAGAGGAAGATAATGCAGAAACTGATATAATTATAGTAGGAAATGTGTTAGAAATGTTGGAAATTTTAATATTGAAAATTTTGAACAGGAAATAACAAAGTTTAAGGTCATTGCAGGTGAGAAACCAAATTTTCCTTGTGTGTGTTGTCGACGCATTCATTACAAAAGTCAAACTAGGTTAGTTGATTTATATTTAAAAAGTGAAGATGAAAGTAATAGTCAATGGAAAGATTTTGCAACTTATTTGTTGGTGGAAAACTATTTTGATTTGGGTTTTGAGCAACGTATTTGTAAATATTGTTATAATAAATTAAATGAAAATAGAATGCCTGCTAGAGCTGTACATAATAATCTTGAGTTGATAAATATTCCATGTGAACTGAAGGATTTAAATACTTATGAGACTATTCTGATTCAATGTGTACATCCTTTTCAGGCTATTGTTCGTATGGAGCCTAAGACTGGCAAATTAAATCCTTCAGATTTACAAAGAGGATTAAAGGGTAGAATTGTATATTTGCCACTTGATTTAAAATAAAAAATATGGAAACAATTGGTGTTGAAAATGTAGAAGAGGAACCTCTAGTTATTCTAGTTAATGGTGTACCTACAAAGAGTAAGAACATCTGGCAAGATTTAGTGGATGTTAGAAAAGTCAAAAAGGCAACGTTGTATTTAGTCCAAAATAATAAGTACTATAAAGATGTATACGTAGAAGAAGAAGAAGTAAGTGAAGAAGAGGACAATGATTTGTCTATTGGACAAATTGAAAAAGTTGACTTATCCAGAAGTGAAGACATTTATGAGCATTACAGTGTTCATCCACTGCATTCCAAAGAAGCAATAGGGAATGCTATTGAATTATTTCAAATGAAAAAAGCAAAAGGAAATCCTATTAGCGCATGGGAAGGAAGTTTGGAATGTCGTTGTTTTCCACAGTTGTTCCCTACAGGTGAAGGTACACGATATGATGATCGACCTATGCAGATTCCTGCATCTGAGTACCGGACAACAAGATTATATGCAGAAGATCCGAGGTTTCGCCAATGCATTCCATATTTGTTTCATCTTCTGTTTGAGAGTGACTTATCTGGTCTGTCTTATGCAGTAAACCATATCTTAAAAAGTGGAGTTCATCTGCAAAATATTTCAGCAAAGGAATTTATGGATAACGTGCAACAGAAAGATAGTGTTTTGGATTCACACCTAATTAATTTAATGGCTTGTCAGCGTGGTACTAATGAGTATTGGTACAGTCGTCATGGAGATTTGAAGTGAATGCTTAGAAACTTGATTTGAAGCTATGATGTCTTTTATTACAAACAAGAAAAATTCGCCTCTTGGTGAAGTACTGGATTTCTTTTGGAGAAAAGAATATCAAGCAAGAGGTGCTCCTCATATTCATATGCTGTTATGGATCAAGGATGCTCCTAAATTTGGAACAGACTCGGATGAGACTGTACTGTCTTTTATTGAACAGTATGCCACTTGTGACATACCTAATAGTACAACTGATAAGGACTTAAGAGGAAAAGTGTTACGCTTTCAAAGTCATCGTTGTGGAAAATATTGTCGGCGAAAATTAAAATCAAAGAGTAAATTCTACACCAAATGTTGTTTTGGATTTGCACGACCGGTACTTTCAAAAGGAAGAGTCAACAATTTGATGTCATCTTTGCGACATAACATCAGAAGAAGGTCACCTAAAAATACGTACAATTTAAGAAGAGGTGAAGAATCCAAATATATAAATGACTTTAACGCAGTCATTTTGTCCATGTGGAATGCTAACATGGACATACAATATGTTGCAGACAACTCTATTGCTGTGGCTCGATATGTAACGTCTTACATCACGAAATCTGAAAAGACGGAACTGAAGGAGATGTGGGAAGACATTTCTCATGAAAAGAGCCTAAGCAAGAAATTGTATACGTACAGTTTGAAGATGTTGTCTCATCGAGAAATTGGAGCATATGAATGTTGTGATCGGTTATCATCAGAAAGTCTTTATGCAAAATCAAGGACTATTCTCTGGGTGAGTTTGGGTCTTGCAGAAACACGAAACCGTGTTCTGAAACCTGTGCAAGAAATTGAATATTTAGCCCAGAAAGAACCAAATAGTACAGACATTCTGAAAACAAATATGTTGGATACATACTATCCAAATAGAAGTACTCTGCTTGAAAATATTTGTCTGTATGAAATACTTCAAAACTACACTTTTAAATGGAATATTACAGAGAATATTGATAAAGGTGGACACGCTGTAATTGGACATGAAGGAGGTCTGGTGAAACAAAGAAAAGGACACTTGATTAATCATCAAAAACAGTTGCGATATACCTGACAAAAGAGAATTTTACTATTTTGCTCTTTTGCAACTCTTTAAACCATGGCGTACAGAAGAGGAACTACTTGGTGACTTTGATAGTTATGAAGATTCATTCAACGCATCTAAAAGTAGTATCGAATGTCCTGTTTTTAGTAATTATCTCCAAATGTTGAATGATGAAATAGAGCAAGAAGCAACAATTGCAGCGGAGATTGCTAGAGATAGTTCACAAGGTAGTCAAAGTTCGGCTTCATTAAGTCAAGATCCACTGGGACAACCAATTACCCAAAATGAAGCAGCCACTGCCATGGATGAGGTGGAAAGAGCAATCCAGCAAGGTCAAGAGGAAGTAATAAACTTAGAAGAATTAAAGAAGCAATTTAATCTTGAGCAAAGACAGATATATGATGAAGTGACAGAGCACATTGAGCATGGCTTTCATCATGAGAAAAAAGATTGCTCATGTATGTCATTTGAACCTATTCGACTATATGTAAGTGGAGAAGCTGGAACTGGTAAAAGTTTCCTAATTAAAGGAATGACTACATATCTACAGCAAAGAACTCACTCAACACTGTTGTGTGTTGTTACTGCTCCAACTGGATTGGCAGCACATAATATTAAAGGTATTACTTTACATCGTTTACTGATGCTGCCAGTTGAACATGAAAATAAATTACAATATCACAAGCTATCTGGAGAAGCGTGTTTTGAAGTTTCTAGAGTACTTAAAAAAATGAAACTTCTTATTATTGATGAGGTAAGCATGGTATCCAATTTAATGCTTGCTTTTGTGCATTTAAGAATGCAACAGATACTTAAGACAGAGTATGATGTGTTATTTGGAGGTAAACATGTCATAGTTTTTGGAGATCTACCGCAGCTAACTCCTGTGAAAGGACAACCTATATTTGAAACTGTTACGCATGAGGAGACCAGAAAGTGCCTGGTCAGTATTGGAAATGTTAATATATGGTCACATTTCAAATATACTGAACTGATTCAAAATATGCGACACTAAGGATATAGCGACATATAGGATACTAAATATGGAAATATTCTTCAAGATATAAGGATTGGAAAACTAACTGAAGATGCGAAAGACACTCTACGAATGCGATTACTTTCCAAGCTGTTTCCTAAGGAAGATAATGTACCTGAGAAAATATATAGTAAAGAGGTAGCAGATAAGTCAGTCATATGCTTGATGCCAACTCTCAAAGAATGTTCAGTTTTTAATGAGAAAATGTTGAATTTAGAAAATCAAGAAATTAAGAAACTAGAAGCTAAAGATCGAATAGAGCATGAAGGTAGTACTATTGTTTTGTCTGAAAAGTTGAAGTTAAAATTGGATTCTCTTCAGAAATCTATATCTAAAACTGCTGGCTTAGAGAAAAATCTGTATGTATGTTTAAATTGTCGGATAATTTTACGGGGAAATTTACATGTAGAAAGAAGATTGGTAAATGGAGCAATGGGTAATGTTGTTGGTTTTGTCAATTACTCAAATAGAGATGAGATTGAATTTTTAAGAATAAAATTTGATGAAATTGAGGAAGTTCAACAAATTAGTCGCTGTTCAACTCGTTTTTTGCTTGTGAAAGACTTATATGTCCGTCGGAAGCAATTTCCAATTTGTTTGGCATATGCAGTGACTATTCACAAATCTCAAGGTTTAAGTGTAGATTGTGCTTTGGTAAATATTGGAAGCACTGTATTCAAAGATGGTATGGCGTATGTTGCTTTATCTCGAGTTAGAACTTTATGTGGACTAATTGATTTTGATGAGACAAAGATTAGTGCAGATTTAAATTGTGTGAAGGAGTATAATAGGTTAAGAAGAGAATATGCTCCAAGTTTACCTCAATATCCTTTAATTGAAAGGCGTATGGTTGGTGAGAAAAGGAGAAATGAGGAAAAATGTACCGAAGTAGTCGAGAAACGAAGAAAAAAAGATGTAGCTGTCGTTGGTAGGCGTAAGACAAAGGTTAGTATTGAAGAGATTGTTGGATTTAAGTTTGAAAACAGGTCTGGTGTCAACTGCTATTCAAATGTAGTAGTTAATGTTGTTTTTTTTTCTAAAAAATGTTAAGCAACAGATTGCACAAAATCGGGAGCAAACATTTTGTTCTTCATTACATTCTGTATTTGAAAAATGTAGCAGTGGTGATAGTGAAGTAGCAAGTGTTTCATAACTAAGGAATGTTTTAGACATATGTGCAGGACTAAATCAATTTTCTCAGAATATTCAGCAAGATTGTCAGGAATTTATTATGTATATGTTTACAGTTTTGGAAGATGAAGGTGTAGATATTGATAGTCTTTTTGGCCTTTCTTATAAATGGGAACATAAGTGTGATAATTGCTCATTTTCAAGTATTACTAATATACACAGTAAAAGATTTATATATTTAACATTACCAGACTGTAAAGAAGTGTCTTTTAATGAACTAGTTAAAAATGCGCATCAGAACATGGTCTGTTCTCAATGCAAGTCTGAAATGTTATCAACTTTATTTATCTACAGAAATGGAGAATATGTAATTTTAATGTTTCAACGATGCAGAGCTGATGGGAGTAAATTGTCAACTTTAATTAAAAATTTTGTGGCTTCTCAAGTATCTATTTCTAGAAGAACATTTGTAACTGTAGCCATTATTTTTCATGAAGGGCCTTCAACATCATCAGGACATAACACAGCTTATTTGAAGTGTGCAACAGGCTGGACGCTTTGCAATGATAGTCAATTGATTTTTAAGAAACGTTTGCCTTTTGACTTAACTAACTCTTATCTGCTATTTTTGCAACCCAAATTTCAGTAAAATGACTTGGTGTAGGAAGATTAATACTGTAAAGATATGAAACTCTGTTGTTTAGAAATATCATGTGACTGAGGGTGTGCAAATCTAGAAATGAAATTTGTATTTGACATAGTGAAAGCATCAGGTACAAGTTTACTTAATGTTTGATGGTACAGAACACGTTACAAATTTTTAACTGGAAAGATTCAGAAAAGAATAGATAAGACTAAGATTAAGAAATTTCAGAAAATAACTACTTAACTCATACTATTTGGCCACGCGGAAAAATATGAGACAAGAAAATAAGTACTTCAGATAATTATTTTAGAACATATATGGACACAAGTTTTTTGAGAGGTATTTAAAAGATAACGAGTTAACTTATACCACTTGGCCACGCGGAAAGGTATGAGAGAAGAAAATGTGTACTTAAGATAGATTTTTAAAGAAGATACTTGCACGGGGCTTTGTTGAGATGTATTTAAAAATAGGTGGTATAGTTTAATTAGTTTGTAACTGTGGAAGATGTACTGTGCTTACTCAAGAAATTGCGAATTAGAGAAAAACATTTAAGACATGTTTTTTCAGGTATTTATATTATGTATGGAGATCTTGTATGGGTTTTTTAAACACAATCATTTTGATTGTGGTTTTTTTTCCCCCGCTGTTACATGATGATTAATATTGAAATCACTGTTTATAGTGAAAATCAATGTATTCTGAGGACAGCAAAAATAAACCATGTAATATGTTGTTTAAGTTATTTTGTTACATTGGATTTAGAAATATGTATTATAACAGATTTTTTTACTGTCTCCATCAGATATTACATTTATAAGGTAAGTACAACTAATAACATCCGAGAGTTTTGTCTGCCTCTCTCTTATCCTTATTGTTTTGATCTCCTTCCTTTCTCAGTACTGTTTAGTCACACTTATTCCGTTTAACTCATTCATATTTTGTGTTGTTTAATTTTTTTCCTGTTTCTGTAACATCTTTTCTGTCACTTTCTTATTCAGTCTATCTATCTCTTCAGTTTGTTTCTACTGCTGTCTTATGGTGACTCACCTTTATTGACCTTGCATCACCTTTGTTTCTAGAATCTTAATTTGTTTGTCTTACTGTATCTAATATTTGTTCCCTTACTTTGCTTTCATTAATTATGCTCAATTCTTACACTTAAATGTAAAGGGCCTCATTTATGAAAGCCTTGCGCCACCGATGCACCAATTTTTGCCATGTTAAAAGTGACGCATGGGCGGCGCAAAGCCTTCATGAATAAGGCCCCTACTTTACTTCTCTTACCCTACTTTATTTCTATTTATATGTGTCTTGCAGTGCTTGTCTATTTGTACTCCGTTTACTTTCTGTTACTCACCCTTTTTCACTCTGTTTCTCTTACTGTTTTTCCTTTATTTTATTTATCTCCTTAAGATATTCCTGTACTCTTACTGTGTTTCTTTAAGAGACTGTTTACTTCGTGTACTATCACTGATCATACTTTTATTTTCTCTTACTTTCGTTTAGACACTCATTCCTTCAGTGCTTTTATCTCTTTCAATTAATTATGTTAGTTATTGATTTATATACTAGACATTCTGTCTCTGTATCTTTCTCTCTTCCTTGGTCTTTTTTTCTTTTCCTTTGTTTCATTCACTCCTACTTTTTTTTGTTTTATGAAATGTACATTATAATCTTATTTTTACTTTTCTTCCACAGATACTATGTTTTTAAAAAAAAATTGCTTTTACTTTGTTACTATTTCTTAGGTAAGTTTAAAAAAATAAAGAAACTTTTCCATGACTGTGTCATTTCTTTGTGTATCCTGGTTATACCAGTGTCATGTTTAATATAAGCACTTCAACACAGGATTTGGTGCATGGTCATAAGGAGTGCCTTAAAAGTGATTTAATGAAATCAGCGACATTTCACTGAGTGAGTTCAGCAACACTGATATATGAAAACATTGGTGGTAAATGATATTAAATGTTAAATGGTGTTCTTTCCAGGACTTTAACTCCTTTGCTGCGGTGGCAATTCCGCCTCAGCATTAGGGGGACGGGGGGCTGAGTGGCGCTCGCATGCTCATGATGGAGCCACTCCTTCACGAGCCGCGGTTGAGCTGTGCTCATGACAGAGCGGTTCCGTCATGGCCCCGCTCAGTCAATAGAATGCGCCGCGCAGGCACAAAGTCAGTGCTGCGCAAGCACAGCGGCAGGGCCATGACAGAACCGCTCCGTCATGAGGACAGTTCAGGCGATGCTCATGACGGAGCGGCTCTGTCATGAGCATGGGAGGAGTTAAGAGGTGTTAAAAAAACTGGGTGTTCTCTTCAAAGAGAGTGTTGGTTGTAATTTAGAGGGCACTTTAAAACACATACGGGGCAGGTTTATGATGCCTTTGCGTCTCTTTGCGCCACAATTCCGTCACTTTATTTGATGCAATGACGGTGCAAATAATGCGCCATATTTACAACGTGATGTATCTAGGAGATACGTTATGTTGTAAAGCCCTGCACCATAAGGAAGTGTTCCTGTGCAGGGGGGGGGGGGGCGTTCCTGTGCAGGAACTCCTTCTGAAAGTGGCTGACTGAAATCTATGAGATTTTACTGAGTCACTTTCAGGCCAATGCTGCCTCAAAACCCTGTATGTGCTTCAAGCAGGCGTAGGTCTTGACGCAGCATTGTGAATATGGGGCACCCCCGAGCCTTGCTGGAGCTGCGTCACACTTGCGACGCAACTCTAGCAATGTACCACCTTTCCGGCACAGATGCGTTACGCATCTGTGCTGTTTTTGCACCATGGTGCGCCACATTATAAATGTAGCGCACCATGGGTGGCGGAGCAGTGGCGCACTGTGGCGCACATTAACTGGTGCATCCCTGGAGAAGCGCCAGTTAACATAAATCTGCCCCATAGGTTAAAAATCTGCGTTTAGCAGAGTGTTGGGCCTCTGTAGTGTTATGTTTTTTCTGTCATTCTATGTAGATATGTAATATTGCAAGTTTTTTGTCAGGAAAAAGAAGCCATGACTATTGGCTTTGCGAATGATTGCAAGATTCTTAAAATAAAAAAGCAGCAACCATGGCATTGTTCAATATAGTATTGTAAATACTTAGGTTCAAGAATGATGAGAGAGTAAAAGAAGGTTAATCTGATCTTTTAAACTTATTCACAGGCTTCTTTAAAGGAAGTGTTCTATATGATTGTAGCGTGGGTGTTTCACTTTTTTATATCTAACACAATCCATTCTGTATGCTGTAGCAGGAGGAGTACTACATACTTGAATATCCTTCAGTGCTTATTTTCATTTACTAAGTGGTAATGAGACAGACACAGAACTTCAATGGGCGGGAGGGGCTGCTCCTGTGCTCCTGGAGGACTGTGAGGCCGCTGCAGCAGTGGGAGTGAGGCCTCTCAGAGGGGAGAAGCGCAGCTCCTTTTGATGGCCACAATTGCAGATAACAGGGTATGGACGTCCGTGGAATTTATGGACGGTTAGTCAGTCTACAGTGTGCGCGGCGCCCCTGGCATCTTATTGCGGCGCACAGGGGAGCCGTGGTGCATAGTTTGAGAATCAGAGACTTAGGAGATAAACCTTCATAATAGCAAGACTCCTAAGCGATAAAAATCGGCGCTGCTCGGCGTTGTAAATATCAACGGTATGGGCGGAATTTTCCACGGTGTTAGTGCTTTAATATCAATGGGAACACATATGTGATAGTAAATGCTGTAACAGCAGCGGTACTTAACATTATGGCGTGAAAACAAACGTTGTTTTCACACAGTAATGTGTGCCTTGTAATTAGGGGACGGGGTGGATTTAGTTTTATTTTCCACACTCTTGTGTTAACGCTGCCGAATGCTTGATTAGAGCAGGCTTTAACAGTCTGCGATAAACAAGTTTATTCCACCTCTTTTTCTCGCAACGCCTTTTTTAGTGATAGGGTGTTTTCTCCTCCAACCACATTTTGCATGTGGTTCGACCTACGCCCACTTTGCATATCATTAAGTTACTGTGCGCAACATATGCAAAGTGGTCTTACGGCAGGCGATGTAATGCCGTTTTCAAAAAGGTGCAGCAGAATATTTTCAAGGATAGGTAAAACATTAACGCCGCTTTTATCAGCAGAAAACTGCAGATATAGCGGCGATAACGACGTTGATTATATGCTCTATGAATTGCAATCGAATCTAATGTTAGATGTAAAGACAACTAACGTAGGTTTCAGTTGCAATTCATAGATCATATTATGAAGGCTATTATCGTCGTTTTATCGGTAGTGTCCTGTCGATGAAACCGACGATAATGTATTACGTCTCCTTCATAATATGCCTAAAGTATTGTCGCTTTTTTGCATAATTGTCCTGAAAAAAAAGCGTCGATACTTCAGCTTGTGAATAGAGCTCTTTTTGGTACAATGAGTTAGTTCTGAAAAGAACTTTTTTTTTTAACAAGTGTTATATTGTTTTTGATTTTTACAGCTTGCACCGAAATTTTTAACTGTAAAACTGTGACACAGGATCAAATTGAATTGAAAAAAATTATCTTCTGTCGGAGCATTTGTGATTATCAATTTTCATTTTAATAAGAATGAGGCTCTGTTCTCTGTACAGAAGAAGTTCTCCACACTCGTTGCATTTCATATGCACCTTTGAGAAAAATGGTCTCAAGCCCATCTCTGCACTGGATGGAGATACAGGTCGTCGACCAGAAGATGTGCTGGCCACCTCTGATGGTAGTTGCGTGGCCAGAGCAATTGTCGATGCCTGTGCAAATTGCACAGGGTGCACTTGTCTCACATGCCTCATCATGGTATGTATGGAAAAGGAATACTTTTTCGACTGATTTCCTCTTGAAAGAACTGCGTCACATATTGTGCAAGTTACTTTTGGCGCATTCACTTTTTTTTGATCCTTAGGATAAGTGAAAAATTGCCAGATGAAAGATTCTTTCTTTTTTCTTAAAGGTAGTCAATCATTTTCTTCAGATTCGGAAGATGAATTCTGGGCGGCAGCCATTTCACCAAAGTCTTCGGAAAGATGTAAAACGTTGTTCTCCCTTGAGAGTACAAAAGATAGTGAGGAAAGTGGGTGGAGTGGTCCGTGAAATTTCCAGAATAGAAACTACTAAGAACCAATTGGAAGTGTTGTTTTCGAGTCACATGACTTCACATACGCGCATTAGAACGTGTACGTGCTGAGAGAGGGAAGTGGGTGGGATCTGTGAAAATTCCAGAACAGAAACTACTAAGAAGCAATTGCAAATGTTGTTTTCAAGTCACATGACTTCACATGCGCGTATGAGGACGTGTACGCGGTGACAGTATCTGGTCACGTACGTCATTTGGAAGTAGCGGTCTAATTCACTGAAGTTTCAAAACGTGAAAAGGAGTAAACCTAAACACATCCTGATTTTGTACATCTTCTGAGGGGGATTCAAGCACACAATTGTTAAAGTATAAAACCTTTTATGTTTTTGAAAAAATACCGGGGTGTGTGCATCCAGTCACGCACGAAAGTTTAAAAAGACGTTCGGCTCCATTTACTGAAAAGTTTCATGACAATAAAAAAGAAGCCTAGGTACAGTCTCTTTGACGTACTATAACTTCTTTGAGGGGTCTATGAAGAAACTCAATGAGTTGGAATTGCAATGTTTTCTCGAAATATATATGAGGGTGCGCGCACCCGGTCCCGCAGGAAAGTTTCGAAAGGCGATCTCCATTTACTGACAAATTTCAATACGTTCAAAATAAGGCAAGGTGCAGAGGGTGCGCGCACCCGGTCGCGCAAGAAAGTTTACAAAGGCGATCTCCATTTACTTACAAATTTCAATACGTTCAAAATAAGGCAAGGTAGAGACTTTCTAATCCACTAGCGCTTTACAAGGAGTCTCTATACAAGTCTGACAGTCAAGAAAACTGTTTCTTTCCGAAAAAAATATTTGCAGAAATTCATTGACAAAACTATAGGTTGCATTCACGATATAGTTCAAAATTAGCATTTAAAAAACCTATGAAATTCACTGAAAAAAACATAGGTTTTAAACCGGTTATAGTTAGGAAGTAGCATTCAAAAAACCTATGAAATTCACTGAAAAAACCATAGGTTTTAAACCTGTTATAGTTAGGAAGTAGCATTCAAAAAACCTATGAAATTCACTGAAAATACCATAGGTTTTACACACGTTATAGTTAGGAAGTAGCATTTACAAAACCTATGAAATTCACTGAAAAAACAATAGGTTTGACACATGTTCTAGTTAACTGGACATTTTACTCATATAAAACCAATGAAATTCCCCCGTTATAGTTACTTCAGCTAACTATAACTCGCGCGCCCGCAATGCACTGCTGATGATGTCACACATCACATCACTCATGACCTCATCTATTAAATGGGTTAGTTTTGAAAATTACATATATTTTATATATGTAGATCTGAAAGTTGGTTGAACAAAAATTTAGTATGTAAGTGTATAAACGGTTGCTTTTTTGGTGAAAAATAGATTCTATAACTGACTGATTAAATAGATCTTATGAGTACATGGGTTACTGAGTAATATTTAAATATATACATATCTGTGTCAGTCTATCAGTTTCTATTTTAGTGGCTGAATGTGTTGATGAGTAGCTATATCACTGATACATTATATCTATATAGGTTATTGTTTCTTTATTATTACCAAGAGTGTCTCAGTGTCTAAGTGTTAATATGCTACATTAGGAGATTTTACATATTGCATACATGCAAGAATCAGTGACATACTATTCCAATATGTTGTAGGCAGCATATGTGAGATGTTAGATGTTATCAGTGATGTCAAGAGTGATGTCACTGACTATGTGATGAGTGATGTAATATGTAACATAATCATCAGTGCATTGCGGGCGCGCGAGTTATAGTTAGCTGAAGTAACTAGAACGGGGGAATTTCATTGGTTTTATATGAGTAAAATGTCCAGTTAACTATAACATGTGTCAAACCTATGGTTTTTTCAGTGAATTTCATAGGTTTTGTAAATGCTACTTCCTAACTATAACAGGTTTAAAACCTATGGTTTTTTCAGTGTATATATATATATATATATATATATATATATATATATATATAAAGATGCATGCATTTAAATGTTGGCTATTCAGTATGGTTTTAGTCTTGTGTATCCCCTCTAAGAACGGAAAGTTCCACAGTTTTGGGCTGTGAGCAAAAAGAATATTGCATGTGGACTGGTTTGTCTTGACCTTGGTGAGATAACAGTTTTTCTCTCTGACAGCTTTGTGAAGGGAGGGCTAGCTAGAGCGAGTACAGGGAGCAGAGACGTCTCTGCTTGTTATGATTGGCAATGGACCAACTTTTGTCCGCAGAAGCTTTTGTGAAGGAGGGGGACTGAAGGAGCGAGTGAAGAGTGAAGCAAGCTGCCCCAGCCCTTCTGACTGTGTAAGAAAAAGTTAGATTTTACCCAAATAAACTTAGAGGATATAGTGCAGGTAGTATTCTTAAACTATTCCCCAGATCTAGAGGAGAGACAGAAATGAAAATATTGGACTTTTAGAAATATTTTTTAAAAAATTTGCTTTTGAATTGGAGTTTTTTTGCAAGTCAAGTGATACTTGTTTATCGTTTCAGATTGCGTTGCCGGGGTGCGAGTGACGCCTGCCTCCCCCCCCTGTGTGTGAAGGCCCCACCCCCCAAACCCGTCCCCAAGCCAGGAGCCAGACCGGACGGTGGAAGGTGATGTCCTGTGGCTGATGGCTGACTGTAGTTCATTATCTATGGCTGACCGGATCGGATGGGGTTCTTCCTTGTCGAGGGGATACAGATTTATTTTATTTATTTAGATGACTTGTAAAGCGCATGACTCACCCCACATGGGGTATCTCCGCGCTAGAGAATGTGGAAGCGTAATTTGATGGCTTAAAACAGGAAGGTCTTCAGGTTCTTTCTAAAGCTTAGGTAATTGTGGTTGAGTCGCAGTGTCTCGGGAAGCTGATTCCACATTTTGGGTCCCAAGTGGGAAAAAGCTTTCCCTCCCCACTTTGTTTTTTTAAAGCGGGGTATCACCAGGAGGCCTTTGCCTTCAGACCGTAGTTTCCGTGCTGGGGCGTATGTGATTAGCTTGTTGGCTAGATATGTTGGGCCCAGCTGGTGTAGGCCTTTGGAAACTAAACAGCATACTTTAAAGTGGACACGTTTACGTATGGGGAGCCAATCGAGCTTGTGTAGAAGGGGAATGGATGGGGAGCGACGAGGGGAGTTTGTAATCAAACGAGTTGCTGTGTTCTGAACCACCTGGAGAGTCTGTAAAGCAGAATCTTTGGCCGATATAAAGAGGGCATTGCTAAAATCCAGACGGCTGAGTACCAGAGCGTGTATAAGGGTCTTACGGGTGGAAAGGGGAAGAAAATGAAAGACCTTCCGCAAAAGGCATGGAAACAAGAGCGTTTAGTTGATGTTATATGCTCGTCCATGTTTAACTTGCTGTCTACCAGTACCCCTAAGTTCTTTACTACTGCTTTGGGGGTAGGGGCAGTTCCTAGTTCCTGTGGCCACCAGCTAGGGGACCAGCTTATGACTGCCTCTGTGAATAGCATAATCTCAGTTTTGCTCACATTGAGCTGCAGGAAATTCTGACTCATCCAGGCCGTGATCTTGGTCATGCCCTTAGAGAAGATCTCTTGGATGTTAGGCGTGTCTGCGTCGTAGGCCAAAAGCAGTTGCGTGTCATCTGCGTAGGAGATCGGGATAAACCCGATCTCCTTAAGCAGAGAAGCTAGAGGGGCAATGTAAACATTAAAAAGGGTGGGACTGAGACATGAGCCCTGGGGAACTCCTTTGGTGACAGAAATGGTCCTAGCTCTAAATGTGCCGAGGTTCACCGTTTGGGATCGATCTTTAAGAAAGTCTGTTACCCACTCCAAGGCCCTGTCCTGGATACCTATGGAGTTCAATCTCTCTAATAGAATGTGATGTGAGATAGTATCAAAGGCGGCGGATAGGTCGAGCAGCGTCAAAATTACTGCTCGACCTCCATCCGCCTGCATTCTGATATCAATTACGTTGACCAAGGCAGACTCCGTACTATGATGGGGGCGGAAGCCTGATTGGGAGTGGTCCAAGCAATTGTGAGTTTCAACATAGGATGAGAGATGTTTATTTATATGCTTTTCTAACAGTTTGCTATATGTTGGGAGCAGAGATATGGGCCGGTAATTAGTAATTACATCTGGTGGGAGTTTGGGATTTTTCTTAATGGGCATGATCTGGGCGTCTTTCCATTCTTTTGGAAGTTTGGCCTCTGTGATTGATTTATTGAAGACGGCTTTGAGGGGTCCTGCCAATTCTAGGGCAAGAGTGGTTACCATTTTTGCCGGGATAAGATCTTTGGGGGAACCTGACTTGGCCGATTTAAGAAGAATTTCAATTTCATCTAGGGTAAGCAGGGGAAACATTTTTAGGGATGGTTGGGAAGGTGAGCCTATACCAGTACGTGATATCTTTATATCTGGCTCTAGTGGGCTGGAGGATGGAAATTTAGAATAAATATCTTCTATCTTCTGAGTTAGATGATTAGCTATGTTATCACAGAGTACTTGGGAGGGCTCTTCTTTGGGGTTACAGGCTTTGGGGTTGGGGAACGAGTTAAGAATCCGGAAAAGCGTTTTAGCGGTATTGTCCTCATGCTCTAGTTGTAATACTATATGCATTTTCCTGGTGTTTCTAAGATTCTTATGATATGTTTTCAACATCCCTTTGAAGTTGTCCTTGTCTAATTGCGTTTTGGAGCAGATGAAGACAGATGTCGGGGAGCTGTGACCCTACACAGATGGACTGCTTCTTTCCAAGCGAAGAAGGGATCAGAAAAGTGTGCTGCAATTGGAACTGTCCCCTTCAAGTGAGGCTGACTTTGAAAGCATGAGAGCTGTGTGTCTTTCACACAGGAGAACTGCTTGTGTAAAAAGTGAAGAGGAAGGGAACTGTGAACTGTTTTTTCGACATGGAGTTCAACCTGACAAGAGACAGTTGTGTTTTTGTTTTCCTTTTTTCACAGAAAAGAACTTTTTTAACAGAGACACTTTGCTGCAATTAGAGTAGATATTTTCTGAGCTACAGTTGGCTGCCTTGGCAGTAGAATTTGCAGTTTAATCAGTATTTATTTATCTATGCAATTTGTATAGCGCACAAATACCCGGAGGTGTCTCGGCGCTGAAAAACAGTAGTACAGAGCAGATAGAAATATTGTTTACTGGTTAAAAAGCCACGTTTTTAATTACTGCCTAAAGGTAAGGAGAGAGGGGGTAGCCCTGATGTGAGGGGGAAGGGTGTTCTATAGTTTCACTGTGGCAATTGAGAAGCATCTGTCTCCCCATGACGATTTCTTTGTACTAGGGACAGTTAAAAGGCAAGCAGAAGAGTAGCACCGTAGTCTAGTGAGGGTATAACGCCCTAGTGACCTTCTTAGCACCTTAGGTCCTGAATTATTGACTGCTCTGTATGCTATACAGAGAGCTTTGAATTTAATTTGATTCCTAACTGGCAACCAATGAAGCTGGCGTGTTACCGGAGAAATCGATATAAACTTCTGTGTGCCAGATAGAATTCTTGCTGCTGAATTTTGAATTAGCTGCAATTTATTCAGTACTTTTTCCTGGGCATTTAAAAAAAGACCATTACAATAGTTGATCTTAGATAAGATCAAAGTGCACATCAGAGTTTTTCCTGCACTCGTGGGAGAAAAGGAAAGAGTTTTCTGATCATTTTGAGAGTGAAGATAGATGAGGACAACAGAGCATTAGCATGATGTATAAACGAAAGTCTATCATCGAACATCACTCCCAAATTCCTAACCTTTGTTACAGGGAGTGGGGGAGGTCCCATTTCGGTTGGCCACCAGGTTGGGGACCAGCTGGGGACTAAATTGCCTAAAGTCATTACCTCCGTTTTATCGGAGTTTAGTTTCAGGCAGTTGCGAGACATCCAGAGACTGATGTCACGCATTCCTTCCTGAAAATTGGCTGACACTTCTACCCCATCATTATGGATAGCAAGTACAAGTTGGGTGTCATCGGCATACGAGGTCAACCCCATCCCATGGGTTTTGATGATTCTCGCCAGGTCCGATACATATATATTAAATAGGGTCGGACTTAGGGAAGATCCCTGAGGCACACCACATGGGAGGTAGAAGACCGGAGATTGAAAGTCGCCCAGATTGACAGAATGTGTCAGTAGTGAGTAAGGACCTGACCAATTGATTGATGCCAATGGCAGAGACACGGTCGATCAAGATGGTGTGGTCGACCGTGTCAAACGCTGCAGACAAATCCAGCAGGATAAGGACAGCTGCTCCACCCTTATCCAGAATCATCCTGAAGTCGTCTGAAGCCTTAATAGGAGCTGTCTCTGTCCCATGCTCTTTCCTGAACCCAAATTGTGTATTATCGAGCAGGTCATTATTGTCGATGTATTGGGTTAATTGAGTGGTTATGATTTTTTCTATGATTTTTGATGGGAGAGGGAGACATGCTATGGGACGGTAGTTTTTTGGGTCCAATGGATCCGAGTTGGATTTCTTAAGTAAAGGTTTAATGATAGCCTTTTTCCAGATTGTCGGGTAAACCCCAGTGTTGAACATAGAGTTAAAAATGTCACTAAGAATGGTCACAGTAGGCTCCAGGATTAATTTAAGGATTGAAGGTGGAGAAGGGTCTAAGGGGGAACCGGATTTGATTGAGAGGACAAGTTCGCATACCTGCTCAGGGGAAACCTGCGTGAATTCTGAAAAACTAGGAATAGAGGACGTATTGGAGGAATTTTTGCGTGTTGGCTGGTCTGGATTAATCTGAGTAGCAAAGTCAGAGTAGATGCGAGTTACCTTGTCCTTAAAAAATGTAGCCAGCGAATTGCATAAATCTTGGGAGGGTTGGAGCGTGGACCCTATTGGGGGTGTGGAAAGTTTGGTTACAACTTGGAAGAGTTCTTTCAGAGAATTTTGGGCGGATTCTATTTGAGTACAATAGTAGTTACTCTTGTGCAAGGCGATCAAATGTTTGTATTTTGTCATTGCCTCTTTGTATAGCGTTTTGGCTACGGTAATATAATCTTTATGCCAGTGTCTCACTAAGTTCCTGCAGTGTTGTCTCTTGAGTCTTAGTTCCTGTGAGAACCAGGCTGCGGAACGGACACTACGATTGGTAGAGATCTTTTTAAGTGGCACGGATAGGCCAAAGATATCGTGTAACCAGTCAGTGTAGTTATTGGAGGCTATTTCGTGGTCATATTTTGGAATGTGATGAAAAGAGGACCAAGATTCTTGCAGATGTTGGGCATCAATTTTGTTCCATGCCCGGATCTGTTTGGGTGTTTGGCGGCTGATCCCTCTGGGGTTGGATTTCTTAGTCTTAATATTAAAAATTAGTGCGGAGTGATCAGTCCAGATCAGAGGGGTAACTAAATTTAGAGAGATATTACCATTATTAGTAAATAGCCCATCCAATGTATGGCCTGCCCTGTGAGTGAGTAAGGTGACCAACTGATGTAAACCTAATAATAACAGATCAGAGAGCAGGCTTGCTTATCAGTGGGACATTCCAAATGGAAATTAAAGTCTCCCAGGATAGTGAATTCTGGTATAACAGCTATTGATTCTAGTAAGGTTTGTAGTTCAGTGCGGAAATCAGATCGAGAGCCTGGTGGTCGGTATAGTAAAGTTCCTTTAAAAGATTGGGCGTTTGAAAGCTAAAAGAGGAAGATAATGCTTCACATACTGAGAAATTCGGAGTATCGGTTTTAATTGTATATTTGTCCCGGTAAATAATTGCCAAACCCCCGCCCTTCTTTCCCGTCCTGTCCTGTCTAAATAGACAGTAGCCTTCGGGGGTGGCAGCACAGAAATCCGGACAAGAGGATATATCCCCCCAGGTTTCAGTTAGGAATAAAAAGTCCAAATTGTGATGAGAAAGAAATTTGTGTATTTCAAGCTTGTGCTTGGGTAGAGATCGGACATTTAGGAGCGCAAAACAAATAGTGTCAGGTTTAGTTAAAGGAGTGTGGGATCTGAGGAGTGAGCAGCCTTTAGTTGGTTCTATATTAAGCCTACATTTAGGGCAAGTAGAGAGTTGTGTATTAAATAGCGCGTCCTCATTAAAAATAAGGCAAGGATTATTATTATTGGTATTGTTTATATCGAGCAACTGAGTACTTGAATAGGTATGTGATATTCGAGTAGTTATTATATGTAGGCGACCAGGGGGACTGGCCCTGGGCTCGGTCCAGGCGCGGACGGGCGCAGACGGGCTTGCCTTTGGCGCAGCCGCTGCGCGCGTCCGCTGCGCGTTTGCTGCATCTGTCCGATTTGTAGTGCTCGTCCTAATTGGTCCCGGAGCACTAGACCGCTAACATGCTCAAAATGGCCGCTCTGACTGGGCCTGGCAGGAAGTGAGGCACTCTGGAATGACTGGCCAGCCCTGGAGTCTCCCTCCACAACAAACAGTCCACTAATGACTGTTGGTGGACCGAGGAGACTGCAGGAAGCCAATTGCTTTCACGAGGATAGGATAAGGAGTGACCAAAATCTTTTAGGTGCAAGATAACAAAGTGAATCAATAAACGTTGGCGCAAAGTAAAAATGTAAAATAGACTTCTTTTTAAAAATTACCGCTTAGATGCAAAATGACCCAGCTCAAGTGCACTATGTGCCCTGTATTAAGTTTAAGAGGGCGTTTGTCACTCTCACCCAATTTGTAGTGCTTGTCCTAATTGGTCCCAGACCACTAGACCGCTAACATGCTCAAAATGGCCGCTCTGACTGGGCCTGGCAGGAAGTGAGGCATTCTGGAATGACCGGCTAAGCCCTGAAGTCTCCCTCCACAACAAACAGTCCGCTAATGACTGTTGGTGGACCTAGGAGACTGCAGGAAACCAATTGCTTTCACGAGGATAGGATAAGGAGTGACCAACATCTTTTAGGTGCAAGATAACAAAGTGAATCAATAAAGGTCGGCGCAAAGTAAAAATGTAAAATAGACATCTTTTTAAAAATTACCGCTAAGATGCAAAATGACCCAGCTCAAGTTCACTATGTCGATTTACAAAAGGGGGTGGTGATGAACAGAGTGTCTGAATTGAGCAGACCACTCTTACCCAGTCCAAAGATCAGGGCTTGATCCATCACCGTTATTTATCTCCCTGCCCCATCCCAGCTCAGAACCTGGCTATATGCAAGTTCACTATGTGCCCTGTATTAAGTTTAGTAGAGGTTAAATGACTCAAGCATCCAGATATTTCTGAATAATTTTTATGTATTTCACCTGAGTTATTGTTTTAGGTAATGCAGTCTTTGCCTGCTTCATAGTGATCATCATATCCTTTGCTATGTCCTTCAGTTACGTGAAGTTTAAAAAGAAGACCAGTTAGTTGTGATCTGCTTTGAATTCAATGTTTTTGTGTAGCCACTTCAGCACGAGAGTTGCCGATTCAGAGTACGCTTTTTAACAGTTGTGTTTTTGATTCTGAAATGCAGTTTTTCCCTTGTAGGTATTCTTTCAAATATGACCTGCAGTCTTGTGTCTATCACTCTAAATGGTGTTGCTTTTAAATGAGACATGCAGTGTTTAAATGGCAGTCAGATCTTCAGTTATATTTTATTCAGTTGCTGGTTATTCTGCATTGATACCACTTTTGCTGTTAACAGATACGGTGCCCCAATTAGACTTCTGTTCTTCAGTCATGATATTCAGTTGCTAGTTGCTTTGAAATAAAACAAATTTTGCAGTTAAAAGATGTAGTGCTTTACTCATCGCTGTGCCTTTAGTTCAGAGATCTTGTTGTTGATATGTGTGACTGGTGATGTTTAAGGGTCACGGGGTGCACTGTAATGAATGAGCCACTTTTGTGGTCTGATGCCCTATGATGACCTTCAATCACCACCATTGTGTACTGACTTTAGTGTGCTATGTTACCTTAGCCTTAATGTAGGATGGACTTGCATGTGCTTATTTCTCTTCTGTTCTATAATCTTGCTGTTCTTCAGTAGAATAGTCTTTCCAAAGAATAGAAGTTGTGGGATGTTGAGGTGCAGTGTTGTTGGTGATGGTGCACACATGTGCTCCATGGTGTATACTGAGGGATTAAGTGCAAAATGTTATTTGGGTTAGGTGAATTATGACTTTAGCCTGTTGGCTTTGACGTGGTCTAATGTCAGTCTGAATCTATTAGCTGCTTCAGTTGTAAGGATTCCTGGACTGGCAATTTATAATGTTAGGGCTATTAGTAGACTGGCTTGTCTTATGGTTAAATCTGTTAACCACACCTTGATAGCTTTATCTGATTTCCTGCTTGATATGTGTGGTGTTTAACAAGCTATTTTGCAGAATAAGGTTGCTATTGATTTTCCTGCTACTGAAATATGCTGTTCTGATCCTGATGGATTATGTTGTTTTAGTCTTTCTGATCATTCTAAATCCATCTAGTCTCATATCATTGCTTTGCATAATTGTCATCTGAAGTTCAATAGACCCTTGATAAAGTACTGTGGGATTAGCTCCTTGGGTGGTTACCTGATGCTTTGTTTTATCTTGGGTGGTGTATCTTTTAGTCATCTGTTTTTTAGTTGCATTATGCTGTTGTATTCAATGTGTGCATAGTCTTTCGAATATGTTTTGCCCTAGAACTGCTTTTGTTCATTCTGTCAGTTATGTTTCTTATTATTTTAGTAATCGTTTGCATATTGTTTGAAGCTTCGATGGGGTTGGACAATGGTCAAGGGTGGAATGTAGTGACGGAGCTATTTTTATGGATAAGTGGCTCGATTATGACCATTGTCCACTACCATCTCAGCATATTTTAGCCTAATATAGTGATATTTAGGCCTGTTTCTGACTTTACCTTGTTTTATGGCAGTGCGGACTTTAGCCTTTGACATGCTTTCATGTTATCTTGCTTTGTAATTCATATCATCACATAGACATAGTGATGTGTGGACCTGAAGCTTCAAAGAAGGGTTTGATTATGTCTCTTTCTGTTTCTGACTTCATCTTGCTTAATGGCAGGGCTTGCCTATTGGCTTTGGCATAATCTTATGCCTTCTTGCATATTAATTTTTCTCTTTTGCAGGAATAGAGGCCTATGCTTGAGTAACTCCATGTTCTAAACTGTCGCCATCTTCTGAGCCTCTTTAGGTGAGAGGTGATGTTTTAATTCCTACTTGTTATTCGCTCTTCCTAACAGAGAGGACCGGTTCTTATCGGAGGAATGTGCTCACTCTGTGCCGGAGTCATAGCAAACGCCTGGCCAGCTGCTGTTGTGGTCTCGGTACGAAGTGGTACAGGAATCTGATAGGAGGCGAGGCTTGCTAGAATCTTCAACAAGCGTTTCCACTGGTTACTAAAGGGAGTGTCCGAGCTCTGATCTCTGGTAGTTCATCACAGTACAGACGTGTAACTGTGACGGTGGAGCAGAGAATCCTGTTTTGGCTGGAGAAACGTACTCCCCTCTAGCGAAGTGAAAATGGGACTTGGTGAGGTGTTCCACTAATCTCTAATTGTCCTACTGTTCTTGCTTACTATCTCTTTCTGGTTTCAGGTTCCATACATTTATATACATATATTTCTACATATATGTTTGCCTTGATTGTGTTTCAATCATTCTATTGATATGTTAGAGTCTGCTATGATAGATGTATTTGGCTTACCGTGTGGTGTTATTATAATGTACTAATAAATATATAACAAATATACTGATTCGCCTTTTCCTTGTAGCAGGAGGTGTGGACTCTTCTTGGCCAAATGCTTATGTTGTAGAAGGATGGGTGAATTCGCTTCTAGCAGGTAATTGTGTTATAGGAAGTTGTTCTACTCCTGGCAAGTGATGTGCAAATTCTAAGTATTCTATCCAATACATTGCTAGGAGGAGCATGCGCTGTGTACCCTCTCGGATGGGGAGGTGTTGTAAATTGCTGTGTGCCCTCTCAGATGGGGAGGTGTTGTGACTTGTTATTTGCGAGCTCCTCGGCAATAGTCTTATATCTTTAGTTTGTTGTTGTTAACGTTTATTCCTTTCTTAGGTAAGTATTGTGAAATGTGGTGTCTTTCTGGATCCTGAGAAAGGATGTGGTAAGTGATGGCCTGGTGACTGACAGAAGCACCAAAATGTACAGAAAAGCAGGTCATTACACTACGTCGTGTGTTTTAAAAAAAAAAAAGAAGAATTTTGAATAAAGGAATCATACCATGACCTGCTTCTTCGGTTCTTGAGAATGTGTATATTTCTCATACTGTTAAATGGAGTGCTGGACCACTATTTTTTTAATTCCTGCATACCCCATACCAGAACATGCATCCCTTCTTCAGAGCCCCGGTTATCCAACAACAGAACACTCAGACCATATCCAGATCGTGTTATCACATTATTTCAGACCTCAATCACTTTCACTGTTATCCCAGAAATGAACACTCTGCCCTTCTCTATTGCTCCAGTTCTCCAGTATTGGATCTTTCATATATTTACTTGCTTGAATCATTCCTCGAAGTGGGAGTCCTACGGTACCATAATATAGCAGTATGCATCACTATCATAGACTATAATGGCAATGAAAAAGTCATTTAATAGCCTATCCATATCCGTTTTAAAAAAGGACCAAACTTGAACTCTAACCAATCAGTCGACTGCACCCTCTAGAACACTCAACAGAGGCTGAGCCCCTCAGATTTTCTACCGCTTGTTGTGAGAAGGGAGTCTCCCTGAGCTCTGCTCAGTTTCTTCAGCTATTACTTCTTTTTGGATCATTTAAGATTATATTTCATGTTTAATTTCTCTGACCGTGGCACTAATATGTTGGGTCTAGTTGCTTAGTGGACTAATGCGTCCACTGTAGGGGCCTGTATTCAGCTGCATGGTCACAGGATCAAATCCCAGTAGGTCCAATCAGCCTCTCATCCTTCTGAGGTTCATAAAATGAGTACAATTGAGTTGGGTAACAATAACATCTGTTATTTAGTGCCAAGATACCTTCTGGGTGAAGGTGGGCTTAAGCAAATACACGTTATGTCAGAATAGCAGAAAACAAATTAATAGACTACAAAATGTCAAACTTGTTCCTCAAAAACTCTCACGTTTAGAGAAATGAAGCTAATATTGGAACTACAGAAACTTAAATCTGTCACTTCTGATGAGGACAGTGAGGATTCCTTCACCTCACAGAAGAGGTTAAAGGGAGAGGTTGCACCAAAGGACTCAAAAGGCACCCAGAAAAGTCATAAAAAAGAGTTACCATGAGTCTTGATTAGGCACTTCTTACAGAGAGAGAGAGAGAAAGAAAGAAACTGGGAAAAAAACTTCCTCAGAGGCAGATCCTACAACTCCCTCTTCAGCCCCGACACTACATCAAGGAGATCCACAATAACCTGACAATGAGGCGTCTACGGCAAAACTGCTGTCAGAATCATTGTTAACAATTACAATGAGAACGTTGACGACCACAACTATGTAGACTATTACTTCTTCGTCTACGATGGTCGTCTACAACTGCTTCATCTAGGATGATTGTCGACGGTCGTGTACAACAGCCTGGTCTACAAATAGTCTAATCTCTGAAGGACATCATCTAGGACGGTAGTCTTCAATGGGCTCAAATGATGGTCTACGACAGTCGCGGACAAAACAGCCTCGTTTATGAGGGTGCCGACGACACAGCCTGGTCTACGACGGCCGTGGACGATAAAGCCTCGTCTACGATGGTCGTGGACGATACAGCCTCGTCTACGACCATTGTCGACGATACAGCCTCGTCTACGATAGTCGTGTCTACGACAGTCGCGGACAAAACAGCCTCGTTTATGAGGGTGCCGACGACACAGCCTGGTCTACGACGGCTGTGGACGATAAAGCCTCGTCTATGATGGTCGTGGACGATACAGCCTCGTCTACGACCATTGTCGACGATACAGCCTCGTCTACGATAGTCGTGGACGATACAGCCTCGTCTACGACGGTTGTCGACGATGCAGCCTTGTCTGCGACGGTCGGTGATGGCAGCCTCGTCTATGACGGTCATCAATGGCAGCCTCTTCTACGAATGGTCTCATCTACAAATAGCCTCATATGCGAATGGTCTCATCTACGAAGGCATCATCTATGACATTCATCTAAGACAGCTTTTTCTGTGATGGTCGTCTATGACTCATCTGCGACGACAGCCTTTTGTACGATAACCTTGTCTACCATAACCACGTCTATGATGGCCTGGTCTATGACAGCCTCATTTATGACTGCATCGTCTATGACGGCCTCATGTATTACTGCATCCTCAATGACAAATATTGTCGGTCAGCCTAGTCGTTTACATCCTCCCAGTCGACTACGATCTTGATGACAATACAAACGACGACGAAAACAATATAGTTATCAACTAGAACAAAAGACACATAATCCAAAATGACAATGTCAAGCATTAAGGGGACTAATATGAGCATGTCTACAACAGTCAGCAATATATGGAGAGACAACATGTGGAGCAATTTCCCACTTCGCTCTACCTTCAACTTCAGAGCATGGGTCAGGTCCATGTAGCTGTAGTGCTAGACCTACAGGTCATGTTACAGAATTACTACAAACACTTTCCAGAGCCAGTGTCGGCATTCTCCAATGCTCCTGCCACTAAAAAAATTATCCTAGTGTCAAATATTACCATGCTTTCTAGGAACGATCTATTCACATCTGGTTATAGAGAGAAGGCCCATAACCGGTGGATTCCCCACCAGATGATTTTTGTTGGTATCCATACCCTTCGGGATTGAGCGGCCAAATTCTTCCAGCTTCCAATAGCCACAAGGCATGTTCTCTTTATGATTTTAAAAGGAAAAGCTGTGGGACCTATTCCATTTGTTGATATATTCAGGAGGAAATCCTGGAAAGTCCTGTCACTTATAACCCCACCTAACCAGATAGGAGGCGTTCTAAACTAGGCCTGGTGCTACTGTACAGGCTACCAATTCACTGGCAATATGGGGCAGGTATAACCACTAGATGTAGTCAGACATTGACACATACATAGAATTTCTGCCGGAAGACAGAAAGGGCATAAAGATTCTGCACGGAGGCACAAACATTCTCATCAGAAAACATAGATTGCGCTATAGATATACTGGGCTCGAAAAATCCTCTCGCCCGCTCGCATTTGTGAGCCAGATTTAATTAGGGCAAGCTATTTTTAGGTCCTACTCGCCCTTTCTGGCAAGTAGGAAGACAAACTGACTTTTAAACTCTGTCTCTGAAAGCAGGGGAAATGTGACAAGATAGCAAGATTTAAAGGCATCTTCATTGCTCACAAAGTGAATGAGCAATAAAAATGCCTTTAATTCTTGTTAACTTGTCACATTTGCTCTGTTTCCAGAAACTGAGGTCAAGTGCATTTCAGTTAGGTCGAGTACATGTTTTAGGTTACTAGACCTGCAGGTCTAGTAAAAATTAAATGATTTTGAGAGCCCAGATATAGCTTCAATAGATTTCCCACAAATGGCAGGGTCAGTAGTCCTTAGATGCCAAGGTTGGTTCAAGGCCACAATATTTAGAACCTGAGGTGCAAAGATATCTAACATTTTTACCTTACCATGGCGACTCAGTTTGGCAAGCACATTGACAACGCCTTGCAAGCAGTCAAGGCTGACTGACACCGCAATTTCGATAGAAGTATCCTTTACAGGGACCCGCGAAAGAGACACTTATCTGTATCAAGGAGGATACCAGAGGTATCAGACTTAGCAACCCTCTCAATAGCCCTTACGCTAGCTTACCTACTGTGACAACGTTCTGGTGCTGCTTACGCCATCCTGTGGGAGAAACAATTCCAAACTTTTGTCATCTTTGGCAGAAAATAGCATCGGACAAATAAGTTCTGGATCTCATGACATATGGTCAGACGTTCAAGTTCACTCAGGTTCAGCCCACTACTCCACCAAAACGAGGATGCCAACCTCATCTACATCGGAAGGGAATGTTAGCTAAGCTAACCAAAAGGTTCATAGTGGGGACGAGGATCTGAGAACATGGACTTTGTGGTGCACATTGCCAGAGGACTTTGTTGTACAAATGGAGGATAACTGTCTGAATAGTGACTGGCCTGGGCAGAGGACCCGCTGAAGTGTGGCGCCCTGAAGAGTGCTTTCCAAGGGGCTGACCTTGAGCCTCCTGTTCTCCCGGAGATCTCAGGGACATCAAAGAACTCCCACGTGGGGCCTACACCATCTGCTTGTGACATCTGGAGAGCGGTGCCATATCAAGTACCCACATCGGCGGGACGCTTGGTAGCGCACGACCAAGACGGCTGCACGCTTGTGAGGCTCCAGCCCTGCGAGCAGGAAAATATACATCATGCCCAACCTGAATCGAATTTCTAGACTTTGAACCTCACCCCGAGAAACCCTCTACCTAGCTGATGCCGGAGATACCACTTTTATATGTATAGCCCGGAGTGAGGCAGAGGCGGAGATCACTAAAGCTGGGGGTGGTCTGAGATGAGCTGAGCCTGGTGCTGCGCGGCGGACAACTGAGCTGGGAAACACAGAGGCTGTGTGGGCCTACAAGCCGGAGGTGCGGAGGGCTGCCAGCAGAGGAGCGCTGCCCTTCTCGAACACTTGCTGTGTGTGGTGGGCGCCAACGTTCGAAATAGTGTGTGTGCTGGCGCTGCGGTAGTCTGCCCTGGGCCCAGTTGAACTGCATCGTTGAAGACGCTGCAGCACGGGAGTACATTGCGCCCCGTCGGGTGCAACCTGCGCGACCGCCTGACTGCATGTGATGGCTGGGGGATACAAATAAGCCAAACTTATATCCCTTGTGCCTCGAGGTGCTCCCCAGCCCGCCACCCATTTTAAGAACCCTGCTGACTGGACCTGTGTGCTGCCACCTTCATCCACCTTCCACCGCCGTGCGGAGCTGCCACCATTTTGGTCCGTTGCGGTATTGCCGTGTGCGGTGGACGGAGCTGCGCAACACCGCTAGCTGCACCCATATGCTACCTGAAGGGCCCAGGTGAAGTAGTGTGGCTCACTGGTTAGAGGCCGCAGACCCGAGAGCAGAGGACGGCCCGGGACCAGGGTTCGATTCCCGGCGCGGCAGGTTTCTGGACCAGGGTCAGCGGACTCGATAATTCTCTCGCCTCGGTGCCCACTCTGATCAGCGATCACACTCGGCAACCCTGGGCATTAGCTTGCCTCATCTTCACTAACAGCCCCACCAGACCGCCGGGGATGCCTGGTCTCACCCTGGAGATACCCATTAAGGGACCGTCTCTCAGGGAAGCCAGGAAGGGTTTCGCAGCGGTTGAAGCGCCTTGGGACCCTCCGGGTAAGTAGTGCGCTATATAAATGCCTATACATACAGCGCTTGGCTAAAATCTGCACATAACATTCTGCACAGCAGTAGATATTTTGCTTGCAACCTGCCCTTGGTGCCTCGAGGACGCTGCTGAGGGCAGCCATCTTAGATGGACTGGAAAACACTCTTCTATTGCGGGGATCGTCGCTGGCTGGAAATGGGAGTTGTGCTCATTATTTCGTAGAGGTTGGCCCTGTAATTCTCGGTTAGGCTTGGTGCTGCCTATTTGACGGCATTTTGACACTTCCTGTGTTCCCTTTGGTGCCTGGCACTCTCGCTGTGGTATTTGCCACTGTCTGAACACTGCGAGGAATCTGGGGGTATATATTCTCTGGGGACCCAGGTGGAGATCTGCCAAGGACTGCGCGGATCGGACCTTGCTGTCAACCGATGCATTAGCCTTTGCGTGAGTGCCAACTTTTCAGACTGCCCCATATCACTGCTGCACTGGTTTACTTATACACGCCTGCGGGTGGTGTGTACTATCGGGGTTCTGTTCATAGTCTCCTACTTTTCTCGCCTGCCTGCCCCATGGGGCGCACCAATACTAAACAGTCCAAAATCCCGTTTGAGGCACTCTAAGGACCACGTGGAGTCCGATGCCGCGGACACGCCAGAAAAGGACTGGAAGGCGAACCAGCTTGGCATGAAACAGAGTCGTACATCCATAGACGCTAAAATAGATACAATGAACATGCGGATGGACTCTGTGGTCACCAAGCTGCATCAGCATGAGCAACGCTTAAAGGAAGCTGAGACCAAGGTGTCGGCTCTGGCGGATTCAGAAAAGGGGGTGGTGATGGACAGAGTATCTGAATTAAGCAGAACACTCGTACCCAGTCAACAGATCCGGGCTTGATCCATCACCGTTTTTTAGCTCTGGCGGATGGCGCTACCACGAGCAGAGGCCAGCTGTCACAGATGGAAAATTACTCAAAGTAATCGCCAATAAAAACGAAGATTTGGAGGCCCGCTCACAGAGAAATAACGTTCATATACTTGGCATGGCGGAATCCACCAACACAGGGCGTATGGAAGACTTCATCGAGAAATTGATTGTGGAGCGATTCGGCAGAGAATCCCTCTCGGCACACCTCATGGTGGAGAGCGCACATAAGTCTCTGGCGGCTCGCCCGCCCCCAGGGGCGCCGTCGCTGCCCGTGATCGCCCGCTTTTTAAACTACTGGGATAGGGATACCGTCCTGCGCCTAGCCAAAGAAAAGAAACAGGTGCATTATGAAAACAGGACGCTGGCTTTTTTTTCCAAACTTTACGCAATCAGTGCAGGACGCCAGGCAGAAATTTGCTACCATTAAGAAAAAACTTCAATCGCAGCAAATCCCTTATGCCATGTTGTACCCAGCGAAATGGAAAATAACCCATCATGGGTCGCAACACTATTTTCTGAACCCGCAGCAGGCTGAAGACCCGACTGCGGAGTCTGAAACTCGGGAACGCCCCAGATCTCAGTCACCCCTATCAAACCCAAGCTGAACTGCACAAGATGCACTGGTATTTTCTGGAACTCCTTTTGACACTCTGTGCATGAAGGACTATTCTACGCTGGTGATGTATACATATACTTAATGTTTGGTAAACTGTCCTGCTCGGCTACTTACTTCCGTCCTGCTGTAGCTGCCCGCCTTCACGGCGGTGTAGTGGGCGGGTGCGAGTATGGAGGGAAGTGGGTGGGTCTGGGTGCCCCTAGTGTATTCCCTGTGAGGGCGAACCCCCTGAAGTTATGTTAAGGAGGGGAGAAAGTAGTTAATTATGTTTTTCTGGGAGAGGGGTCATGTACCCAGCAAGTTGGGGATGCCAGTGTGTGTGGAGGACGGATTTTCTTCTATAGCAGGTTTGCAGCTTGTTCAGTCCACTATGGTCATTGTTCTATGGGTCAATACTGGATACCACACACAACGCAATGGTAGACAGCACATAGGATATCGATAGTTTCAAAGTAGCATCGTGGAACATACAGGGTTTGAATGACCCTCGGAAAAAGCGACAGATACTAGGTTATCTACATAGACATCACATCACAGTAGCTATGTTGCAGGAAACATTTTAGCCACGGCGCTACTCAGTTCGCCTCGAGATGGGCCTCGCATCGTTGCTTTGCATCTTACTCTACATACTCCTGGGGAGTGGCTATTTTGATAAAGAGAGGGGTGGCGTTTGTGCCCAGCGCGTCGGAGAATGATGCAAATGGTAGGTTTTGCCAAGTCTGGGGTAGATTTCATTCTTACGATGTAACATTTGCCAACTATTATAGCCCAAACACTGACGACTTCCATGCTCTCCACCAGTTATGGGGCAAAATTCAGGAGATTGGCACCACTTATGTCATTTGGGGGTGGGGACTTTAATACAGTGCTACAGCCCCACATGGACAGGTCCCGAGCTTCCCCTACACACTATACGACCACCCAACGAACACTACGAGACATTATTGATGAGAATTACCTGCTTGACTCCTGGAGGTACAAACATCCTACGCTACGGGAGGGTACACATTTTTCAGCAATCCACTCCTCTTGGGCCAGACTGGACTACCTGCTTATATCTGTAGGGATGGCGCATTGGCTGGGATAGGTGACCCAACTAGCTCGCACATACTCAGACCACTCCCCAGTTGTTGATGAACTGCATGCTTTCTTCAACCACTCCCCATACAATAGCTGGCATCTTAACAATTTACATCCCCAGGACACAGCATTCACAGCTGAACTGGAGCAAGACATTCAAGATTGTTTTAAGTGCAATCTGGACTCTGTTCCCAGTATCACAAATTTATTGGAGGCAATCAAAGTCACGGCCCGGAGATGGTGCATATCCAAGGGCAGGGGCATCCTCAAAACGCTGCATAGTGACTTATCCAAATTGGAAAGGGAATTCAAGCAATTGGAGGGTGATCTTGGTTCCAGTCCCGATGAGAATGCCATCAGAGCCACCATCCGCTGTAAACTTACCGAATATGAAGTTCTTGCTGACAGGGAGTGTAAATTTCAGGGGAAGCCTCATATGGCACTGGTATATGGAGCGGGAGATCATCCAGGGAAAGCTCTGGCAGCTGCGACCAGACCACCTTGGTTCTCCACTTATGTAACGGAGCTACAGGATGCACAGGGTAACACGCATAGGAACCTTCCTGATCAGCTACACACGTTCAGAGACTACTATAGTAACCTGTACTCCTCCCAAAGGGGCACCCCTCTTGACTTGTCCTAATATTTTGAAGCTACCGCTCTTGCCTGGTTGGGGGATACTCAGCAAAAATTCCTATCCCTAGATTTAGAATTAGATGAAATCACAGACGCGATCATGCAGATGAACTCTGGACGGGCCCCCGGGTCCGATGGGCTACCTAAAGAGTTTTATAAAGCCTATGTGTCAATTCTGGCCCCAATCCTGAAAGAGGCATATTATGTAGCACTGGGGAAGGGATGCCTGCCAAGGACGATGCGGGAGGCCCTTATAACCTCATTATTGAAACCAGGGAAGTCCCCACTTTACTGCGACTCGTATCGACCCCTTTCTCTTTTAAATTACGATACTAAAATATTGGCTAAAGTTCTGGCGACCCGACTTAATCTGCTGATGCAGCGCCTGGTGTTACCTGACCAGGCTGGATTCATTCCAAACCGGGCCACATCGCACAATCTCAGGACCTTGGCCGCTGTACTACAGGACATTGACCCTAAGTGCTCGGTGGTTGCTGTATTCCTTGACGCTACCAAAGCATTTGATTCCCTAGAATGGGATTACCTGCTGGGTACGCTGGGATATATGGGATGCCCCCTACCTTCCTCCACTGGGTTCAACTGTTATACAGCCGTCGGGTGGCCTCAGTCCTCCTGAATGGAGCCAAATCCTCCCCCTTCGCCATATCCAGAGGCACACGGCAAGGCTGCCCATTATCTCCTATTCTATTTTCCTTAGCCATTGAGCCCCCAGCCACCAAACTCCGACAGCACCATAACGATAAAGCACTGATTTACCCGGCTAGACAGCTGCTCATCTCCCTATACGCAGATAATATGACGCTTTATGTTAAGAAGCCCCAAGATAACCTTAATCCAATATTACGGGGGATAACTAAATTTGGTGCCATCTATAGGGTACAAACAAATTGGTCTAAGTCTGCGGTCTTTCCCCTTACAGATAATACCCCGCCACACCAATTGGACTACCCCCTGGTTTGGAAATTGGATGACATAAAATACCTGGGTATACGAGTGACTAGAGACAGGGATGCTCTCATGAGGTTATGGTACAGCCATAGACAAGATTACAGACACCATCACCAAGTGGCTACGACTTCCACTCTCCATGGCAGGGAGAATCTCCTTAATTAAGATGGTTTTATTGCCAAAACTTTTGTACCTATTCATTAATATACCCTACCACCCTGGGAACTTCTTCAGTAGTACGCTCAAATCTCAACTTATGAGGCTCATATGGGGCGGGAAACAGGCGCGACTTAACCTGAACACTTTGATGATGCCGTACCACCAGGGAGGGTATGACGTCCCCAATTTTGAATTTTATTATTACTGTGCGCAGGACCATTTAGCCGAGTATTGGTTTCACCGCCACCTTTTATGCCTCATCTGGCGGTGGAGGATGGCTACATGGCCCCCGACACCCACGATGTGCTATCTCTTCACGGCATTGAAGAAGCGTGAACAAGACCCGTCCACCGTAGATTGTACTATATTGGCATGGCAACGGATCGCTCGCAAGCTGGAAACCCCCATGTTGTACTCCCCTAAAATGCCCCTATTGCGAAACCCCTTACTGCAGGTCACCTTTGAAGGCTCAAGTACTGTACCTGGGGGGATCTCTATATAGGAGGACAATTCCGCTCCAAGGAACAATTTTTTTAGACCTGTGAGCCGATGACAATGGACACATTTATGTATGTCCGTCTCCAGCAAAGTGTGAAGGCTGCTACCCCTGCCTTTCCGGAGGAAGCTGATACGCTTGCCCCTTTGCATGCCTTGCTCCAAGCAGACACCCCTCAACACATCATATCCCTCCTTTATCAACATACACAGAACTCACCATCCTCATGTCCCGTTCGTGCCAGGCAGGAATGGGATAAGGATCTGAATGTTACATTGACGGATGACCATTGGGAGCTTCGCTGTGCGCAGACAGAGGCTGTGACCAGCAACAGTAGGCTGCGTCTCATTCATTTCAAATTTCTGCACCGATTATACCACACTCCAGCCAAACTTTACAGATTTCGGCTCAGGGACAGTGATAAGTGTACGAGATGTGTTTGAGAGGGTGAAGACTTTTTACACCTGGCATGGAAATGCCCCCCGGTGGTAACCTACTGGACACAGACGTTCCAAGGGCTATCGACCATGATAGGTACTCAGGTAGCACCATGCTCGCTTGTTGCCCTTCTGGGCTTGACCCAAGATATCAAGACAGTACACAAAAAGTTCCTATCAATGGGGATACTATTAGCGAAACGGCAGGTGGCGTGTAGGTGGGAGCGAGGCCGTGCTCCCAAGTTCAAAGACTGGATCCACACTATGTCTACATGGCAAGACCATATGCACCACTATGCTGAAATGTTGCCCACAAAGTTGCACCCGAAAGACATCTGAGGCCCGCTCACCACATATCTTCTAGCACTGGAGGCAGATCGAGAGGAGGAGGAAACTGCAATTGGACCTGCGATCCGTCCCCAAACCTCACAAGAGGAATCACATGGGGTGTGAGCGGTTGGAGCGTGGCTGCTGTGGTACTCTGGCTCAGGGCTGAATTTGACAAGGCCTTTCTTGATTTACTCAATATAGTTGAAAATGGGATTATTGATCTAAAACTCGCTTTCTCCTGGTACGGAATATCATTAAGACCTCATGTGTGTCGCACTGTGCTGCTGCTTGTCTACATATGCTGTTGGACTGTATTGTCATGGACTGGTCTGCTTTGTATTATCTCTTGACCTGTGTAAAAAGGTTGGGGGGGGGGAGGAGTTTATTTCGTGCACATATCAGTGTATGAAAATTCAATACATGTGTCAAATACTGTGGCACTTGAACTGTGGCCTTTAATGCATTGATGTACTGCACAATATGTCAATTAAGGTTTTTTGAAATCTTAAAAAAATAAATAAAGTACCCACATCGGCTGTTGAATCCCAACTGTTAGCATGGCGTGAGCGTGGAACTAAGACTTGTCTGGAGACCAGATTAAATAGTATGGAGCCCCAGAAATCTTGCCCTCTTCTAAGACGTATGGTTCCTGTACTGCAGTGACCTTGACATTCATAAGTGCCTAGTTGATGGTGAGCGTATTCACCAGTTACAGGACCCCGTGTGGCCCGTTTCGTCGACTGCGCTGCATCTCTCGTGCGACACACCAGCTGCATGCTCATAGCATGCAGTGTCAGATTCACAGAGTCCAAACCCTGGAGATGGGGGTGTACCCATAGTAGTGCCTCATTCTACCTCATGTAGCTCTACTGAACTTGTGCCTCTGTGTGTGACCGGACTGGTGCAACCTGGATCATTGTGCACCAGATAGTGTGCCCCATTTCCAGGAAGGTACGAAATTGCAACTTCGCCGTGTGTGTGTGACCAGAATTGCCTGGTGCAATCCATCTCTGCATGCACTGGTCATTGTGCCTCATTTCCAGTGAGTTGTGGAATTTGCAACTCACTGTGTTTGCAATCCGATGTGCCTTGTGCGACTCAAACCAACATGCACTAGACGCTGTGCCCTGATTGCCTGGGCACGACCTGGATCATCCTATACCAATCAGGGCAACTCCTCCTATAGAGATGTTCACCTGTGTTACTTTCCATTCATCAACTGCCCTCTCCACACCTCGCCCCTCCTGAAGACATCTTGGCACCAGGTAGTAGTGAGAGAGATTGACTGCGTTGAAGGAACGCTTCTGAGACAGATTAGCGGGTATAAAGCAACTGCATGACTCCTTTGCGTTTTGAGACATATTGGTGAACTTTCCGCATGGCTGCTAAACTCTCCTTGTTTAAGTCTACCTCGCAAGTAAAACTAGTACATGTTCCCAACTGCTTCCTAAGGATCCAGACTAAGTGACTTTGGTCGCGTGCAGCCTAGTGTCCTGGAGGTGGGGTTGGTTATCTTCCATCCAGGGGTATAGGACAATTGGGGTGAACTAGAAGGTGGAGGGAGGCTTGGGCCATTTACCTGCTGTGTACCAGTGGCACTGCATTAGGGTGCTGAGTGCGCGTGAGTGTAAGAGCATTCCATACAGACTGGGTGATACTGCTGCACCGCGTAGTGGTTCAGAGTGAGTGATCGTGCTTGAACCGCCTGTGATTCACAACACTGACCAGTGGTGCCGCTTCATTCGTTGATTGTATGCCAAAAGGAAAATGCATTTGACACTGGGTTTACCCACATGGCTGCAGCCTGCGTTGGTGCTAAACTGTTCTACTCTAATGAATATACCAATTGTTGATATTGTGCACTGCATAAGGTTGCTCTCTCTTAATTAGGGGGTGGGGGTTTAGATTAACAATATGATTGGGCTTAGTACTGCTAGTAATAATTCCAAATGTGTTTTATGCCCAAAAAGTGTATGATGTTCATGTTATAATGATTGAATATTTGTGTTGAATATAAACATTTTTACATACATCCTGTGTGAAGTCTCTTTTGTGATGCTCAGGGTATTTATTGCAGGTGACTGCTGTGTCTTTACTTTAGACATTGCCTCTGATATAAGCCTGACTGATCAGTGCCAAGCTACACAAGGGTGAGCACAGGTTGTACAGTGAATGTATTCACATGCCCTTTATGGGAGCGGTAGGTCCTGCCTGGCAGGGGGCATCCCTTCAGCCAACCAGACACTGCCAGTTCCAACATTTGGCAGTCAAGCTGTGGGATAGGACTTGCATTTGCACTGCAGCGCGCTGTGAATGAGTGTGCGTCACAACTTCACAAAGGCAAAAGTCTCCCCTTATTTACTATAGTGTGACTGATGGATAGATTGGGATCGTTAGCCGTTGCTCCCTAGAGATTTCTATTTCAGCTCTTGCTAGTTTGCCACCATGCTGGGGGTCCTACCTAATGGGGACTCAATTGAGCTGGATGATCTTTACCAGTAGGCAGGGACGCAGCTCGAAGAGTACTGACGGGGGGGGGGGGGCTTGAAAGGGGAAGCACCACAAAGGTACATCTTCAGAAAGCCCTGCAAGCATGGGCCGAGGCGCACCCAGAGGGGTTAGTGGATGGTGAGAGAGATCCAGAGTGTGGGGAGGGATTGAATCTGGCCCAGGATGTACCAAATAAACTAACTGGGGGTAGGGGAGCCCCGGTCTTCAGGGACAGAAGATCTCCTTGGCCCCAGGTAGCAAGGTGTTCTCCAGGGGGGGAGAAAGGACGCTAAAGTTAGAACATGCCAGGTAGGACAAGGAGCAGGCCCTAGCCATTGCTAAATTAGAGCAAGCTCTGGCTGAGAAGAGGCTAGCGTTGGCAGAGAAAAAGATGGCCTATGAGCACAGCCTTAGAGTGTTGAAACTTACTGACCTACAACTAGGGTCCAACTGAAGCAATGGTGGCAGTGACCCCACAGTGTTTAACATTGAGAATAGAGGTCGAATTTCAAAAGGATGTGGTCCAAGATTACCTGTTTTTTTTTTAAAACAGATTTTATTCATCAAATGATACATACACCGCTGGGCACTGTACCCCAGAAACCTCTGCACAAGCAATAAGCAACATCATGACTGACTTTTTTAAAGAAATGTAACAAGGATATAGAAATGCAATGCTGATGAAAAAATCCCTCCCCCCCTTATTTTAAAAAGAACCCCCCTCCCCAACTAAGGGGTCGCACACACAATCTCTTCAGCACAATTAGAGCAAAGCCTTGCCCCACACCCACCGCCCCCACCCATTCATATATACAATCGAATATCATGTGTATCCATGGGGTAGCATTAAACTGGGAGGGAGGAAACCCATGGGCCCTCTCAGCGTACTGAAGAATTGCCCCCGCTTAATCTTATCTAGGGCACCTCTAACATTCCAGCTTACTACCCTGAGAGTCTCGAGGTAGATCCGGACTTTCTCAGGTGAACTCACTATGGGCTACAATGAAGAAGAGGGAAGGTGCGGAGAAAGGCGTGTGGCGCGTGCCCAGTGATCTAGCAGTGTAACAATACAGTGCGACTTGAGAACAACAACTTAAACATAACCCAACGTAACCCAACAAACCCCCCACCCTACACTTCAATAACGATGAAGCATCTGTCGAGGCGGGTGATGCCTGCAGACCCCAACAGGGAGTCCCGGCGCACCTCAATCCCCCGTGTACAGCACAAAGTCAGCGGGCAGCCCCTCCGCTGGAAGCCCAACAGAGAAGCGGGCCTTCACATAGACTCCTCCGATCCGATCAGCAGTATCTGTGTCTTCAGGGGTCTAGAAGTCTCCTCTAGCTCAGGAGGCCTGTCGGGAGGCAGAGCCAGCCCGGGCAGAGACACTGCAGGAGCGAGACCGGCGATGGGATCTGGACCGCCTACGATCTTTAGAGTTCAGTCGAGGCTGCTTATGAGCAGCCTCGCTGGATGACGAGTCAGAATCTCGCCTGGGCGGTGAATGAGGACGCAGGCGCACCGTCTCATCGATCCATTGGAACACCTTCTCCGGCGTGTCAAAGAAGTGGGTCTGGGAACGGTACACCACCCACAGCCGGGCCGGATACAGCAAGGCATATGGAAGCTTAAGATCTCGGAGTCGTGCCTTGGCCGCCAGGACTGTCTCCGTTGTTGGACCAGCTTTGTGTAGTCCGGGAATATCAAAATACGTGCGTTATCAAAAAGAAATGGTTCTTTGGCCCTAGCTTGATTTAGGATAACATCCCGGTCGTGGTAATTTAGCAGCCTTGCAATGACTGGCCTCGGGCGGGACCCAGGCAGTGGTTTTTGCAGGAGGGCGCGATGAGCCCGCTCTATTACGAAGCAGCGGGACAGGGAATCTAGGAGGAGACAACCCTCTAGCCATTGAGTAAGGAACCGCTCCATGTCTTCCCCCTTGTAAACCTCCGGAAAGCCCACAAAGCGAAGGTTATTGCCCCGGGTCCGGCCCTCTGCGTCCTCCACACGTGCCGCCATGGTCCACTGGGTCATTTCAAGGGTGGCTACATTTATCTGTAGAGGTGTAACATCATTCTCCACCCCCGAAATCCGCGTTTCGGTCTCGGTAATGAAGGCCACAGTATTCTGCAGGTCCTGGCAGAGAAGCAAGATTTCCAATCCAACTGCCCCGATCCTAGCCTCCAGGGCATCACAAGTGTGTGATCGCGGCCATGTGCGAAGCATTGTCCGGTATCTCCGGGACCACTCCTTGGCTCCCCACCGGCGTCGCTGTGGCCGTCCCTGGGCCCATGAATTTGTTAAGTGTACTCTGCTTAGTTGTAAGTGTTGCTAAGTGTACTCTGCGTAGAAGCACCAGGAGACTCGACGGGGAGGGCTAGAGCACTGCAGATCCAGGACCACCGTGACCCGATATGTCCGCTGAACACGGGGTCTCAACAGACCTCAAGGAGGAAGCCGGCGAGGCCTTGTAGTGATCACACACAACTGCACAAAAGGACGATGGCCGACCCTCACTGCCTTTATCTCAAGTTGTACTCAAGTTGAGGCATGCCCCTCCTTCCCCCTCCAGGGGCCCCAAGATGCAGTTATCGCCGCTCCACTGAGCTCCGGGGCAAGCCAGGGGGCACAGAGGCACAGCCTCAGTGGCACCACCCAGTTATTTTACCGCTGCCGGTGCGAGGGCACGGCGGCACCAGGAGAAAGCGCCACTACCCGCAGCAGCCAGCAGCGTTCAGGCGTGGACTCAGCCCCCGGTGTGGGGCAGCCCCAGAGCCGGAGCCATCAGGTCACCCTCGGTGCACACTGTGGCACGACCCACAAGTCTTCCGCGGCCCGATTCAGGCCACCGACAGTGCTGCCGCCATTTCAGGGCACGGAGGAGGGGGAGGGCCCTGCCTCACACCACCGGCACCTAGAGGCCACTTCCCCCTCCTGACCCCCTCACCGTGCAATCGGTAGCTGCGGGCATCTTCCTCCGGCCCAATCGATGCTTTGGAGCCCCACGCTCGCTCCGCGCCGCACACCAGCTGCCGCCGTCTAAGATGGCGTCTCTCCACCTCCTCCGTGCTGCGCTCCGGGCCGCTTCAGCCGCGGCTTCTCCCGGCAGGATAAAGAGTTAGAAGAAGGATGGCTCTCATCCCCCGAGTGCAACCCAGCTGTGGCGCTGACAATTTTTCCAAAGCGGAATCGTAGGGAAGGATAAGTTAAGGATGATTGTGCAGGCTGGACGGAGCTAGCCTAGCACATGTCCACCATCTTCAGCTGCTAGGCTACGCCCCTCCAAGATTACCAGTTTATGGAGGTACAAGCCCCCAGTGGGGAGAGACACTCTCCTAACACTGAATGTGGGTCACCAGACTAGCTACCCTCCCATGAAGACAGCGTTGGTCAACAAGTTTGAATGGGCCCTTGGAAAAACACCAACGGTTTAGGGCCAGCTTCAAACTATCCACACAGAGTTGGGTAAAGTTCTTAGAGTACGCAAGTAAGGCACTGATGGGTTGGGTAGAAAGGTCAAGGTCTAGAAGGGATTGTACAATTTAGTCTTGAGGGACCACTTCCTCAAGACCTGTTTCATCAACCTGCACCAATATCTGGTCAACAGCAAGCTGATTGATTGCTGGAAGCTTGCTGTGGAAGCAGACCTCTGGGCCAGCACCAGAGTGTCTAAGAACATTGCTGGAGGGGATACCCAAAAAGGGGGCCAGAGTTCCCACCAAAAGGAGGGGGATGATAAGAAGGAGTCTTCTGCTTGCCCTCAGATACACTCCCCGGGAAAAGGGTCAAACCAGAGTTCCCAGACCGGTCCCCAGACTGAAAATGCCCTGGACCAGAGTTTGTTACCGAAGACCCCTAGGTGCTATGAGTGCTATGGGTATGGGCACCTCAAAAGCGATCCCAAGTGTCCAAAACGAACAGCCCCACTCGCTGGGGTAAAGGTTCCAGGGGTGGCAAGGATAGCCATATGGGGAGGAAGTGGCTCCAGTGATTGAAGGGGAGTTTAGTGGTGCTATCCTAGTGTCCCTGGGTGACAGTGATATGGTTCCCCGCATCCAAGTGCCTAAGAATACAGCAAAGTATAGTCAACGGGTCACCATCAACAGGCAGGCGGTAGAGGCTTGAGGGATACAGTGGTCCACAGGGGGATACAGGGGGAAACAGTATGACTATGGTAAGGAGACAACTGGTCTCCCCAGAGCAAGAATCACCTCTGCCGCCTAACAGGTGATGGTGGTTGACAGAGCGGGTCATTTCCCAGATGCCATTTGGATGGGCGGGTGGTCAGACCTGATGAAGTGCACCGTAAGCTCCGCCATGCCAGTGGCTTGTCTGTTGGGCAACGACCTGGAGCACACTTTCTGGAACGAAGTGGAGCTCCGGCTCATGTGCAGATCTTGGGGTTACCTGACTGGATCTGTGCTAACACACGGTCCACGGTTACCAGAGAAAGGAGCCATGGCCCAGCCCCCTCCTGCTAAAAAGGGGAGAGAACGAGGACCTCTGGTGAGATGAATGGGGAACCGGCTGAAGTCACCCGAGTCCACCAAAGAGGGCATTACTTTCCCTGGTGTCCTGCCCGAGCTGGCTGGTTGGCAAGAAGGAGGACCCACCAGTGAGGAGTTCTTTAGGGCACAGAGAGAGTGCCCCACCCTCGAGGGCCTACAGCAACAAGCTGAGGCCCAAGCAGCCGTTGATGCCTCCGGAATCATCATCTATACTGGTATGATGACCTTCTATACAGCGAGTAAGGCTCCTGGCTGGGACTCTCAGGGCCCTGGTGGTCCCCTCGTGTTATCGACCCCCTCCTACTGGATTTGGCCCATGACATCCCTCTGGCAATACATTTCAGCCAGGACAAGACCTTTGGCCAGCTTGCTTCTCACTTTTATTGGCCCATTCAGGGTGTTCTCGGATGCATTCTGCAGGACCTGCGTGAACGGTCAGGTCAGTGAAAAGACCGGGCAGAAGCTTAAAGCTCTACTTAACCCCCTTGCCCATAATTGACACCCCATTAGAGCGTGTGGGCTTCAACACTGTAGGCCTTATGGACCCCACCAATAACGGCAGGGCACAAGAACATCCTGGTGCTGTTGGATCATGGCACACGGTACCCAGAGGCGATCCCTCTGAAGACCATGACTGCACCGGCAGTGGCAAAGGCACTGATGGGGATTTTTACCCTAGTGGGATTCACCAAGGACGTGGATACTCACAGGGGCATGAACTTCATGTCTACGCACATGCAGGCTGTGTGGAGTGGCAAATAAGTTATCCACCCCGTACCACCTCCAAACTAACGGGCTAATGGAAAGATTCAACAAGACCCTAAAAGGCATCATCCGAAACCTACCAGAGGCTCTGAGGAAAAAGGTGATTGTCCTCCTGCCATGCCTGTTTGCCTACAAGGAGCTCCATCAGAAAGGAGTGGGGATTAGCCCCCTTGAACTGCTATTAGGGCACACAGTCAGGGGACCTCTGAGGTCAAGGAGGGCTGGGAGCAGTCTCCCATGAGAACTCTCCGAGATGTAGTAAGCTACATGCTATCCTTCCGGAGCCACATGCAAAGTTATTAAAGCAAGCCTCTCACAACTTAGAAGACGGCCAGGATGTCATGAAGGTGTGGTATGACAAGAAAGCCACTCCAGTGAAACTGACATCGGCACAGAAGGCGTGGGTGATGGAGGCTGTAGAACTGGGGTCCTTTTGAAAAATTTTGTAAAAGTCAATTACCATTTGCTTTTAAGCCTTCATTCCTCTTCTAATCTGCTTCAATAATGTTGCACTTGCTCTTTGCTTTACGAAGGGTTAGAACAGGTTGCAGGTAAATTTGAAGAGAGATTTTGTAATGCAGTGCATGTTTGATGCCATCACAATAAGAAATATTTCTAACACTGCCAAAAGCAAGGCTGCATCACTCCCTCTTAGAACGTGCTGCGTGAAATTACCTGCTTAACATGACCGGATGTCTGTACAACAAATGCACACTTTTTGTTAAAAATAAAACGTTCTGTCGTTCAGTGTTTTCAATTTTGTTAGGTAACTTTTTAAGTGTGTGCAGTCTGTAAAATCTCTCTCTAACCCCTGTCTCGCATGCATTTCATTTGTTTTATAGCACCTCTCTTACAAGCATAGAGTGTTAGAGCACTTCACCTCACAACTCATACAGAGAGTATGAATCGTACATGTGTATATAAGACCAAGGGTGCTGGATTCACACCATTCATACTGGTAGACATTTTTTAGGAGTGCTTGGTCTGAGAAACAAACTCAGGAATCAGTAACAGTGGTTAGGGTTGACCTTCCTTTTTTTTAATAATCTTTATTCGTTTTCTATCCAACACACCATACAGCTGTATATACGTCATATTGAAGTACAAAGCATAGTACATCTCCATTTGCATGTTAGCGTTGCCTTTCTTAGAGATGTATTTCTAACCAAACAAACCCATTGTAGCAAAATTAGAATAATGAAAGACTGACAAAAAACAGATGAATGCATTGTGTTTACTTAATTTGACGTATATATAGGTATATATAACCCTATAACACAAGAGTTCAAGTGTGCATTGACTATTTAAATAAATGCGGGAAAAATACAATCTTCAGTCTTCTTTTGCCTATGACAAAAATACGAGTGGATAAATACAGATAAAATTAACAAAAAATAAATATGGATAAATACAGACTTAAATGATAAAATAAATAAATACCATAACACTAGGAGCCCTAGTGACAAATGCTATACTGGTAATGTGAATTTGAAGCAGCATTATGATGTGAAAAAGTTAATTGAAATTAACAGAAAATGCCAATAAAATGTCTTTTAAATAAATACACTCAAAAAATAGACATCCCAAGGCCTCTACACATTTGCAGGTGGGCTGCCACAGAAAATGTCTTGTTGCTGGGCTCATTGGAAGGGCTCAATGTAATGGACAGTGATGATTTTGTTTAAAAGAATAGAATCAGAATCTAACTTTGGGACAGTGACCAATGCCTTCAAGGAAAGGCAAACTGCCACTAACTGTAGCATACTGATGTGCAGCCAGTGTTTGATTGTCTATGAAAGACCTCTTCGTGTTATCTGTTCCAGATGATCACTTCAGGCCAACAAGGAGGCGTTCCAAACAAAGATGACAGCAGTGGATTGAAGTCAGACCCACGCTGAGGTTCGAGGGGACACCCACAAATAGAGATCCAGGAGCAATAGAACTGAATGCAAGATGCCAACAAGATCTTCCCTAACACTGGTACCTCTGTTTCAAAAAGGTACCACTGAATGCCCTTATTCTCCATCTGCCATGCAGCGCTAACTAGGATACATGACAGCATCAAGCCCTGAAGTTGGAAGACCTGAAGAACTGGAATCCAAATAATTCACAAACAGAATCATGTACTGAACATTCGAGAGTTCTGATGAGCAGAAAAGAAAGCTTTTATACCAGAAACGTTCCACACAGCTCTGATTAAGGTCAGGCTCTAACCAGGTATAAGCTTCAGGAAAGTTGACAAAGAACCCTAGATCATGAAGAAGGTTCTGTATACATTCCATGACCACCACGGGGGGCACAACCTACAACAGCTATCCATGGACATCTGAGAGAAACTTACTGTGGCCAGCAGAGTAGTCCTAAGACCCAACGATAGTGCCACAACTTGGTAGTGCTGGGAACCAGCCAGGAGATGGAGGTAACCTTTGTGAGCAGCAAGCACTGCTAGATGGAAATGAGTCTTGGGAGTTCTAGGGACTCCATTCAATCCTATGCATCGAGGACCAAAAATACCAGACTGAAGGGCAACATTTTCAAAGTACTCTAACGAATAAAGAAGAGTTTAATACTTCAGGTCCAAAATGGTTCTTAGACCACCGTCTGCGTTCTAACCAAGAAATAAAGTGAGTAAAACTTGGTGATTCTTGCCTCCAAAGGCACCATTTCTATGGCTCTTTTTAGCAACTGGGCAAGAACTGCCAACTCCAAAATCAGGGCATGCATCCTAGAGGAAGTTTGAGCAGAATCTGGGTAGTCTGGCGATGAGGTATTAACAGGGAGGGGTGTAGTCCAAAGATAAGTTGGAGCCAGCCAGCCATCATCATGATCATTTCCCAATTGGTGGTTAAATGAGACCCTTACCTGTACCGCAATGTAACAAAATAGTGTTTGAAGTGATGGATGAGGATACAGGAGCTTCAGCACCTTAGGACCATATACTCCACAAAAGGGATGGTTATCGTCTGGAGAGTTGGCCCTGGGAATACCCAAGAAATTCCAGTATTGTTTATGAAATTGTTTAGTAGGGTGTAATGACCGGATTCTCAGACCAAGAATCACCCACTCACCAAGATACAACCAACCCGGCCAAAACTTAACACCATCCCTTCCCGGACCCTATTTACAATGATTCCTGAATACTTACTCGCAATATACACGCTTATATCATCAAAAACACTGCTAGATCTAAGGGATTACTAAGAATGGTCACTAATAACTACGGAATTCCATGTCCATCCTATGATCTTACCTTATAGCCCCGCGACAATCTGGCCCGGACTATTCTACCCTCCTTCTCATGGTGGAGAGCAGCTCACTATACCACACCAACCACGATTGGTGTTCTCATTAACACCCTATCTTGAGCGATCTCACTACACACCAATCACAATTAGTGCTTTCATTAACGCCCTATCTTGAGCGATCTCACTACACACCATCCCCAATCCGTGCTCTCATTAACGCCCTATCTTGAGCGATCTCACTACACACCAATACCAATTGGTGCTCTCATTAACGCCCTATCTTGAGCGATCTCACTGTCCTATTAATACCTTCTTCTCTCTCTCTCTCTACTGGGGAAGTTTCTTTATACCTAATATTTACTGGGGGTCTATCTTCTATAAATTGTTATCCCTCATGTGATAGATAGGAGATCCGACCCTCTCACACAAGAACTGCCAAATTGTTACACTTAAGAATTATTCCCTGACACAAAACTCACATCAATCTCCCGCATCAGTTACCTGTAGGAAGGGAATCGTCCATCCTTCCATACGATAGCACCTGGCTGTAAAGAAAGGTAAGCTTTATCATAGAAACAATACTCAAGTATGTGTTTGTTACAAACTGGGGTCCCTTTATTACACAATAACAGACAAAGAAAACATTATATTATAAAGTCACAGTACTACCTAACAATCTAAGCATAGCCTGAAAAGTAAAGGAAATAATTAGTATAGATGCATTCTATAATAGCAGGACAGACTTCACCTTATAATTACGGAGTTCGGTTCTAGCTGTCATTTGGGTCCCTCTCTCGTCTGTGCCTTGGCTCATCTCAGATTCTACTCTGCACCCACGGATACACGTCTGCACCGCTATGCTCCTTCAAAGCACTGGAACCCTTCTCTCGTCTTCTTCTCGGATTCTCAGCTCTGCACTGATTACTTTGCACTGGCTTCCTCTCTCCCACAAACTCTCTTCACCTCCAGACTTCAATCTGATGATATGGTTTCAGCCGCTCTGGAAACCATCTATTCAACTAACTTCTTCACTCGGATTATTCTCACTCCGACGGTTAACTATCTCCAACTGCTCTAACAGACTGACTCACAATATAGCTTCAGTCTCTCCAAAAGATCATCGGCCTTCGATCGCTCCAAACTCCAACTGTCGACTGCATCTGCTAACTGTCATCTGCCTGCCTCTCCTCTCTACATCTCGATAATATAAAGAGCTCCTCGTTCATGGAAATTTCCAGACAGTAACCTGACGTCCACCAGATTCCTGTACTAGGCTCCGGGCCTCCGACGCTCCCACAGTGGCCAACTGTTGTTTCGTCTAAAATCCGAGCTCTGCTTACATCTTCCGATAAGGGCCAGCTCTGACCGGTTCCTCTCCAGTGAACAACAGCTCATAACTAAAACATCACTCTTGACCTACAAGCGCCTAGAGCAGCTGAGGCAGGAAAGTAAATGGAGTCTCTATCGTTTGGGCCCTGTAGGTCCGAAAAAGATGAAAGAGACGCATAGCTCTATCTAAATACATAAGCAGACCCTACCAATAGGTAATATAATATCAGGAATAAAGGATCTACCCTCTAATATAGGCCTTCAGGCCCGAAAATGATAAGGACATATTATGCCAAAGTCAATAGGCTAACCCTAAGAATAAGCCGAAAATAGGGATCTATCCGCTCTACTAAGATGGTAGTAGACTAAAATTCCAATACAACAAAAGGTTTATGGAGAAGTGGCAAGCTGTATTAAACAAATGTTCTCTGGATTTAATTTTACTACTAATTGAAGAACTGTCCAAGACAATTAAAGAACTGGAAGAAGAGATCAACATCATCAAAACTGACTTATCAACCCGTTGTGAATCTGACTTTTGGAGGATCACGTTAGAAGATCTCAATACTAAATTAGATGCTTACGGCAAGGATATACAAGAAAGGAAACTGCGAAAATTTCGCAGGGACACTATCGACTATAAATTGAATGAAGTGTACACCTGGGCGGAGGTGTACGCGAGCCGACGTCCTTTTCAGAAACCAACCACTTCATCGCAAGAGTCTATAGTGTCAGAGACCGATTTGGATCCATCTAGACAACCAATATCTACAGGACAAGAGATCTCACAATCTTCTAAAGAAGGAGCTAGTACTTCAAACATCACACCTGCTTTTTTAGACAAGGTCCAGGGAGGAGGCAGACCACCAGATGGTTTAAAAAAACAAGGAGGGCCAAAAGACAAGGAAAAGGAAGCCAAAGAAAGAAGCCAAGGAACGAGAAGCGGAAGCCAGGAGTTTGAGGAGCAAAGGCAAACCCTTGTGATAAATATTTCATCCAAACGACTGACACAAGCACAAGAGCTGGTTTTGAATAAAGGCACCTCTTTCGTACCAACTTACAACACCAATCAATTAGAATTAGAAGTCTCAATTTTCCGGTTCCTACGTAATTTGAGGTTGAAACATTTTTTTACAAACGTAGTACCAACATTGGATACACCGGCACCGGATATTGAAATAGATGATTCTGAACTGAGGCAATTCAAAACCAAAAGCACTTTTATGCCACCAGTGTCACATAAAATCATCGACACTTTTGAATCACTGGTACGTCACGATCTGTCTAAACTCAATTTACGATCACGAGGTAGACCTAACATGAGAAAGGATGAATTGGACATCTTACACAGATTATGCATGGATGAACAGATAACCATACAGATGGCAGACAAGGGAGGAGCATTGGTAATCATGGACACAAGCTTCTATGTTGATAAAGTGAATGAACATCTAGAAGATACCACTACATACATCAAACTAGATGAAGATCCAAATAATAATTTTGCAGCGGTCTTGAATCAAATTTTGGAGAAAGCGGAAAACCTATCTTGGATAACATCATCATTACGGAAATTCTTAACTAACCAGTATCCGAGAAGACCGAGACTTTACATGCTACCTAAGGTACATAAAAATCTCAACAATCCACCCTTTCGACCAATTGTGTCTGGTTGTGATTCGATCTTCGCACCAGCAGGGCAACTGATTGATTACTTTCTACAAAAATGTGTTCAGTCTTGGAGAAGTTATGTGAAAGATACCACACATTTCCTGAACTTATTCCAAACAGTTCAAAAGGATTACGATAGTGACTGGTTGATGTGTACCATTGACGTCACCTCACTATACACATCTATCTCTCTCAAAGAAGGAGTTGAGGCTTGTGAATGGGCGTTACTGCAATTACCAGAGCTTGCAGTCAACAAAGTTTTCCTACTGGAATTACTTATCTTCTGTCTGCAACATAGTTACTTGAACTGGAAGGATAACTACTTTTTACAAGTGAGTGGAACTTCCATGGGCTTTCTGGTGCCCCGGCTTATGCCAATACATTTATGGCACAGTTTGAAGACATTCATATCTTCAATAATGATCTCTGGTCCAACAACCTAGTGTTTTACACTAGGTTTATTGATGACATATTCCTAGTATGGAAGAACTCAGCAAGATCTTTGGAAGAAGCAATTGAAGATTTGAACCACAAACATGAGAATGAAGTTTACACATGAGATTAACAAGGAAAGAATTCATTACCTGGATGTATTGATTTGCCAACATGACAACAATTTGGAGACTCTTGTTTACACCTAGCCAACAGACAGAAACAATCTGTTGTTATACACAAGTTTCCATCCACCATCACTTATAAAAAACCTCCCTTATTCGCAAATGCTGAGGGTGAAACGGATCACTTCCAACACAGATAAGTTACAAATCGCTCTTGGTGAGCAGCAGGAGAAATTCGAAGCACGAGGCTATCCAACAGAGATCTTAGAAACAGCACTGAACAAGACTGAATCCAAAGAACGCAAAACATTGTTGGCGACTAAGTCTAAAGAAAAATCTAATCGACAAGTTTGTTTCCAAATACTCATCCAAATCCCAAGCGATTCAAAAAATTATCAAAACAAGATGGGAGCTATTGAAACAAGAACCGGATTTCAAAGGTCTATTTGACGAGGAACCTCTTTTTGCATATACACGCAGCAAAAATATTAAAGACATTCTCTCTTCTCAAACGACAATTACAGAAGAGCATTATCGAGGCATGCGTAAATGTTACAACTGTGTGCATTGTAATAATGTAATGGAAGGCAACACAATACATCACCCACATACAGGTGAATCTATTGCATTAAAATACAATGGGGATTGCAATAGCATTAATGTGATCTACACGATTAAGTGTCCATGTGGTTCTCTTTATGTGGGTAAAACATCAAGAAAAATTAAAACACGCATTACGGAACACAAAAGCACATTTCGCACCAAGGCCACAAAATCTAATTTCGCAACGCACTGGTTGGAGCATCATCACAACATAGCACAGTTGCGCTTTACTATTCTTGAAATTGTTAAAATTGAACCTGGGTTTAATCACACAACACGTTTAGCACAAAGAGAAGCGTGGTGGATCAAATTTTTGCAAACCTTGGTACCCGATGGGCTCAATGACAGAATTGAGCTACAATGTTTTCTCTGAGAGTTTTTTTCAGTACTGTTTGTCACTGTTCTCCTATACAGGTACATGGGCTTATCTTTAAATCAACACTATAGTAAAATGCACTGGGTGCAAAAAGTAACCATATATATCAGCTTCACGTTATGGTCCTTCGAATTTTTTTGTTATCTTATTATTTAATACACAAATGTGTTTTTCAATCACTTTTCTCTCAGTTCACCATTTTTTTCTTTATCATTATTTTTATCTGAATCTGCACTCGATCTTTTCACATAATCTGTATGTCTCATTTCACTTATTGTTCACAATGATTTTATCACTATGAAGCGTGAGGAAGATAGCAACAGTCAGCATTTTCATTACATAAGCTCACATATTAGCATCTAGTAACAGCTATTCTTTCTTCGAGATTTTTCTACTTTTTCGTAAGCGAAATCCATCTCGCCTAGCTTCCAGCACTCCTTAATTATTGTTTCGCTCACCAGGATAATTGGTATTATTCCCAGTTTTCACAGTTCAATCTTTTTCATAGACACTGGTAGTCCCTGCGTTTGTAGTCAGTCATTTCCGCTTGGCACTATTCAATAGATACAGGGCTAGTAGTGTATTCCATTGCCACCACTCCAAGATGGCGCCAGTTAGTAGTCCGTCTTCTCTGTTAGCTAAATAGAACAGGGAGCTCTCGCGGGTATTTAATAGACTAGTGTTTCGTGACGTGGACCTTGTTCTCTTACCGGAGTTGAATAGCAGTCACACGGCGGTCCGTTATTCCATTGGAGATAATCAGCGGTGCTTTGTTAGATTGAAGGTGAGTTTATAATACGCGGCAAGCTCACGGGTAGTTTTATGCTGGCCAATGTTAAGGCTTAGTTTAACCAAGCGTTCATTAGATTGAAGGTGAGCTTATAATACGCGGCAAGCTCACGGGTAGTTTTATGCTGGCCGGTGTCAAGGCTTAGTTTAATAAAGCGTTCCTTTGCTTTTTAGAACGCCACAGTCCAAAAGAGCACATCAGCCTGTCACCCAACTGAAGCAGATTAACTGTGTCTCATTCGCTCGAAGGTGAGCTCATATTACGCGGGCATGTTAGATACAGTTGCATGTTGGCTTTTTCTTCAGTTCAATTAACAAAGCGTTTCTTTGATTTTCAGAACGCTTTTGCTTAAAACTACACGAGTCATTCTTATTTACTCGCTTTCATATCACAGACACTCAGGAGAGGGTTAAACGGTAGACGGTGAGTGCAATTTATGCCAAGTGTTTATGGTTCTAGAGGCTTTATTAAATGTATGTTGCTTGACGTAGTGTCTCTGGTTTTACAACACAGACGAAGTTTCACGAGATTCATATCTAAGACAAGGAGTATCTAGGACAAGGCTACCATCATCGGCATAACAACAGGGCTCAATACATTAGTTGCTTCTCATTTAGCTTCTAGGTAAAGTTGAGCTACAAGCAGAACCCATAGATTCTTGAGGTCCACGTGGTATTGATCTACTTTGATGTTGATTTCAGAGTCACTAGCAGAGAGTTAGGCACTTCTGGGCTTTAATCTGTAAATACTACCATTTGATTCATCTGTTTTTAATCAATGTGGTATGAAGATTTTCATAGTGGTAGTGTATTAGGAATTACAGTAAGCAGTTTGATACCATGAGGGATTGTCTTCACATATTATGCTTAATAATTCCTTGTCATGGTACTTTGATGCATGCTACATATTGGGACAGAGACTGTTTCTTTCATGAGTGGTACGTTTTATACCTTAGGTCATAGATTGTGCTACTGGACATACAACTTTAGGATAGCCTGTTCGTCGAATTTTCATTCAATAAGACAAGTAAGTTAGCTAAACTTGAGCCAATAACCATCACATTGGGACATGGGTCCTTTCTTTGTACAACTGCCACTAGTTTTAAATTGAGCATGGAATACACACAATTGTTTATACCACAACGTTTTTTGGTGGAGGTTTTGTTTTAAGGTATTCATGTGTTGCATGAACAGGTTACCCACTTGGATTTTTCGTTGACCTACTTATAAACTCATTAGGCAACTGCGTTCATATTAACAATCATGTAATTTCAATTGTACTTAGGACTGTCATTGGAATAGATCTCACACAAGCTTTTGTATAATATTGTAGCAAGTGCAATATGTTGTTTTCATATTCAATAGAATGGTAACACCATACCTTTATATCTATTTTCTCCACAGTGCCCCTGAAGAAGGGAGGAATCCCGAAATGCATTGGGCTATTGGGTTGAACAGCAATAGTATCACTGCTGTTTCTTGAGAATTGTTTTGTTTTATGTATTGTATGTAAACAGGTGCTTTTCTTATTACCTGTTGAATATATTGCTAACTAATGAAAATATAAAATGACGATACAATTTCACAATGAAGTGTGTACATTAATTTACTGTTTAACAGTATCGTTTTGAATTTTTGATACCCTGAACAGAATACGGTTAATAATTGTTTTCAATTGCAATACTGTAAAAATAGTAGTGCGTTTGGCATACTAGTGGGGTTTCCACCAGAAGTTGTTTTTTCAAAAAGGCTGGCTGCCTAACACCAAACATCACACCACTATTTATAGATCGTTTAACTGCAGAATCATTTAACACAAAATAAGGAGTGCGCAGGCAATTCACATTTTAGTAGACTAAAGTCACCATCACTCAGAAATAGGACAAAATATCCGGTCACTACACTTCACCCTTGACTTTTGTCAACTAACATCTAATAAACTGAGCGAACGTCTGATGAAGAATAATAAGAAACAAAACTAACAGACCTAGACATAGTGTGTGGTCTAAACATTATTTGAATTAAGGAAGGGACACATTGAATGCAACAGCAAATAGCAACTAGAATACAAATAGCAATCAAGACACCCCCAACACTTGACGTAGGGAGTGCAAATCAGGCAAACAACTGAAAAGCCAATCAAACCACCCTTGATCTATGTGTTGCCTAAATTCTTCAGTTAATTCATGAAGTTTATCAATGTGGGACTGGATGGATTTGGAATGGTCCGACAGATTAAAACAACAAAGGCCCTCAAAATCTGAGCAGCCATGACCATGTTTAAGCAAAAGATAATCTATTTCAGCTCTATTTTGTAGAATGGCTCTACGCTCACCTTGAGCATCTAATAATAGGTCAGATAAAACAACAGAAGTATGGTTAATAGATTTGACCATCCAGCAAGCCAATTTCCCGATTAATTTAGCATTGTATACAGATAATGCAGGAACACCTAAAATAGAAAAAGCTAAACTAAGGTACTCAGATGGACAGAATAAATGTAATGAGGAATCACAATTGGCTTTCAAAGATGGGGCATCACGTGTAGTTCGGGAAACAACATTAGGATTTGAAGAAAACATTAATAAACTCAATCTAGTAATAGCACAAGGACCTCCAGTAATATTAGCAGGAATATAGGGCCAAGATGAATTGCCACATGAAAATAGCCATCCAGAAGGTAATAGTACCATACGATAGTGACTAGGGGTAACTACAAGACGTCTACAAGTCATTATTTCTAACAGATGTACATGATTTAGATAGTCTTTCAAAACAGAGTTCTTTCATGGGCAGTAAATGAAGTAATATTTTTCTGTCTCAATTGAACGCACTTGCCTATGATTTTAGGATCACGGGTCATGAAAAAGCAAAGATCACCCTCGGTAATATTTTAGGTTGTTATTTGGGAATTCAAAGGGGGCAATACATCAGGCAAAACCATGCATAAAGCACAGTAATCATAGGCCGCAAAATCACTAAAAATTACATTGGGATGAGCATTTGATAAATTGAAAATATGGGCAAGTGTCTCCATGGAAGCTGGGACAGCAACCAAACAGGTTGCTAAAATATCAGTCACTGAATGCATAGGGGTCAAACAGAAATGATTAGAGTTAGTCTCTTGGCTAGAGACGTCCAAAAATTGGATGACGTATCCCACGACGCAGAAGAACGACGTCTTCGGTCCAAGGAATTATTTTAGTCCTGGGGCTCTCCCGTCTCTCGGCGCAGCAAGCCAAAAGGAGTCCAGCGACGACACTTCCGACAGCAGCAGTCCAAACGATGGTCTAGGAGAACGAGATCAAATACAGGTATTATTCATTCTCGCAAATAACATTTATCAGCTGGGACAGCTTCCCAGCTATCTTGCCCTGGCCTCATTACTAGGACGGTATTGTCCTGACCGGTTGAAATTATTTCGGCCCGTTCAGGGGGATTTTTAGGCGACTGAACCCACACTCTCGCTCCGGGATTCTCAGTGGAACCAAAACCCTTTTTTCCTCGAACAGATAACAGAGTTGGGGCAGTACCTTTTTGATTCTCACCACTGAAAACAGGCATAATTAGCAATTGAGCAACTCTGTCTGCTTTGTGTATCAGTAAATCAGAATCACCACTGTTTAATAGGATCACTTTAATCTCTCCTTGATAATCACTGTGTTAGAACTGGCTATTTCTGGTTGGCTAAAGCCGACGCCAAAGCTAGGCAGAAACCACCATTCTAGTCAGGGCAAAGGAGTCACACGGCAAGATAACCCCTGCTCACCCCCTTGGTAGCTTGGCACGAGCAGACAGGCTTATCCCGGAGGCAATGTGTAAAGCATTTGCACCAGCACACAACAGCAACAACATCCTAGGCACACCACAAAAAGAACTCCACACAAGGTTATATAAAAATAACTTTTGTATTGTAAACACACATCAGATAGTAGTCACACATGTACATTGTGTCAACTGGCACGGGCAATATTCACAAATGATTATTTACAGGACAGGGCCACATGGGCCACTGTCAGAATCACATACCACAAAGAAGTATCAGAGGGTCAAAAAGTACGACAGGCAAGTATTGAGGACAGTGAAGGTGAAATGCTCCCTCTAGCCATATAACTGGAAAGGTAATGGTATTAAAGGTGCCAGGTCAAGAAAGGTGTCTGGTCTCTGGCACCCATCAGTCACCACTCGGAACCGCCCTTCATCATTTGGGGCTCAGAGGACCAAGACTGTACTTGATCTTGTTTTTCTAACAGAAAGAAATTAGCCTTCCTGTTAGTCAGTATATGTTGGTACTAAAGTCAGAGACATAGGTGTTGGTAAAGTAACTGACGGGGTAAAAAAAAGAGTGTGCAGTGCAAGGAAATACCAAGAAAATAAAGAAGGTGAATAAAATTGGTTTAAGGAGCAGCAAAATTTTTTTTAATAGAGTATAGCTCCTAACACCAATGTTAAAAATAGCCAAGACAGGGAAAACTTATAAACTGTCTAGTGATGGAACGTGGTCGACATGTTTCAGCAAATACGACCAATAGCCTTGCTTTCTTCAGGACCTAAAATATATCGCTACTGCAAACAGAAAAAAACCCCAAATGTGACAGAAGTGTTTAAAAGTGAGAGAAAAATAGTACTGGAACAACATTGATATTTAAATGTCACCTGGACCTCTAGGTGTGCTTGTTCCAAGTCTTCTCACACAGTCAGCAATGGACTAAAATAAAAATGCATGGCATGAGCATATCCTTCAATACCTGTCCAAAATAAGCCTTCTTTTACACCTGTTTTATTTATCAACATTGGTGAGGTTCATATCTAAAGAATACGAACAACCACACTGTATGAACTAGTGTATAACGTTTATTGTAGAAATTGAAACTTTTCAAGTTTCACACACTACTTCTTACCTGGTTAGTGAGAAGTACAGACCTCACCCCACCTGGCTGCGGCTCAGGACATTGGTGAAGCACCGCTCTGTAAAGGTGAATAAATTCAAACTCTAGAATCACCCACCAAAAAGTGCCAGCAACAGATCTATTTCAGCTGTAAAATACTGTCCTAAGTATGTAACTAAGGCGCGCACACATTCCAGCATAGCAAGAGGTGCGGTATCTAAGATGTTATATCCGCTTTACATGATGGATTAATGGGTTCGTGATTATAAATCAACTGCTGTCATTGTACTGTTGAAAGCGCAATGGCTAAGCCTACGAGCGGGTTACCCAATGCCGCTCGTAGGCTTAGCCATTCATATTGCCTGAGACATTACGGACGCATGACGCACATCCTTGGCGCGTCACGTGATTGTTCTAACCAATTGGAGAGAGTATGATAAAACCAAGGCAAAACAAACCGCCGGTACCTCCCCAGAAGGCACAGATGCCGCGTAGGAGTACCGACGGTTAGGTGAGTGAGTCTCTCCGTTTGTGGTGCCTTTCTTTCGAAGCAATGCGATCACAGCACGCAATCCTCTGTAGAGCATACTTCTTTAAGTCTTGCGCGCATTGTCAGTTTACCGCGAGGCATGCGTTGCGTAATTACTTTAACAGAAATAGGTTCGAAAGTGGGGCTCTTTAGAACTTCCAGTTCGACATGCTCTTTGAATTGAAATATAACGATCTCAGACTATGGGCTCATTGGAACGATATTTGTACACCAATGTGCGCTTTCAACAGTACAATGACAGCAGTGGATTTATAATCACGAACCCATTAATCCATCATGTAAAGCGGATATAACATCTTAGATACCGCACCTCTTGCTATGCTGGAATGTGTGCACGCCTTAGTTACATACTTAGGACAGTATTTTACAGCTGAAATAGATCTGTTGCTGGCACTTTTTGGTGGGTGATTCTAGAGTTTGAATTTATTCACCTTTACAGAGCGGTGCTTCACCAATGTCCTGAGCCGCAGCCAGGTGGGGTGAGGTCTGTACTTCTCACTAACCAGGTAAGAAGTAGTGTGTGAAACTTGAAAAGTTTCAATTTCTACAATAAACGTTATACACTAGTTCATACAGTGTGGTTGTTCGTATTCTTTAGATATGAACCTCACCAATGTTGATAAATAAAACAGGTGTAAAAGAAGGCTTATTTTGGACAGGTATTGAAGGATATGCTCATGCCATGCATTTTTATTTTAGTCCATTGCTGACTGTGTGAGAAGACTTGGAACAAGCACACCTAGAGGTCCAGGTGACATTTAAATATCAATGTTGTTCCAGTACTATTTTTCTCTCACTTTTAAACACTTCTGTCACATTTGTTTTTTTTTTCTGTTTGCAGTAGCGATATATTTTAGGTCCTGAAGAAAGCAAGGCTATTGGCCGTATTTGCTGAAACATGTCGACCACGTTCCATCACTAGACAGTTTATAAGTTTTCCCTGTCTTGGCTATTTTTAACATTGGTGTTAGGAGCTATACTCTATTAAAAAATGTTTTGCTGCTCCTTAAACCAATTTTATTCACCTTCTTTATTTTCTTGGTATTTCCTTGCACTGCACACTCTTTTTTTACCCCGTCAGTTACTTTACCAACACATATGTCTCTGACTTTAGTACCAACATATACTGACTAACAGGAAGGCTAATTTCTTTCTGTTAGAAAAACAAGATCAAGTACAGTCTTGGTCCTCGGAGCCCCAAATGATGAAGGGCGGTTCCGAGTGGTGACTGATGGGTGCCAGAGACCAGACACCTTTCTTGACCTGGCACCTTTAATACCATTACCTTTCCAGTTATATGGCTAGAGGGAGCATTTCACCTTCACTGTCCTCAATACTTGCCTGTCGTACTTTTTGACCCTCTGATACTTCTTTGTGGTATATGTCAGTTGGGCGTGTATTCAGAGCAGGTCATTAAATTGCCCTTGGGTCCCCTTCAATATATGTAGAGTGGACCACTGTCAGAATCAATACTTTTAGAAATAGCACTTCTAGAACTTAGAATAAGTATAGCACAAAATAACAGTTATAGATCACATCCAGTAACTACTGGGAACAGGTAAGTACCACCTACGCAACCCTAAACACCTTAGGAGAATGTCATGCAGGGAACCATGACCTCACTAGGACCACCTGTACTAGAAAGAACAACCACCTAAGAATAAAATACATTTAGGGGTATAGGTAAGAACACATTACACATGATGCAAAACCAACATTCAGAGGTGAAGGGAAGGATAACACATGATGCATAAAACATACATTCAGCGGTGTAATAACAAGGCACATGATGCATCAAAAACACATTCAGAGGTGCAGGGAAGGAAAAACACATGATGCATAAACCAACACATTCAGAGGTGTAAAATCCAGGAAGACACATGATGCATAAAAACATTCAGAGGTGCCAGAACATAACTCAATAGCGCAAAAACACATGATGCATAAAAACATTCAGAGGTGTAAGATCATATCAAATGCATTACATTTCCTAGCACCACATCACATTGCGCAAAACTCACATTAGGCAATTACCATCACATAGATAATCACATTGCGCCTAAATAAAATCACATACCAGCCCCCATCTAATAAAGGGACTAAAGAGCCCTGTGTCCAGAATGTCAGGGCGCGCTGCCATGCAGCGCCAGTCAGGGGTGCGCCACTGGCGCAAAACCTAAACGTTGCAGGTGCCCACTACTTGCTGGGCACCTGGGAACTTCCCAAGACCTAAACGGTGCAGCTGCCCACTAATTGCTGGGCAGCTGGGACTCAAAACTGCAACAGGGTCCTCACTGACCCTTAGAACAGAACTGCGCCAACTGTTGGAGCCACACAGGCTCTGAAAACACATATGCGCAGGTCATAGCCACATGTTGGAGCCACACAGGCTCTGAAGAAAATAACATGTCCATGGAGCACTCTGCTCCTAAACTAATTGTGCGTAACCTGGGGTATCACGGACCCCCCCCCCCCCCACTGGGCCCTTTCAGAGCCACACAGGCTCTCGAGACAAATAATTGTGTCCCCAAAACTGGAGCTCTCCGGCTCCGAATTCACTCTCCTGGCTCTTTAAGTAATCATGCCCAATCGTTGGAGTCCCGCTCGGGGGATTCAAGAGATAATGGCCCCCAGAGCCCTCGGGGCTCTACATACAAATGGGGCCTCGCAGGGGCCTCTCAGCGCCCCCCCCCCCGCAAGAACTCGGCACCACTGGAGGGGGGGCAGGCACCGGCAATGTGCCCCGAAGCCCCCCCTTCTTACGCACACACTCACCGGCTCTCTGGCGGTATGCGGCTCTCCTCCGCGGCAGCGTGGCGGGGCTCTCCCTCCTCATGGGAGCCCCGCCTTCACAAAGCGCCCGCTTCGCCGTTCACCCGGTCCCCCATCTCGGGACCAGGGCTTTGTGTCGAACCCTCGAGGCTCCGGGCAGCGGGGCTCTTCCGGGCAGCCACGACTCTTCCTCACTCGGGGCTCCCTCAGCACACGGGAGCCCCGCAGCAGCCCATACTTCCGCTTCTCCTCTTCCCGCCTCAGGGCCCGGGCCGGCAGTATCTCCGGTCTCCCTCTGCACACGGGAGACCGGAAGGGCAGATCTGGGCCAATCGGAGCGCGGCTCCCCAAACGAGCCCCTCGTGACGCGGCAACTTCTTCCCGGGGCCCGCCAATCAGAGCGCGGCTCTCCGGGACCAGCCCCCAACAGCGGCCCAGTCAGTGTGCGGCCCCTTCGGTATTCCGCCCGCGGCCCCCGGATTGAGGACGGCAATCTTTACGGGCAACATCCAGGGGTAGGCTCCCTTTAAATCCACAACAAAGTGAGGTAGGCAATCGCTAGATAATTCCGTACACGGGGTGACAAAGGCCGGATGGGCACCGGCTCTAAGCACAAACAGCACTCCCAAGCGCTGAGGAAAAGTAAAGCGCTCCCAGGCGCTTTGGAGCACACACACAGGTGCGAGTAAAAATACAGCGCTCCCAGCCTGGGGGCCAAAATCAAGCGCTCCCAAGCGCTACAACAGCAAAATAAAGAGCTCCTAGCGCTACAGGCAGAAATAAAGCGCCACCAGGCGCTAGGGGTGAAAGCAAAGCACTCCCAGCGCTAGGGACAAGTAAAGGTCCATATTTCCAGCAAAGCCCTTCAGGAGTCCAGGGGCTGGGCAGGGCCCAGGGAGGCAAGCCTTCCCCTGGGCCCAAGCAGCAGCACGCCCCTGGCAGGATTCAAGTTAGGAACAAGAACATTTTTAGAGTGTCACAGCACCCTTTTTATAAAACAAAATCCTTTGTCTAAAGGGTGCAGGCAGTGTGAGAACCAGCTAGAACTGGTTATAGGGAATTCCTTTCACTGACCAGGCTAGGGACATCAGAAGCACCCCAGGGGGTGGAGCCAGCATTGTGTGGGGAAAACCCAGCCTCATTCAGGACCCTCAAACCAGACGGTCAATCCACAAGCAGGCCCAGGCTCACTCCTCCCCTCACATCAGCATGCTAAACACTCCATTCACCACCGGGGCAGACCCTCTCAACTCTTGGAGCCAGACTCACCAGCCAGCCTCAGCCAATCACACGCCAGACACAAATTACACAAATATGCCAACTTCTAGAAGTGGCAATTCTACACTAGACACAATCATGCCGCATATACCATTGCGCAGCATTCAATCTCACAAGTTTGCACATACCAAACTCGACCCTGCACTCCCCACACATCAGGAACTACCATGGGCATACATATTCCCCATTCATTCCTATGGGAGGGCAGGTCACTCTCACCACACACACAGAGAGCTCACGCACTTTACACTGTACCACAGTGAAAAAGTGCGCAGAGTCCTAAAATCACCAACACCAAGTCACAGAAACAGGCTAGGAAAAAGCAAAAAGTCTGGGGGTGAACCTGCCAAAAGGGCCGGGTCCAACACACTGTCAATCACACCTCCGAGCACCTGGAATCCTGGATACCTTTTAAAGCCAAGCCAGATCTCGGGGCAATTAATCCAAAACTTCCAGCAGGTATTTGAACACCAATGCCAGTCTCCACACTAGTAATGTCTTCTTTCTTTAAAGTAATGGTGTTTATAGAATGCAGGTCCAAGCCTGCAGAACCTGGGGTTGCTCTGCATGGAGCCAAGGCTCTAGGGGAAATTTCCCAATACATCACTGTACTCTCCACTGTGTTAGGTTTGACATCAATAGCTGGAGGAAATAAACGCATTAATGGGGATTCAGAATTCAAATAAGGACGATTATTCAAAATTAACAATGCATCAAACAAATGATCTCTCCAGTTCCTATAATTGTCATTTGATAACCTACGTAATTGATCTTTCAGCAAACCATTCATTCTCTCCACAAGACCTGCTGCCTGTGGATAATAAGGTATATGAAACACCCATTCGATGTTGTTCTCCACACAAAATTCCTGCACTAGTCTGCCTTTAAAATGAGATGCGTTGTCAGAATGCATTTGAAGTGGAACACCATAGTACAACATGATTAATTCTAATGTTTTAATAGTATTTATTTGAGTAGCTCTCTTACAGAGAAAGGCCACTAAAAGACCACTGAAAGTATCTACAACTGTACAAATATATTGACAATTTTTACTCATGGGAAGAGGACCTATATAATCTATTTGCCAAATCTGTGCAGGTGATTTTCCTCGATGCAATTGACCTCTTACAATTTGGGGCACTTCTCGCTGTCTAGAGTGCTGACATATGGGGCAATGAAGTATGACGTCTTTAATCAAATTGAGAGGAATATGAATTCCTCTGTCAGCAGCCCACCTGCTAGTGATTCTTTCTCCAAAATGTCCTGACTTCTGGTGGGCCCATTTCGCCAATGCCGCCAAATCAAAATCTTGTTTGTCCACCATTGCCTCAGAAATTTTAGATTTCTCAACTGCAATTTGGTGAAAGAGTTTGTCAAGGGAGTCTACATGTGTGTGTGCATCAACATGTAAAACTGTCACATTACTCTGAGGAAGTAGTTCCCAAATCTCTTGCCATAAATGTTTACCCCAAATCTCTTTAAAATGCAGTTTCCAGTCATGGGAATACCATGTGGGTAACCAAACCGCTAAACCATTAGCAGTGGACCAAGAATCAGTGAAAATATGACATGTACCATGCAGCTCCTGTTTCAAAACTTGATAAACAGCATATAGTTCAGCAAATTGACTACTTTTTCCTTCACCTGTTGTACTTAGCAATTTCTGTGTGATCGGATTGTAGGATACTGCCTTCCAATGTCTCTTCTCTCCAATGTACCTCGCTGAACCATCCGTAAACCACACATGTTTTCTGTCCTCCACGGACAAATCATCATTTGGCTTACCCCACTTAACAGGGGATTCCTGTACTATAGGTACGGAGCAATCACTTTCTGCCTCTCCTAACGGCGCCAGCGCCACTTGCTCATGTAACATCGCAACGCCCTTCCGTCCTACACGTGCTCTGTCTTGCATGAAAACGAGTTACTTACCTGTAACTACGGTTATCCAGTATTGGTATCTTTCATAGATTCACATGCCTGAATCATTCCCCGTCGTCGAGGCGGGAGTCCCATGGTAAATTATATACAACAGCAGTGCCTAAAAAATTTCTTGTAGTAGGCTGGAAAGCCTAGAGGCCCAACTAGGCCTCAAAACTTAGCAACCTATCTACATCGTTATGTAAAAAGACCTGAAATAGTAGCCTTAGCCAATCAGCTGTCCTCACCCTCTAGAACCTTCCCAGCTCAGGCAGTTCTCCTCAGATTTTCCCAGCACAAGTGAGAATGAGTATCCATAAAAAGAACTGCCCTACCGGGGAGGAGGGTGGGTGCATGTGAATCTATGAAAGATACCAATACTGGATAACTGTAGTTACAGGTAAGTAACTCGTTTTCTTCTTATCCAGTATTAGGGTATCTTTCATAGATTCACATGCCTGAATCAGAATAGCAAGCAGTAACATCATGTCTGTCGATAGAGGAAGGTGGGAGACAAAGAAAATATATATCTATCCCCACTCAACCAGGAAGGTAATAGAGTACAAACTTGTTAACATAACATTAGCATCAAAACCTTCATAAACATCACTGATAGGACAGCATTATAAATACTTAAACTGTAAAAGAAGAATGAAAAATAGCATAAACTATCCAACCTTAGTGAAGAAGATGCTGCAGCACCGCTTCACCAACAGCTGTGTCATCATGAACCGCCGACTGCAGACAGTAATGTTCGGTAAAAGTGTGTACACTTTTCCAAGTAGCAGCTCGGCAAATGTTCTCCAGCGTCACTCCAGCGAAAAGGGCCGTAGACGCCGACATTGTCCTCGTGGAATGGGCTTTGACCTTCCTTGATAAAGGTCTGTTGGCCTTGTCATGACAGAAAGTAATTGTAGAAGACAACCACCTGGCAATAGTTGCTTTTGTGACAGCTTGACCCAAGGTGGCTTTGCCATAGGCAACAAAAAGTTGTTTAGACTTGCGGATGTCCTTTGTTTTCTGAAGGTAAAACTTCAGGCACCTTTTCACATCCAAAGAATGTAAGACCTTCTCCGCAGGAGTTTTCGGATCCGGGAAAAAGGTTCTGAGTTTGACCGGTTGATTAATGTGAAACTGAGTTGGTACTTTAGGAATGAATTTTGGATTGGTCCTAAGCGTAACAAAGTCTTTAGAGAATTGTAGGAAAGGGTGAGTAATAGTGAAGGCCTGTATTTCACTAACTTTGCGAGCTGAAGTAAGAGCCAGCAAGATAGCCACTTTCCACGTGAGAAACTTCAGTTCCGCTTTATGAATCAGTTCAAAAGGCCTTTTTAGAAGCTGAGAAAGAACAATATTAAGATCCCACTCAGGAGGAGGAGTGCGAACTGGTGGAAAAGCTCGGAATAGCCCCTTAAGGAATTGTTTGATGAAAGAGGATGAACATAAGGATGGTTTGTTTGAACTCTTCCTGAATCTGGATATCGCTGCCAGATGCACTTTAACGGAAGAAAAGGCTAGACCAGCCTTAGCCAACGACAGTAGGTATGGAAGGATGGCTTCAGGAGGAGCCTGAAGTGGATGAACATCATTATCTCCACACCATGAGCAGAATCTCTTCCACTTAAAACGATATGTTTTGATGGTACTTTGTGCACGTGCTTGCGACAATATCTCTCTGCAGTCCGAGGAGATGTTTAGGTCCTTGAACTCTAAGAAGTCAGGAGCCAAGCGTGCAAGTGCAGCGATTGAGGATCCGGATGATGGATTTGACCTCTCTCCCTTGTCAACATCGACACTGTCGGTTTGAAACGAAACGGAGGTTGTTGAGAGAGCAGAAGGAGCTCTTGAAACCAGAATTGCCTTGGCCAACGGGGAGCAATGAGGATGAGAGTGCAGTGTTCTCTCTTCATCTTTTGCAGCACCTTCGGAATGAGCGGAATCGGAGGATAGGCGTACGCGAACATTCCTGTCCATCTCATCAGGAGGGCATTTCCTCTTGACCCCTGTACTGGGAACCTGCTGGCATAAAACAGGCATTTGCTGTTTTGCTGTGTGGCAAACAAATCCAGCGTCGGTGTCCCCCAAAGCCGAAAGATCATGTCTACTTGATGTTGTTGAGCTCCCATTCGTGACAGCCTGTGTATGTTCTGCTGAGACTGTCCGCTAAAGAGTTCCGAACCCCTTGTACATGCTCCACTCTGAGGGATATGCCGTGGCGCAGGGCCCATTCCCACATCTCCTGAGCTTCCAGCGACAGGGTGAGAGATTTCGTTCCTCCCTGTTTGTTTATGTAGAACATGCTGGTGGTATTGTCTGTACGCACCAGCACGGACGAATTCACAATCCTTGGCAGGAAGGCTTGTAGGGAGAGAAAAATGGCCCTTAGTTCCAAACTGTTGATGTGCTTTTGTTGGTACTGACGAGACCATCTTCCCTGGATCTGAAGGTCCTGAAGGTGACCTCCCCAACCTTCCATGGATGCGTCCGTAGTCAGGGTGAACTCCGGAATGTCTTGGAGAAAGGTGAGGCCCGGCGACAAGTTGTGTGCCTTTGACCACCAAAGAAGAGCGTGTTTCATTTTGGCAGTTACTTTGATGCGGTCGAAGGATCCCTCGACTTGCTTCCACTGACGAAGTAGCTCTTCTTGCAACGGTCTCATTCTGAGCCTCGCCATAGGAATGAGGCTGATCGCAGACGAACACATCCCTAGTAGGGAAGCGTACATCCGAAATGAAAGTGACCTTCTTGCGGATATCTGCTTTGCAAGCTTTACTAGTTTGTTTTGTCGCTCTTGTGTCAGGTATGCTTTGCACTGGCATGTGTTCAAGATTGCACCCAGAAATGTCAATTCTTGATGAGGTTGGAGCTGAGATTTCCTCGAATTGAGGGTCAGACCTAGATTCGAGAAGAGAGAAAGTGTACTCCTGACCGCTTCTATTGTTGAGTTTCTGGTTGGACCTTTCAATAACCAATCGTCGAGGTATGGGAATACTTGTATTCCCTGGGACCTCAACAGAGCAGCCACTGGAGCCAGGCATTTGGTTAAGATTCTGGGGGCCGATTTTAGGCCAAATGGAAGCACTTTGAACTGGAAATGGACACCAGCCACTTGGAACCTTAGGAATTTGCGGTGGTGCGGGTGCATAGGAATGTGGAAGTAGGCGTCTTGTAGATCCAGAGAAGCCATAAAGTCCCCTTCGTTGAGACAATTCAGAATGTCCTTCAACGTTACCATGCGGAAACTCTGTTTCTTCAGATACTTGTTGAGTTTGCGCAAATCCAATATTGGACGCCACTCTTCCGAATTTTTCTCCACGAGGAAGAAGCGAGAATAAAACCCCATCCCTTTCTGAGAAGGAGGGACTGGTTCTATCGCATTCTTGTGTTGCATCTTTAAGGCTTCTTTGAAGAGTAAGTGAAGACGAGGGGAGGGGGACCCCTGGGCGGCGTTGTTGGTGGTTTCTGCAAAAACTCCTTGTCAGGTGGTGTTGAAATGGGAGCAGAAGGATTTTTGGATTTCTGCTGCGCAGCTTGGGATATGACAGAATCAGGTCGAGGGTGACCTATCAAACAAGCTGGAGTATCAGATGGTGCTCGATACTTTTTCTCTATCCTTGGAAGGACTGCCGGAATGGAAGCTGGAGTTTATTATGTTGAGGCCTTCCTTCCATATATAATCAATAATATGGATAGCCCTGGTCACTCTGCGATATCCCTCTTTAAAGTCATGTAAAAAGCAGTCCGACTGCTCAACTGTGACGGCCAATTCAAACCTATTAGCAGCTCTCTGCATAATATTGTGGAAACCCCCAATATCTTCAGGTGGAGAATCTGAAGGACGGGGCGCAGGTGGAGAAGGCATAGGAATGACATAATCCTCCCAAGGATCCACAGGTGTTTTATCCGGTAACTCTCCTTCTTCCCTGCTTTCTTCATCATCATTGGAAGAAGTGTCCGTATCCTTTTGAGGAACTGGAGCAGCATTTTGCTGTGGCGACAATGAAGTCCTTGGTGACGGAGGTCTTGGCACGTCAACTGGAACATGTGACCCAGCCGGGGCAACCTGATTTGATGGAAATCTCTGGCGGTAATCCGCCAACATAGCCTGCAAATCCTGTATTAAGGAAGATGGTAAATGCGCAGCGTCCTCAGGCCGAGAAGGTCTGGTATGAGGTGACTGATATGGCGTGGAATAAACGTCATGTGTATATTGATCATGGACTTCCTCCTCCTCATCCTCCTGATATTTAATATTTAATTGAGAAGAGTGACGGGCAATCCCAAAAGGACCATCATCCTCTTCCCCTTCATCTGACTCCTCTTCCATGTATGTCTCCAAAATGTGCGATGGCAAAAGTGGAGAAATATGTGAATAATCCTGCCTTTGATACATTTTCATCTGAAAATGAGTGTATTGTATCTTTGCTGGAGGTGAACCGTGCAACAGATGAGCAGATGTAAGTGCGGAAGCCACTGTCACCGGGATCTCCGTCGACGGTCCTGTCAATGACAAAGATCTTGCCGTTGACGAGATTGTCAATGGTGCCTTCGTCGTCGGGACGGTCGGTAGCATCTTCGTCGACGAGTCCCTCGTCGTCGGGACCGTCAATGGCGTTTTCGGCGACGAGTCCCTCGTTGTCGGGACCGGCGATGGTGTCTTCGTCGACGAGTCCCTCGTCGTCGGGACCGTCGATGGTATCTTCGTCGACGAGCCCTTCGCCGACGGGTCCGTTGTCGGTGTCTTCGTCGACGAGGCCGTCGATGATGTCTTCGTCGACGAGTCTTTAGTCGACGAGGTCGTCGATGATGTCTTCGTCGACGAGCCCTTAGTCGACGCGGTCGTCGATGGTGACTTCGACGACGACGAGTCCTTTGTCGACGATGTCTTCGTCGACGATGAAGTTGGCTTCGTTGCCGTCGACGGAGACGTCGACGATGGCAACTTGGATTTAGTCAGCAATGGTTTAACAGACATCAACGGTGAGGTAATAGCTGAAGTAGTAACAGTAGAAGTAGATGAGGCAGAAGTCAAAGTAGTTGAAGGTACAGACACCAGAGAAACAGTCTTAGCCTGGGTTGTACTCACAGTTGAAGAAGCCGATGCACTCTTAGAGGGTTCTGAAGCTTTCTGAGAGGTTTTAAGTTTTTTCTTTCTCTCAGGAGAAGCACTTTCTTTGGATCTAGCTCTCTTGTTGGAGGTAGAGGCTTTGTCCTCATCATCAGTGGAAGAAGACTTCAACCACAAAAGAACCCTTGCCTCCCTATCCCTGATAGTTTTCGGAGGGAAGGTACGGCAAATTCTACAGTCCTTCACAATATGTGAAGGATGCAGGCAATAGATACAATCAGAGTGCTGGTCATCCACATGGACTCTCTTCTTGTAGCAGGTCCCACAAGCTTTGAAAAGAGCCTTCTTTTCAGACATTTTAAGGAATAAAGATCAAAAAACTGAGTAGGCACTCAGGGAGACTCCCTTACACACGAAGTGCGGTGAAAATCTGAGGAGAACTGCCTGAGCTGGGAAGGTTCTAGAGGGTGAGGACAGCTGATTGGCTAAGGCTACTATTTCAGGTCTTTTTACATAATGATGTAGATAGGCTGCTAAGTTTTGAGGCCTAGTTGGGCCTTTAGGCTTTCCAGCCTACTACAAGAAATTTTTTAGGCACTGCTGTTGTATATAATTTACCGTGGGACTCCCGCCTCGACGACGGGGAATGATTCAGGCATGTGAATCTATGAAAGATACCCTAATACTGGATAAATACCATTTCCATTTAATCACACTTGCTTCTTGAGCGTGTCCAATCCTATGAGTTTTTAGTGAACTCAAAACCAATTGCATAATAGGAATTTCAGGTCTTAAAATTACATCATGTCCCAAAGTCAGTTGCTCGGTATCCACCAGAGCCCAATAACATGCAAGTAACTGTTTCTCAAATGGTGCATAACGATCACCAGCATCGGGTAACTTTTTAGTCCAGAAACCTAACGGTACTTTTGTTCTACCTTGTTTTTGCCACAGACTCCAATTCTCATAAGGGCCTTGCACAGACACATTCAAATCCACATCACCATCACGTACAGGCCACAAATCCAAAGCATGCTGAATCGCTTCTTTCGCCAAATCAAACACATCTTGCTGCGGTTTATTCCATTCAAACACATTCTTTTTACGGGTAACTTTGTACAAAGGGGCTAATATCTAACTCAAATGTGGGATATGTGGACGCCAAAAGCCAAATAAACCAATAAATCTCTGTGTTTCTTTTCTGTTGCGTGGAACTGCAAATTCTGCAATTTTCTGTTTTACCTGCGGAATCACTTCTCGATTCCCTTCATGCCAATTAATGCCTAAAAATTTCACACTTTGTGCTGGACCTCGCAATTTGTCTGGATTAATTTCCCAACCTCTACTCTGCAAATGAGCTACGATTAGATCTAATTGGGTCTGAACTTGTTCCTGTGTTTCACCCTGAATCAAAATGTCATCAATGTAATGACACACCTGTATTTGTGGACTTATCGGTATTTCAGTTAAATGTTCTGCCACCAGCCGGTGACAAATCATAGGACTATGCACATAGCCCTGGGGAAGACTTCTGAACATCATTTGACGTCCATTCCATGTAAAACTGAACTGTTCTTGACACTCGGGGGCAATTGGGATGGAAAAGAAAGCATTAGCAATATCAATAGAAGCATACCAAGTTCCTGAATGTTTTTGAATTCTCTCAATTAAAGTAATAATGTCAGGTACTGCAACAGTCAAAGGGGGTGTATGTTTGTTTAATTCGCGATAATCAACTGTCATGCGCCAAGAATTATCACTTTTACGCACCGGCCATACGGGATTATTCCAGGCAGAAGTAATCGGGGTTATAACTCCTGCATCCACTAAATCCTGAATTGTAGCACTGATCTCTTCATGCCCACCTGGAATGCGATACTGTTTCTGGGAAATTACTTTTGTAGCTTGAGGGATTTTTACAGGAGGAATTCTCAAACGACCAACTCTCACGGGCTTTGATGATATGTAGTTCCTGTCTCCAAATCGATAACATCCATCATCTAAGTGTAATGTCATACCTTTCAAAATGTCGATTCCAATTATATATTCAAGAAGGGGTGCTACTAATACAGAATATTTTTTTCGGGGAATTCTACCTATTTTCATTTCAACATTAGCTTCCACTACGGGAGTTTCTTTACCACCTAAACCAGTAATTGTGAAAAATTGTCCTTTAAATTTCTTTGGGTTTCCATAAATTAAAGTGGCCTCCGCTCCTGTACCTACCAATGCTCGGGCCCTCTGTATGTTACGATGTGTCCAAAAAATGTCAATATCTACATAGGGTCTATTATCTCTGTGAGTCCAATTACGTACCGGAGCTTGACCTATTTCCTAGTCGTTTTTATTGCGTTCCAATGTCCAGGTCAAATCAGGATAGAGACTTTCAAATCTTTAAGGTAGTGTCACCTCTCGTTCATACTTATTTCCCTCACGAAATTGATTTTTGTCATCCACAAAATATTGTGAATTTCGCTCAGAAAGTCTGTATCGTCTTTCTCTCATTCTCACTTCAGGAGATTCATCACTCTCCTCTCTATGTCTGCTTTCAAAACGCTCATCTCTCTCTCCCCCCCTGTCTTCTCTCTCATGTTCACGATAGGGAGACACATCCCTCTCAGACCATCTTCTGCCATTCCGGTCAGACTTGCCACGGTTTTTGTCATCCTCACTGTCATCAGAATAAGCACGATCATAATCCTGTTTACGCACTCGCCTAGCACCTTCCTTTTTGTCCAAGCCACGTTTGCGGAACATAGCCCACAATCGATTATTCGGCTCACCATCAATATCTTCTCTTTTCACACCATCATCCAACAAGGCGAGAAACATGTCACGTCTAGTAAATCGATAATCACCAGTACGGCCCTCTGGTCTGGATTGTCTGTCCGGTTTCAGCCACTCGCCCAATTCACCAAGTTGACGCACAGCCTCAAGCACAAGAGACAAAGGACTGCCATTTTGATTAATCAACAATGTCATCACAACCTGCTTATAGGCAACAGGGGCGGAACAAATGATTCTATTCCGCACAGAAGAAGTCAACAAGCCATCCATCAATCTGTCAGAAGTACCTAGAAAAATCGCTGTCTTCATCACCTCCTCTTTCAGTCTCTGCGAGGCATCTCTCAAAGTATACCACGGATTATCATTCAAAGGCCAATCAGATTCAGTAGGATATATGTGATTACAACCCTCCATCGCTAACTGAAGCAAACTAATCTGACCATTATTATTATAATTCCGAAAATGATCTTGCACAGTAGAATCGGAACTCAAAGAACAGAACTTCAGCGCATCTCCCATATCCAACATGATGCCAGCAGCACCTAATTCAAAAAGACGCACCATCCATGTAAGTAAGGCCTCACCAGGCCGTTGTCAAAATCGTACCAAAATGTCACTAACTTCCTGTGTAAAATCTTCCAAACTATCCAAAGCAACTCCATTGGGATTGCCAGGAGCCTGTTGTAATTTTCTTCGAAAGACAGGATGCGCAGAAACCTCCGCGCGATCTTCACATTTACACCGATCATCAGATTTAAAAGAAGCACACAATTTACAGTCACGTTCAGTACGAGAAGGTTCACACCTCTCATTCTCCTCAGCTGAGGAGCCAGACTCATTCGAGTCCCAGATATTACCATCCCACTCATCATCTTCGCAAATTTCTCAAAGAAGATGGCTCGCTCCGCTCCTCTCCTTCCCTGAAAGTTTGGGGGGATTAGTCAAGTGGGGGCTGAGAAAAAATGGGGGTCCCAAAACGTGTTTTCCCCATGTTAATTTCCATAGGACCTTTAGACTCGGCTACAGCTTGAACCACTGAAGGGAATTACACCAAACTTGTCAAAATGGTAGTGTCTGGTACGCAGATCACACTTTTGGTTAAATAGTGTAAATCCCTCCAGTAGTTCCTGAGAAAAGAGAATCAAATTATATATCTGGGCGGAGCCTAACCACATATCTCTGATCGTGAGATCTGATTGGCTGTCAGCATCTCATCGTGAGATCGGATTGGCTGTCAGCAGTTCATCGAAGAAGTGTTGGCACCCCGCGATTTTTCGTTAACATTTTTTTTTGGGGGGCGAGCTTGGGGGGCTTCTGTCTTATTTTATAATGTTTTTATTTTAATTTCGAGGGTGCCCACCCCTCGTTTTACCCCCAAGATCACCGCCGCGGCCCGAGCCGCCTCAAGATGGCCGCCGCCTGGTTGTGGGCGGGGCCCGGGAGGCTCGCCGTGATTGGCTGCCCAAAGCAGGAAGTGTGTGTGTGTTGTGTACAACTGTTACCAGCAGTATGCTATTTGACTTGATCTGGTTGTAGTATAATAGTGGGCCACCTACGAACTTGACATCCGCGGGCTCAGAAAATCCCCCTTAATGCTTTCGAAAGTGTTCCTTGTTCAAAGCTAAATCGCGCATTAGAGGCCTGCCTCTGCGACCTGCGCAGATTGGCTGTCGGAGGCTTTCCCCTCGGTGTCAGAAACCGATGAATTACTGAAGATATGATAATGCCCCAACGAAGGCTGGCTTCATGCATGATAGAGGAACTGCGCCTCGGGAGAAGCCGCAGCAACTGCCGCGTTCAGGCGCCTATGAATAGGGCTGGGCGAAGCAGGCAGCTGCAGGGAGCATAGGAACAGCCAACGGGGCTGAGAGAATGGATGGATGAGAAGCGCCTAGACTGACTCGGGCGGTAGAAGGGGAGCTAGGAATGAGGGCTACACGAGATAACCAAAAGAGATGGAAAGAGCTAGCAAGTCACTTAACATTCAGGAGTGAAGAACAGGGCACTTGGCAGGCAGACCCTGGATAAGGGCGAAGCAGACGGACGGACTGCGGGTAGGCATAAGTATCTGGAGACAAGAGGCGAGCAAGAAGGAGAGGTGGTGAGACGCATGAAAAAAAACGAGAGGGAAGGGAAGGGTTAGGGAGTGGAGAGAGAGCGCGCCTGGTGAAAGGGGGAGAGGTTGAAGAGAGCGGGTGAAGGAGAGAGCGCACATGAAGTAGGGAGAGAAAGGAGGAGGAGAATAGGATGAAAAGGGAAAGCAGGAGAGACAGAGACAAGGAAAGACAAGGAAAACATAGGAGGAATAGAGAGGAAGAACAAGGGTGAGAGTGATGTATAGAAAGTGTGAAAGGATGGAAGCAAGGGAGAGGGCGAGAGAGACGAATGGGAGAGTGATGCAGATAACGAGAGGAAGAGAAATAGAGATGGGAGTGAGAAGAAATAAATCAGAGCTAGAATGTATAGTTGAAGAGAGGGGTGGAGAGAGAAAGATGGAGCAGAGTAAGAAGGAGTTCGACAGAGAGAGAGAGAATGGGCAGTGGGACTTTCAAGGGAGAGCCCGTAAGAAAGAGAAAGAGAGAGAAGTGAAAAGATATATAGATATATATATTAGCTTTTAAAAACCAATGAAATTCACTGAAAAAACCATAGGTTATAGACTATATATAGTTAGGAATTAGCCTTTAAAAAACCTTGGAAATTCACTGAAAAAACCATAGGTTTTAGCCCTTATATATTTAGGAATTAACATATAAAAAACCATTGAAATTCCTCCTATATAGTTAGCTGAACATTTTATTGATATAAAACCAATGAAATTCCACATATAGTTAGTTGCACTAACTATATTCTTCGCGCATCCGCAATCCAATGCTGATGATGTCACATATTACATCATTCATGACATGGTCAGTGACATCACTGATGACATCTCAAATGACATCACTGATGACATCATCCAGTGTCTGTGTGTTTTTGTAAAGTTTAAATATGTTTTACATATTAAAGAATGAGTGGATGTATAAGAGTATGGATGAAGGATTTGATTGTATAAGTGAGTAAGTATGTGTTAGTATATCTGTGAAAATGTAAGCTGTTCTGTGTTTAACTGTATAGATTAAGAAATCAAAGTGTGATTGATTCTTTATGGGACTGACTAGGTCTGTGAGTAACTCCATGGATGAGTGGCAGTGTGTGAGTGTCTGCATAGGTGTATGAGTGCATATGATAGTGTTGTAATGATGAGTGACTGAATGTACGAGTGACCTTATGGGTGAATGAATGAATGTGTGTGTAGACGTAGGAATCAGTGAGTGCGTATGTAGTAAATGGTATTGGTGTGTCAATAGTTTAAAAAATGATACTCTGTATTTTACACTAGGTGTAACAGAAGTTATATTAGAGTGTAAGGAGGTGCATTCTATTATCACATGAAGTATATCATCAGTGGTGTGATCATTGATGTTAAATGAGATGTCATCAGTGATGTCATCAGTGATGTCACTGACCATGTCATGAATGATGTAATATGTGACATCATCAGCATTGGATTGCGGATGCGCGAAATATATAGTTAGTGCAACTAACTATATGTGGAATTTCATTGGTTTTATATCAATAAAATGTCCAGCTAACTATATAGGAGGAATTTAAATGGTTTTTTATATGTTAATTCCTAACTATATAAGGGCTAAAACCTATGGTTTTTTCAGTGAATATATATATATATATATATATATATATATATATATATATATATACATACACTAGCAGCCCGCCCCAGCGTTGCCTAGGGCAGAAAGGGGCTGGGGGCAGCATTTGAGGCTTGCGTGCACTTCTGCCCCCGGCCCCCTCCCGCCCCGGCCCGGCCCCCTCCCGTCCCCCTCCCAGCCCGGCCCCCTCCCGCCCGTGTCCCGGAGAGCCTGATCCTTACCTGAGCTGCCGGTCCCGCTCCAGGCGCCCCGCCCGCACAGGCCGCCACTCTCCAGGCGCCCCGCCCGCACAGGCTGCCACTCTCCAGGAACCCCGCCCGCACAGGCCGCCACTCTCCAGGCGACCCCCGCCCGCACAGGCCGCCACTCTCCAGACGCCCCGCCCGCATAAGCCGCCACTTCGCCCAGCAGCAAGCAGGGCCGCGGCAGTCCTCCCAGCAGGTCGCGATCTTCGGCGCCATTTCCGGAAATGTTGCCAGGGAGCGCAAACGCAAATGATGTCATCACGCAGACGTCGCGGCCGGCGCTACTTGCAAGGGACTACTTTATTTTTATTTCTAAATTTTTTAAACAACGTATATTTTTGATTTTTAATAGCCTATGTCCTTCTGCTTGCCCTGAGGTTTTCAAAGATGTCTTGGGTGTTTTGATTGGTGGTGTACTTTTCGAGTTTACCTGGCTCAAAGGTTTGTGTTCTCTCTTTTGAAATTTTTTAAACAACGTATATTTTTTATTTTTAATAGCCTGTGTCCTTCTGCTTGCCCTGAGGTTTTCAAAGATGCCTTGGGTGTTTTGATTGGTGGTGTACTTTTCGAGTTTACCTGGCTCAAAGGTTTGTGTTCTCTCTTTATAATAATAGTATAGATATAGATATATATAAATATATATTATACAACTGCACTAGGGTGAGAATCAGAGTGGGGCACAAAGCTTCACCAAGGTTGTAATTCAGGGACCAAGACGCTCAAACCTTGGTTGATGCTCTGGTGATCCAGGGAAAGTCATTCCTTGTGACCTTTGAACTTCAAAAGGAAACTTTCAAGTTGTGCCCTGTGACCACCATAAAGGTCACCCCGGTGTGTGTGACCTCCGACGGTACCCCTCTTACTGTGTATGTTCTTGAACTGGGGCACTTAGAACAGAAAACTGGTGCACGGGCCCAGAGCACGAGGATCACAAGAGCGACCCCTGGGGCGTGCACCAGTCGAGCCACCGGCCCAGCAGAGGGGCTGGGGGCGGGAGTGAGCCTTGGCACCCCTTCACTCTCCTGTACCATTGCACTGCACCCTTGGGTGTCCACGTGAACTCACCTGCCGGAGCCGCACTCACCAACAGTGACTCAGAGTGGAAACATGCTGAGAGAGCATGACGTGTCCCGGCTCGCGCACCAAGGCACGAGCTGGTATGTCAACGCAGCACATTCCTGCCACATCCGGGCATGTCTCTTCCCCCTCTTCTGTGAGGTGTACCGCGCAGTGCGGCATCCTGTCCTAGAGCCCTATTTATGCAGGGTGTGTGTGTGTACACCCCACATCAACAAAAGGCACTGTGTCTTGGTGTGTCCTGTGACCATGTGTGTCTGTAACTTTTCCACTGCGCCGAGGTCCCTTGAGTGAGTTGTCCATCGTAGTTGAGAAAGGGCGGGAAGACATTGCATACCGTTAGTGTGTGTGGGGCGGGGCTTCTATGCGAGATCACATGCTTATTATTAATAAAGGGTCAGAGATCGATCAGAGCAGCAGATGAGGAGAAGGCAACCTCCTGGTCACAGGAACTACACGGGGATTGTGCTTGAGAAACTTTTGGATGCAAAGACCTCCATCAAGGATTACAACTAATTTTTGATGAAAAATATGGGGAGAAAGTACACCTGCCCAGCCTCGACCGTGCTCACTAATTTTTTGGGCTGATTAATACGTTACTGAGTCTGAGCTTCAACACGGGCACCGGCTTTATTTATGTCAGTAAGTGCTTCCTGTTGAGGTTTAATTTTTGTGACAGGAGCACTTTGCCAGAATGAATCCTGCCCTGCATATTTTTCCTGAAAGATGCCACCGTTTTGTGCAATACCTCTACTCAACTGGAGTACTTTCTACTGCCCCCATGCCCCCGAATTCCGTTCGACCGCGGATCGCGGAAGTTGAAATTTTCGCGTTTCGCGCAAATGCTGAAATTTCACAAGTTGCGGAATGGAATTTGCTGCCCACCCCTAGAAGAGACCACATCTGGGTGTAACTGCCATTTGTGATCCTCAAGGCGCTAACAGCTGAATTTGTCCACTCTGGCATTCAATGATCCTAGCAAACACAAGGAGATGATGGACAGAGCACCGAAACATTTCAGACACTCACCACCAAGCACTATTAGATCTAGGTTGAATCCAACATTCTTTAGCTCACTTCGCCACCCCAGTTCAGGTCCAGCCATATGCAAATCAGTCTTGACCCTGTTCCTGTTGAGAACAATCCAGCCCGAACTGCCAAGCCAAGTATTCCCTGGACTGGAAACAAGCATTGTGGGACCGGTTTCCGGGTAACACCCCTTATCAGCCAGGCTAGCTTGAATCCAGTGGCAAAGTGAGCAAGGGACCCGCGTCTGGGCATACCCTGCGAACAAAGCAAACACAAGGAGATGATGCAGACTTGTCGTATAGCTGGATAGAATCCGACAGGTTCCCTAGGTGCTTGCTGAGCCTTCTGAGACTTCAGTTCCCAATGCAAAGCCCTCACGTGCCACCTAGCATGATCCACTGGTAGGATGCCGGAGGCCAAGACGTCCCAGCCATTCTTTCTGAGACCCAGTCCAAAGGTTGAAACATGGGGCTCATAGCTTAAATGCCCCACACAAGTTGAGGTGGAAGGAAGACAAAAAACTGCAACATGTCTATAATGGCTCTGATAAGGTGCCTCCGTGAAGGAGTTAGGAGTGTTTTTGGCACATCAATCGAAAACCCTAAAGATGTCAGGAGGGTTGCAGCCCCCTAGAGGTGGTCTACGACTGACTGAGGCGATCCCGCATTCAACAGTCAGTCCTCAAGGTATATGAAGACTGGCGTTGCCAACCTCCAAAGATGTGCAGCAACCACCACTTTCGTGACCACCGAGGGGCACAGGTGAAGTCACAGGATGGCACAAAGAACTGAAAACTCTTGCATTCCACTTGAAACCAGAGGCAACATCTGTGGAACTTCATGATGGGAATGTGGAATTAGGCATCCTGCAAATCCAACGCCACCATCCAGTCCCCTGGATACAGAGGGAAACTTAACTTGAGCCAGGGTGGTCATCTTGAAGTTTTTACTTTTGAGCAAGAAGTTCAAAGGGCAAAGGTCTAAAACAGGACAAAGTTTTCAGTCTTTCTTCATCACACTTAAATACCAGGAGTACCATCCAAGTCCCTATTTATGATGTCGGTTTACTCTTGATTGCTCTCTTGTCTAAATTTGCCTAGTCTACCCTGTAGGAAGCTGGCTCTGTGTATATTCACACTAGGTGGTAATACAATGCACAGAGTTCAGGGGTTCCCCAAAAGTGTACAGGGCTCCATGTAAAACCCAAAGTATTCTATTAGTGGTAGTGTGGGCGAGCAACCTTAGGCTTAACACAGAGGAGTGTAAGACTTGTATTGCACAACTGTGATCAATAATGGACAGATGACTCAAGGAGATCCAGACCAATTTTAGAAAATTATACTTTGAACTTTATTTTACGACCCAGGTATTGGTAATAAGGTAAGTACATTTTTAATAAAAAATACTTTTAACTTTGAAAAATCAACACTTAGAAACCTTTCAAAACAGTCCAATATTATCCTATAGGGAAAACAATACTGCGGTTAAACAGGTAAGTCCTGAAGTTACAATCCCAGTCTTCAGAGCCAAAAGTCAGCAAGGGCCAGGGGTCAGGTGAGTAACAAAATTGCACCACCAGTGGCACAGGGACGACGTGATGCAGAGGCCAAAATAGGAGTTGAATGAATGAATGAAATTGGGTCTTATAGAGCGCAAACTTAGCCCAAGGGCATCAAGGCGCTTAAGCGGACTATGCGAGATGGAAACAGAGAAAGTTATGCTGCAGACTGAGTGAAGAGCCACGTCTTCAGGGCCCTGCGAAAGAGTAAATGAGAAGAAAGACAGGTCAGATCCTGGGGAAGGGAGTTCCAGGGTTTGGGACCAACCACAGCAAAAGCTCGGCCTCCCCATCTGACCTTACTGAACCTTGGCACTATGAGCAGGTTCTTTTCTGCTGACCTAAGATTCCTAGAGGGAGTATAACAATGTAAGAGGGTCTTTATACCCTCTCGACCAGACCCAAAAAGAGCCTTATGAACTAGACACACGTTTTTAAAACGAATCCTATGGTCGATGGGAAGCCAATGCAACGTCACAAGGGAGGAAGAGATGGAATGAAACTTGGGTAGGTTCAACACAAACCTGGCTCCTGCATTCTGAACCAGTTGCAGCCGCTGAATCAGACCTCTGTTAATGCCCAAAGAGGGCATTACAATAATCCAATCTGGATGTCACAAGGGCGGCCACAGCCTGTTTACGGGAATCCAATGAAAGATCAGATGACATTTTCTTTAAGGTTCTAATGATCCCGAAACAGGTGGAGACTGTCCTGCTCACCTGTCGACTCATGGTGAGAGAGTTGTCCACCATAATGCCAAGATTCTTTCCAACTGGGACAGGGCAAGGACAGGTGTCCAACGAGTCAGGCCACCAATCGCCGGACCAGATATCCGTACTACTGCCAAAAATCAACACCTCAGTCTTCTCCCCGTTTAGTTTAAGGAAGTTTAAGCTCATCCAGGACGCAACTGCTTCCATGCAGAGCCTAAAGTTGGAAGACGCATCTCTGATGTTTTTTGTAATTGATACCATAATTTGCGAGAATATCTGTTACAGATACCGCACGTAGGCTTAAGTTCAGAAGAGCGGGGAAAGCTAGAACAACCACTGACGCTCCAGGAGGTAAGAGAGGCGACATTAAGTCTTCCCTCTGGTAAGGCATCTGGCCAAGATCAAATCCCGGCAGAATTTTATAGGACTTTCTGGGATGTGCTAGGAATGGACTTGTGGGCAATCTGCTGCATGGCGCAGGGGGGCAGGGTAGTCCCACAGTCATGGGCAGGGGCGGACATAATCATACTATTAAAAAAGGATAAACCTCCAACAGAGCCAGGCTCTTATAGGCCGATCACGCTGCTGAATGCAGATGCCAAGATATTTTCAAAATCACTGGCTAAAAGGTTGAGCAAGGTTATTGAGGGGCTGGTATCACCGACACAGCATGGCTTTATCCCAGGTAAAGGGACCACCCAACATACAAGGCAGATGATTACTATTTTAGATGCAGCCGAGGTCGCAGGAGACCCTGTTGCGGCTATTTTTTTAGATGCCGAGAAGGCCTTCGACAGGGTCTCTTGGGAGTATCTGTGGAAGGCCCTGGAATGGGCGGGAATAGGCAATGGATTTATAAAGGCAATACAGGCACTCTATAAATACCCATCCGCCAGGATATGAATTAATAAATCTTATACGAAGGCAGTTCTGATTAGGAGAGGGACAAGGCAGGGATGCCCGGCGTCGCCTCTATTGTTTGCCATTTATTTGGATCCTTTTTTAAGAATGCTCGCCCATAACTATAGGATTCCTCCAGTTAGGCTGCATGGGCAGGAATACAAATTGTTCGCTTATGCGGACGATGCAGCCATTACAATTCCAGTACCGGGGGGGGGCACTGCTTGAAATAGAGCAAGAGGCAAGGAAGTTTGGGGGATTCTCTGGCTACCTTATAAACAGAGGAAAGACACATGTAGTGCAGAATAGGTTCACAGTATTCCAGGATACGAGGGTAGTGACGGAAGCAATGTACTTGGGGGTTAGGGTGTCAGCGGATTTGGATAAATTAATCGAGATTAATATGGAGCCACTTTTAGGGAAGGTCAAAAGAAATACAAAGAGAATTAATAACTTACATTTGACGCTAATGGGGCGAATCAATCTGAATAAAATGGTTACCTTCCCGAAATTCTTATACATCTTCCGAGCGATTCCCCTGTATTTTGATGGCATATGGTTCAATAGGATAGAAACAATTCTGAATAAGTTAATTTGGGCACAAGGGAAGACACGAAGAGCCTACCGCTTTTTTACACTACCAAGGGAGAAGGGGGCCTGGGGGGCGCCCGATTTTAGGCTGTACTATTGGGCAGTTGCCCTTCAATATTCTCAAGAGCTTTTAGGTGGTAGGGTCCAGAATGGTGAGAGAGAGGGCTGTGTGAACATCTATGAAGCAGTATTGGGGAAGGAGGCAGAGAATGCCCTACTAAACACAGTGGAGTATGCCTACTACAAACACACTAGGTTCAAGACCCTAAGTGCGGTATATAGAATCTGGAAGGCTGTGGGGAAAAAGCTAGGGATTGGCAGAGTCAATAGGTATTTGAGGCTGTATACAAACAATGATCTTCCTGCAGATGTCTTCAGGGATTCAGTTATGAGGGATTGGGATGGTAAGGGGATTAAGAAATAGGGGACTTGTTGGATGTAAAAGGGGTGTTCTTACAGTTTCAGGACATTCAGACGAGATTTAAGATATCAGGTAACAATTTTTTTAAATACCTTCAAGTGAGGAGCTATTTTCATAAGAAGCAGGGTGGTCCAATAGGGTTATCACCCTGTAGGATTATGGACTATCTGGAGAATAGCATACGCGGCACGATTAGGCAATTGTATGCAGAGCTCTATGTACTAAAAACAGATGATAGAGAGAAATATGGCAATAAGTGGGTGGAACAAGTGGGGGCGCACCCTGAGGGTTTACAAGCTTCATTAGACTTAGGTCGGTCTGTGCTGTGCTCGGCGACGTTACAAATCCAGCACTATAAAACAGTCTATTCTTTGTACCACAAACCGGCTAGAATTGCCCAGTGGGGGGGGGGGAAGCACTGGAATAACCTGCCTGAGGTGTAACTCAATTGGAGCTAATATTACACACATGTTTTCACAATGCCCACAACTCTATACATTAAAACTGGCAATCGAAGAATTTCTGGAGGGCTCCTTGGGGCTGAAGATTAAATTAACGGATGAGCTGATAATGCTAGGGGTAAGGGTAGGGGATAATACCGAATACCCAGAAATTTTGTTTATGGTCACGGCAGTCCTCAGGATTATTATTGCAAGGGCCTGGCTAGATAAGACGGCACCTACATTCCAGACATGGATAGCAAGACTTCTCTCCACATACAATATGGAGAAAGCCATCTATGATAGAAAAGGCAGAAGGGCAAGGGCATTGGGGGGTAGGATTTGGTTTCTTATGGAGCAATGGAAGAATAGGGGGAAATAGGCGTTATAATCAGTTTTTTCCCTGTTTATTTTTTTTTTATGTTCGTCTTTTTGTTGCTCTTTCTCTCGAGTGATGGTCTTTATGTGTATGTTATATTTGTACTGTATAAATGTATTGGATCAATTGGAAAAATGTGGGGGGGAAATTTAATAAAAAATATATAAAAAAAATAAAAAAAAGATACCATAATTTGTGTATCATCTGCGTAAGATAGTACCTCCAAACCAAACTCTCTCACAAGTTTGGCGAGCGGGGCTACATAAATGTTAAAAAGCGTCGGGCTCAGGGAAGAGCCCTGAGGCACGCCACAAACCATGGTCTTGGGAGCAGAGAAAAAAGGCCCCAGATTCACCATCTGAGTGCGGTCGTTCAGAAAGGAAGAAAGAAGCTCCAGCGCTGAACCCCCGATCCCTTTCTCCCTGAGGCGCTCTACTGCCTCACAGGGGACAGGGTATCTAAGGCAGCTGTAAGATCAAGGAGGATGAGCAAGGTAGTATGGCCTGCATCCACCTGCATACGGATATTGTTAAAAACCACTGTGAGGGCGGTTTCAGTGCTATGTAGGGCTCTAAAGCCGTGCTTAGAGTCATCTAGCAATCGATAATCATTCAGATAGGAAGAAAGACAAGAGTTGAGGTGGCTTTCATGAATCTTGGCCGGCACCGGGAGCAGTGATATCGGGCGATAATTCGTAAGCTCCGTCGGATCGAGAGAGGGCTTCTCCAGCAACAGCTTTACCACTGCCGTCTTCCAGGGAGACGGAAACTGTCCATCAAGAATGGCCCGATTAAGAACCGCTGAGAGTTGTGGTATGATTACATCTCAACACCGTTTTATTATCTTGAGAGGGCAGGTGTCTAAAGGTGAGCCCGACTTAACACCTTCCAGCAGTCTGTCCGTGTCTTCGGGCGCTAGTAATGGAAAAGACAAAAGCGCGAGAAAAGACACAGACAGCCAGTTCCTCCACTGCTGTAAGTGCGGAGGTGGAATGTCCTATATTTGCAACTTCAAGGGCCAGGTAGATATCTTTGATCTTACTAGTAAAGAAATCAGAGATTTTATCACAGACAGATTGTGAGACGCCCCCGGTATAAGATGTTATCGGAACATTGAGGGAATTGATCACCTTAAACAGTTCCCTTGGGGATTTAGATGCAACCATCATCTTGGAATAGGAAGCCTTTTTTTCTTCCATAATGGCTTCTGGCAGATTAATCTCAGTTTTCTAAGTTTCTCCGAGAACCATGGAGCGGAAGGTTTTAATCTAGCGGAATAGTTCTTCCTAACTGGAGCCAGAATGTCCAAAGCCTCAGACAATTTTAGCCAGAGCTCCATAGCTGCCCGATTGACATCATGATGCTCCAGGGAAGAATAGTTCTCTAACAGGCCAGAAAGGGCCTCATTTGTTAAACGGCTAACAAGTTCAGCCCAATGCTTTCCAACAGAGATAAGGGGTGCCAGCCAGGTGCAGGGTGCAAATCTGACGTCGGGGCCCAATGCTTTTCAATGAAGATTCTCGTTTTGGCAGAACAGGCTGCAGGCATGGCACCGGAGGTTGCAGGAGGGAGACCAATGACAGCAGAGATGTAGGGGGTCATAGGGGCACTGTTGGTTTGCTCACCTAGGTCGAGGGGCTTCGGATTAAGGGGTGCCTTTCGACATCAGTATCTTCTTACCAGTGCCAGTCAAGTGGCCCTCTGGATTCACACTGCATGTGCCGTCGTGGAAATCTGGAGGTCAGCCAATGCTAGACACAAGGTCAGGATCACTGGGCAGACTTCACTGCAAAGATGAGCCACTCAGATTCGGGCCGTGGGCGTCGGGTGCAGAGTGGGCAGGCAACACAGTCCACCTGGATTTGGAATAGGTTTCTTCTAGACAGGTTCGCTGTCCACTGGAAATTGGTCTCTTTATCAAAGGCACCAGTCCTCCCAAGGTTTTCAGAGGTCACCGGCTGCAAGACAGGTTGTAGAAGCTGGAGACAGCCCAGTAGGGCTGGGGACAAGGCAGTAGTCTTCAGTCTTCTTTGCAGGGTCGTCTTCTTCGGTCATCGCAGATCTAGTTTCCAGGTCTGGGATAACTACTAGTTATTTTAGTGGAGTAGTGGATAGGGCCAATGAGCACCTTACTTGGGGAGACTACACCTTATATTATGCCACCCTCCTGAGAGAAGGGGCAAAGACCTAGCCCTGATTGGAGGGCCCCCCCCCCATCTTCAAGATGGCGGGGACTGAAAGTTGTGCTTCACCACACTTCTCCCGCCTTAGGGGTGGGGTTGGCAAAGGTGGGCACACCTATTCTTTTGAGTTGTTCCAGCTTAAAGTGGGGGTGTAAACTAGGGGCGGCCATCTGCTCCTATCAGCAGAGGCTGGGGGTTGAAACTTTCTTCGAGCACCATCCTGTGGGGAGGTGGTGGGACAATTCTGCCCAGGATGTGCATTGTTTCTGGCCCCCGAGAGCAGGGGCTCTCTACCCAGGGGTGCAGAAACATTTCTGGTGGTGGGTGGTGGCAGGCTTCCTACAGCCGATTAGAGACCATACCAGGATTGGCAGGTTTTCAGGAGGCACCTCTGAGGTGCCCACTGGGTACATGGTACAATAAATCCCACACTGGTATCAGTGTGGATTTACTGAAAGGAGTAGTTTGGTACCAAACACTCCTGTATTCAGTGAAGCCATCATGGTGCTGTGGACCCAGAGTTGTTGAGTTTCCAGCTCATGTACTTTCCATGGCTTCACTGGCACTTCCAATATTAGGAAATGGACCACAATATTGCAGGGGCATGTCTGCTCATGCAGATATGCCCTCACTTGTTGTATAGTGTACCCTGCCTTAGGGCTGCGAGGCCTGCTAGAGGGGTGACTTACCCAGGCAGGGTGTCATGTTGACTTTGTCGTTTTCTGTGTGCAAGCTGCAAGGGCAGTGGCATGGTGCAAGTAGGGGCTGGGGTCCCAAGGGATCCTCTTCATTCCCCAGGCCCTAGGTACCCAGGGAACTAGTTACTAGGGACTTACAGGGGGTAAAAGTACCAATTGGGTGTTTGTTTATAGGGAAGAAGCACTGGCACAGGTGACCCGGTTGGCAGGGACTCTGCACTACAATTAAAACCACATAACCAGGCAAAAAGTGGGTGGCTAACCATACAAAAGAGGCATTTTCTCACATTCCATTTCTAGGATTGGCCTCCAGAAGTTATTGTCTAGGTGAGATATGAGGAGGCGTGGGCAGAAAAGGTAGGGTGTATCCATCCTGGAAAATGTAATGCAGATCAGATGTGATGCTTTGCCACTCCTGGAGGAAATAACTTATCTTACCTCCAACAGGGTGACTGTGCAGCAGAAGGCAAACTAAAGGGGTGTGGGAGGGAGGGGGAGGGGCTTTGGTCAGGGAGTGGATGAGGTAGTGTGTTGCCCTGATAACCTGACATTGCTGGCAAGATCCCAAACCTTTACCTCAAAAGGATTGGGAGATCTGTTGAAGTGGATGGCCTTTGTGTTGCCTCAGCTAGATGCCCCTCCAAAACATCAGTACCGTTGGGGATACTGCTGCATGGATGCTGAAAGGCCCGGGGAGCACACTGTGGCTCTGCTTGCTTTAGAGTGCTCCAGGGCTGATTTGGCTTTGCCCCCAAAATGACAAATAGCATCAAATGGAATGTTCATCAGTGATGCTTGGAAGTCATTAGAAAACCCATGAAACTCATCCTTCATGTTGGCAAAGTGCCATGCTGGTAGCGACTGCCCAAGAAATAGCTGGTGTCCAAGATCTGAACTAAATTGTTGTGAAACTCATCAGGGACCACGGGTAAGATTTCACTCACCATGTCTCATAATGTTTGCAAGTAATGTGTACGATGAATGTCTTGAGAGGCAACTGAGTTGACTAATTGGAGGGCTAGGTTGGAATATGAAAACATTCCCTTCCCAATGGCCTCCATGCATTTGGTCAACCTTTCTAGGGGAATACAGTTCAACCGGTTTGTGGAAGCTTGCACCAGAACACTCTGGAGTAAGGTGATTGAGCAGTAAAGACTGGTCTCTGGAGCAGGACTGTGCTGCCTGGCAATCTGCCTATGCAAAGAGAGGCAAGATCCAGCTTTGGCCGAAGGCCTCTTTGAACGAGAGGAGTGACTCTGAAGAAGCCTGCCCAGGCAGCAGGACTTCTGTAGATGGTAGCTTGAGATTCAGGATTTCTGCAGCCCTTATGATGACCATGGCAAAAGATGCGGACTGTGGAAGGGCCAGGTGGAGAGTTTAGGCCAGTGTCATGGGACTGCATGTTGGAGGTCGAGCTGGGCGCGATTTTGGTCAAGGTCATGGTGGCTTTGCTTCAGAGTCCGAAAGGACAATCGGCACTTTGTTTGGCATCGGTGTGCATGAAACCAGGAAGAATCTCATAGTCGGGTGATAAGTCGAGACAGGCGTGTGCCTTGGAGTTGGGGGCGGGCCCTGCAGCAGGTTCAAGAGGTACAATTAACGCCTGTGATTGATCTGCTAGCGTTAGTCTGACTGGAGGCCCTCTTGGAGCCTGTAGGCCTGCCGGAGGGAGCCGGTAGGGTGCCAAATAAACACATCATGGCTTCCTTGACTGTTTCAAATTGTTGCAGTGTCACTAAATGACCTCAGAATGAGGTTGACTAGGAACGAGCTGTGAGAATCTGCTCTGATGAATGAGGAGGTACCCTGACATTCGCATAACTTCTCATGACAAGAGTGGTGGGAAGAGTGGTCACATTTAAACCTATGTTTTTTTCTTGGACTTCGACTTACCTGATCACTTGAAGAGGTAAGAGGACTCCTCTTGAGAACAGCCTCAAGAGCAAAGACGAGTCCGTGACTTTGAGTGAGACCAGCCCATATGCGCTTTCCAACTGTTCAGTGACAGAGCTTGGCCTTGCGGTCTCGGGTGGCACGTCATCAAATGAGATAAAGGATCCCGTGCGGAACTGCTCCGCTGTTGTTCCTGCTCTCCCGCGACCTTTCTGGCCACAGCATCTCTGCCAACAGCACCTTCGTAAAACGCCTGCACCCGCCCGCCAGTCTCCAGCTGCCCAGCCGCTCGAAGTACCATCAAGAGCGGGGGCGCCAGGAGGAGACCGGCGAGGGGCTTCACTACAAGGACCAGAAGTCCTTGCGAGGTGCAGTGTCGTCATCGTGCGCCAGGCGGCGCTTTAAATCACCACCAACCCCATCGAGTGGGCGATCCCGTGCGGAACTGCTCCGCTGTTGTTCCTGCTCTCCCGCGACCTTTCTGGCCACAGCATCTCTGCCAACAGCACCTTCGTAAAACGCCTGCACCCGCCCGCCAGTCTCCAGCTGCCCAGCCGCTCGAAGTACCATCAAGAGCGGGGGCGCCAGGAGGAGACCGGCGAGGGGCTTCACTACAAGGACCAGAAGCCCTTGCGAGGTGCAGTGTCGTCATCGTGCGCCAGGCGGCGCTTTAAATCACCACCAACCCCGTCTCGCGGGACGCTGGGCGAAGCCTGGGCCAAGGGTGGGCCCGTCTTAGCCCGTCACAGACCGGAGGAGACTGGGCTGGGCCCACCCCCCTAAGACCCTTCAGACATTAAGAACCGGAATAGTAAGTAGAACCCAAACATCTTTATTATTCCCTTTTTCCAGCAGTATACAAATGTCTACTAGAGGCTCTAGGAGCAAAACCTTGAAAAACATGACATCTACCGTTGGTCCTATCGATCTCTTCCTAACAAAAGTGAATAAAACCATCGACCAAACGGTAATGCTAATTGACCGACGAGTTTCCTATGAATTAGACCAAGCTAGACGCTCATCAATGGGAATGCTGGCTAATGCACAAACTCCGAATGTCCCTTTGCAAACATCTCTAAACCTGGAAACAAACGCGGACATCCATGTGATCCCAAACACCGTTGATCTTTCTGTATCACTACAATTCTCAGACTCACAACTCAGTCAAGATCTCGAACAGACCCCTGATATCTTTGCTAGTCTGCAGAGAAAATCCATCGAACCCACACAATGTGAATCCAGGGGGGCTAGGGAAGGAGCAATTCCTAAAGTGCAACACCATAAAGAAAATTCTCAAAAAAACTTAACAACTAAAGATGCTGCCAATCTAAACTCAGATTTACTTACAAAAATGAGTGACCCAAATAACGCTTCAAATCCAAATAAAAACAAAACCGCTGCCTCTTTGAAATCCAATAGTAACATCATTACCGACGTATTGTCAGTGGAAGATCACAACGATAGATCTAATCCTAACCGAGCTTATAAGAAGTCGGCAGCTAGTACCACAACAAAAAAAAGCGCAATTAACATCAAAACACAAGATCTTCTGTTAAAAGAAATTGCTGAAATGGTTAAACACCAACTTCAACCGCTTCAAAAAAGCATACAAATTATAGAAAAGCAACTAGCAACATTAGTAGCAATCTCAAAAACAAATCCGACTCAGAGAAATAAAGAACATCTAAATCTCCCCGGACTTAAGGTTTCATCAAATGACGCAAAAACTACAGAGAAACCAAAACAACTAGCTACTAGTATGGCTACTGCAAATAACACAAATGCAAAATCAGCACAGATAATAAATAAAAATACAAATCATACGAGACTCTCTCCAAAGAAGAAAATCCCTCAAGAAACCTCTAAACCAGTTTCAGGTACACAAAATAAATCACCAGGAAAACCTCCTAGTGTGGATGGTAAAGACAAAAAAGCTCCTCCAGCAAAAACCTCTTCTACAGGTCCTAAACCAAACACCTTAGGCCATGACCAGACACAGAGACAATTCAACAAACCAGAACGGTTAAACAAAAAACGGTCAAAACCGGTAAATCTTCCACCGGAAGCCGCACCTTTTGTGGTCATCTTAACAGGTGTTCCAGAACTGAATTATGACACAGAAGAACCAACATGGTCATTACTAAATAAAACCCGATACTGGTTAAACACCAACAGACCTAACCATCCAAACAATATTACCAGAATTTCAACTGCGAAAAGGGTTTCATGGATAGGTCATCAACCAAAAACAATATCTGGAGACTGCATAATTGTTAACCTCGAAAACCCCCGTGCCGTGGAATACATATGTTCCTGGGATTCAACAGGTAATACAGGAGGAATTCAGGTTAAACGCCTATCTTTCTTTTACCCACAGCAAAACCGCCGACATGATGACTTCAACTCCCCCCCAGAATGGTCATGGAATTATCAAGATCACGCACAAAAAAACTGGAACCAGGGACATTGGGGGCAAGGAAACAATCAGAGAAACAATCAGAGTAACTGGAACCAGGGAGATTGGGACCAAGGAAATAATTACTCGAGCTGGAACCTGGGAGAATGGGGACAAGACTACAACGACCGGGGTGATTGGAACAACTATGGCAGAAGGCCAAAACAACCATTTCATAGAGATACATGGGCTGGAATACCAACATCAAACAGCTACAGCTGCTTGGATATGGTGGACTGACCATCAACAGAGCACTGTACCACGCCCAACACGTACAACAATGGATCACGCTTGGAAAGACCAGTAAAACATCTTGTGACCACGATCTCAAATAAAATCCAAGGCACATCAAAAGCGAGACAACTGGAAGCAAAAGTAACGACACAACTCCAACTTACTGCAAACCAGGCTGAAGCACCTCAGTCTATAATCAAAGCAAATAATAGTTGAACAACCACCCTACAAATTTCCCCAAGCCCGCCTACTATCTCTAGTAAATATCACGACAGGAACTTGTTATCCTGGAACGTGGCAGGACTAGCAACAAAACATACGGAAGGCAGCTTTTTAGATTTGGTTTACTCAAGCGACATAGTCTGTTTACAAGAGACATGGCTAAATAACCCAATCCATTTTGTGGGATATAGAACATACTTCTCCCAGGCTATAAAATCAACATCAGGGAGAAGCAAAGGAGGTTTAACAATATATATCTCCAATCTCTGGCCATGTCACGAAGTAACTCCTGTCACACTCCACCAGAACTATCAGATTCTGAGTATCAAAGGAACTAATCAAGAGGTTTACATTCTTGTAAACTTCTATAACAACATGACCACAAATGAACAGTCTAAAACCTTAAAAGAAATTTTAGAGGAGATTAACGAATTAAGGAGAAAATATGCCAGAACTTCACATACAATAATCTGGGGAGGCGACTTCAACCTTCATTTATGCAAAAACAGCAACGCCTCCATCTGCGGGATCACAGATGAATACGAAAACCCGATACCCCATTTCTCTCACACCTCCGAAGGCACCAATATGCAGACCATCATGGCTGAACTAGACATAGGATTTGCAAATATGCTAAAAACGCCTATCACTAAGTTTTCTTCTACCTTCCATGGCAGAGGATACGATTCGCTAATTGATTATATTTTGATATCTTGCAGCAAAGCTAAGTGTATAAAATCATTTGAAGTGAAGAGTAATGCACTTGGAGATCATTTTCCACTTAGTCTAACACTTCAAGAACTAGATCCCCAAAGGAACTCTGAAAAGGCTCTGCCCGGCTTGCTACACCAGGAAGCACTAATTTTGAACAAAAAAAACGGGTATACCCTTAGATGGGGCAATCTAGATCAAGAACTTACTAGTGCGAAAATAATTAAAACATGCAAGAATGAAATTGACAAATGCCTAGACCCTTCCTCAAACTCAGTAGAGATTATGAACAGCTACCGAGAAATAGCGAATACAATTAGTCAAGAATTAACTAGACCCACCAAAAAAAACAATAATAAATCGAAAAGTGGGTGGTTCGACACAAAATGCACAAAAGCATACTCAAATTTAAAGAAAGCATTAACAAAAAAACCAAGAAACAGAGCAGAGGTAACAAAATTAAGGAAAGCCTACGCATATGCAATCAAACAAAGAAAAAAGGAGGTACAACTACAACTCTGGTCACAACTCCTAAAAAGCAGTGCCCTAAAAGATAGCACAGCCTTCTGGGAAACAGTCAAAACTCCGTTTTTAACTGATAATAATGTGGGCCCCTCATTGGATGTTGCCATAACAGCAGAAGACTGGGTAAAACACTTCTCAGGGGTTTTTGGGGAGGTTGGTTCTGAAGACCTAACTTCTCAGGACCCTCTTCCGCTAGTGCAATACCCGATTGAGATACAATTTACACTTGATGAAACCACTACTGCTATAAAATCTGCAAAAAACGGTAAAGCACCAGGACCAGACTCTATTCCTATGGATCTTTATAAAACCCTACCCGATTTATGGGCACCCCTTCTGACTAAAGTGCTAAATGCAGCAAAAGACACTGGCCTTCCTGACTCTTGGTCAACCTCGATCCTGGTCCCCATTTTTAAAAAGGGCAATAGAGACAGTCCAACCTGCTATCGCCCCATATCCCTCCTGGATTCCACCGGAAAGATGCTAGGGCGTATACTCTTAAATCGACTCCAGGAATGGTCAAAAGAGCAAGGGATACTCACAGACCTCCAATATGGTTTCAGGGCCGGGTTAAGCACCGTGGATCAAGTTCTAAATTTAACATTACTTGTAGGAAAATATGTAACAGCAAAGAAATCTTGCCTACACATGGTGTATGTCGACCTCACAGCAGCCTTCGACTGCGTGGAACACTCGAAGCTCTGGGCAATAATGCTACAAATGGGGATAGAACAACCTATAGTGGACATCCTTCGTGAGCTATACTCTGGCGCAACGGGAATGGTCAGATATGGAATAACAGGGCAACTAACGAACAGCTTTCAAATTCAGAAAGGGGTCAGACAAGGGTGCGTGCTGGCCCCTTTCTTATTTACACTTTATACGAATGGCATAGAGGCTGCACTGCTAAAGGGCGTTAAAGATCTGCCGGAAGCCGGTCGACGCCAGATTCCAGCGTTACTATACGCCGACGACGCGGTAATCCTGGCAAGAACACCTGTCCAGCTTCAGAAGGCCCTAAATAACTACTGTACCTTTATGACCAGTCTTAACCTAAAAGTGAATATAAGGAAAACCTATGTAATGCACGTCGGTAACAGAGGGAAAAGAGAGAAAAAAATCTTTGTGGACAACCTGCCTCTAGAAAGAGCTAACACCTACCCTTATCTTGGTGTAACCATTGATGAGGCGTTTAATTGGAAAGAGGCAATTAACTCCAGAAACTTAGCCCTCACAAGAACAGTCGGCGCTTTGAAGGCATTTTCACTTCGTTTGGGAAAAAGACCACCTAACGAAATGATTAAGATATACAATGCAAAATCTATCAGCACCGCCACCTTTGGAGCAGGAGTCTGGGGCACAACGAACGTAGAGCAACTCCAAAAAACGGAAAACTCCTTTCAAAAGTTTTTATTGGCGGTTCCTAATAGTACCACGACACTTGGATGTCACCTTGAACTCGGAGTACAATACATATCGGACATAATCAAGATTCAGCCAATCATGCTATGGCGTAGAATATGGGCCACGGAAGAATGCCACCTCACGAGAACAATAATAGAGGATTGCATGAAACTAGACCACATGGAAAAAATAAAGTGGCTGGCATATGTAAAATCTTTTTTTACTGACATTGGCCGTCCGAATTTCTTCGAAGACCCATTATCTGTAACAGACATTTCAAAAAAGGACCTAAAAACACTTTGTCTGTCACATCTATCTGAACTCCGAATACTGTGCGAAATAGGTAAACCCTCAGTACAACAATGCTTAATGATACAGCTGGTTCCAACCATTCAACCTTATTTACAATATGATTTGTCACAATATGAAAAGTTACTCCTCACTCGTTTTAGGCTTAACATATATCATTTTCTGGTTTTATTTCCTATTCAGAACGTATGGACTCACAACACTGCAGTGTGTCCGTGTGACTCCATGTCCCCACAGTCCACAATTCATGTTATATTATTTTGTAAATTTTATACGCAAACACGCAGGAGGTGGATATTACCACTATTAAGAGTTATGAACATCCGCAGATGTCGCCCTGCCTATTTAGCCCTCCAACTTTTGGAAAATCCGTTGATGACAAAATCTGTGGCACAATACCTAAAACTATGTATTAGGCACCGTACAAATTTGTAATGATGAGTAACAGTTTTTAATAACTTTTTCACAATGAATGAAAAATGTTCTTTTAATAATATTTTACTGTGTTTTTATGTGCTTTTATGGTTTTCACATATGAAATCCGAATAAAGAAATTTTGATTTGATTTGAGATAAAGTCATGAGAGGAACTTTGACTCCCAAGGCACACCTGGCGGGGGTCCCTCTCAGACATCTAATATTGGCAGTCCTTTCAGGGCTTAAAACATGTTTTAGGGGTGACCTATACATTGCAACACTTACACTTTTTGACAAAATCGCATTCCGTCAAAAGACGATAATCAAAGGAGTGAGCTCTAGATCAGTGTTGGAAGGCACAGAAAGAAAGGAATAGACGTCAGCATGTAGGAGTGCTTGCTACATTTATTTCCAATGTCATTTTTGGGAAGAGACAAAGTCTACTTGGAGCCACATGAAACCACCTACCGGTATGAGAGGGAATTGCAAAGAAAAATCTTCAGATCCAGCCTAGCGTCTGGAGGTATTCATCAGATTGAAGATTCTGCAGTCAGAAGTATCTATCAGAAAAGCTTGTTGAACGCATCCAGGTATGCTTGCATAGAGTGACCACTATGGCCATGGATTGAGTAATTGTGTCTGCTGAATTCAGTCCGCATACAAGATCTGTTTGGAGGCATCTAAACAGTTGCTCTACAATCAGAAGTTTTTCACGTTGTCAGGAAGGCCAGCTATGGCCTACCTTGCCAGATTTCATATATTGTGGGCATCCCATCCAAGGAGGCACATGTGCAAGGCTAGGCTAGGCTGAAACCTTTTTCCTTCAGAGACAAATAGCTTGGACTACCAATCTGGAGAAGTACGAAAAGCCAACTCTGCTGAAGAAGCCTGAATCACCAAGCTCTTTGGGGATGCACGTGTAGACAAGAGTTTGGGATTGGATAGCGTGAACCATATAACACTGTGCAGTGTTTTAATCAATTGCAGGGCTAAAGGTTTCCTCCTAAGCAGCCAATATAGGCTGCAACAAGAATACTACGTTAAATGGCAAAAAAGGTTCCTGGCTGTTGAAGACAGCTGCAGGATCTTAATCAAGATGTTGGATTTAAGTTCAGCAGTAGGTAATGGTTCAACAGCCATAGCTGCCTTCTGTAAAATAGACCACAAGCTATTCGGAGGTCTAAGTAACTGCCAGTATCCAGAAGCCAGTGTAAGGAGGGAGGAGGTTTTAAACCGAGAATAATCTTCCTCTGAGCCCATAATCTATTTTCAGCATGTCGAAAGGCATGAGAGTATGCAAATGGGAAAATAAGCTAATTTCTTGAGTTTTGGGAGCGGCTCCACCAGGTGCTGGTCCTTGAAGAAAGCTGAAACGGTCACTCACCACTCCAGAGATGGCATTGTGAACAGTGTTGAACAGAAATGAATCAGCACCTTAGTAGTCAACAGCTTTCTTAGTAATCACACAGACTGGAGCCTATGGGGAAATAGATTTGGGTGGCACTGGGATCACATCCAACTGAATCGCTAAAAATACCACATCGGTCCCAAACTTGGTATTTGATCCAAATGAAAGTAGGGCAAGATATCCAGTATGGCCTGTTGAACAGTCTCAACCACAGGCAGGTCGGCAGATTGAGCAATAACTTTTTTTAAACGTTTTATTTATTTTTTTAAACCGGTAAACCCCCTTATAGGATTGTTTACCTCATGTGACTTACTTGAAGGAGGAACCCTTTTTGGGGATTCCTTACAAGATCTCCCCATGAACAACCTGGCTTCGTACTCCCCGATGGCCTTTAGGTTAATGGATTTTCAGAAGTCACAGGTCAAAGAGTCATGGTCAGGACCCAGTTGCAGATGTGGGGGATCCACCAGGCAGCCCTAATTATAGTCCAATGTCACCGAGCCACAAATTGAGTTGTGGGGAGGGGAGGCATCTGGCAACACTAGAGAGCTTTTGAACAGGAAAACATTTTCCAGATTGTCAGATGTTTTGAAAATATTCATAAAGTTGAAACAAATATTGACGGCCGGGGTGCCTATAGCTGCTCCACCTGAAGTAAATACTGATTAAGTCAAGTTGACCAGCTACCAATATGCCATACATTAGACACTATAGAACAGGTGGAGAAGTGTGGCTCAGGGGTTAGAGGCGGCAGACCCGGAAGCTGAGATCGGCCCTGGACCAGGGTTCAATTCCCCGCCTCGGCGGGTCTTGGGCTCAAAATTCCACGGTCTCGACAATTCTCGCTCCGGTGCCTACTCGACTCACGGGTTCACACTCTGCGACTCTGTGCAATAGCTTGCTTAATCTCCACCACGGCCCCTCACGGTGGGATGCCTGGCTTTCACCTTGTGGATACCCTGCCAGGGCTATCTCACAGGGGAATACCAGGACGGGTTCCCTAAGCAAGCGCTTAGATACCGGGTCGGTGATTTGCGCTATATAAATACATGTACATGTACATTGAGAGGCAACATAGAACCAAACTTTAGAAGACAATAATTTGGACACAGAACTAGAGCAAACACGACGAGTCAGTCACTGCCTCCACTTTCTTTTTACCCCGCTCCTTTTCAATAAGTGCAGCCAATGCAATTGCCTAAAATATTCTTCCTCAGGGCACAAACATGTGAAAAACTGGCCTATTCCTTTTCTGAGCCACCTCGTCTCAATCTATCAAAGCATCCTCCTCAGCGTGTTGCTCTTTTACTGTCGCAAACGTCAAACTCGAAAGGACTTCAGTCCAGATGCATGGTAAATACGGTAACAAGATATCATAGAACAAAGAGTATCCTACTTAATGCAATGTTCAGCAATGAGTTCTACGGACCATTTTCAGGACACTGTGGTCAGAGGATCGACACTCATGTTCAGAAGCTCGGGATACCAGACTCCAAGTCCAGTCGGGAGCCACAAGGATTACTTGACAAACCTAACCAAGGTTCTCTGCACTGCTGAAAGAGACATAGCACCAGCTCCAGGTGGAGATGCCATTTGTTATCCGTTAGGCATTGACAGCCAATTTTTTCCGCTCTGATGTTCAGAGAACCTGCCAGGTGCTGAACCACCAGGGATATGCCCTGCTGTTCCAGCCATGTTCAGAGATGCAGGTCCTCTTGTCAGAGGTTCCTCCACCGCCATGTTTGTTGCAGTACCACATGGTGGTGGTGTCTGAACATGTGCACTAGCCTTCCCTTGAGTGAGGGTAGAAAGGCTGTCAATGCCATTTTGATCACACGGAGTTGCAGCATGTTTATGTGGAGCCAGATTCCACTAGAGACCAGCGTCCTCTGTTCCCCACCTCTCCCAGGTGGCTGCCACATCCCAGGAGTGACTCATTTGTCACTACTGTGAAATATGGTTGGGGAAGGGAGAGGGGCCAGCCTCGGACCCAATCACAGTTCTTTTACCCCACCACTACAGGTCCTTTGCAGTTCCCTCTGACCAGGTCAGAGAGATTCCCCTGATGCTGTGCCCACTGAAACTTCAGGTCCAACTGCAGAGACCGCATTTGCCAGCAGGTATGTGATACAGGAGGCCATGAGGCCCAGCAGCCTCAGTCACTCACCGAAAACCAGGAAAGAGGCTGAAACATTGGCATAGTTACTCATGAGGATAAGCCTGAAACTGCACTGTATCCAGAACAGCTCAGAGGAAGGAGTGTCTGAGGGGGAATCAGGTGTGACTTCGGCATGTTGATAGTGAACCTCAGCTCATGCAGGAGGTTCGCCATAACCTGGGACGAGCCCGCCTTCAGCAGCCAGTCGTCAAAATAGGAGGGGTAGAGGGGACGAAGAGTCTGGCACCCCTAACCTGCGCAGATGAGTTGCAAACACCACCATCCGCGTGGTGAACACCAGAGGGGAGCTGGTAAGGCCAAAAGGGAGCAAATGCTCGTGGCCTACTGTAAACCGCAGGTAGGGCCGCTGGGCGGGTAGGACGGGGATGTGAGAATAGGCGTCCTGCAAGTCCAACACTACCCATCCAGTCTCCTGGGTCCAGGACAGACAAGACCCGAGCCAATGTGAGCATCTTTAACTTCTTGAGGAAGTAGTTGAGGGTTCATAGACTAGGACGAAGACTCTTGCCCTTCTTGAGGACCAGAAAGTAGTGGGAATAGCAGCCACACCTACTTCTGGCACAGGAATCCTCTCTATGGCTCCCTTGGCCAAGAGAGCCACGACTTCCTTGTGGAGCAGGTACAAATGATCCTCGGTAACCCAGTCGTAAAAGGGAGTCAGAGGGAGGAGTAAATTAGAAGGGGAGGGAGTAGCCCCTTTGAACGATCTGCAGAACCTACATGTCTGATGTTAAGGACTGCCAGTGGTGGAGGTGATGGGGGATCCTGCCACAACTTGATGCACATGATCTAAAAGGGCAAGATTAGGAAGGTTTGGAGGCAGCAATCGCTGGGAGATGGTGGCTGGACCAGACTGCTTGCTACCCAAGCCACAAGGCCGGTAGGAATCACACCCTGGTCCACACAGCGCTGGGAAGCTCTACGCTGCTTTTTGCATGGGATAAGTCTGGCACGTTGAAAGCCCCTTCAGTGGCCATGAAAGGAGCAAAAGGTAGAATGGGGACGTGGGGCAGCCAAGAGGGCCAAGGACTTTGACATAGCCAGCGAGTCCTTAAATCGCTCCAGCTCAGAGTCCGCTTCGTTTCTGACGAGACTGGCGCTATTTAAGGGTTATCTATGAGGGAAGCCTGGACATCCCCCAAAAAGCCAGTTCTCAGCCAGGTATGGCTTCTGAGGGCCACCATCAATGAAACCGCTCTGCCGAGCGAATTGGTTGTGTCCAAGCCACATCATATAGTGTACTTTGCTGCGTCACTCCCATCTTCAACTGAGAGAATGACCAGGGCCGCCTCTGGGAGCTGTGGCAACACTAGCACAGCCATTTCCCTCAGCATGTGTGAACAGCTGCCCAATAAGCATGTGGTGTTCACTGACTGCAATGCAAGGCTGATGAAAACATTTTGTTTCCCAAGCTGTCCCTCTTCTTGGATTCACTGTCTGGGGGAGCAGAAGGGAACATGCCATGGGAAGTGGAGACTTGTACCACCAAGCTCTCCGGGGTAGGATGTTGGGTGAGGAAATTTGGATCCCCTGGAGTGGGGCAGTGGCAGCGGGCAAACACCATATTTACAGGAGCCCCTGTGCTGGGTTTGGACTAGGTCCCCAGAAGGAAGTCAGTGAGGGCTTTATTGAACAGGAGTAGGGGTTCAGAGAAGGAGACTCGCAGTACAGCAACTTAGTCAAGATGTTGGTCTTTACTGCCACTGAGGGCAACTAAAGGTCGAGGACCTTAGCCGTCCTCTGCACCACCATTGCATATGTAGCTCCCTCCTCCGTAACCACGGTAAGGGGAGAAAGCATGCCAGTATCTGGAGACGTATCCAGTCTGCTAGCATCACCCAGTTCCTCACACCAGTCTATATCCTGAACATACTGGTCTTCTAAAAGGTCCAGAACCGCCTCCCATTACTTCATGAGGTCTAGCCCTTCAGAATAGGGCTCAGGCTCCAATCTAGGACACAGGGGTCCTGTTGGCACTGGAATACAAGTCGGTCGACACAGGTCTGTGTCGTCTGGGATCACAAGGAGGCTGGCGCCACCAGGAGCATCAGGGAAGGTCGTAATGGCATGACTGGCGCCAGTCCAGATCTATGACTGGATACATGGGGGCCCAACGGAGCTGGGCCAGAGCCACCTGTGCAGATCCAGGTAAGGAATTAATGGCTAGAAGTCTCAAACAGATTCCAACCTTACTTGCAACATCTGCATTCTAGTACCACTCTCCTAGACTACTAAAGCCTCTGCAACATTGGATTTTTATATTTAGGATTTCTGTATAGAACTACAAGCGACTGGGGGTAGCCTCAGAGTGTTATGTAAGATAACGATGATACAGAGATAAATAGATAAGTGTATAGTAGACAGCAAACATATTGAGTAATCTGAGAAGGTGTGAACACCTTATGTAGAGTTAAAGTATGGACCTTTGAAGGAGTAGCTGGTTTTAGACATCTAATAAGAAGACCCAACTGGTAAGTGTTAAGCAGCCCAATTCCAGGTCACCCGCAGAACGGGGCTACGAATATACCTGGTGGACAAGACTAGTTTTTACGTTTCTTTAATCTGAGAAAGTCATATTCCATTCTTAGTTGGAACGAAGTGTATTCCCCAAGTAGGGTCCATGATTTTGAAGGTACCAAATTTCTTGAGGTGGAATGAGCAGATCAAGACTACTTTGATCCATAGATCTAAAATTTCTGGATGGATGGTACCGGACTAATGGCTTTAACAGAGGGCCTTGTGCAGGAAGCAGAGCACTTTGAAATTCACTTTAGCCTTTAGTGGGGGTCAGGGAGGGCTTTTAGGTGGGTTTAATATGGTAACTTCCCTTCAGTCCAAATGCAAACCGGACTACAGGGGTTTGAACTAAATGGAGTTTGGGGACTGGTGTATTGGCCAGGTAATGTACCAAGTAGTCAAGGTAGGGTATTTGAACAGGAAGAATAATTGCTGCTTTTCTAAAAAAAAAATGTAACATTTTTTTTTAAAAAAGCTGAGTAGGGATCTCACACAGCAAGGATGATTGAAGATGGACTTGGTGGTAGATTTTATCTGTGGTGTGAAGGAGGGTATGCTGTCAAACAAAACTCCAAAATGTTGAGGTTCAGTAGCTGCTTTAGTTGCAGGGAAGAACTCTGGCCAAGCAAAGGGCATACTGTAAGGTTTGCTGATCACTATGAGAAGGATCTCAGTTTTGCCACCATGCAAAGAAAAAGCTGCTATGGTATGAACGGGTAAGGGGAAACAGGTTAACATCTTCAAGAAATCTCATAATAGGAGACTTAGAAAGTGAAGGCTGAAGGAGGAAGGCAAAAAGAGCTAACAAATAACCTTTAAGGGAAAAGCCTTGCCAGGCAAGAGAGTGTGCTTTGGGAGGGCGAATGTTCTCTTCAGTGTACCAAGCAACAAAATGGGACCATTGACCTGAAAAGACAACCTTGGTCAAAGGATGTGGAGCTGAAAAAAGGATGACAACTTCTGTACATCTGTCAAAAGAGCTCAGATTGGAGGCGTGGCCTGAAGATGGCGGTTGCACTCTGAGTGCTCCCGGACCCCTCCCTCGCATTCTGCTCTCTGCAGTGCTCATCCGTCATCTTGAGCAGTCTGCTGTGGGACCCCACTAATTCCTGGTATAATTGAGGGCCTGGGCGCCCGGCCGGGCTCCTGCGTTCCCAAGGCCCTGGAGTCACAAGATGGTGGCCTCCTTCGCACCCGGGTGGTGACTCTGTTGCTACAGCCTGGGGGTACTGATCAGGGGCTCCACCTTTCACCTTCCATGCAGCAGGTGCCCGGGCATCTGAATCTTGCCCTGCCCGCCTGGTGCCTGTTCGCAGCCAGGACCTCTCCTGGATATAAGGGCAGGACACTGCTGCACGCGGTGTTTGGTGCCAGGGCGCTGTTGGTGCATATTCCCCCGCCAGAGGCTGCAGGCCCGGCGCCTGAGGGGCGGCAGCGTTGAATCAGAGGTGCAAGTGGGAGCTCCGCACCGGACCTAAAGAGGTGGCTGCAGTGTCGGGCAGCGGCTCGTGGGACTGGTGCTTTGGCTCTCTGTCCTTCCTCTCACCCCTCCGTGGAGTCTGGCTGTTCTATAGACCTCTGGATCGACTGCCACTCAGCACCTTTTGCCTCTTGATTCTAGCCCTCAGGAGGGATGGTGAAGAGGCCCATCGGCTGCACAGTTCGGCCATCAGGCGCTCCCCCCGCATCCATAATCCTACAAGCCTGGTCGTCAATGTCCCTTCCAATTAGCCGTCCCTGAGGCCTGAACCTGCGGCAGCTTACGGAGGCCCCGCCTGGATGGTCAGTGCGCCTAGGGAGGCCATCCCATCTTCATGCCTACTATGTCTCTTTAGGAGGCGGCCAGCCTGCATAGGAGGAGACACAGCTTTAATTCGGGTGATTGGCCCTAGCCCCGGGAGCACAACTCATGTGGTGAGTGGGGGAGCTGCCTTACCGAGCAGCGGTGTGTGGGATTGGTGACTGGCTTCCTAAACCCCTCCCCCGCGGTCCTGCAAGGTGCTGGGGTGCTTTTGGAATCCTTTGATTGGCCGTCATTAGGGACATAGGGGGTGGGGCCCATCGTCTGCGCAGGTCGAGCAGCGTGCGTTCCCGCTCCTCACCTGGCCCCGGCAGTCCTCACCCACTTCCTACAAGAGATATTTGGGGCCTGCGGAGGCCTTCGTTGGTCCCCCTGGAGGCTGGCGCATTCGGAGTTAGTCTGCTGCACGTCTACACTCCTGTTCTGGCTCGCGACACAGCCTTGCACCACCCGGGCCCACTGGGGTGAGCTGAACTGGTGAGTGGGGAGCGAATCTTGGGGGTTCAGCTGCAGCAGCCGGACGAAAGGTCTACGTTAGGCCTTCTGAAGCCCTCCCCCTCATCACCCTCATCTGCCGCCCGAGACGTAGTGGTGCCCCCACATCTTGATCCTGCCCCTGAGACTACCCTGGTTGGGTGTGGGGGGAGTCCTGCCGGCTGTGCACTTTGGGCAGCGGGTACCGAGACTTGTGCATCCACAGCCGGGGCGTGTGCTTGAGGCCTGCTCCCCCATTGGTCAGTCCCCTACAGTCCTTGTGGATCCGGGACTGGCCATCGACCATAGGCAAAGACCGGGCCTCTAAGGTGGCGGCAGCCCCCACGCAAACCAAGATGGATCGATTCACTACCTCAGAGCACAAGCCGCCTGGACAGGCAGATGGGGCAAGGACTTAGCAGCCATCCTGCAGGCCATCAGCACCTCGCAGGCATTGGTGGAGGGGAAGATTGGAGAGGTCAAGGTGGATGTGTCTATCCTCCGGCAGAACCTTCGCAACGGCACGGCCCGGATAACAGAGGCTGAATCCCGAATCTCTACAGCGGAGGATGACATTCAACACCTTAAAGAAAAAATGGCCACCCTGCGGTCACACACCAAGGAGCTTCACCGGCGGAGTACGCTGGAAACTGTGCACGCCCCAACAACCTCCGACTACTGGGGTTCCCCGAAGGAGCCAAACAAACCCAGGCAGCCGCCTTTGTGGATGCTTGGTTCACCTCAAGGATGCCGAAGGTCGCCCTCTCCGCTTGGATCGTGGTGGAAAGGGCACACCGATCTCTCGCACCAAAGCCGCCTGTCGAGGCCTCACCTCGCCCTATCATCCTGAAAATTCTTATTTTCAAAGACAGGGATGCCATCCTGCACGAGGCGTGCTCTCAGGGACCCCTCAAGTTCCAAAACCACACCATCATGGTATTCTCGGATTACACCAAGGAAGTACAAGACCAACGCCGTTCATACATTGAAGTCAAGAAAAAACTGCAATCCTTGGGCCTCCAGTACCAGCTTCAATTCCCAGCGCACCTACAGATTGTCTTTCAAAACAAGACGCAATTCTTTGACTCTCCTCAAGCGGCCTGGACCTGGCTAACGGAGGAGCTGCCCCTCAGGCAACAACGCACCCTATCCCCTGGGCCAATGGGTGTCCTGTCCCTGCAGTCTCGATCACCAGCTCACCAACGCAGGCGGCACACGCATTCCCACAGGAGGCAGCAGGCCCAGGTTGCCCATAGACTCCGAGACTCTTCAAGCCCCTTGGGCTCCCCTCCCCGCCACAGGCATTAAGCATCTGGCAGCTCACACGTGGCTCCTCCACTGCCGGCTAGACGGGACTCCCCGAGGGCGGATACCGATCTCTCCCGCAGCCCAACCATTTGAACTTCCACCGGGTGGCTGACCATGCTGTGATCTCTCCGGGGTGTGTTCCGACCTCATGGGAGCCGGGGGCTCTGGCAAACTTGCTCTGATTTTCTGTCTTTCTGCAGAGACTCTGCATATCCGTTCACATGGAGGGGTACTCCACGCAACCCATTCAGAGCATTTTAGTTTGGTTTACTTTGGATATATTAGGGGGGGCGACAAATGCTTCCATTCTCAAAGTATAGGGTGGGGGGAGGTGGACAGGATTGTTCTTTCCCAGGGTTTGTTGTTGTTTTTTATTGTTTTTGTGGCATCCTGCTGTTGCTAGGTGCCAAGAATGCACTTGTTGAGAATGTTATGTTTTAGATTGATAATAGGTGAAGCAGTTTAAGCCTGGACTTGCTGTGTTAACACCTATTTTATGGATGAGGTCCTATTTGTGGAATAAACCTATTTTCACTCTTCATCTCAGAGTCAACCCATGATTTTACATTTGGCGACAGGAGGATGGGATTACTAAGGATCTCAACATTACCCTTCATTTTTTAAGAAGAGAAGCAACTTCAAATATTATTTCTTCAAAGGAAAGGATTGAACTTCATTGGAAAAGGTACAGTAAAACCTTAAATGTAAGTTCAAGGAGTTAGGGTCTCCGTTAACTTAAATTTTACAATCCTTTCCAAGCTGTGGATGTTGAGCACTTGGAGCGGTTGCTTTTTGCCTAGTGGCTTTGTTTTGATCTCTTTATCTCAGTTATTTATATTCCGACATTTGACCTATATATATATTTTTTTTCTCAACTTTGTGATACATCTTGCCTGGTATGGAGTCTTACTTGTTATCTGCCAACATCTCCATAGGCTAAGATATCACAATTAGGGCTGCATGTTTTGTGAGAGGCTTCTCTGCAGGACTTTGTGGCTTGCTTTCGTGTGCCATTGACTTTATGTCACTGGATGTTTTCGGACTATCGACTTTGCTTGCTGATTTTTTTTTTTCTTTTTTTTCTGTCCTCATTTGCGTGCATGGCTCCAATCTATCAAAACAAGAAAATGCCACAGAACAGGAAATCAGGCTGTGCTTCTGTACTGTCTCAGCGTTAACTGGCAGGGATGTCGTAGGAGAAGGGGGTGGCCGGTTCCCAACAGCACATTCACATAAGCCTTGAAAGGTCCAGCTTAGGGCTATTCGTTGGTAGATAGTGCCCGAGATACCGAGGCCCCATATGCACCATGGCTCCTCGCCATAGAAACAAAGGTGAGCAATGCCCGCATTAATCATAGGACCCTGGGGGGAAAAAAAAAAAATAACCCAGGCTCAGTGCGACTGCTCTAACTGTGTCCAAAAAGCTCTCCTGCTCGGATTTCCACCCCTGGCTAGGTCGAGTTTTGAGATCTGGAGGACCGAAGACCGCCATTCATGGATGGTAGGGGGCTGGGCGTCTTTCCAGTGTCTACAGATCTCCCTACGCGCCGCCAGAATAGAATAAAACATCAGGTTAGAAGCAGCATTACGGGCTTTGCCCTTCAGGCCGAAGATAACAAGGGGGAGATCAATGGAGATGTGAGAGCCCAATGACAAGGATAGTTTGTTTCCTATAGAGTCCCAAAATGAAGTTATTTTTGGGCATTCGTAAAACATATGGATGTCAGATGCAGCAACAAGTCCGCACCTTGGGCACAAGACCGGGCCTGTCGTAGAAAACTTTGACAGCCTCTTCGGGGAGTAATAGGCCCTGTGTATTGTAAAGAGATGGTTCCTGCGGAGCCAAGCAGGTTTGACCAGGTCCCACAGTACCACACAAGAAGCTGACCAAAGCTCCTCCACGTCTATTCCTGGCATTGAATCAGCCCATAGTGATGTCGGAAGGCAAAATTTACCGTCTGTTTCCTCTATGATCTTATTGTACCAAAGTGATATTTCCTTCTTAGCAGGGGGACTGTCCAACAGGCACGTCACTAGTTCACTGTTGCCACCTACGGGCAAGCTGCTGATCCGGGTTGGCTGTGCATTATATGACTGGGACCAGTTTGATATTTGTATATATTTGAATCTCGACAGGCTTGGCCCGACCTTGTTCGCTAAGTAGTCCCAAGGAAGTAGAGATCCATCCATGAACAGGTCTCCCCAGGTAACGATTCCGGCCTCTCTTAGTGGTAGGGTTAGTACGTCTTCTGCCCAAGCTGGGGGGGGCGGGTAGGTCCCATATAGGAGCTTTCTCGGAGTAATACCCCAATTTAATCACGTGTCTCACTCTATACCACGTGGAAGCTATCCCCTGCAATATCTTCAACTTTATTTTTTTTTTATATTTTGGGTCACCGAATTTAAACAAAAAACTGCCCTGTCCTACTCCCTCACAATACAGTAAAGTAGAGAACATATGGCCTACCCCTGTTACTGCTGGTGTTTTTAATAACATGCGTGAATGCGAGAGCTGAAACGCCCATGCGTAGACTTGAAGATCTGGTCCCGCCAGCCCTCCCTTCTCTCTGCGGCGTCTTATTTTCTTCCAAGAGATTCTTGGGCTCTTACTATTCCAAATAAATGTAGAGATCGCGCTTTGTAGCTTAGAAATTAACTTAGGATCAAAAAAGAGTGGTATTGAATTAAATAAAAACGAAATCTTTGGCAGAATAAACATCTTTACTAAATTGACCTTACCTAATATAGTAAGTGGCAGGTGTGACCAGTCTCTCATGTGTTTTCGGCACTGTGCTGCTATTTTAGCAAAATTTAGGGAAGCAATCAGGTCAATGTCTTTAACTATATTTATCCCCAGGTATCGTAGTTGAGGTCTTGATGTTTCATTGTGTGTAATTAAATTGATATTCCAAGAGATTGACTCTGTTTTAGAGGCGTTCACTTCGTATCCTGAGATTTTGCTAAATTTGAGAGCTAAATCTACGACCTCTGGATATGCTGCATTAATATCTGTCGTGAAAATCATTATGTCGTCAGCATAAAGTGCCACTTTGTTTTCCCAATCCCCAAAGATAAAAGGTTTAATGAGCAGGCTGTCTCTTAGTGTTTGTGCAAAGGGCTCTATATATATATATATCGAAAAGGAGGGGAGACAGGGGACAGCCCTGTTGGGTTCCTCTGGGTACTCTAAATGACGCAGTAAGGCCCCCCTTGATCAAGATTGAAGCTGAAGGACTACGATATAGCAAGTCTATTGCCCTACGAAATTTAACTCCAACGTTAAATTTTTTCAAGGCCTCCGACAGGTATAACCAATTCACCCTGTCGAAGGCCTTGGTAGCATCCAACGTAAGAATAGATAGGGGAAGAACTTCTTTTATGGCCACATCTATGGATCCTACTAGTTCGTAAGTGAGCTCATAACTGTCTCCCTCTTATAAAGCCTTTTTGGTTAGAGTGTAGTATGTCAGGCGCGACCTGGCCAAGCCGTTTGGCCAGTATAGTGGCAAAGATTTTATAGTCTGCATTTAAGATTGAAATAGGCCGATACGAGCCGCAATCGGAGGGAGGCTTCCCTGGCTTCAGAATGAGGGTTATTGAGGCGTTATCCCAAGAGGCAGGTGGTACTTCTCCTTCCCTCAATATTTGATTAAACAAAGCCGCTAAAATTGGGGACACCTCTGATAACAAATGTTTATATATTTCACTCGGTAGACCGTCCGTTCCTGCCGCCCCACCCCCTTTTGCTCCCCTTATAGCCTGCTCTACATGATAGATTGATTGGAAGAATGTTTTGAAAGTCTCCCTAATTTCTGCATCTGTAGAAAAGGTGCCCTTTTCTGATGTAACGGAGGCAATGTTATTTCGAACCCGGTCTGATTTGGTTTTCCAGGCCAGCAATCTTCCTGCCCCTTCCCCATACTGGAAGTGAGAAAGTTTGCTTGCCTCCCATTTCTGCAAGACACGTTTCTCTAGGACCGATGACAATCTATTCTTAAGCCCGTCTAGCTCTGCAAGTTTCAGGGAAAAGTCGCGGCTATCTAAAGTTCTGTCAGCATCTATGTCGGACTGAATGCCAGACATGCTATTCTCGATAGAAGATATCTCTTCCTTCTTCTTTGAGCCACCCTATTCTTAACGATACCTCTTAGTGTGCACTTAAAAGCGTCCCAAACTATGCCTGCTGGGGCAGTGTCTATGTTAGTGATGAAAAACTCACGCACTTCTGATTGGAGAAACTCTATATCATCCGTTGATGTGAGAAATGATCTGTCGTAGGACCACAGTCTAGTGGGAGGCTTGCAGCCCCACTCCAATTCCAGCTTCATCGCAGAATGGTCTGATAAGTGTGATGGAATATAATCTACTAAGATAATGGAATCAACCAGAGCTCTACTAGTTAGGATGAAATCTATTCTTGATCTATGTCTATATTTGAGATTTCTAAACGAAAAACCCTGTCTCTGGCCCTCTCTAAGTCCCCAAATATCGACATATCCGTATTGTTTTATTAGACCTAATAGACTGTTTCTTGATTTGGAGGAAGCTTATTGTCTGCTATTGGGAGATTTATCCAGTAAAGGGTTAATGGTGATGTTAAAATCACCAGTTATAATCACGGGCTCTGGAAAACTCAAAAGGTGTTGAAATAAAGATTCTAGTGCAGAAGGATCGTCGCAATTAGGCCCATAATAGCCTGCTAATGTTATTGCCGTACCTCCTATCTCTACTGCTGCGATGGCCCATCTCCCTCCGGAGTCTACTTTCTGCTGTAAAATTTTTAGATTCAATGGTTTGTTGAATAAAATAGAAACCCCCCGCATGTTTAGTGATTGGGATGTTGAGATAGAAGATTCTATCCACCTATTCTTTTTAGCTAGCTCAAGCATTTCGCTTTCAATTAAGTGCGTCTCCTGGAGTATAATGATCTCGGCATCAGCATCTCGAAAGTACTGCATGATTTTATTTACTCGAGGTCTGGTGCGGAGACCATTAACGTTCCAGGATAGAATCCTAGGCTTACTCATAGTTCTGGGAATAGGGACTACATTTCAAGACTGTCTGCTTGTAAAGTTCCATGTTTAGGTTTATCTGCCAGCAAAAGGTAAGAGAGATTGGAAGAAAATGCCTACAAAAATATGATGATTGGAGCTCTATCAAGAATAGAATTTTTTTTCTATTTTTGTTGCCCCCCTTCACCCCCCAGTGACCCCTAAACCCCACCCCCTCCCATGGGAAACCCTTGAACTCACTACCCGGAAGATTCCGGAAGTAAGTGCCCCTAGCTCTTCCCAGTCCCCACCTCATGTGCCTCTCAATATTTCATAATGACTCGCCTTACGAATATTACGAATTTGTGATTTGTGTATTATTTCATTTATTTATTTTTTTACACCCTTTTGAATAGCCTGTTATTTATATTATCACCCCTTAGAGAAAGACAACACCTATGTTATTGGCTTCTTTTTTTTAATGTTTTTTTTAGGGTATTTATGTTCTGTTTATGTTTGTGTGTGATAGAGTTTTTTGTTTTTTTTCTCCTTATATTCTTTCTTCCCTTACTGCTAGGTGGATTAAGCCAGAGCCTAAAGCCTAAATTAGTGGGGATTTACGTTAGGGAGAGATTAATCGGTTGAAGAAAAAAAGAGGCGTCTTTTACTCCTCCGCTAGCGCCCTTCTCCTTCCTGCTGCCTAAAGACATTAGAAGTTCATCAGCAGCCTGTACTGATCGAATATTGTGCATTTTATTGTCAAACATGATCTTAAGGGATGCGGGAAAGCCCATCTGCACCGTTGCACCTAGTTTACGAAAGGCATCCATTCTTCTGCCCAGCTCCCACTGTTTATCAAGGGTGAATCTGGACAGGTCGGAACGTATTTGGAAGTTAAAGCCTTTGCCTGTCAGTGATTTATGTTTTAAGGCTAGGTTCGGGATATGCTCCTTCAAGGAGTAGGTGTGGAAGTGAACGAGAATTTTTCTCGGCTTAGCCCTCTGCGGATTGCGCCTAAATGGGTCCCTGTGGATTCGTTGAATGTCAATTGCTAAATCCTCAGGAGTGTGAAGGAGGTTCAGAGAATCTTTTAGTAGCGAGATTATAAAACTCTTAATGTCAGTGCCTTCGCTACCTTCAGGAACATTTAAAATACGTATATTACTGCGCCTGGCGCTATTTTCCAAAACCTCCATTCTCTGACATGGCCAGATCTTCCCTCCTTAACTTCAGAATATCTTCTTGGGTGCCCTCAGCTCGCATAGAGATTTGACCCACTGTCTCTTCCAAGGCTTGAGTTCTTACCGTCAGATTAACTATTTTTTCATCCAGTGACTCACAAAAAATCCTTATATCTCTTTGGTTTGAAGCCGACTCTGCAAAGCCTTCTTTAATCTCGGCAGATAGTGATGCAAACACCTGTTGCAACGAGCCGATTGAAATGGGCGCTAGGTTAGAGACTAGGGCTCCATTTTCTTCCAAACAAGGTGGAGGATCGCCGTCAGAAGAATTGGAAGCAGGATTAGAGACCGAAAAAGGCTCTGAAAGTACTCCAGTTTCTGAAACTATATTACTGGGAGGGTCTTCACAACTACTCTCTAAACGTGAGGGCACATCAATCGATGTTGTAGCAAAAACTTCCTCTGATCTTACGGCGGTGTCTTCAACAACAACTGGAACTGCTTGCCTGGTCTGATTGTTGTGTGAATCTCCGCTGACTTTGCTTGCTGATTTTGGATCTACAGTTGCACTGTCGACACTCATTGAAGGAGAGTGGGAGCCGTTTGGTGAGCGGAGCATCCCTGTGTACATTTGAAAAACCTTCTCTATACGCGAGCTGCATTCGCACGCTGGAATCCTCTGCACGCTCGGAGTCCCGTGCTTTGCTTCTTCAATAAATCCATGGAGTCGGAGTTTCTGCTCTTCCTCGACGTGCGCGGTGACGTTTGACGCGCTATGTCATCGCACCACAGATGCGTGAACGCCACTTTGGAAACCCATGGCAACACGCAAATGCCTTTCACGGAGCCTTTAGAGTGTTTATCGGTTGTATTACGATGGAGAATTAAACAAAATTAAGTGGCAAGCTTAATTGTATTAGAGGTACATTATTGACATTTTGTGTATCACATCAGTGATGCACACACTTTTGGATTATTTACTAGTAGCATGTTACAGCAGTGACACGCACACTATTGGTGATATATATCTTCAGTCGTGACACGCACACTATTATGACTTTTCTCTTACAGTTTTAATGTATGTTTCAACTTACTTTAATTTTTTATTAATTAATATAGCAGTGACAATATTTGTATAGAAACTCATATTGCATCAGTACCTTTTCATTGGAGTTTCACAAGACCACATTTTCACTTGTGAAGGGCATTTCCTATACTATAAAATCATGACAAAATATTAGTGCAACATTTCTCATAGAGTTTTAGAGGTGTACTTATGCAATTTTATTTTTCCTTTGCATTTAATACGACATGCAGAACGTAACTGCACCACCATTCTTTTTATTATCTCCTAGTGATCCACCTATAAAATGGCAGACATGGAGAAAAGTGTTTGAAAGGTAGGTTAGTGTGTGTGGATCATCGTTGAGTGCTGAGAGGACAACTGCTTCATTGTTACACTGCTTAGGATCGGAGGGTCAGGAGGTTTTTGACCATCTTCCTGAGCTTGAAGATTGCGTTTTGAATGAATAAAAATTTGTATAGCAAAGTTAGATAAACATTACTTGCCTAAAGTCAGTACCATACTAGAAAGGTACCATTTTGGTCGAAGAACACAAGTAGACGAAGAAATTATTGAAAACTATGTGACTTCTCTCAGGAAGTTAGCTCCCTCATGCAAATTTGGTGCTTCGTTAGACGTTAGAATACGTGATCAATTCATGTTAGGTTGTAGTATAGAACGTGTTAGAGAGGAACTATGTCAGAAGGATGAGCCGACCCTAGAGGAGGTTATTACAGTTGCCAAGAGAATCGAACATTCATTGAAATGTGTGGAAGTTATTAAGAAAATGGTGAATGTAAAGACAAAAATACTGTACATGTAGTCAAGACTCCCCTTAAGGAAAATGTAACTCAGAAAGATGTTAAAAAGAAGGTGCCTAATAATGATACTTCTAGCAAATTCAATTTTTCAAATGTGAAATGTTCTCGATTTGGCAAGATGGGTCACTTTGTGAATGATAGGCAATGCCCTGGTTGTAAAGCCATTTGCAGTACGAGGAAAGGGAATTTCTCTGTTTGCAAAGGAAAATCCTACAAAGGTAAGGTTAGCAAAATCTTTTATGATACCCAAAACTCAGAAGAGGTCGATTGTGGTAAAATCTTGGTTCAAGCAATTGATAAGGAAGGTAAGACTTGTCCCATAGATGAGATTTTTGTTGAGGTAAAGCCACAAAAGTTATTTTTGACTCTGGGGCTAAAATCACTATCATCTCTAAGGAATTTTACTTGAAAAATTTAAAGGACAAATTTACGGTTTACAAACCAGACATTAGACCATTTGCATATGGTGGTGAGCCACTGAGCCTATCAAACTCTTTGCATATTTCCAAGGGTTGATAGAGTATAAAAACCGGCGCTAAGATTTATATATCACAAAAAGGTGATAGTATTTTAAGCTGGTTTAATGAAAGATCTTGGTGTCATGCTTGATCCAAACTCAACACCGCCCATTTTTATTGAAGGATGACTCCTCTGACGGCGAAACTGACCTGGGTGCTGCTGGGACCTTCAAAACGCCGAATCTCACTGCCACACAGCCTCCCTTATCCCAGGAGGGATCCGCCGCCTTCACCGCTCTGTCAACTGCTTGCAGCACCCGCTTCGCGGGTGCCGCTGCGCGGCTTGTGGCGAGGGGTAGAGGCTGCCAGGGCGTTTACTGTTTCCAGGTGCGAGGAGGGAGAACTGAGAGCCAGCCGAGGGAGCACGCCAGCAGGGACTCACAAGACCAGGAGTCCCTGCGCTGCACAGGTGTGCACGGCCGCGCCCCCAGCGAGACACGCCCCCCCGCCTGCACCACCCCCTATTTAACCACCGGTCTTTCTCCAAGCGGGACGCGAGCGAAGCCCGAGCAAAGGGCGGGCAGTCTGTGGCAGTCAGGGCTGTCAGAGGCTGGGCTGGGCCACCCCCCTTTCATCCACCGCTTCTGGTCCAAGAGCTTGGAGTCTCCCTGTGGGTATAGAGGCCCACATGTCTACCTGTTCTGGCAAAGCACTGAGGGGTGGGGGAGAAGGTGTCACAGGGAGCTCAATGATAGGCACAATGGATAAATTTATCACAAGAGTAGCAGCGGTCATCGAAAAGGAGATCGTGATGACGGAACGTCGCCTCACAAGATTCTTTCCCTTCCAAACGCTCCTCATTAGGAGCTGTTGCACATGCCCTGTCTCCTATCTCCAACTACCCTGCCTCCCCTCTTCCTGGGAACCTGTCCGATCAGCCACGGATTGCAGCTATAGGGGCAAGTATTGACAGGTTGGAAAGTCTGATAACAGAACCCCTGCCCTCCAGCCCTAGCCCAGTGGCCACACTTCCCCGACCCGTCACACACATAAGTACTTCCACTGGCCACAATTCTCAACCGTCCCCTCAGGTCTCTTCACCGGCTTATAACCGGTTGCCCTTGGCAGGAGCATGCTTGGTCCGTAACAAGAGAAAAAGGGTTATTAGTATACGGAAGGGGAGTCGTGCCTCACTCCACAAGCGACCGTGGAAGCACGCCCCCAGAGGCCCTACTCCTCTAAATGGTGGAGGGCCTGAACCATATGGAGGAAATGCTCCTCTGGTACCTGTGGTTGAAACTCCTCTGGCCCATTACTGGGTCCCGGTACCACCCACATTATTACATGAGGCGCCCTCCCCCGAGCTCATTGAGAAATTGGTCAAGTCCTTGCTGGTCCCGCTTATTGACCAAGTTAAGAGTCTGGGGGACAGGCTAGATAGATTTGAACAGACCACCCGGGACAACTTCTTCTCCCTAAAAACTCTCATCAAATTACAGTCTAAACTCAGGGAGGATACTGCGGATGGGAATGATGGGAAAGGGGACTCAGGGGGCTTAATACAGGGAACATCATCGCCAACGTCTGCTCCTGCACTAGCCATAGGGAAGGCTTCGACATCTGCGCCCCCTGCTAGTGTAAAGCCGACAGTTACTACCCATGTTGCCCAAGTCCATGCTAGTACCCCCCCAGTAGTGAGGATTGCAAAGCCCAAACATGACCAAAGGAAGCTGCTCGAGGGAGGGGCCGGCTCCAAGTTAAAACGACCGGCCGTTCCATCCACTGATGCCAGAGGAGTAGCCCCGGTACCAAAGGCAAAAACAGTTACTAGCCAACCTGAAATCCCTAGCCCTGCGGTTATACCACAGAAGGTTGCTCGAAAATGTCCCCCAGTTAATCTCCCCCCTGAGTGTCAACCATACTTTGTCGTCCTTATCAAGGTTCCCGCCTTGGGGGACGCTCAGCAGGAAACCCATCAGGCACTAAAGAATAAAGTCATCCATTGGTTGAAAGCCAACAGACCCCTTCCCTTGGGAGTGGATGGCTTGATTCTTGGTGTGCGCAGGGTGGGATGGATTGGACAGGGGAAAAAACTGTTAGAGGGTGACTGTGTGGTGGTCAACTTCCAAGACGTGAGAGCTGCCCACTCAATATGCAGTTGGGGCAGGCCACGGCTGGTCCTGGTGTTGAAGCGGTTGATTTAACGCGGCCGGTTATGAACTGCTCAGGCCAACCCCCCCCCCCCCGTGTACACCTCCCAAAATAGTGCCTGCGGCCAATGGCATTTAGCAACAACTCTAGTCCAGCCGCATGCTGTATGGCCAAGGTCGAGCTGGGGTCCCAGGGGGTACTGACTCCTTGACTCCCTTGTGGAGGCTCGCGTGGGCCGAACATCTGATGAACAGTCCTATTCTTCTGTAAAGTGGACTGACCCCTGACTCCTCTAGGGGAGCAGGTTGCCCTAGTAGACACACGGGAAACTGGTGAGGGGAGGGACCTAATCAAGCCTGCCATTCCCTATCCTCCCTTGGTAGAGGTGGACTCGGACGGCGCCGTCGAGCCCAGTAGCATTGCAGCTGTGATGGACCCATCTATTAGTGTTCTCAGCTGGAATGTGGCTGGTCTGGACAGGAAGCTGGCCTTGCCCGACTGGAATGCACTTGTGGAGGAGCACTCCATATGTTTGTTTCAGGAAACCTGGAGTAGGGAGCCCTTACACAAGGTAGGGTACTCATCCCATCATATACCCGCTGTCTACTCAGACTGGCAGGGGACGTCCCTCGGGTGGCCTCCTAGTTTGGGTAGCTTCCTCGCTTAATTGTAGGGTGGAGGAGCACCAAACTAAATGCCCGGACCTCCTTAATATCATCTTAAAAAGCCCCAAGGGACGTGTTATTCTTAACATCTTTAATATCTATGCACGAGGTACTAAGGGGGGGTAGAGAATCCCCCACTATAGCCAGTCTTGAGGGTCTGCTTCGATCCTCCCCCTATAAGTCTTGTACCCTGGTAGCGGGCGACCTCAACTGCACGTTTGAGCCTCTTGGCTCAGAAGTCACCCAAGACCAGGAGGATGAAGACTTCAGGAGGGGGATACCGGCTCTAGAGCTTAGCCCTATTAAAAGATGGACGGAAGTGGCACTCCAGGTTAATTCCCTAACAATGGAGTTTGACCCGAGGGCCCTCAATGGCAGGACTAGTTCTGATAAAGTGGGAGCACATACTTATAATAGGCCCAACCACACGTCAAGAATTGACTACATTCTGCTTGACGCCCACCTATGGAGCTCGGTAAAAGATATGGAGATTATACCCTCCGTTGAGAGCGATCACAATCTGCTCTCGCTTGCCTTGTCTCCTTGGTGGCTAGAAGGTTTAGGGGGCCGGCCCCCATGTGCCACTGTCCCGGACCAGTCATCTGTCTCAAACTGTGGTAGACTGCTGAAGTGGGCCAAGCTAACGCTATCAGTCGAGAAAATATCCTCCATAACGCAGCTCCTAGCCGCAGCCTTAGATAAACTTGACTCTCCTGAGGGTGGGCCGGTGGAGGTGTCCGACAGGTTTTGTAATTTAACCCAGGCTTTAAGTAACCTTTTTATTGTCCCATCTAGTCTCAACGGGAAGAAACTACGTCCCCGTGCCAGACAGGGCTGGTATAACCATAAATGTAGGGAAGCAAAGACACTGCTCGTTGAAGCAGTAAAATATAAGTCACAAATCAGGACCAGGGAGGCCAGAAGGTTATACTCACATTGCTTGAAAACTGCCAAAAAGGAATGGGAGGATAGCTTTTGGCAGGACCTCTTGGCCGCAAGCCGAGGGAGGGACGCCAAAGGTTTCTGGGACCTGGTGGGCAGCAGAAATCGTCCAGATGACACCTTGAGGACCTGCACTATCACGGCCCAGGCGTGGTTTAACCATTTTAAGGCCCTATATTCTGCCGTAGAAGGTATACTCAATGACCCATTCCCCCTTCCCCCATTCTCTTTGGACAGAGGTACTGACCTCTTTTCTGCTCGAGAGGTTACGAACCTGATCAAATCTTTAACCCCACTAAAAGCAGCTGGTCCGGATGGGTTGCCAGGGGATCTTCTTCGAGCCTATCCGGGCGAATGGGGGGTGTTGATCGCCGCCCTTCTTAATGCTATTTTAGAGGGAGGATCTGTGCCCGAGTCTTGGAAAGGGGCAGAGGTAGTCCCAATTTTTAAAAAGGGCTGTCGGGATCAACCGGGGAATTCTAGGCCAATAAGCCTCATTGACTCAACCCAGAAGGTGGCGGGAAAAGCAATTTTAGGGAGGATTCTCCAGTGGGTGGATGAAAACCACATATTGTCCGACCTGCAAGCAGGTTTTCGTTCCGATACAGGAACTATTGAGCAAGTCTTTAGACTCCTGCTACTTTACTGGAAGGTGGTGGAGCTGGGCAAAGGCAGTCTTTACTTGGCCTTCATAGACCTGAAGACTGCCTTTGACCTGGTTCCTAGGGCGGAACTCTGGAGGGTCTTATATGGTCTTGGGATGCCCCCCTACATCTTAATGCTCCTCATCAAACTACATAATGCCAACTATGCTCAGGTGCGATGGGGACAGAACGGGGAAAAGACCGACAGGATCCCGGTTGTTAGGGGCGTCCGGCAGGGTTGTGTATTAGCTCCCACCCTATTCTCCCTGTACGTGAATGGGGTGGTAGAGCACCTGCTAGGTGAACCAGCAGACGCTCCCTCATTGGGGGGCGTAAGGATTCCAACCCTGTTTGCCGACGACACCCTCCTTATCTCCAAAACTCCCCAGGGCCTTCAGAAGCTCCTGAACCGCTTCCAGGACTTTTGCACAAAAAGAGGACTTGTCATCAATGTGGACAAAACCAAATATCTAATCATGCACCCCCCCTGTAAGCTTGGCCGCCCTCCTATACTGAACTCTATTCCCCTTGAAAGAGTATCAGAATTTGACTATTTGGGGATCCGTATGAGCGATGTCATGAGCTGGACTCCCCGTATCAACAAAATGACCATCAGCCACAAAAGGGTGGGGGGAGCTTTGTTGAAGGAGTACAACAATTCATCCAAACAATGCGTAGCTCCAATAATTGACATTTACAAAGCCAGAGCTGTAACAGCATCTCTCTACGGGGCTGAGCTATGGGGCCTTGGTAACATGGAGGTTTTGACCAAGGCCGAGAACAAATTCCTGAAGGACCTCCTGGCCATCCCGAAAAGCACCCCAACAGTTCCGGTGCTTCTGGATGTGGGCTGCAAAGCAATCAAGGACCAGGCTCGCCTCCGGCCTCTTCTCCTTTGGGCTCGCCTCTGGAGGGTTCCTGAACTAAAAACTTATGCAGACGGGTTGTCAGAGGTGATGGGTTTGGGTGGCTGGCACAAGATTAAATGGCTTAGGGACATTAAAAATCTCCTGGAGGACCTAGGTCTGGGGTCTTGCTGGTCCACTCACTCTGCCCCGCCGAAGGCGACCCTAAAAAAACTATACTGGGAATGGGTCTCTGCCAAGCTCATCAGCAACCTGCGCCACTGCAATTCCACCGCAGCTTACCTGAAAATAAAAGACGTTGTTGCTTTCGAGCCCTACCTGGACATAATCACAATCTCTGTGGACCGGGCACTTTATATCAAACTTAGACTAGGCACTTTACCTCTAGCTGACCTCCTATCAAGATGGAATATGCCCGCGCAGGCATCACGCCACTGCGCCCTATGTACAACCAGGCCCGAAACCGTGGCCCATTTCCTTTTCGAATGTCCTGACTACGCCCGCCCAAGATCCCACTGGCTTAAACCCCTATGTAGACACTTGGGTACTCGCCAGCATACGGTGGCCCTACGGATTTTATTAACAGATACATCCTCTCCCATAGTTTGTGCTGTATCCAAATTTTTTAAATGGGCATGGTTGATCCGCTTAAAAAGACTGTCCATATCAATTTAATCCACTTTTAATTAATTTATTTCTGACTAAATTGCCAGTTTTTATCTGCCTTGTTTTTAAATGTACAGTCTTACGATGTGCTGTTTTTATATACTGTTTTGTAATGCTTTTGAGATATTTGCATATCGAAATAAAGCTATCAGCCAACCAACCAACTGAAGGATGATTTTGCTCCCTTGTCGGTTTCTACCATTGATCTTGTTTCAAACAGTGAGTTTTGTGACATGCTTAAAAGAAAATTTCCTAATGTGTTTTCTGACAAATTGGGTTGTCTTAAAGATTACATTCACCATATACGCTGAAAAGATAATACTAAACCCATATGTTGTAAAGTTCGAAATGTACCAGTTGCTGTCAGGGAACAAGTGAAGAATGAACTAGAACGTCTTAATAGAGATGGCATTATTGAGGAAGTGGGAGCTACTAACTGGCTTGCTCTGGGGGTTGCAGCTAAAAAGGCGGATGGCTCGCATCGTCTGTGTGTGGACCTCAGGGAACTGAATAAGAATGTAGTAGTGGACCGTTATCCTATTCCAAAATCGCAGACATGTTAATGTTGTTGAAAGGGGCCAAAGTCTTTAGTACAATCGATTTGACTTCTGCATATCATCAGATTAGGTTGGATGAGGAGTCGAAGGACTGAACAGCCTTCATTACGCCTTTTGGAACATACCGTTTTGTTAGGCTTCCCTTTGGTCTAGTGTCGGCTGCTTCAGTCTTTCAAAGAGCTCTAGAAAATGTTCTTATAGGTGTAAGAGTTTACCAAGACGATATTTTGATCTTTGGAAAGGACAACAAAGAACACGATGAAAGGGTTTTGAATGTTTTACTCAGACTCAATTAATTTAAACTCACAGTAAAAAAAAAAAAAAAAAAAAAAAAAAAAAAAAAAAAAATCGAAAAATGTAAATTTAGAAAGAGTTCAATTGATTATTTGGGCTACACTATTTCTGGAGAGGTATTTTGCCTTTGTGTGTCCATATATGAACTCTGTTATGAAAAGGTAGTGAATTTGTTTGGGATGATGAATGCAAGAAAGAATGTGGTATTATCAAAAAAAATTTTAACTCTGCTCCAAAACTTTCTAGTTGTGATCCTGAGAAGAAATCCATGTTGGTAACTGACGAGTATAAAAGGTATAGGAGCAGTTCTTTTACAAAGAGAAGGTAATCAAGAAGAAGTTATTTTAATCTGGTCTAGGAGTTTAAGAGGGGCTGAAGTACGCTATTATGTGGTTGAAAGAAGCACATGCGGTTTATTGTCTGTAAAAAAAACTCAATAACTTGTTATAGGGAGGCAAATTTGAGATTAGGACTGATCACAAACAGTTATGTGAAATTTTGAAGAGAAAAAGGTATTGATGCGGTTTCAGGTAGAACAACGAAATGGGTTGTGGCTTTTCAGGATTACGACTTTGATGTTAAATACTTACCTGTTGTAGAGAACAAAGTAGCTGATGCCTTATCTCGCCTTGTCCCAAAAGATGATAGGGTTCATGAAGATGAACATAATGAAGAAGAAGAGATGGTTTGTGCTGTTGAGGAGTGCAATATTGAAAAAGATAGGTGGGAAAAAGCCTTACTCGAGGATGCCAATTTAAAGAAGGTGTTAGAATACATCAATATCAGTTGGACATTAAAACAAAGAAAGTGGTATTGTTGATACATTTTGGCATGTTAGAGATCAACTTTCTGAACAGGATGGTTTTCTTGTTAGGGGAATGAGACTTGTTCCACCAACTTCTTTGAGGTAAGAACTTCTATCTCTTGCACATGAAGGACATATTGGAGTCTCTAAAACGAAGAAAATGTTAAGGTTATCCTATTGGTGTCCGGGGATGGACTTACAAATTGAACTCAAGATCAGGGATTGTGTAGAGTGTGCTTTAAGCGATATAGTTGCAAAGCTTAAGGTTCAACCGATGGTCATAAGGGAACGTCCAGGTTCGCCTTGGAAAGAGGTCGGATTAGATATTCTTGTTCCCATTTACTCTTCAGGCACAGAGTGGTATGTCTTTGTTCTTGTTGATTTTTTTCAAGGTGGCCAGAGATAGACATTACTCGAGGAATTGAAACCAAACAGGTTATTATGTTCTTAGAGAAATTATTTGCAAGAGAGGGAATACCCAGTGCCATCCTTACAGGCAATGGGGTCCAATTGGTTTCCAAAGAAATGGAAGCATTTCTTTCTAGATACGGTGTTTTACACAAACAATTTGCTTTATACCACCCAGAAACCAATGACATGGTTGAGAGGTTCAACCGCGTCCTTAAAGAAATAGTTGGTATGGCAAAATCTTCAGGTCTAGATTGGCGCACAGAAATTTTCAAAAAGGTTAAAGCCTGCAGATTGTCGCCACATGCTGTTACTAAACGTACACCTTTTGAACGTTTTAGAGGGAGATGTCCAAATAGCCTTGTAGCACCTGCTTGGGTTAATGATATGCAACCTGACATATTTGCAGGAAATGAAAAAAGTAATTGGTCTTTGGCTGAATCAAAGAAAATTGAGTCCAGAAAAAAACTTCATGATGTTAAAAAAAAGTGTGAGAACAACTGTTGTAAAAGTTGGAGATTGGGTCATGGTAAAGAATCCTTCTAATAAGTCATCTGCTGCATTTTAAAGCCCATTCAAGGTATAAAGATTTTAAAAAATGCTATCAAAACTGCTGACCATTGCATTTGGAACTTAAATAGGGTGGTGGTGGTTAGGAATGACTTTGTTCATCATTTTAAGAACTATTCTTCAACTCAACAACAAAATGATTCACCTCAACAGAATGGTTCGTCATCAATTTTGAAATCGTCACATCAGAAATATTCACCTGCAATTCGTAAATCTTTGAGAGTTTCTCATTCTCCTCGATATTTAAATGACAAATAGATTTTATTAGTACATTCAGTTTTTATCTTTCTTATTGTGTTCTTTGCCTGTTTTAAGGAAAGGAGATGCGTGGCATCCTGCTGTTGCTAGGTGCCAAGAATGCACTTTTTGAGACGGTTATGTTTTAGAATGATAGGTGAGGCAGTTTAAGCCTGGACTTGCGGCTGTTAACACCTATTTTATGGATGAGGTCCTATTTGTGGAATAAACCTATTTTGACTCTTCATCTGAGTCAACCCATGATTTTACAGTTTTGTTACACCAGCACTCACACAACACGCCATTTCACTTCCTGGCGGGACACATCGGGCCTTATTTGGGCACCCAGCCGTGCATTCTGGCGACCCCTCCCATGGCCAGGACTCTGTCAGATTTCGCCCCACCACTACGACCACCTACCGCCATGACCGACATATCCATGCTAGGGGCTTCCCTCAGTGTACTGTCCTGGAATGTCAACGGTCTCCTGGACCGTTTCAAACGCATGGCAGTACTGTGATACGCACAACGCCTCTGGTAGAGGTTCTCCTGGTTCAGGAGACACACTTGATTAGCAATCACTGTCCCTTTCTGGCATGCTACGTGTATGATAAGATATGGTATTCGGGCTTCACCCGGGGCTCCTATGGAGTGGCGATCCTGATGACACTCCCTTCCCTTTGTGACTACTTGGGTCATTCCGACTCCCAGGGCACCTCGGTGGCCCTTTGCGGTTCGCTGAATGGCAACCCCCTCAACCTTGTATCCATCTACTCATCCCCATCGATGCTAACGGTGACCCTGGCCAAATCCACCTAAACTCTTGACCTCACTGCCCTTGGGCTCTACTTTCCTCGGGGGTGACTTTAATGCGATCTCCTCCCCAGACTTGGATACAACAGGCCCTCCATCCCATAGTAGACTCACGCAGGCAAAACAGTTAACAATCTGGTCCGAATCACTTGGCCTCTGCAACACATGTCATGTCTGGCACCCACACACCAAACAGTTTACACATACCTCAGCAGCTCATCACACGCAGGCGCGCATCAATGCGATCTTTGTCCCTTCGACGGACTGTCGTGCGATTCAGGATGTCTCTATCCTCCCTAGGGGTATATCTGATCACTCTCCAGTGCTACTTAGCACAGCGCTCCCCCCCTCAATGCGTCAGACGTGGAGGCTGAACACATGGTTCCTTCAGGACAAGGAGTGGGACAAGAACTCAAGCATTATTTCCTGGCCAATGATGGGTCGGTATCCGCTCCGGGCACCCTATGGGAAGCAAGCAATGCCACGATACGGGGCATCACCAAGGGCCAGCTCAAACTTCAGTGGCAAGCACAGCTGCAGCAAATTACCTCACAAGAAGTGACGCTTCCGGAGGAGCTACGCAGCAACCAAGATGGCCGCATAGGCTCCCGGCTCCGCCGACCTCCGCCTGCTGCTTCATGATCCTGCCAGATATCCTGATTTTATGCCCAACCCCCGTGTGGATGAACTGTTGCTGAATCAGACGGTGCGGTCCCGAGAATTTTATCGCCCACATTGACCGAGTTGTGTCGTGTTTAAGATCTCGGCCTAACCCAGCTTCTGAGCCGGGGCCTTGAGTACTTGCCCAGCCGGGTTGCAGTTGAATAACATCGGCTGTGGGACTCAGACAGGGTCAGGTCTCTTGCAGTGGAGGTTATCCTGACCTGTTTTTGGTGGCGTGCGTCTGGTCTGTTTTATACCGAAGGAGTGGTGATAGGCTTCGTCTGTGGCTGGGGGGGGGGAGGGGGGGGGGCTAAGTCCCCGGCGACCCGGTTGCCACCTCCCGGGTCTGCTGGGCCGGGGCCCTCGCTCGCGGTGGTGTACTGCTGACCGATAATGCACCCTCCGTTGCCGTCCACTCCACTCTTGCCTCTTCTCCCGAAGAGACCCGGCTCTCTGAGGAACCCGCCCATGCTTGGAACCTAGCGAGTGGAGGCGGATCAGACGAATTGTGAGCCGTCCTTAAAGACCGTAATGGCCGCCATCGGGGCACTTCAATTGCATCTGGAGACCATTGTCCATAAAATGATCGCTGGTGACATCGAAACTGGGCGACCGAGTCTGTGCTCTGTTCTATTGCAGGACTTTCAACAAACTGATTCTCCCACGATGCCCATAGTAAACGGGGAGGGAGACCCCGTGCGCGATAAAGTTTTGACGCCATTGACCTGTTTGCAGAATTCTTGCGGAATGGTTTCTCTGGGGGTATCGCTGCATTCACCATCGCAGCCGATTATTGTGGAGCTACCTGTTTTTTCACTCCTTGAGACTACGACTAGCAAAAACCGAAAGTCGCTACCGTCCCTTCCCCCCCTGGTGGTTCTTTTGGAGGAAAGGATATCTGGACGGCATGTCGGTGAGGGAGATCTTACCGGTGGCGAATGCTTGCAGACACTCAATGTGTTTGATTGGTCTCATATTAATCTTAATTGAACTTCCTACGAACTTTGACTCTCCTGGGGCGGTGGTGTTACCGGATAGAGTCCGCATGAAAGATCGGAGGGGTCAAGGATGAGACTGTTGGTCTGGTTTCGGGGCTTTATAGGACAAGGGATTCGCTAACTTAATGCTTGCGGGAGGTTGGGCGGTGTTCAACGTCTCCCCTGTCTGGCTCTATCTATAATATTTTTGAGTACTCTGTGGTCTTAGGACAGGGGTTGTTCGTTTCAGGCGGGAGTTTGTATGACATTCTCCTCCTCCATTCTTCTTTTACTTTATGTAGTTTAGTTAGTCGGGGCGACAGGCACACTGCTAGTTGGAGTTAGGCGAAAGCCACATGCAGGGGTGCAGGGTGGGGGGATGGGTCTATAGTTTCGTTAGTTAGTTTAGTTTTTATGGTTTCTTTATCTCACGCTTTCCTTTTGCTCTCCTTTCATAACGTTGGGGTATTATCCTGATTTCGTATGTATTCCAGTATCTGATAACCGTACTTCATTTTCTATCCTGACGTCAATGGGTGGGCTGGATCTGTGTGCGGGCAACTGCGTTGGGTTATAGATTGCTTTGTCGTACATCCTGTTTTGTGCTTGCTAGCACAGGCGTCTCAGTCGTTCCCTTTAAATTGATCTGTGATTATTCTATTTTTGTACCTGCTCACTTTATCATAGTGTTTGAATGTATGGCACCAGATAGGTCTGTTTCTTTTTCCTTGCTTTTTAGGTGGGGGGGGGGGGGGGGGGGTTAAACATAAAATGAAACCTTCGTCTTATCCTGTAACGGGTTGTGAGTGCAATACAATGTTTATCCTGATTCGCTGCCGGACCTCAGGGTTGTCGGCTGAAGAGCTGTGTCATTTGATAATATAGTGAGTCTTATTCTTGTGTTGCGGCCGGCCCCTGCGGTTGTTGTCCCGTGCTTGTAATTTTATTGAACTGTACAATAAAGGTTTTTATGAAAAAGAAAGAAAGAAAAAAAAAAAAAAAAAAAAGGTGACGCTTCTACAGAGAGGCTTCTTGCTCGTATCCGTGATGAGATTAGGCCGCTTTCCTTGGAGGCAGCTAACCTCCTCTGGTGTTCGTGAGTAGCCAGAGTATATGGCTGGGGCGACAAGAACGGCTCAATTCTCCACAGACTAGCCACCTATCCCAGGGCGAATCGCATCATCCCCGAAATATTAGACCAGGATGGATCGGTATGCCGCTCCCCATTAGAGATGGCTCGCGCCTCCGCCTCCTACTATCGCCAACTATATACAGCCAAAACCCCAACACTTTCGCTCTCGGGCTGGCTGGGGACCGGGGGCGATTGCCTTCCCCGCCTGGATTCCACTGTCCAGGCAGACCTGGACCACCTCATCACTCAAGAGGAAATTGGGGAAGCAATAACTCTTACCTCCTCAGGCAAGACGCCAGGCCCGAGTGACCCCACTAGGAATATTATGCTTTTATACCGCAAAACCCTCGTTCCATACCATGTACGTCTGTTCAGGGAGACAGCTAAAAAGGGTTCCTTCCCTCCTGAGACAGACATGGCCACCATCGTGGTTCTTCTCAAATCTCAGCCACCCTCCCCACGGTGTGCGAATTACCGTCCCATCTCTCTTAACACAGAACAGAAACTTTTCGCCATGGTCCTCGCCCAGCGGCTCAAGCCACACCTGTCCGTATTGGTTCACCCGGACCAATGCGGGTTTATGCCCTCACGCCATACCCCAGCACTGTCTCCGAAGGTTGCAACTGGCCCTAGACCACCATCACTTGCTCACCCCCTATTTGGCGGTCCTACTTGTGGACTTTGAGAAAGCCTTTGGTTGGGGATTTTTGGATGATGTCCTCGCCGCAATGGGCTTTGGTCCCCACTTTTGGGGTCTGGTCCGTGTCCTATACGCCTGTCCGATGGCCCGTGTTCTGGTTAATGGGGTCTTGTCAGAGCCCTTCTCTGTCGGTAGGGGAACAAGGCAGGGGTGTCCCCTTTCCCCCCTGCTTTCCCCTTGGTGATGGAACCTCTGGCGGCCCTGATCCAGTCAGACCGGCGGGTGCAGGGCTGGAACTGGCTCCATGTGGCCTCCCCCAAGCCTCAGAAGGAAGCCAGAGGTACCGACGGAAAGTGCGGGGCCTCTTATATACCTGAGCAAGGTCCAGGTGAGGTGAGGTCCTTTCCCCTACCAATAAGGAATTCACAGAAGTTAACGTGATATGGAGGGGTAATGTTCATGGTTGTTACAGGTCGTACCGTATTCAACCAATTCTATCACACTTTATTTTCTTTGGTGATGGTGGTGATTTTTTCCACTATTAGGAGTGCAACTATTAGAAGAGCAGAGGCCCTGATGAATGCCAAGGGATTTAACACCCGTGAGGCAGAAACATGTTGGCCCCTTCATAGGCAGATATTGGCTACTGTCTTTTTTGCACTTTTCTGGTTTTAACTAGGAGGCGTGTCTTGTCCACAGAATAAAGTAGTTAGAAGGAGGACATTCCATCCTATTTTAAGTCACTAATTTGTTTTTGTTGCACTTGTCACTCTTACCATCAAAAGATCAGTCATCATGGATGGTTTGTATCTTTGTTGGACCAAATCCTGAAAACAGCAATAAGGTGCAGTGTTTGATGTCTCAATGATCAGGGGACCAGCCTATGATGCACCTGGGTTTGGCCAAATGATATGACTGATCATTGAGTCGATTTGATGGAAAACCTTTTTCAAATTGCTTTGGACTGGTCAGCCAGGTACGAATAACCCCTGATGTGCCGGTCTACACTGTATTTAGTGTTCGCCTTTTTCCCTCTTTCTCTTGAAATAAGCTGTCTTTGGTTGATATGTACACCACGGGGTCCTGTGGACTCGGCGACAGCGCAGCTTTAAAGTGTAGCTGGTAGACCCCCTCTGTTCTGTGTGTTGTGAATCAGTAGTTGGGGATAAATACAGGTGTGGGTCTCTAAAATATATTTCCCTTAGACCCTCCTTTACCGTTGTTGTAGTGTTTAATGTGGAGGCTGACAAGATCGCTTGTTACGCTGACAATGTCCTCATTCACCTAGCAGACCCCGCCCAGTCCGGCCCTCACTGCCTCCGAATTCTACACTCCTTTGAACAGGCCTCCAGCTGAACCCCGATAAATTGGACCTGGTCCCTCTCCACCGGTCTGGAGAATGCTATGAATGGCAGTCCAACATACTGCTCTGTCGCCAATCGTTTAAATATTTGGGTATACGGGTGACTCTGCTCCCCAAGCTAGGCTGGGCCCTCAACTTTACTCCTCTCATGAAGAAAGGCGAAGGAAGATCTCCAGAAATGGCAGGCATTGCCTCTGAACCTTATGGAGAGAGTCACTGTTTAAAATGATGATTCTCGTCAGGTTCCTCTATGTTACTCAAAACACCCCCCTCAACTTCCCGAGATCTTGGTTTCCAGAGATGAATTGCATGGCCTCTAAGTTCCAGTGGGGTAAAGGGAGAGTTCGCTTGGCCCTGAACATCTGTAGGGTCCCTTCATTTGATGGGGGTCTGGGGATGACCCATTTATACCTGTATTACCTGGCCACGCGCTTGCTCTCCATACAAGACTGGTTCAGCGGGGGGCTGGTCCGACCCGACATAAGCTTGAGCTAAGAGAGTTGGGCCTGTCAAAATCCAATCTATGCTGTACGGGAAACCTATTCCGCTTCTCACTGCCAGAGGAGACGTGCTCCTCACAGTTGGCCTGGCGGGCTACGCTGCGACACACTAAGTGGGCACAACAACTGACCCGTGCACGCCTCTTTGGCAGGGCACCAGGCTCAGAAAGGTTAGATGGCTTTCGATCCTGGGACCTTATAGGGATCTCACAGTTGGGTGATGTGTGGGCAGGCGGCCAAATGTGCTCCTTCAATGACCTCCAAACCCGGTCCTCTGTGCACCAGTCACAATTTTACAGATATGTACAACAGTGTCATGCTCTCCATGTACACCTCATGGTAGACACGCGGCTCTCTGATCACAGCCCGCCTGAGGCGCATATTATGCTGGGAGACCTGGGGAAGGTGGGCCTTTTCCAGCATCTATCGAACACTGGTCACTAACACCCAGACCTTGCTAGATCGACTCCGAACTCAATGGGAGGTATGGGTGGGCACACTGGAAGAGGAAGACTGGCGCGATGCTCTTACTGCCCCCAGTACGGTCCCTGCTCCGGGAAGCAGCTGCCATACATCCACAGGACACATGCAAAACCCTGGTCACCTTGCTGGTCCTCAAAATTAGATTATGGCAATGCACTTTATGCAGGGTTGCAAAAACAGCTATTAGAACTCCAGCAGCTGCAGAACGCTGCAGCCAGGCTGGTACTGAATATTCCAAGGTTCGAACCAGTGGCTCAAAAAATGAGGTCTCCGCTGGCTCCCTGTAGGAAAAAGAATCCAGTTCAAGTCAGCGTGCCTGGCTTACAAAACACTACATGGATCAGGCTCTCACTTCCTAAAGAGAAATCTAAAACATTACGAACCATCCAGGACACTAAGATCTAGTACTGCTAAGTTTCTCAAAACCCCCAGATTTAAACAGCTAAGATGGAGGGGGGGGGAGAATTTTCCTACTAAACACAGCAAAAACTTGGAACAAGTTACCCGTTGAATTAAAAAAACAGCCCCTCACTGTTGGCCTTTCGGAAGAACCTGAAAACGTGGCTTTTCTCAGCTTAGCCCAGTTATGTGGGCCGCAAGGCTCTTTCACTTCTGCAGCTAAGTTCATCAGTGCCAAGACGCCCTTGGGCATTCGTGCGCTCTATAAATCCACCAATCAAATCAAATCAAACTAGACAAACCTACATTTCAAGGAGTAATGTGTCTAGAACTTCACGCTGATGCGATACCCACAAGAAGTTAGTCATTAAAACAGACTCTTTTCTGTTTACATTGAAAAATAAATGAAACAGTTACTGTGCGCATAGTTTATTTATTGTGATAAAACCCCTCATGGTATCCGCGTCGATGGTTGGTGAACGCGTGCTGCTACCCCAGCAGTGACAATTGAGATTTTAATTGTCCAGTGTTGATATGGGGAGTGTCAATGAGGGCGTCATTTTAGTTTCAGTCACAGAAGTAATGATCTTGCTCCTGCACAGTATTTGTCTCGGGGTAGGCTCGGGTGGGAGAAACATAAGGGTAACAAAGTCTTACACATTTCCACACAATTTACTTACTGTTATCATGAGCCTTTTGGCTTATGCTTTATTGCAGACTAAAACAAGGCCACCCATTGGCGGAAATCCGTATTTCACAGGATGCATGTAATTTCTGCAACCTACGTAGCATCTTTCACAAATATGTAAACAATTTTTGAGAGGTAGGTAATGCAGGCAAATACATGTTACAGAGGTGGTATCTGAACATACGTAGTTAACGTGTGGAGATGGGAGTTCGCTGGGAAAGAACTTTTTTTCATAACTTTACAGTTGGTAGCAGGGGGAATAGTTGCCTGCACGTCCCCTCCAGTGTTGAGGCAATAGTAAAGACACTGCATAGTGCAATAATAAAGAAATTAAGTATGCCCGGGTGCTACATCAAGCTGCACTGTTGCTACCTAATAAATTATTAACAAGAGACTCAGTGCCGATGAGCAGTCCTGCAGTTCCCCCGGGGCACAAGCAGGCATCCACTTCTGTCAAGACAACTGATTGCAGCAAAAAGACAGAAGTGGATGCCTGCTTGTGGCCGGGGGGAACTGACAGCAAATTAAAACAAGCTTGCGTGGCAGCAGGAGGAGGGCCTGCACTTGCGGGAGCGATAATTGCTGCCATATGGTAGCGCGCCCTCCCACAAGTAAATCGCCGCACGCGTTGCCAGTGATGGCAAAGGAACGGTTGCACGTTTTTGGCTGAAAAGCCAAAGCAATCGGAAAAGGTATTTTTGCCTATGCAGAGCAATGCACGCTGCATAAGCGACCTAAAAAGGCCCTTCCCGCCCTGATACCAGAAACTGCAATCCCACCGTTCACCCTGGACATCCAATTGCAGGAAGACTAATCAGCAGCCCTCTATCAGAAAGACCTTAATCAAATTTCTGAGGGTAAGTCAGTCTATTCTTTCCCCACATCAGTGTGTGCATTCCCATCAGTCGAAGGAATATCAGCAATCCACTTCCACAGACTGGGAAAGACACTCACCTCCAAATGGTACACATGAACAAGCCGTAGGGCTTCCACAATGTTACCCAATGGGTTGTGTCACTCTGGTTCACAAATGCACTGAGGATCATCTGCCATAAAGGCAAGATTTGAATACCCAAGTACAAGTTGTTCAAACATGTATATACGATTGGCTAGTGCTAAATGCCTGTATTAATGAATGTTGTTCGTACTTCCAGTTTTTATAAAAAATGTATGTTTGCAAAGTGACAAGTTGGGGTTGTAAGGTTTCCAAAGTGCTCACTGATTATATGCAAATAAATACTAAGTATTGTTGATCATTGTCTGTGAAAATAAAATGTATACAGCATAACTGCAGCTTAAAAAAATTGTTTTGCTAAACTTTTGTATAACTTTCCACTGCCTGAGGCATCATTTAGTGAAACATTTGCTGCATGCTAACATAGCTAAAAAGATGAATACTGGAGAATCAGTGTAAAACCTTTATAAGCAAGAAAAATTAGAAGCAGACTATTTTTGAATTTGTTTTGTATTTCTTTTTATTGATGACAAGTTAACACACTTCAGACATTTTACAAACAGTAGCAATCAAGAGTGCATCCATTGTTGACTTTCCAATTTAAGTATAGAGCCTGACTAAATCAAGAAGATAATATATTTAACAAGTTGTCCTGCTGGTCTACAATGGTACTTCCCCATATCTCTGCCTCGGGGGCTCGCATATTTCTCTCCTGTAATTATTCCACTTCTCCCAGATATGTGACCTAGAAGCAGACTAGTCATTAAAAAAAAAGAGTCACAAAAGTCCACCTTCTGTGTCCAGATTGACAGTATTGTTCTTCTGTCCTTTTACTGCAAAGAGGTCTTGCCAAGACCAGTGGGTGGCTAGGAATACCATCTCAGGGATGTAAAAAAAAAAGTCATCAAGGTTGGCTATGAAATCGGATGCCATTGGCATGCAATGTGATGGTATCTGCTTGATGAAGAAGCTTTGTCTGGAAATGTATCTACTGGTGTGAGATTGAATATGGAGGCTACTCATTGAGGGCACGTGTTTTTCAATAAACACAGGAAATAGATAGCCTTGAGATATCTGCTTGTCATGAAATTCATCATGTACAAGCATTAGGGTGCATTAGTGCGCTACTATTGATGAAAAAAAGTTCATAAAACAGACTGACTTGAGATTGCCACTAGAAAGCTTATCAGTTTTTTTACAGATAGCGGTTAATCTTTTCAGATACACTCACGTCACCTGGGCTTCTGTGTAGATGAGGCTTTTTTCCATGGCACCCCTTTTATTCTGCTATACTTGGTAGATTGTTGCCCTTCCGAGATCTTTAGAAATGTTTTTCTGACACAGCTGGTGTACTAGGGGAATATTGTAATATAATATTGAATTATGCTGGATAATTCGAATTGTAATTTTTATTTTTTAAGTTGGTCTTGGCAATATATGCCAGATTGCACAGACAGCGGTAGACTCAAAGAACGCATTGGGAGTTGAAATTTCAATTCGGTTTAATTCTTATTTCGTTGTACAAGAATTCATTGGCTTTGATCATTTGAGAGCATGGTCTTCAAGATCGACATTTATGCGGTCCCACGAGGAGTAATAGTCCCTATAATATTGGTAGATTATATTTCACTACAAGCTTTAGACACAGGACATTTGTACACAAAGGGCTTCTTAGGTTTTTTAATCTATTTTTTCCTTCATGGAGCGAACATCGGTTTTTGTAATTGTGCCTTCGGGGTATTTAAGATACTGCTCCTCTCTGCAATGATTTTTTTTATGTTGCATTTCCACTCTAGTTGGCTACACACATCAATTTCAGCTGTTTTTATTTTGAGCAGTCTCTTCTGCTCAATCTGGTTTGTAGTTTTTTGTGGGTAGCCTATAATGTTAACCTCTCAAATAGTTCATATTTGAAGTAACAAGTTTTGGCAGCGGCAGCTCCTCCGCTAAGGCGGAGGAGTGTCGTTTCACTGCTCTGTGAGCAGTTTAAAAAGGAAAACTAAAATTATAACTAATATCATTTTTGTTTTCCTTCCTGCTTGGGTATGGTGCAGGACAGGTGGGGCTGGGCTGGCCAGAGCAGGGGCCTGGAGGAGGGGAGTTAAGCACACTCTTGGGCCGGCCAGTCCTGCCTACTCTGTATGTTCCCCACCAGGCTGCATTACACCGCCTAGTGGGGAATATGCACAGCCTCCCTGTACCCGTCTGCGAACCAAACCACATCGCTCAGACCAATCACAATGCTGCTGTAAGGCAGCTTCGTGATTGGCCAGAGGATTCTGGGAGGTAGCATGCGTCCCATTGTGGTACGGCAAAGACGACGGAGAGGTGGCGACACCCAGGTAAGTCCATTTATTTTGACTTTTTCTTCCTCCCCCCACCTCCCTATTCTGCTGCCCGCCCCAGCAGTCCCATTCAATAGCAGCCGCTACTGGTTCTTGGTGCAGTAACCCAGACAATTAGAAATTACCCAAATGGTACATTCTTTCAAACATCTTTGGGTGACTGCATCTCAAGAAAAAAATCATATTTCTGTTAGAAAACCTGGTGGACATTTTGTGGTTTTCATAGTGCATGCATAATGTAAGAATCTGTATGAATGTAGAAGTTGATACTGAACTGCAGCTGATTGGGAGATTGAATATCTTGAAAACAAGTATAGATGCACACATGGAGTATCATTCTTGTTCTCCTGCACAAATCTTGATGACCTATGCTATGCACCTTTATGTATTTCTTACTCAGGCATCTCATAACTGTCCCAAGAAGAGATTTGCCACAGACTAAAACATCTGCGTCTTTGTTGAAACTGTACCCTTCAAATTCACTGATAGCTCTATGTTATCTTTGAGGAATACTTTGTCATACAGTAGTATTGGTTCAATAAAAGCATCTATGTATATAGATACTCGTTCCAGCCGGGAGTAACAGTCTGAAACAACTGGTCATTGTTAGGAGGGGGATAACCCCTGCATAGAGTGCAGTTGTGTTGCACTACTGTGAATATAGGACTCAAAATATTCAGCATCCTGGTTTTTAGGTCGAGCAGACGTAAAAGCATGCGAAGCCATCTTTTTCTGGCGTGTCTGGAGGAATGTGAGACAGCGATCGCCCACGCGCTTCGCTGTCTCAGATTCCTCCTCGAGGGCGAGCACGTCGCCGTGCACATCCCCTTCCTCGCATTCTATCTCAATCACACACAGTCACGCATGCGCACACACATTCCCTCGCGCACACACGCTCACACACATACACAGCCCCCGCCCCCCCCGCCCCCGCAGCACGCGCACACACACGGCTCCCCCCGCCCTCGCAGCTCAGCAAGAAGGCGAAGCCCCACTCACCGGCTTCCTTGGTGCGGCGGCTCTCCTCAGGGCCCGGCAGTAGGACTCTTCCTCCCTCCTTCGGCACCGGGGCGCAGGGTAGGCTCCTGCCTGCTCCGGTGCTCAAAACCGCCGCGGCTCTTCCGTAGGAGGCGGGGTAGGCTCCTGCCCTCCTAATTCCTGTTTCCGGTTGTCCCGCCCGGCCTGCCTGACTTCCTGGTCGCAGGCCGCTGGCGCGAGCTCTGGACAGACTGCAGCACGCGCTCTCGCGAAGATTTCCCTGCCCTCGCAGTTGTTGTAAGGTTAGAACAAGCATTTACAATGCAATGGTTTTGCCTTTGTTAAAGTTAGAGCTATTGGCATTGCTCTTGACATTTTTATTTATGTTTTTTTTAACATAAATAAATGGCATTGTCATTTACAATGCCAATAGCTTAATCTCTCGCAAATGCCACACACAAACACCCACAGAGAGCCCCCCCACACACACACACAGAGCCCCCAACACACACCCACACAGAGCCCACACACACACACACACACACAGAGCCCCCCACACCCCTACACAGAGCCCCCCCACACAGAGCCCCCCCACACACTGCGAGCCCCCCACACACACTGCGAGCCCCCCCACACACTGCGAGCCCCCCCCACACACACTGCGAGCCCCCCCACACACACTGCGAGCCCCCCCACACACTGTCTGGCAATGTACATGAGGCTCTCAGAGTTCCATACAGCTTTGGAGAGAGTCATACAGCCTGTATGTACACTCTGTGCATGAACAGGCGCCGCCGCCAGTGCGGTCCTCTCCGATTAACGGAAGTGCTGTTAATTGCCGGTTTGTGTTCGCGCGGAGTCTGCAGTGGGAAGGTTTGAGGTGGGAGGTTTTGTAACACGATAGGAAGTCTATTTGGGAGCGGAAGCGGTGGCCACAGCAGCAGACAATGGAACATAAGTCACCCTTTTGTATGAGCAGGTCTCCCAAGGCACTCAACAACAGATCGACAAAGTGTGTGTGACCAAGTGTCACATGTGACACTTAGTCACATGTGACTTAGTCACATTGTGCAGTCATCCGTGCACAAGCCCTGGTGGACGGATGAGGCCTGTGTGGCTGGAGATGGGGATGCTGCCTTCCGTCCAGGCAGGCAAACGTGGGGTCCCCACTGGGATGAGATCTGGCAATAATCTGGGACGCATACAGTGGCTTCTTGGAGTGCATAGTTTTTTAAAAATTGTATTTGTATTCATTAGAATGCACATTTTACGCCGTTTCTGAATCGAGTATTGAGTATATTCGGTTAAGGCTAACTGAAGACTCCTCTGAAGTGACACCATTTAGGAGTCCCAGGCAGCCATTAAGAAAATTAAGAAAAGATATTCGAATGTTCACCCAAGAAAGGGCATACCCATACCTGGCTACTAATTTTTATACTGCCCAGGAAGAGAATGCACCTCTGGGACAGGCACCTAGGTGGGGTCAGGGAAGAAAAGTTACCACCTTTTCAGAAACTACTGATTCTGAAGGAGATGCCCCTGAAGACTATGACCCCAGTTACGACGAAGGACATAACCCTAATCAGGGACATAATTCCAACCGTGGAAATAGGAATGGAAATTAGAACCATCAACAGAACCGTTTTTTAGGAAACCGCCGGGGCAACACCCGTCCCCCATCAAGAGCACCCCAGACGAGGAACTACCGTCAGGGTCGCGGACAGCCGCAGATGTACGTACAGACTCGCCACCATCAATATTGGCGAACATAAGGGGGCTCCCTGTGTTCAACCTATCGAGTGAAAACATTGATCCTATGGCCATACAACTTCTAACGAGGGGCTTATCCTTTGTACCATCAGCCAATTTTAATAAGTTCGAACTAAATAAGGATTTGCAACTATTCTTTAGGAAAGTACGTCTTCAAAAATTCTTTTTGGAGGCCCCTCCTACCAATAGCGAGAATAACAGATCGGATGTAAACCTCCGTCTTCATTCACACCCTCGTTGGAAATGGTGGGCCCAGAGGTAAACATCTTCGAAAAGACTGTCATGAATAAAATCAATAAAGTGACCAAATATGTTCCCATACCAAAAGCCAATCTTCCCTTACCAGAGAACAATGCTCTAAAAGAACTTGAATTGAACAAAAACATCACAATTAAACCTTGTGATAAAGGGGGTGGGATTACTATACTTGACACCACAGACTACAAAAGAAGAATGACTGAACTGCTCTCCGCTTCAGGTCATTATATTCGAATCACCAGGAACCCTGAAAACGCCCTGAAAAAACGGATTTTAAGCCTTGTCCAAAGAGGGGTCAATCAAAATCATATATGTGAGGCGGAAGCTGAATTTTTGACCCCGAGTAACACCAAAATGCCTATTATATATGGGCTTCCTAAGACCCATAAGAACAGCACCGATCCCCCCATGCGACCGATCGTCTCGACCATTGGCTCTGCCACCGAGCCACTGTCAAAATATATTGACAAATTTCTAAACCCAATGGTGACTGAACTTGAATCATACGTGAGGGACACGGGACATCTTATTCAACAAATAGAAGGACTACCATTTCATGAGAACTCTGAAATAATGGTTACCCTCGATGTTGAATCATTGTATTCTAACATACCTCAGAGGGGTGCATACGAAGTCATTGAAAACATACTCTCTAAAAAACCCGGGATTACTAACTATGAATTCATCTTGCAATGCCTCAAGATAGTTCTCTTTGAGAACTATTTTGAATTTGATAACACCATATATAGGCAGGCCACTGGAGTCAGCATGGGGGCAAGCTGTGCCCCGAGTATAGCGTGCCTATACATGGGTGAATTCGAAAAAATTAACATCTTCAACGAAATGGCCACCTTCTTTGAGAACGTCATGAACTGGAAACGGTTCATTGACGACATCTTTTTTATCTGGAAGGGGGCTGAAGAACAGCTATCTGAATTCATCCAATGGCTCAATTTGGCAGACGCTAATTTGAGATTCACCAGTCACACAAGTACTTCCAAAATCGAATTTCTGGATATTTGGATTGAACATGACAAAAATGCCATCAAGGTATCACTATACACCAAACCTACGGCTCGGAATACCTTGCTCCAGTACTCCAGCTTCCATCCGCGGAGTCAGAGGGATAGTATCCCTTACAGTCAATTTCTCCGAATTAGGAGAAATTGTTCTGATATGCATGACTTTCTGACCCAAGCGGATATCCTGCAAAAGAAACTCCGATTTCGAGGCTACCCAGCTAGATCAAAGAGTCATTCAAACGGGCAAGATACACCAACAGAGAGGCTATGTTCACATCAAGAAATTCTGAGAAAACTAACCAGCTTGTTTGTGTTACTCGCCACTCTGAAATGAACCACAAGATCAGATAGGCCATCAACTCAAGTTGGCACATCCTGAATGTAGAAAATGAGAAGCCACACCTGACCCAACCGATATTTGCCTTAAAAAAATAACCCAACCTGAAAAACCATCTGGTAAGAGGCAAATTTCGAGAAACGTCCGAAAACATCCAAACCCCCATAACTGGACTTGAACCCATATATGGCAACCACAAATGTGGGACATGCCACATCTGTCCTCAGGCTATCGTGGGAGAGACTGTCAGTACTAACAACCGCACGATATCTGTACGACGGAACGCAACCATGACAAATTGTCGGACTAGCAATATCGTATACCTAATTCTGTGCCCATGCAATCTCCCATATGTTGGGGAAACGGGCAGAGAATGCAGAGTGCGGATAGGGGAACACAAGTCTAACATCAGGAATCAAAAAACCACTGCCCCCATAGTAAGCCATTGGCTTGAGAAAGATCACAAGGAACACGACCTTCGTTGGTTCATCCTAGAAAAAATAAAAGCGAACCCAGGAACTGACCCCGTAGGTTTACGAAAAAAACGGGAGGTTTTCTGGATCTTTTTCTTGGATACTGTAAACAAAGGGCTCAATGAAGAATGTCCCTGGCACCAAGCATTTCTGTAAAACATGAACTTCGGGACAATCTTGACTGACCCTTATTTTTTCTAGAAATGGGAAATTAAATTAGGAGGTAACTGCTTTGCATTGGATATTCAACGTAAAAATGTGGAAACTTGGAACCCCTCTAGGGAGCGTGCTATAATAACAATACCCTTACACCTATAATAACAATACACTTACAACCCTGTGTCTGGCTCTATACTGTGGGGTTTGGTTTAATAAAGGCTAATAGGACAGCAAGATCGGTGCCTTATTGAGAGTAATAGTCTAGTATCCTTGGGCATTAGGCCCACGATCTATATCAATAGCATTTGAATAGCCTTTCTTAGATGGCTACGACAATCTGAATAGTGATATATAAATCTATCGGAAAACGTCATCCGTATTTACGTCGCCGATATATTCTATATATAACCCAAAAAATAGGCTTCAGTCTGAATAAACTCGTTGCATTATAAATTAAAGTTCATTATGGCAATATTTTTAAGGTATATGTCATCTAAACTAGGTAAACATAATCCGCTTTTAAGATGACGACCAAAAGGAGGCAGAGACTAGTTATCTAGCCACCGATCGCCTGTTCCAAGATGGCCGCCACCGAACTATCGATAACGAATTAGCCCGTCATCGACTACATTGCCCGCTTTGAGATAGCCGCCACCTAACTATCGACAATGAGCTAGCCCGTCATCGATTTCTTTGCCCCTAAGCAGCTGACTAGCTCCCATTATGGCGCGAAAAGCCGGCTATTTAAACACTTACAGGCTCAGTATGCTTGTGAGTCCAGTCGCCCGTGAGGAACGGTCGATTCGGCTGATCGACGGAACCCCATCTATGGACTGTGCGTCCACTACGTCAGGTAAGTGTACTTTGCCGATACCCTCGTTATTCCAAATAGAATGCGCCAAGCCGTTTCTCATAATCTGCCCCTCTTTTTTATATCTAAACATTAGGCGGCACCCTCGGCAGCAACGCGCCGTTCCCAAATCGGAGAAACGTAGCGGCCGTCTATATCTACATCTAACGGTGTGTATATGCAAGGGACTCTTGATGCCATAATACTTATGGGTTACTCGCTATTGCTTATACTCATTATTTCAATTGCTTACTAGGTACCTCCTCGTGTTATCCGCTGTCCTACATATACCAGTAGCCTTGGTGGACCTATACTTTCCAGACTCACCGTTTTTAAGTCCTCTATCATTTACGGTGTGTATAAATCATTAGTGACCATACCTTGTAGTACCTTGTAATTGATGGCCATCATGTATAATCACTACATAATCTTACTTCAGGGATGTCTGCTTGATACCACCAAAACCTCGAAAACACAGCGGTCCTTCATTCACCTTTCCGCTGCCAACCCCTGCGTAGTGGAGCCTACCTTTTGGTATACAAATTTAAAGACTCAGGTAATAAAATTGTGAACACTAGCCATTGTCTGGTGAAAATAAACTAACGTAGACCGTTAATAATTAGAGCTCACTCATTATTTAGGAGATCCCTGGTTCCCTGAGAAAACAATTAATGCGTCTTTGCGTTGGAGAACCTTGTGAATACCACTTCAGGTAAATCGAATTATGGTAGTCTCTGGACATAAACCTAGGCCTAACCGTCCTTTATTCTTATAAATTAAATAATATTATAATATATACACAGAAAATTCTTTATCTTTTAGGTCCAGTGCTGTAGCATCAGTCTTGAAAGAAAACTAAAAGGGAAAAAAATCTTTCCATAGATGCAAGACCTCTGGGTTTGAGCCCCCAGAATATTTCCAACTGAAAATTTGCAATAGGTAAAACCAAAGTGTATACCCTGTGTCCCTATTGTAACAATGTTCTATTAAGACTAACCAGACACTATCCAATACTACCGTTGTTTGCTCCTATTTAATTTTATGTTTGCCTCTATTTGGCTTTCAAGGTTTTAAAAAACATTTTCTTAAAAAAGTCCCATTTCTTCGTTGTGGGTTAAACTTATCCCCTCCTCCAGCTAAAGGTTGGGCTCCATAACACTTCAGCCCCTAGCTGCCAACCTGACATACAATAACTTTTTTTGCTCTTGGTCAACATGTGTCCCAGAATGACTATGTTATAATGCTATTTATTGTGAAGTGTGTAAGAAGAAAAATGTGTCCCTGATTGGTTACTTAGCTCTGGCCATCTAATTGCCTCTTACAGACCTCACCTTACCGGGAGTCTGCTTCTGGGAGTGTCCTTAGGTAGTTTGGTACTGCATTCTTTCAAAATGGCAACCACGTAGACATCAAATGAAAGATAACAATCATGGTCTAAAAAATGTCGTTTGTTTAAAAATGTGTATTAGAAAGATATGTGTCTTGAGAAATTCATTCTTTATATAGAAAAATACTAAGACATTGTGTTTTATTTCCAGATCATTATCCTCTCCCCTCCCAGCCAACAACTCCTAGCCCTGACGAAGGTGTGGCCCTCCGGGCTTGTCACCGAAACGCGCGTCGGCTCATGTCTCCAGAAATACGGCATACTGTGTTATATTAATTAGGGGCCGTACTAAGATTATTTGTCTGGAATAATATTCTGTTCTATGCCACATATCTACCATCCATGTGTGACATACAACAGAACGATGGGAATGTATGGAAGAATGTAAGTGGAATGATAGAACTTTAGGTAGGATTATTTGTTGAGAATCTGAGAGAATGAAAGTATGATTGAAGTGTGAATTGTTGCTGGGTAGGTCTCAAAGTGAAAATGCATCTTTGTCACTTTTAGCTTTTCCCAATCTCTTATGTATGTTGTGCAATATTATGTGTTATTTATGTATGTTTAAAAAAAAAAAAATTCTACATCAATTCTAAAAGTGTACAGATAAAAAAAAAAATACATATATCTTTGCTAAAAATCTTCTCTTGCATATATTTGGATTGTGCAAATTTTGTCCTGTGCAGTGCCAACTCCTAGATTTATCACCCCATATATATTGGGATCCCAGCTTCGGGACCATTAGATCAATTGGCGGGGTACGTGCCTTGTTCTTTATTCAGTTTCCTTTTCCCCCTACGACCTGCCTGCATCCCAAAAGAAACCCATTGGGGAACCCCCTTCTTTCACTTTCTCCCAGGCAGCCATTTAACCAGAGTGCATTCTGGGAGCTGTAGTCCCAGTTCCCAGCTGGCCTAGCGATACAGATTACAATGATTTCGAGAATGAAAAAGTGGATGGAATATGGGAATAGGTGTACTACACACCCGAGGGTCCATGTCTCACTGTGACGGTCCATGACATAGGATGTGCATGTGTTTAATCACAGCGCCAGGAGGCCCCAAGTCATATGAATACCTCCAGACAGTCTTGGCTTTTTTAGACAACGGCGCTGTGCATGCTGGGATCTCGGAGGCTAGATACATCATCGCCTTGGCTGAAAAGCCAGAACGTGAAGGTGTCACGCTTGGCGTGGTGGGTGTCACGCATCGTACGTGTCTCTTTGACAGACAGCTATATGCTAATGATTAGTTCTGTCAGCATGTCAGCGAGCGTCATAAAATAAAATGTCATATTTGATACCAGTGTCCAGGGATCATCTGTTGCACCCCCCACCGAAGAGACAGACTCCATCCTGTTGCATTTAATTAATACACCAACCTGTCGTTCATTATTGCTTCACACCGTGAGGCGCCCATTAAGCTGCCAAAACCACTCAGCTCCTCCCTGCACTCAGTCCGCTGGGGTAGACTTCCTATGTGAAACACCCCCACACCCCTTCCCCCCCCCCCACGACTGAAGTGAAAACCTATATGGGCGCAAGGCAGGTGTGCCCCTCTCAGGATTCCGCGGCCCGTCTCGTTGCTCTGGCGACGCCTCATTAGTGCACCCCGGGACCGGACGGCGCTGAGAGCAGGCACTGTGGGCTCTTGTGTTAAGTGTGTCCGGCACTTCAAACAGTGGCAGGTTCTCCGCTGCGTGTCCCTTCCTCATTAAACCCTCGGGTGCAATCAAAGAAGCAGCTAATGGGTGGACAAACCACTTGAACACATCAGCCCGAGACCCCCCCCCCCCCCGAGGGAGTGGGGGTGAGGCTGCACCCCGGGCCAGGCACTTATGGCATTCCTGATGAATGCAGTGCACCGATCAAAGGCGTGCTCTTGTTGTCACGAGCAAACACAAGTGTTTAGCTTTCTCTTGTCTTCCACAAGTCTGGTACCCCTCTACCAGCACCCACATACGTGCATCTAAAGCCCCTCATTCGTGCGGAACTGAAGCCCCCTCCTTAAGAGCCCCGTGAGCCGCCAGAGTTCAGTGACTAAACAATGACCCCGTGTCACCGGATCTCAGACTTGGTGTTCCCCCTCTCATCTAATTGCCTTTTTCAATCTTGGCGATAGTTCCTCACCACCTATGAATTCAATTCCATTTTCATACCTTGGGATCATTTTAGAGAACAGGCTTAAACTACATGTGATCAAAAAAGGAAACAATCTCTGTTCTGTAAAAAAAAGTTTAAATTTTTTGAGTATTCAATACGTACACAACAAACAAAAGAGACCGTGCTTAGCTACGCCATACCTACACCCAGTGCTTAATTTGTAATAGAATGAGTGCCGGTGCCCAAACCTGCTGCCCATCCAATAAAATATTGGTGCACGAATACCAAGGCTGCACTGTCCTGATTCCACCTTGTGTCTCTTTAATCCACTTTCAGACACTCCCTGCCCCTCTCTCACTCTTACAGACGCCTGCTGCCTCCCTCTATGCCGTTTTTGCATCTTTCCGGTAAATGTAAGATGCAGGAAAATAAGTGCTGGTCCCCAAAAATAAGTGTAGGTGGCCTCCAGTGGCAATCACTGTGTAAATTACGCACTGCCTACGATGCACTTTGAGAACTGTAACAGATAACTTAATAAAACTTGGACAAAAATGGAACAAATCAACAGCCTGTGGAGCGCATAGCAGTAAAAAAAGACTACAGAGTTCACATGGCTTCAGTGCTCCACAAAGTATTTGAAAGATAATTGTGCTCCGTTGTGAAAATATGAAAAGCAGTGGTTGCTTTTTGCCAGTCTTCTGCACCCAGCATAGCTCAGCAGAGTAGCTAGACACTTTCCATGTCGTGCCTAGCGTCCACACCCAAGACTGATACTTCATACCTTTTGATTCTCACTTCACCACAGTTTCAAGCAGGTTCGTTGTATTTTTCAGCCTAAATTTGGTACAACTGTTGAGTTGAAGGAGCCAGCAAGATTATCGTGCACTGTGGTCCGGACCACTCCTTCCTTTCATATAGCGCACTCTGGTCTCCACTCTTCAGCTTCACTCCAGCTCGCAGCGCTTTGAAAATAATCGTAAAATGGGCGCCTAGGAACTGAAAAACACGCACACGAGGGACAGAGAAAGTGTGTGTGTATTCTCCCATAATGTTGGTAGGTGTGCTGTTTTCCACGAGGAATAGGAGCCCCAACCTAAGAATTGAAGGGAGCCACAAGAACTTCAGGAATTTCATGAAAACTGAACTTTTCAGACTTGCCTTCAACTTAGATCATGGCTTGCATCATTACTTCCGCCCCTTAATAATGCCATGCCGCACTACTTGACCTATTCGTGTACGCTACCATTAGCACTTCTGTTAGAGGAAGTAGCGGAGTGGTGGGAGGGGGATCGGTCACACGTGTAGTCGACCCCCTACGGCCGCGCTTCCCCCAAGTTTAAAACGGGCATAACCTATTTTTTGTTCCTATTGTGAAGCGCTCTGACGTCTTCGGGTAAAGTCAGCGCTACATAAAATTGCATAAATAAATCTATGAATAAAGCCGCGTATTCGCCTGAGCTTAATAGATGCGGGAGGGGGGCGGGAACGGGGCCGGAGACACGGAGAGCAAGAGAGGCAGCGGGAGGGGGGCGGGAACGGGGCCAGAGACATGGAGAGCGTGAGAGGCAGCGGGAGGGGGGCGGGAACGGGGCCGGAGACACGGAGAGCGGGAGAGGGGGTGGGAACGGCCAAAAAATAAAAGCAAGCACTCACCTGGACTTCTTCCAGCTGCCGTCAATGCCGGAACAGATTCGGGGGCGTTCCCGAAGGCTTTTGGCTGACATAGCGGGACGTCCCCAAAAGCCAAAAATTCTCGGGAACGCCCCCGAATCTGGTCCGGGATTGACGGACAGAGCCTTCTCCCAATGGCTAGCCTCCATTTATGGAGCTAGCCAATGGGAGAGTGGGGACAGTCCAGTCCCCACACACAGAAATCATTAAGTTTTTCCTAGCGCATGCGTACTTCGTACGCATTGGCTAGGCAAAACCTAAAAAACTGCAATCCGTTTTACTTTTTTTTTTCCTAACCGAATTCCAATCCATACCCGTGAGGAAAAAAAACAATTATTCTATATAATTAAAAAAAAGAAATGATGGGCTTAACTTTTCAAAAACAAAACATCATGAGTTCACGGTCACTGACGACCCAAGCAACGGACTCACCTTTCCTAAATTACGTCTATATTATTTTATTTTTAAAAAGGAGCATTCCTCCATTTTTACTGAAAATCACGATTTAAAACGCACGTTTTCGGATAACATTTACTAAACGCTATTAGGAAATCGGTTCCTAATAAATTGTTTGCGACTGGGGACATGCAATGAAATTTAAAAATATATTATTCTCATTAGCCTCTGCTGAAAAGTCTGAGTAGGTTGTGTGTATGCTGCAGATTTTACGTGTGGAATGTCTGCAGTCAGGCTCCACCTCTTATCTTCAGAGCATGTTAAAACGATTCCCGTTAAGGCACACATGGTATCTAACATCTATTGTTTCAACTCACTGGCATCATTTGTTTCAGATGTACATCGTATTACTTGTTATGCACGATAATATTGTGGTTGATAAAAGTTGATTTTTGCATTTTCTTTTACAATTTCTCGAAGGTGCACTCTTTTCTGTGTGCTTGAAAGTAGTAAAGGAATGATAGCTTTCATCACCATTCATTTTTTGACAGGTGGGAACGCCCCTCGGAAGTGACGTAGGAGCCGGATATCCCGCCCCGGAAGTCCCTCCCCCGGAAATCCCTCCCCGGAAGCCCCTGGCCGGAAGTCTGGGGCCGGAAGTCCCTGGCCGGAAGCCCCCAGCCGGATTTCCGGGGGGTGGAAGGCCAGGGCCGGAAGTCCAGGGCCTGAGGACGCCCCCCAGAGGGACCGTGGTGAAAGCGGGGGCAGGTGTAGGCAGTGAGTGCCCTTCACACGTGAATTAATGGCTGTGTGTAAGGGCTGTAGTAGAGGGCTGGTGTGAGGTGGCTAGGGTTATTGCCAAGGCAGCCAGTAGGGCCTACAGGGGTGTTTAGGGCTGTGGGGTGGATGAGCAGAGACTTACCTGTGTGCGCCATGTTTGTTGGGCCATCAGGATCATGTCTGGGCATGCAGGGACATGTCTGGTCATGTCCACTGGCTAGTAGCGGCTGCAGCCTGATGTTGCTTGAGTGGCGTCGTGGTCCATCTGTGGAATGGGAGCCCTAGAGTGTTGCAGGGTGTTTTTGGGGCGACAGGCCAGCCCCCAGGAGGCGTGCCTGTGGCTTTTGGAGTTCCTGAGTGGCGTTCTGAGGCGTGGTGGCGTGCCTGGGCATCAGGGGTCCGGAAAGCCCTGGGTCCTAAAAGAGGAGGGGAGGTAGGCCACTGGATTGCGAGGGTGGTAATTTTGCCGCCTAATTTTAAAAAGTCTCTTGTCGAAAATGACAGCATTTATGAAAATAAAAATGAAAATTAAAATGAAAATTAAATGCAAAGTCCATTAGGGTGACGTAGAAGGACACACCCATTATGAGCTAACATTGTGTATAAGGAGGCCCTTAACGCACAGGGTTATACCATTCAGCAAGCGAGAACCTGAGTATCATGAAGCGGTACAACTACATAGCCTCGAGGGATCCCCGGCAACAAGGGGTGAACTCTACTGACAAATATTTTCGGCACTTGAGCCCTCCGGTAATAGATGAGCAGACGCTGCAAGAGGCCCCTAAAGAGGAGAGTGGCCAAGTTTCAGGTTATCATGAGGACCTGTGTCGGCGGATGGCCTCACTGAGCCTTGAGGATCGACCGCAGCTAATATCACCTATTAAGGTGTCATCAAGTGCCAGCCAAGCCGCAAGTCAAGAGGAAAACTTTGAAAATAGTGTCACAGAAATGGAAGTTTCGGAAGAAACTATAATCTCACCCCAGTACCAGATGTATGAAGATATGAGATCTCTGGAGGAGGAATCAAGGGCACGTGCCGCCGGTGGTCAGCACGGTGCTGAAATCAGCGACGATCAGGAGCCGATGGACATTGACATCTCCCAAGATTTCAGAGCGGCAGCCGAAGCCACTTCAGATGTGGAGGTGAGTATTATCTTAATGTAGATAGTTTAAACATTTGTGATGCCTTATTTATTTTTTATTTCTTGTTAACTAATCCCTTTTCTTTCTTTTTTGAACAGCAGAATGCAGGAGAAAATTGCACTGAGGTGGAGGAGACTTCAGGGGCTGCTAAGACCTTCATTATGAACTGCTTGTGCTGTTCAAAACAGATTGAAAGTTCCACCAGCCAAAACAATGAACTGTGTAAGGACTATAAAAAAGCATTGGACTTGATAGATCTTGAAAAAGAGACCATATGTGTAACATGTTTGGATAGAGAACATGTGAAGGCCTTTGCAGCCAGTGTTGTGCATGCCTGTCTCAAGAGAGACTTTTATTCTAGATGTTATGGTCATAAAATTAAGGATCCACAACAGACTGCTCATGACTGCCTGTATCCATCTTACACGGCTGAAACAGCCCGCTATATATGTCATTTGATAGACCCCTGTAAGTTATATAAACTGTTAAAGTCTGTTTACAGGTCTGCAGCCCCAAAAAGCGCCAGACCGGCTGTCAATAGGATCTTGTCGCAGGCCATCAAAGAAATCCAAAATTCATATCATATTCGAGCAAAACTTTCTAACATGAGGAGTCTTTGCAGATCTATTATTAGAAAGAGGGTGGAGCGATCTATAGAAAAACATGCTGTAGATGTATATTATAAAAATAGAAAACAGATGGGGTGTATGCATGTCCAAAAAGTTTTATTTTAAAATCTAATAAAGAGAGAACCTATATTGCGGTGTTGTACAAAGAACCATAGCATTATTGCCTGAATGTTAAGACATGTTGAAAAAAGGCTGATGTATAAGCTACTGTTTGACTGTTTAATACTTATTTTCAGGATATGTAAGTGGAGGTGGCTATCCAGGATTCTTATGAGTCATCACCTGAATACCTATGTATCGCCAAGGTGTTATATGATTTGCTTAAAGAAAGAATCGCTGAATTACATCCAGCAAGCTTAGGCTTTTCAAAAATGGTGCGCTTGCTAGAGGTCCACAGCCACGGGAGCCCCAGATGCTTATGCGGATGCGGTGCAAGTATGTGGGTGCCTGTGAAGGATGTATTTTGGAGCAACTATATATACTATATGAGAGGCTTAATACTGCCCCGGAGGGCCAGCTTAAATTTAGCCTTTGAGCTCCTAACTGATGATTATTTTAAAAGCAAAGGTTTGCTGCTGTGCGAGAGAGAATTGTATGAACTATTGACAGCAGCTAGTATCCTTGCAGTGCAGAGTTATTGGAGGGGTGATAGGGTTAACCTATACAGTGCTATGGACTATATAGCTTTAAAAATATCAAGATGTGTGACTCTACGACGACAGCTGAGACAAGCGCCACAAGGCTGTACTCCTTTTTAGGTTTCGCCTGAGGGCGGAGCTTCTAGCTCCGCCCAGGAGAAATCTATTGTCCCTACAATGTACTGCTTAGTCCCGCCCTCTGTTCCATTGGCTAGCTCCATAAATGGAGGCTAGCCATTGGAAGAGATTGGCCGTCAATCATGTTTTCCAGTGAAAACACGATTCGGGGGCGTTTCTGGGTCTTTTTTTAAGCCCCGCCCCTTGTTGCCGTGTGTCCCGGGCCGCGCTGTGATTGGCTGCAGGCCCGGGACACCCCAGTGACGTCATTTCCCGGGCCGCGCTGTGATTGGCTGCCGGCCGGGACACCCCCGTGACGTCAGCCAATCAAAGCTCGGCCGGGACCTGACTGCTGTCGTGCTCTGTTAACACCCGAACCCGCTATCACCAAAGATAGGCTGCTACAAATTGCGCAAAAATTAATAAATCACAGCACCCTTTACGTTTCCAGAACAAACAATTGCGCACATTTAAATTTCTTTCAGGCAGCAGGGACCCTGACAAAAAGGCTCGTTTAGCTGCCTACCCTTCCTCGGCTTCACAGCAAAGGAGTTTTACACTTCAGTTGGAGTTTTCAACCGACTGATGAACCCTCCCGGGACGGCGGTGTTTCAACAAAAAGCAAAGGGATTGTTTTAATTTGAATTAAAACAATATTTAAAGATCTAGGCCCTCAAATTCCGCCCACTTTGGCCACTGCTTGTTGTACCTCACCATCCCATGCTCTCTGCATCCATCACGGCCTTCCCGGCTCAAGGAGAGAGGGTCAGATGAAGCATGTAGGGGGAAGCTGGACTTGACCTCCACTCCTCGCCTCCTCCATGGCAGTACCGGCCTTGACCCCGGGACGCACAGCCCTTACCTCCCCGCTGTGAGTGCACACGTGCTCCTTGAGCCTCCAGCCCTTGCTGAACGCCGCCCCGCAGTCCTTCACGGGGCAGCTCATCTTCTTGGCAGGGGCAACCTCCCTGGGGAAGCCACACCCGACATCACTTACATTGGTCTATCATTCTAAACGTAAACATTTCGGGTGTAAACCTATGAGCCAACTTCCGGTGGTCTCTGGTCTGCTTTGGTCATGCGGGAGAACTTTCTTTAAGTATACTTTCCGAACTTTCTTGAAACTTCCCAAGCCAGTGTCTCTCTCTCTGCAGGGAGGAATACTGCCCTTGCGGGATACACTTGACGAACGCGAGCGCTTTCATTTTTCGGAGTTGACTCACTGTATGACTGGGCGGTTCCCGCCTCTACCAAAGTGCCTGGACTCCCTTGCTGTGTGCGCTGCCTGCTGGGCTGGGGGCGGGGCTCCCATGGCTTCCGGGCTGGAGGTTCAGGTAACAAAGCGGTAAACAAAGCGCCAAGTGTCCCCGCCGCTTTACGATGGGCAGCTCTGATTGCGCCATTTGTTTAAAACCAGAGCGCTCCCTGCTCAGCAGCTGTTGCTATTTTTTCACACGAGCTCGGGAGAGAATACACCGTATGTTTGCTGGAGAGACACAAACACCCTCGACCCCTCCCAGGCACCGCGGATGGGGTCACCATGACTATTGCAACAGTTGTCCTTTTCTTCCTTCACCTTCGGTGGCACCAGTACATCCATTCACGGCGCATCTTGGTGGACAGGCGCAGTACCTGGGCTTTTTTTAGTATTTAGCTTTGTAGGCGCTAGTCCTGCCAGAGCGTCTCGAGTTAAGAGCTACTCACAAGAGACAGAAGCTAACCCTGTCAGAGCACGCTGTAGGACAGAGCTGCTCTCAAGAGACTGTACCCCGTTCGTACCGGATCCCGCTGTGGGACAGAGTATCTCACAGCAACCAGGCACCAAGCACTGCTTACAAGAGCCCTGCCTCCTGGACCCTGAGCATGCCACGGGGCTGAGCCTGCCATGAACCCAAGGCGCCTAGAAAACTCCAGGAGCTTGATGTGCGGTTTGGAGAGGAGAGCCTCACTTACTGGAGGCTGCGACACACCAAGGTACTGTCCTCGAGCTGCTTCTGTTGACGAGAGCGCGAGCTGCGTTATGAGCTATTGTGGTATCTGTCTATGTCCCTCTCAGTGCACTTCAACTCGCTGAAAACATAATTAATATTTCGCATAGTGCTTCATTTGTTAGGCCGTGTATATGACATGGTGTGTTATCTAAACAGTGAGCCTCCTGGTTACTAGGGCAACGCTCCGGAGCTTCTCCTCTGCCAGCTCGGCTCTTCCTTCCGACTCGGGCCGTGCAGAGGCAGCACACAGAGCGAGCACACCTTCCCGGGCTGGCGGCGGTGAAATCGACACACAGCACTCTTGGGCAAAGCAGGCCCCCTCCTCCCTCCGCAGGCTTCAGCTGCGCCGGGTGGCACACTTGCCCCTTTCAAACATGCTGGCAGTCCGTCTCTGTTTTATAGATTATATTGGTAAGTAGTGTGTTTACATTCACACCTGGTTTCTGCCACAGTTATTTGAAGTCAAAAGTGCGGGCAAATTAAATCAGAGTGTTACAACAGTGCTCACCTCTGTTTCTTGTCTTGGTGCATAATAAGTGTGGAACTATGCTGCATTCGTGTTATTAATAATGCATGTTACACGATTCAATCTAGATTATAAATCTAGAATTTGATGCCATTAATAATTCATTATCACTCAGCACCCTATTAATTTGTCAATGTCAATTAATACTGTAATTTTCACAAATCAAGGGTTTCTGACTTGTTTCTTCCTGAAGCATTGCTTAATATCCATGAGTGTGTGAATGTAGCTGTTGGGCATTTGGAAACAATGATTGGACGGTCCCGCCTGTCACTGCAGAGCCAGGCATTGGATGGAGTAGACCTATTAACAGCAGCTTTCCGAAGTAGAGGTGTGCAGATGGGCAAATTCGTAGAGAGCCAAGCCAGTATGGAGCCAGAGCTCCGGCTTGGCTCTTAAGAGCCGAAGCACAAGCCGAGCCAGCAAAAGATTTAGCAAGTAAAGCATGCAACAAACATCCTCTAAAAGTATGATGAAGACTATTTGAAATTAAAACAGTTTCTTTAACCTTTCATTTATGTGCATTAGAATATACGTCTGTAGTGTGTGCCATTTTTTTTAAAGTAATCATTTCTAAACATGAACTTATAAGCATTCACGAATATATGTATGCCCTGAGGACGTCGCCAAAAGTGAGGCAAGGAGTATATTTGTTATGTACATAGTATATGTGGCCAATGTTGTTGTTACAAGTTAATCAACATTATTTGCTTTTTAATGATATATATTGACATTTTGGTTTAGCGGATTGTACATTGAATTACTGCAAGGTGCCCCCAGATACTACTCACTCTCTACTACTCACTCTCACTGCTACTCTCTAATCATTTTCTACTACTTACTACTACTCTCTACTCACTCTCTACTACTCACTGCACTACTCACTACTACTCACTCTATTGGCCTTGTAAATGACAATGCCATTTATTTATCTGTTTCCAAAACCAACACATAAATAAAAAGTTTGTCATTTACAATGCCAATAGCTCTAACTTTTGCAAAGGCGAGACCGTTGCATTGTAAATGCTTGTTAATGTTGGGACCATAGTCAATGTAAACTTGTAAACTCTGGAGTGATGATATCTTGTTATCTTATTTACTTATAATAAACTGTCTATACACAAAACAAGCGTCTTTCATTTCGTGGTTCAGAAGTGTTAACATGTCGGGGGGTGTGTTAAAGAAGTTTTATTATGATACAAAGGATGTCTCGAGCTTTGGCAGTGGTGAAGCCTTGTTCAAAAGGGCTAAAGCTGAAAAGGAACCCATCAGCAGAACCCAAGTGCAGGAGTGGCTATCCGGTGAAGAAGCCTATTCACTACACAAGCCTGCGCGGAGACGTTTTAAGAGGAGACCCACTATTGTTAATGCTCAATTAGACTATCAATGGCAGGCCGACATAAGTCTACAAGATCTGGCAAAACATAATAATGGATCCAGTTACATCTTAACAGTTATAGATGTATTGTCTAAATACGCTTTTGCAGAAGCTCTAAATGATAAAAGTGAAGCAAGTGTCACCAAGGCCTTTAAAGTAATCTTTAGGAATGGCCGAACCCCTCAAAAACTACAAACTGATGCTGGAAAAGAATTTTTAAACAAAACCTTCCAGAAATTATTAAAAGAACATGGGGTACAGCATTTTGTAACCAACACGGAGGTAAAAGCGGCTGTTATAGAGCGCTTTAACAGAACCTTAAAATCTAAACTGTGGAGATACTTCACGGCATACAACACATATCGATATTTACCTGTTTTACAGGATTTTTTAGCTGTTTATAATGCCAGCTATCACAGAACTATCAGAATGGCTCCTATAGAGGTAACAGCCGACAATTCTCTGGATGTGTGGAGAAGGGTATACGGCCGTTACTTCAACGCCGAAGTAAAGAAGCCTGTTTTTAAAAAAGGGGATCACGTCAGGGTTTCAAAATTGAAAGGGCTCTTTACTAAAGGTTATCAACAGACATTCAGCGATGAGATATTCATAGTTGATAGTGTTGAGCTTAAAGAAGGCATGTACATTTACAGGTTGAAGGACTACGACAGTGAACCAGTGACAGGTGTTTTTTACAGTGAAGAGTTACAAAAGATCCCAGATGATGTAAATAGGATTTACAGGGTTGAAAAGATTCTAGAGTGGAAAGGGAGGGGTGCAAAAAAACAGGCCTTTGTTAAATGGCGAGGATGGCCTGAGAAATTCAACAGTTGGGTGTCGGCCAGCTCTCTGCAGGACGTGTGAACGCCTATAGCTCAAAAAGAAGGTGGAAGCAAAATGGAGACATCCTCCTTTTATATTACATTGCCCTCTAACGCATCATTGAATATGTTCCCTGATAATAAAATATCAAATTACACTGTCAAATTGGCTAAGCCGGTGGATTTGAAAGGGGAATGGGAAGTTGCCCTAACAGAAATACAATACCCTCGTACCTGGAATACTTTTAAGAGGTCTGAATCTAAATTCACTATAGAGAAGTCAAAATCTGAGCCTCTTTACATCATAACTTTTCCTCACGGGTACTACCCTACAGTTAATGCTGTGGTGGATGCCATTAACAAGACAATGGCCAGTACTTCGGGGCTATCCGACGTTCAACTGGTGCTAGATAACGTCAGAAGGAAAGTTTTTATTAAAGCACCCAGCCAGGATGCGGTATTTATCACCGGTGGAAAGCTGAGCAGAGTTTTAGGAACGGTCCAACATATAAAAAGCAAACAGGATCCAGATCTGACATGTCCAGATATTGATGGGGGCTTTTACACACTATGTTTATACAGACATAATAGAACCCCAGAGAGTTGGAGATAGTTACGCCCCCCTACTGAGATGGGTTCAGGTGAGGGGTGAAAACAACACAATAGCTAATATTCAATATATTAAACCTAATTATGTCGCAATTTCTAAAAATCATTTTGACACTATAACAATTATGATCTTTGATGATCAGTCCCAGCCGGTGTCCTTTAAATACGGGAAAGTTATTGTTAAGCTTCATTTCAGACCCCGCAGCGGTGGTGACTATTAAGAGCTCAGCATGGGGGCCATGAAAGCCTACGGCAACCCTTCTATGTATAGAGAGTATTACAAGCACCAGGTGGGGTATGGAGGGCCCCCATACTTTCAAGGAGCTCCTGTTATGTATGGGGCGGGTCTAGGAGGTTTTTTCCGGAGTTTGTTCCGAAGGGCCATGCCTTTTTTGAGAAAAGGTTATGAAATTGCAAAACCGCATGTAAAGACAGCTGCCCAGAATATAGCCCAGGATGTGGTAGGGTCTGTGAAGTCTGCTGTAGTTGAACGTATGAACAGACAACCTCAAGAAGGGTCAGGCCTACTGTACAAGCCCCGCCTCAGTATTAAAAGGAAGAGGAGGACATCCAAGCGCCGTGGACCCCCTGTACCCTATAAAAAAAGGAAACGCTCTTCAAAAAGAGCTCACAAAAGAAGATCCCCAAAGCGGAAGAGAGCTATGAAGAAGAGAGCAGCCTCTAGCCTTAACATTTTCTAAAAGGAGTGACACGCTAAAAGATGGCTTTTGTACACTGTGCTTCGGGCGAATGCGCCAAGTCAGAGTTAGATCTGTTCTCTCTAAAACCAACACAGACCAGTATCGAAAACAGTTTATTCATGGAGGTATCACCTTTAGCGGCCCTGACGCCACTGGCCCCTATAGAGTTTTACGTATCAGGGTCCACTGATATGTATCTAGATCTCAACAATACTCTGCTACATGTGGTGTGTAAAATTGTGAAAGCAGATGGATCAGATATTGCTGCAACCGCTAAAGTGGCTACCATTGCTTACCCCATAGCGACCATGTTTAATCAGGTGGATATTACCTTGGGTGACAGACTCATCACGCAAAATGACAATATGTACGCCTACAGGGCTTACATGGAGAGTATCCTGAACTACAGCAGCGATGCCTTGGACACACAACTTTCAGCCGGTTTTTTCTACAAAGATACTTACGATAAATTTGAAAACACTGCCCTGGATGGCCCCAACACAGGCTTTGTAAAAAGAGCAGGGTTTGCTGCAGAGAGTAAAGAGTTTGACCTCCTGGGGCGAATACATTCAGACCTCTTCTTCCAAGATAAACTAATCGTTAATGGCATAGACCTCAAGATCAAACTCAATCGTAACAAAGATGCCTTCTGCCTCATTACTGGGGATGCCGAACACTATAAACTGCTCATACAATCTGCAAGCCTGTATGTAAAGAGAGTGAATGTATCACCAACAGTCAGATTAGCTCACGCTGAGGCTCTACAACTATCTAATGCTAAATATGCCATTGAAAGAGTCTCTATGAAAGTCTACAGCATACCGGCGGGGACCAGATTAACACAGCAGCAAAATTTGTTTCTGGGGCAGCTACCAAAACTTGTCATTATTGGGTTTGTTGACAATACAGCTTTTAGTGGGGTATATAACTCCAACCCTTTTAATTTCAAGCACTATGGCATCAACTATGCGGCCCTAGTTCACGAGGGAGCTGTCATACCTGCAAAGCCATACACGCCTAATTTTGGAACTGGAAATTTTATTAGAGAATATCTCGGATTAGTGTCGATAACTGGGAAACACCTGCGTGATTCAGGGGTTGTCGTATCACGTGAAGGATATGGCGCAGGCTACACGCTATTTGCCTTTGATCTGACCCCGGACATGGAAGATGGGGACCATTACAGCCTGGTTAAAAATGGAAATCTAAAAGCTGAATTCCGCTTCAGTGTGGCCCTAACTACAAATGTGAACATGGTCGTTTTTGCTGTATTTGATAGTGTCATACAGGTTAATCACGCCAGGCAGATTCTGTTTGACTATCTTTGAAAATAATACAAAATGGACACTGTTCAGATAAGAGCCTTCTTAAGCCGACAGACGCTAAGAAATACTTTTTGAATGTTTATCCCAGCGATGGCTTGCCTAAGGAGATAAGTTATGAAAGGCCACGATCTCTGGTCTTTAACACAGATCCTCATCATGAACCAGGAACTCACTGGGCTGCTATGTTTTTGGACGATGACAGAGTAACTGTGTTTGATAGTCTTGCCGAGTTTCCGGAGCACAGCATCTATACAAAACCTATATTCAAGTATTTAAAAAAAGTGGCTTCTAGAGTAGAATATAACAAGTTGCCTGTACAGGATTCATTATCTATAACGTGTGGGGAACATTGTATATATTTTATCTGTAAAATGTCAGAGGGTCTAACTTTTAGAAATTTTTTAAATTTATATTCAAGTGATAAAAGCCAGCAATGATAGGCTTGTTACCCGCTATATGAAAGAAGGCTTGAAACCTATTCCTAGCATTGTTACAAATGAATACGCTATTTGCCAAAAGTGTAAAGTTTTATAATGCATGTTTGTGTAATGCTCATGTTCAAAAATAAAAAATAATTAAATTAATAAACGTTTGTATTTAAGAAACTACTCAGACTCTGTGTTTTTACTCCGCAATAAGAAAAAAACAAAGACAGTAGAGTGTTGAAAAGTTATAAATGTTTATTACAAGCGTTATGAAATATTCAGGAATCACACATGTAAAAGTTGGTACAGTACATCCTCTTTATACAAAATATACAATCATGCAGTAACAGGACATAAGCAATTACTAATATGGGACCCATCGCTTTGTTTTAAATAGAGACTTTTTAGCCTCCAGAGACATATCTCCAGGGTTATTTGCAGGGATTAGCTGAGGTAAGAATGGGGACGTGGGTGAATTTGAAGGGGTGTGAAAGGCCGATGATAGCGGAGGGGATGCCGCACCGGAGCTCATAGGTTGTTTCAAAAGTTCAAGTTGGCGGCGATGCCCGGGGTTACCCACGAGCGATGATGGAATGTTGAGCTCCGCAGCAGCTCTTAGAAACTGTTCCCATCCTCTTGGGGCTGTCTGTCGTGAGAGGGCTTTAGGATGCGTGAAACTTTTGATCAGATCATACATATGTGACCCAACAACTGACTGCCCCTTGTAGACGAACTCACTGCGGTCATTCCAGGATGTTAGGTCTTTGGAATCAGCCATTTTACTTAACAGCATCTGCGCAGCCCCTCTGAACCTTTGACTCACGTTCTGTAGCAAGCTCTCAACCATAGAGTCAGGGTAGCCCTGTGGCTGCGCTATTGGTGATGGCTGGGTTGGGGCGGATACCTGGGGTTGCTCGTCATCAGCAGTATATAAAGTCAGTTTGTTTTTTTCAGTCTGCAGCTGTTTGTAATATTGCAAGAAATTCTGGAGAGCTCGGGTGTAGAGCCCCGCTTTAGCTTCAGGCTTTAAGTCTGTGCGGGCCAAAATATCTTTAATTTCAGCATCCAGGCGGAGCGTTTCAGATCTCCTTAAGTCCCATGTATCATTTGTAGAGGGTGCCAACTGTTCCAGCTGCTGTTGTGGCACTAGATACATTTTCTGAGTGTAATCCATCAGGTTCGGGTCAGTAGGCTTGTAATTAGAGGTATAGCTATACCCAACAGAGCCCCTATAAAGCCCCCTGACTGCTTTACTAGTTTCTTCTTTGAAGTAAGGGAGACCCTTTTATTACTAAGCTTCTTGATGAGCTGCCGCCTCTTCTTCAGCACCTTGTACTGGCTAGTTGAAATAGGTACATTACCTATTAGGGTGTTTAGAGCAATTTCTGAAATGGCACCAACTAAGTCGTCCGAAGCAGCACATAGTATGGCTTTTCTCTGAGGGGGGCTGGCTGTAACAAGCATTTTTAGGAGGGCCATATTACGTCGTAGTCGGGCAGACATTTTTTAAACCTTATGGTGGAGCGCTTTGTGGATAAATGGGATCTAGGCATTTTAGTGCATCTTTTTATAACCTTTGGGTCTAGGTTTAGGGATGTAGGCGACCGGTAGCTCAGGCGGGAAGATATCAGCCCTCAGTCTGTAGTCTTCTAGAGTCCTGGGTTTTAAGTCCACCAATAGGTAGCCTTGGGGTTTAGCGGTTGCATCGTTAAAGGCCTCCATAAAAAACTGGGTGTTCCCCGGATACATTTGTTTAGCTATGACTGTTATTAGCTGTTTATCCCTGGGATTTTTAAATGAAACTAGGTAGGAAGCATTGAGGGCTATAGACCGGCTGCTCTTACTCTTGTAAAACAAGTTCTGAACGATGTAAAATATACTCAGATTACGATGGTGGGAATATTGAGTAAAAGCTCGCTCTATTTCAGGATGGTCCCCGCCTTCTTGCATAAGATCGTCTACAATTACCATATTCACACGATCTTTGGGTAACAAGTCATCGTCATTAAGACTAGTAGGTATCCCTTCTATAAATCTAATGTAAGGAAACTGGTGGGTGAGCTCCCTATAAAAATCTTGCCAGCAAGAATAAAGCCAGACAATATTATCAGGCGTATGGGATAAAACGACCCGAGCATTTTCTAATAGTTTTTTTATGAAATAACTTTTGCCGCAATTTGATGGGCCAGCTATAACACACGAAAAGGGGTGCTGCAACCTGGTATCCATGCTGGTAGAAGTTCCCAGCAGTAATGTATCTTAGTAGCCGTAAGGGACAGTTTTGTAGTCTGACTTTAAGACCCGTTTATCGAACACCACCCGCAATGTTTTATGCAAAAGCTGGGTTGTGATTTCCCATCTCTTTTTGTTCCGCACTATAGAAGGTTGACTTACAACAATGGTTTTGTCACAGGGGTGAATGGTCTTTTGGGCATACTCATGCACTAGATTCTTTAGACTGTCGAAATTTATTTTTATGGTATTCTGAACATTTAAGGTTATACCTTTAACTTTCATACAGACTTTATTGTTAGAGCTGATGTAACTAAGATTTGGGCCCAGCTGAGGCGAACTGAACTATGAATTCATCCTTATCTAGTTCACTAGTTAAATCCCCTAGATAGTCTCCCAGAGGTGGGTCTTCGTCCCCAGCTTTGCTCACAAAAATAACAGAGTCTGTGTCATGATACAAGCACCTCTCCTGTAGTTTATCTAACAACTTGTAAAGCTCCAAACGAGCGTGCGCTGTTGTAAAACAGGCTATAAAGATGTTTATATTGTTACTGGTTGTGGGGTACTCTTTAGCATGTTTCCAACCCAGCATGGCTGTATCATCGTTAATAAACTCACAGGTGGATATGTCATAACAAGGGGCAAAAAGGTAATTAAACAACTCGTCAGGATCGGTGATGATGGTTGTGTTTGGGAGGTTGGTACGCTGTGCAAATTTACCCCATAAAGAATTGAGGCATAACTTTGCCAGCTGACGCTTGGCGGGGTTGACTTGGATAAAATCGGGTCTCAGGTTTATGCCTTCATGAGCATAGTATTCAGAGATGTACTGCTGCCTGGAGGCCTCATCAGTGCACCATTCTGGATACCCAGAGGCCTCCTGCTTGTCTCTGAGAAATAAATTAATATACTCAGAAAAAAGCTGCGTTGTAGTCCTTTCAAAGTGCCAAATTTCAAATATTTTACCTAGCCTGTATCCTTTCTTTAGGGCCTCTTGAACCTCTATGCTACACCAGGTACCTGTCAACATCCTCTGTGCTTCAGTGTGGGGACATAAGTCAGTCTCTTTACTTTCAGCGCATGTTCGGCACAGGGGGAACATGAGCTTACTATCCACTCTGTAGGGTAACACTGGAAAGTAAAGACCCCTGGGTGGATATATTTCACACTTAACTAGGCCAAAGTATGTGTCCAAAGATTTAAAGTCGTGGTATATAATAGTGGGGTGTCCTTCGGGGTATAACTTCAGTTTGTTGACATATGGATACAAGCTTGTGAAATCATAGTAGTGTATTTTCTCCCCCGGACCCACAGCTCTGTACAACTGTCTCGCATTTGTACGACCGCCAAATAAGGCCTGTCGGGGATCCAGAGGTTCAGGTAACTGCTCCCTCGAGAAAAAGAGCTAACTTGGCGTCTGATGCCAACATGTCAATCCACTCGTGTTCCCAAAGGGTTCTCATAATGAAGCCCTGGTTTTCAATATATTGAGCTTTCATCAGAGTTCGCCTATAAAGGTGCTCAAACTTTGTGCCCATCAGCTTATTAAACTCATGGGGCTTGTAACATCTGGGGCATCCATGATAAAAGCAACCATTGTATTCAAAGGCTGTTGGTCTCCCATTGATTACTGCGTACCCATCCAAGTAGTAGGAGCCCAGGCGATGTTCACCGCCCTGTAAGGCATGCTGAATGTAGATGTTTTCTTTGTTAGAGATGTACATAAGCCATTGTATTGATGGGGTGGAGTAACGCTTTTGTTTACCATTATAGAGATCGGCTGGTATTAAGGCTATGCTTTGAGGCTGTAAAAACATGTGCTTATAGATAGACATGCACATAGAAGCTAGCGTGATACTTTGAAAGGGGTCAATAAACTCAATAGATTCGCTCTCCCTAGGCGTGTTGGGGTTGGCCACCACCACCTGTTTAGTCATGTCAACAACTGCATCTCTGAAAAGGTTACAAGCCTGGCGTAGGATCATAACATCCGCCTTACAGTAGGCTTTTAACTCGCTCTGAAAATTAAAGGTTTTGTCACTGTTTTCACTATACCATTGTAAAAAGTTAATTTTCTCATCGGGCATCATGTACTCAACTCCGTAGCTGTGTGTAGGCGGCATAGGACCCTCGTAATTTTGATTAGCGCATGTGTTAAAAAAATGGGGGAAATAACCTTTACATCCAGGAAAGCCAAAAGCTTTTGGCAACTTACTTAACTTCATGGGTAGAAAATTCAAGGTGTCTATAAAACGTATTTGTAAGGTTACAACAGTTACAGACATTAACTTAGAGCCCTGGGTGATGAGCTTTACAGGCATGTTTTCACTAATCAACTTCTGTAAAATAAAAAAGGAGTCATACCCCTTTGAGTTATGAGCCATCATGGTATACCCCTTATATCTGGGCTTGGTGAATGTGACTAGGAAATCGCTCACACAGGATCTCCCTTCAAACTCCCAGTTCCCATCTGAAGTTAGATGATGAGCGTAGATATAATTGGGCTCATGGACGGATGTTTCTTGGGTGCACTCTATATCAAAAATGATGTAATCTTCAGTTTTAGGTGGCTGACGTGCCTTACGCATGTAGCACAGGTGGTCTGCACCAGCCTGAAAAGACTCTTTACAGCGGGGACAATGCATCCCAGGGCAGTTGTGGTCTTCTGCGACGTAATGCCCACATCGAGCACAATCTTTTTTAAGTTTGCATCTGACAAACGTGTTATGCGTGGTCAGACATTTTTGTGAGCGGCAGAATAGTTTACAGATGCTGCATCGCACCTGCTGCTCCGCTATAACTTTGCATCCATCTGACTGACACATTTTACAATGCATTTCACAGGCATGAGTTATCCGATTGGAGTAAATGTGATCACAGTGGGCACACACATACCTAGCTCCTAAAAATCCTTTAAAATTCAGGATACCATAAAATTGGTTGTCGTGGTGAAGAACATAATTGGTCTTGTTTTTCAGAGGCTGGCCGGATGTGAAGTATCGCCAGGTGCCGCCGCTGTTGTACATAATTTTTACTGTTACTTTAAAATAGTTCTCAAAAAGACCTAGACATCCAAAACCAACAGGTTGATTTGTAGGTACTTTAAGAGTTGTGTGGGCTGCATTAGCTCTAGACAAGATAACAGCATCGCTAGTCTCACGGCTAGCCAAAAGTCCTGCTATGCTGGCAGCCAGACATGTATTTGCTTCAGGGTTGTTAAAATCAATCAGCCATCTTTGTTTCTTACCTATGATTTTGCTGAACAGAATAGTCTTTAATGGTCTAGAAGTACCACCTCCTGCACGAAAACGGACAACTAGAGCTATGATTCTAAAGGTTCCATAAGCTATTATCTCATTTTTGCTTTGCAAAAGCTTAGTGAGGTTCTCTAAAAAAACTACAGCCTCAAAGACATCACGGGCTGCTTTAGTTGTGAATAAAGGACTATTGAGATCTTGTCCTTGAAACCTCAGCTGTAAAAAATCATTAGGTCCTGTATCCTGTAACATACGCTCTATGAGTGTTTGTATAGCTTGATGAATAGCTAGAATGCCTTGTTCTACTGAGGCTATACGGTCAAGATTGACAAACCTAAACTGCTCATAGTGTTCTGTAGCATTAAATTTCCTGGCATGACGGCTGTACCTTCTGACGCTCTCTAAATACACAGGCTGAGGGCTGTTGCTCCATGGCAGTATTACAGGAAGGGGTTCTTGGGGGGTCTGTCTGGATGCCTGAGCTGCTAGTTTTTTAATTCTTCTTCTGACATGTATTCGCGCTTTCTTTAGGCTATTTGTTAAGCGGCGACGAACCATGGCCCTATTAATCCATTTCTGTTTGTTCTCAACCCTTGTGTCTTGGGGTATCCTCCCACATCCTGATTGATTATGGAAAATTGTAAATTGTGGATCGATAGGATCCTTTTTACACTTCCTTATTGGTACCTGTGAGGGCTCTAAACAGCAGTTGTTCTTTTCCGCCTGTTTTGTCTTCTTCACTGCTCGTAAGATTAGCTGCGTGTTATTAAGTATCTTGTAGATCGCTTTTTTATATTTTGATACATATGCAGCTTTCCGCTTAAAGACCTCATTAGAAATGCTTTGGGCTATCTCAGAGTCTAGTCATAATGGTATGAGCGCTAGGTGCTTAGCTGTTGATTCACAGGCTGTCACAACACAGCTTGCGCATATATTCACAGCATGATTCATCTCCTCCAACACTTCGCTTATAGGCCGGCTCTTGTTTTTTGCTTTCCCATGTTTTGAGGTTATAGAGCTTACCTTAGCTTTTACCTGCTTGACAGCCTTTTGCATTTCATTGATATTGGTTAGTAAAATAGTTTTATAAACTATTGCCGAATTGTCGCTGTAGGCCAGTGTATCTACTAATGTGGGGTTTACATTACTACAGGGCCTTCTTTGGATCGTTCCCTCATCACTATCAGCAGTTTTATTATTGATACTGGCGCTGGTATCTATTAAAATTGGGTCCAGCTGCAGACACCCCGGGGTATTAACACCTATTAAGTGACTCATGGTGCTTTGTGGATTATCAAGATTATTGCTGATGGGCTCTAAAGAAGCAGTATCCCAATGCGAACAGCCTGGAGCGGATTCGTTAGGGCTATTATTGCTGCTGGGCTCTAAAGAAGCAGTATGCCAATGCGAACAGCCTGGAGCGGATTCCTTAGGGCTAAATGCTGATTTATAATACAACTTTTCAACCCCCTCCAAAGCTATACTATGGTCTGAACTGGGCGAGGACAATATTATTACGCTAGAGGGAGGGCTAGTGGGCTCAAATGTCGCAATGGGGGCTGGCGGCAACCATGGCTCAAAGAAATTTGAAACTTCATCATGATAATATTGGGCTTTAGCGGTCTGCGGGGAGGCGGGACTGGGTGGTGGGACTCTATATTCCTCATAGCTCCCTTTTGAGAGCAGTTCAGACGCTTCTGTGGGTGCTAATTCAGAACTCTCTGTTAATCTAGACATATCCTGAAGAATCTTTATAAGACAGGCTTGCAAAGCCTGTTCTGGGTCATTACTTTCAGCAACCTCCACGCTGATGACAGTGTCATTATTTGCTATAGGGGCCCTATTAGTCTCAAGATCAGTCTGTAGATTATCAGAGACTCTGTTTGTTTCGGACTTTTTGCCCTGTCTAGACCTCACTCCTTTAACTCTCTGTTTATGACCGGACACCGGCTGTATGGAGCTTTCTGTGGCAGGAATGTCTACGTGGCCCTGCCCATCCGCTAGGACACTAGGAATCTGTGAGAAAGAGGCAGTCCTAGACAACTGTGTAGATGATTTTCTTTTAGCTAAACCTCTGGGGTCATTTTGAATAACCAGAGTAGATGGTAGATCCAGCTTTAACTTTTTCGCACATGAAGGCTTTACTTTAGCTGTTTTAACATCTTCAACAGTCTCTCCAACAGGTTTACCAGAAATTTGATGCCAACTACGTTTGGATAAATGTATACCTTGGTATATGTTGTCCCTCTGGGCCTCAGTGGCCTCAACAGCTGTTTACTTAGCTTTATTTTGCCCCACATTTGTGATGTCCTTTAGCTGTATTGATAAATGATCACCATTGACTGGGTCTCTTCTTTCCGCAAAAAGGTTCACTGCTTCTACAGGGGTAAACAATAATATATATCAAAAACTATATATATATATATATATATATATATATATATATATATATATATATATATATATATATTATATATTATATATATATTAAAAACTATAAAAGTAACAATAATTACAGTGGAGTTTCTTACATACACCTGTGATAGACAGTGGACTATTCTACTTTACACTATATCAGAGTAAAACATGCTTTTAAAAACGAAGTCACTACTGTTAAAAGCTCACCTGCTTGCCGTCTTTGTGGAGGCCCATTCTTCATAGGCGACACGCTTTTAAGCATCGGTGTTGGTTGCCGATCTTTTTTTTCCCCCGTAGATGAACCGCCTTTAATGACCGGTGCTGTTTGTCGAACCCGCTTCTCAGGAGGAGGCCCCTTTTTAACAGCTGTTGCTGACCTTTTCAAGGCTCTTCCTTTCACAGGGATTTCCGGGTTACACTGATTCACAGCATAGGACACAGCCCCTAAAAAGAAAAAAATATATATATGTAAATATATATATATATATATATATATATGTATAAAACACGACACACACACACCCTGTACTTACCGGCAATAGGCGTATTTATAAGCTTGTTGCTTCTCCCGCTCCTCAGCATCCAGTTGTTGCTGAATTATGTCAAAGGATAGTAGCATATCCATGTCCTCGTCTGAAAAAGAAAAAACATATAGAAAAGACATTTACAAAAATGCAAGAAGAGTGTTTTACTACTATTTCTAAAAAAGACTGGCTCTATACACGCACCTTGGGCAAAAGCAGCATTTTCCTCATCAGCCAGGGTGAGCTCTTGAAAATCCTGCGCAAAGGGAAAAAAAAAAAATATATATATATATATATATATACATGTATACATAAATAAATAAATAAATAAATAATACAATATTAAAATACTAATAAAGGTACATGTTAAAATATATCCTGAGCCCCAGGGAAATAAGAGCACTTTAAGCGTGTCCCTAAGTGTGTTACAGTAGGCATTTTTATTTGTCCCACAACTATGGGGCTGATTGAGCTATAGGGTAATCCTTAGTCCTCATGTCTTGCACCAGGTTCTTATGTAAAGTGCGCTGCCACCTCGGGGTGAAGTTTGCGCTATATAAAAAATCTGCTGCTTTGTTATTGCCTATGATCACAGATTCGCCTAGGATCACAGGTTCTTTGAACCTGCGCCGGGACTCCCTGGCCACCAGGGGTCCCAGGACACAGGCATAAATGGGAATCCCCCAGAAGCACCTTGCTGGGGCTTACATGTGCCTTTTAAAACTAATGGGCTTGCTGCAGCATTCACACCAGCAAAATGTTATTAAATGCAGGGGGACCGCTTCGCGCTTTGAGCGGACCCCCCTGCGTTTAATAACATATGTTGCTGGGGCTTAATAGGCTCAGGGTGGCCTCTGCGCATACAGCGCTGCCATGATAGGGGCGGAAGCAGTACTTAAAGCACTTCCGCCCCCATCATGACGTCGGGGCCAGCGGGCGGAACTCATAGCGATTTGAAGACGCTCTGAGCTTCGCGCTCATTTCCACCGTTGAGCCCCGCTGGGGACAGCCGCCATCCGCATAGCTCTTCCTGTCGGCGGGGTCGGACGCCAGCCACAGCGCGTGCAACAGCGCAAAGGAGGTACGAGCGGCGGCGGAGGCCTTAAGGGACAGCCTCCGCCGCCCCTGTCACGGCGATATTTATTTTTTAAAAAGAAAAGGTCCCCCGTCTGCCCAGCAGCATGTCGGGCCCATGTGGAGGCGGTTCTAAGGCCCCCCACTGGACCCCATAGCATGGCGGATGTCGCGGGGCTGGACTGAGGCCACAGGGTAGCCTTGGGTGGTCCCAGCCCCTCTGACATGCCGCCGATTTAAAAAAAAAAATTAGGGGATGTCGCTGCCCCACGTGGCTAGGCTCCGTCACCCCATAGCCCCCAGAGTATTGTAAAGGACCCATCGGGGAGACGATTCCCCACCCTGGGGTCTGCTACACATCGCATAGACCCTGAGCACTTGAGGTGCTCCGGAGGGCTCAGGAGCAGCCTCGGCAGCCGGGCCCCAACAGGCCCTTGCTGGGGCTTTTTAAAAAATAGCTTGTAAGTGTTGAAGACCCATGATGCCCCATCACAAACGCCCCTGATGTCACATAGATGGTGCTAATACCCCTCTGGGTAAAACGTGGCGCCCCTCCAAGGGTGCGCACATTGCAAGCTTACTAAGGGGACCCCTGACAGGCCGCCCAGTCCACCTAATGCCTATGCCCCTAAAGGCTTATATTTTTTTAATAACAGCACACCCCTACTCTACGCAAGCCATAGTCTTGCCTCAAATTCCCTCTACTAACACATGCCTTAAAGGATCCCTTTTACCAAGCCATGCATCAAGTACAAGAGTACAGATCCTGAAGACAATCTACATTTAAGGTAAGTGTAACAGTCACTGTTTTTAAAAAATGTTTTCCCGCCTTAAACTACTAAGCCTCTCTGACATAGTAATATGATGCCATTTGTGTATAGTTTTTTCACATTTTATTCCTGGTCTAGAGTTAAGTAATGCATAAGATACTTTATACACTGTAATAAATATACATAACTACTTACATTAAGTATAGAGCTGGTATCAGCAGAACTTCTGCCAGGGTGTGCCATGTTCTCTTCGGGGTCTTCTGTCGCTGCCTGTTCACTCGCCAAATGCTGGTAGGTGATCCAAAAGACTTGTCAGGGTGCCAGTGTGCGTCTTAAGTTGGGTCCTCATTTTTATACCTGCTAGGATCTGATAAAAGACCAGGCGGGTCGTCCTCCGGACTGGCGGGAACATGTAGCAGAAAGTTTGCATGTATGAGTAGCCTTTAAAAAGCTGTACCCTAGTATCTGTCGCACTCTGATGAAATAGGGCCTATTTTAAGTGTCTAAAACTGGTTGAGAGATAGTTTAGGTAATACCCTTCAATTTTTTCTCTGCACCCATTCAAATGTAATAGTAAGCGTTTTTAAAATGTCATGCTTTCACTAGCCGGGCTTCTATGAGGCCCATGTGTATATTTCGCGCCACACATTCACTGTTGAACTGTGCTTATCAGGCCATGCCAGCTGCCGCCCAACGCAGAAGTCTCTTCGTGTCTTTAAGCGCGAAAAAAACCTTACATTTTCCATCATGTTGAATATCCAGGACGTTTTGCCGCCTTTCTGGTTTGGGGGCCAGCCTGTGTTATTATTATAAAAAATATACCTAGCCATATTGTTGAAGAATGTGCCTGTTGTACAAGAATACCATATTTATCAGGCCTGCCACACACAATCATAGGTAGAGCAAGGCCTCCGTTGCATAACACAAGATTTTAGTTTTATTTTTAGTCATTGGTGTCCTGTGTTTCAGAGACCTTCAAATAGGCTGTGCATTATGTTGCACCAGGGACCTGACAGTCTAGGTTTGTGACCGCACATTACACTGTTAAAAGAAACAGGCATTACCCTGTTTCACAGCCCCCAGCCATCCCTTACATACTGACCCATATTAATAAACTCCAACACATTACTCACCCTTAGAAAGAAAACACAATACACAAAAATGTCATCCCTATGTATTTTATTTTGCCTTTTCATACATGTATCATTCTACATCAGTGCTTTTAAAAACGTTTCTTTTATTATTTTCTTTTAGTAATTGTCACTCACATTGTGCATTTCAACTTTTGGCTGTGCATTATGTTACACAGGCCTGCATGTTACAGAACACTGCCTGGACATGTTGTCAATCCCCTGCTGCTGCTTTACAAACTGACCATGTTTATCACCCCAAATACATTACCATATATGTAAAAGAAATCACAAATGCATAACACTTGTTTTTATTTTCATAAATGCTGTCATTTTCGACCAGAGACTTTTTAAAATTAGGCGGCAAAATTACCACCCTCGCAATCCAGTGGCCTACCTCCCCTCCTCTTTTAGGACCCAGGGCTTTCCGGCCCCCTGATGCCTATGGCACGCCACCACGCCTCAGAACACCACTCAGGAACTCCAAAGGCCACAGGCACGCCTCCTGGGGGCTGGCCTGTCGCCCCCAAAACACCCTGCAACACTCTAGGGCTCCCATTCCACAGATGGACCACGACGCCACTCAACACCAGGCTGCAGCCGCTACTAGCCAGTGGACATGACCAGACATGTCCCTGCATGCCCAGACATGATCCTGATGGCCCAACAAACATGGCGCACACAGGTAAGTCTCTGCTCATCCACCCCACAGCCCTAAACACCCCTGTAGGCCCTACTGGCTGCCTTGGCAATAACCCTAGCCACCTCACACCAGCCCTCTACTACAGCCCTTACACACAGCCATTAATTCACGTGTGAAGGGTACTCACTGCCTACACCTGCCCCCGCTTTCACCACGGTCCCTCTGGGGGGGGCGCCCTCAGGCCCTGGACTTCCGGCCCTGGCCTTCCACCCCCCGGAAATCCGGCCGGGGGCTTCTGGCCAGGGACTTCCGGCCCCAGACTTCCGGCCAGGGGCTTCCGGGGAGGGATTTCCGGGGGAGGGACTTCCGGGGCGGAATATCCGGCTCCTACGTCACTTCCGAGGGGCGTTCCCACCTGTCAAAAAATGAATGGTGATGAAAGCTATCATTCCTTTACTACTCTTGAAGAATATTGGTTCGAAGCGCTCTGACAAATCTAGAAATTTACAAGTTGCAAGTTGGCGCTATGTTTAACACGCAATTTAAATAATCCCCTATGAGAAACGGTTTTCACGATGCAGTTTGTCTTTGGAAATCATCTCATGGGGTGTTAACGAAAGGGCACATCGTAATCTACATATGAGGTTTATTTTAATTATATAGCTCAGTTGTAATCGGCGCTATAATGCGCTGTTGCAGATCTGTGCTTAATATGCGGAAGTGCAGGTTAAAATTCTAGATGGCTCCGCTCTTCAACCTCCTAGCGTCGGACTCGGTACAAGCGAAGTAGATTGAGCTTTGACGGAAATTCTGTATCATTACAACTCTGAGGGTCACAATTTAGCTTGTGTTTTTGTGGCGGCGTGACACTTTAACAAATGTTATTATCACATAAGACAGCAGTCTCATTGTATGGACCCCTGAAAGTTGACAGGCTGGGTATCTGTGTTTGTGGCTTGCAGGTAGCACACATGTCTGCGGCAGGTTTATTAATGCTGTGCTGTCTCGACATTGTATAATGCGACTCTCCCTGTTTTACCAACCCGGGTTGTGTCTATTTATAGCTGACACAGAAATAGTAGATATCACCCACTTCCCTTCCTCTGTGTATATTTGCCGTCCAAAATGGCTCTATAAAAGCAAGCAGCCACTGTGGACAGTAGCCATGGGGTGGGTATTTATTAGCACAGAGGTTTATACTCTTTTCTACTTCCCCGCCTACTGCACTTCACGGCCGTCAGGCCTTGACTCGCATTTCTCCTTCCTTCGTGCCCAGCCCCCCTCCCAGCGCTGCCTTGAAGGCTTTTGTACCTGGGCTCCCCTGCCTCACTTCTTTGTTTAGAGAGAGGTGTTAAGTGACTGCGAAAGCCGTGCCATTAGAAACCCCAACCCTAGCACCCACCTGCCCCTCCTCTTTGCCACAGCCTCACCCCCCTTCGTTACCCCTCCAGCTCACAGATAAAGACCTCTGCTCCATAGGCACATTCCTTTGGGTCGGGCAGATGACCGGACTACTTGCTGCCCCAGTGCAGGGACGTGTGTGGTCCCGTGGCCACAGGCTTGGCTATTGTTGTGTTCCCTCAGCCTGTCATCCTTGTGTGATCTAGGAAGCACGTTCAAATTATCTTGGTAACAATCTTATATATCACACAGCGCCCAGTTCAAACAAGCGCCTAGAGTTCATTCTGGTTGCATTGCTGGTAACTGAGCACCTCTCGTCACCACAACCGATTTTTTTATTTTACATGTTCATAGAGGCCTTTCAGATTCCCTATCATTCAGTGCTTCTGCCTGGTAAACACGTCTCTACCTATCACCTACATACAATTTACCCCTGCCCGTAGCGGACATTCAGTTTCAGGGCTAATTAATCGGTGCCTCTCGTAGCTCGTATTTCACACGAGCGCTATGAACTGGGTATTATAAAAAGTTGCGTTCTGCAAACTGAAGTCTTCCACCGATTGGAAACTATCCACTGGGGTGCACAGCACCCGCTCAGGGGAGGATTAATGTTAAAACTCCTCCCCATCCATTCATTGGTTTCGTTGCTGGGGATTTAAGGCTTCTGTGACACAAGATCCATAAATAAATATATAATTAATAAATGAACTACCCTCCCTTGGTGGTCGATTTTCCTACTTGAATAAACGTGCGTTGAAAAGGAAAATTGATATAAAATATGGCCACAGGGCCCTATACAAATAAAAAGTCTTAAATCTCGATTTAATAGACTAACACCTCCTAAAATGGAAAGTAACAATATTTATTGAGTGCAAGACCGTATCCTTCAAATGTGTAGGTGTGCGCGTAGGTTACATATAAAACAACGCTTTTTTCCTTCCTCATTACCATCCAAAGTCCATATTTCCTTCCACTCCATAACTTTCTAAAAAACGCAGGGATTTCACACGAGCTTTTCGTTGTTCAGCACTTTTTACACCTGGATCAGCCCAGCATACATTTAAAAATATGTGAAACTGAGGGAAAGAAATTGAAAATGTTCATGCACATTGTGGGCGTTTACACGGCCCGCTTTCATGACTATCCTGTGCACGCCTGCGCCTCCACACCTTGGCATGGTTTAGTGCACGAAAATGTGCACACTCTGCAAAGCCTCCATTTGTAACTGACGAAGTCCCACATAAAACCCTCACCCTCACACACACCCTCACCCTTATCCTCACACACCCTCACCCTCACCCTTACCCTCACACCCCCTCACCCTTATGCTCACCCTCACACCCCCTCACCCTCTCTCACCCTCACCCCCTCTCACCCTCACACCCCCTCTCACCCCTCACAAACCCACTCACCTTCACACAACCTCTCACCCCTCACTTACCCTCTCACCCTCACACACCCTCTCACCCTCATATACCCTCTTACCCTCACACACCCCCTCACCCCCTCACCCTCACACCCCCTCACCCCTACCCTCACCCTCACACACCCTTACCCTCACACATACTCTCACCCCCTCTCACAACCTCTCACCCTCTCACAACCTCTCACAACCTCTCGCCCCTCACACACCCACTCACCCTCACACAACCTCTCACCCCTCACCCACCCTCTCACCCTCACTTACCCTCTCACACCCTCACCCCTCACTTACCCTCTCACACCCTCACCCTCATACACCCTCTTATCCTCTCACCCTCACACACACACTCTCACCCTCATACACTCTCACCCTCATACACTCACCCTCACACACCCTCTCACCCCCTCATCTTCACCCTCACCCCCCCTCGCCCCCACATCCCCTCACCCCCCTTACCATCACTCACCCTCACCCACCCTTTCACCCTCATTTACCCTCTCACCCTCACCCACCCTTTCACCCTCATTTACCCTCTCACCCTCACCCACCCTTTCACCCTCATTTACCCTCTCACCCTCACCCACCCTTTCACCCTCATTTACCCTCTCACCCTCACCCACCCTTTCACCCTCATTTACCCTCTCACCCTCACACCCTCACACACCCTTACCCTCACACACCCTCGCACCCCCTCATCCTCACAACCCCTCACCCTCACATCCCCTCACCCTTCCTCACACCCCCACACCCTCACACCCCCACCCCCACACTCCCTCACACCCCCTCACCCACACCCTCATCACTCAGCACCACCACAGCATCACTCAGCACCACCACAGCATCACTCAGCACCACCACAGCATCACTCAGCACCACCACAGCATCACTCAGCACCACCACAGCATCACTCAGCACCACCACAGCATCACTCAGCACCACCACAGCATCACTCAGCACCACCACAGCATCACTCAGCACCACCACAGCATCACTCAGCACCACTCACGGCCTCCACAGCATCACTCACGGCTTCCACAGCATCACTCACGGCCTCCACAGCATCACTCACGGCCTTCACAGCATCACTCACGGCCTTCACAGCATCACTCACGGCCTCCACAGCATCACTCACGGCCTCCACAGCATCACTCACGGCCTCCACAGCATCACTCAGGGCCACCATAGCATCACTCAGGGGCACCACAACATCACTATGCACTACCACAGCATCACTGAACGCCACAGCATCACTCGTCGCCACCACAACATCACTCTGCACCATCACAGCATCCATCTGTGCAACAATTCAACAACTGGGTCAAATATGTTCTCTCAATGTTTCAAGCTTTATTACAAATGTCACAAAAATATGTTAATATTTCACTTCTGTTCTTGGATTTTCGTCACAATAAAATACACTAAACATAATCTTCACAAAAGTTATTTACAAAAGTTTAAGCTATTGCCATTATACATTACAATCACTTTAATTTAAGTATTAATTATTTAAAAAAATTAAAAGCCGTGGTTATTTGTAATATCAATACATCTAAGTCACGTAAATACAAAACATGGTGCATAACAAATGCTATAGGTGTCACATTTGCGAAAGTTATAGCTATTGGCATTGTAAATGACAAAGCTATTAATTTAGCTTCTTTCAAAACCGACAAATAAAAAAATTGTCATTTACAAGACCAATAGCTCAAACTTTCATAATGCGAGACCTATTGCATTGCAAATGCTTGTTAATTTTGGCTCCAGCCTTACACTCATCTAGTGTGTGCAACTGCCTAGGCCTGCTCCTTGAAACAAGAGAGGCCCTGTACCTGTGGGGGCGCACCAAGCGTGCCTTGATTTGTATGGCAGAGCGCTGCTGTACTGCTTATTGGTTTTGCATGTAGAGTGGTGATGGCAGCCAGTATACATGTTTTGTGAATCAGTAGCTCTACCCAGACCCTTAACATACCGGTGCATGTTATGAGTGTGTGTAGACTGTGCGGTGCCTTCACTGCTTTTATGGGTAGGCCAGAGTAATGAAGGCCAGTGGGTTGTACTTTGTAAGCCTCTGGCCGGTCTATGGGAACAAGCTGGAGGTAAGTGTATTGCAGACATTCCTGAAACTGGAAGGAGAGACTTACATCCTGAAGTGGTGAAAGAGAAGACACAGACCCTTTAGAAATTAGATTAGGTTCTTTTGCTGAGAGGGGCTGCTAATGAATCTTCCCGAGTACCTGCAATTTGCAAGATGGTGTGGGTTAAAAAATAGTGAGTGTGAAGGGTGGAAGTGCAGTCTATTGTTCAGCATGTGACGGGTCCTTAAGGTGAGGCCTGCCTTTTGTCCCTTACCTGATTACTGTTCAGTGTGGCTGATGATTGGCAGATGTAGAAAGTTCACACCTTTGAGCCCCAGTTGTAGGCGCTCTAAACTGGAGATGACCCTGCTGTGAGGAGCATCACTTTCCCCAAAGGTTGTGTCTGGAGAACAGACTAAACAGTGGCGGTTTCTCCATGGGGGCGCTTGGGCGCCGACCCCCTGCTTTCTCGCCGTGCGAGAAGGCAGAACAAATGCTAGAAAGCAGAACTTCCTTGTTTACAGTGGGGGTGTTACTCGAGGGCAGGGGGAGTGGCTTGCCCACTGTTGTTAATACTGACTGTATGGGCAGCTTGAGGCCGCCCAAACAGACCGTATCAACAGTGGGAAAGCCACTCCCCCAAGCCACTCACCCCTGCCCTCGAGTAACTCTCCCTGTTCTCTCTGTATGCTGCAGCAGCAGCAGCATACAGAGAGAAAATGACGTAGCCTGGGGCAGCCCGCCGCACCAATCAAGAACGCAGCGGTGGAGAGGGAGGCTGCCTGCCGCGCCGCCTTCCTGATGATGTGCTGCAGGACAGGACTTGAAAACAAGGACGGCGGGAATCGGGACGGAGTCTCCGGACGGTAAGTAAGTTTATACTATTCTATTTTAAATATATTTGTTGTTCTATGTTTCCAAACCCCTCCTGCCTCCCCCCTCAGGACCCCATTTCCACCCCCCCCCCCATAATGCCGGCGAGAAGTACACTTTACAGCGCGGCCCCAGGAATGTTTACTGCGTATTAAATTAGAATGCAAGTAAGTGTTGATTTGATGGGCTGAGGACGTACATAATAATGCATTTAACTAATAGCGAGCCGCCGGGCTGCTGGTTCGGCGGGCTCTCTCAGATTACGCGGCTAATTGCTTGCCTTTACAGAGCTGTCATGGATAGCCATGCATATTTCATCCTTCCCAAAGACTTCAATTGTCCTCTCTCGTGTCGCTGCTGTAATATGAAGCAGGCCGGCCAAAGTTGGGTGTAGTTAAAGCGTCGACTCTGCACAAAGCCGGGGGGCGCGCAGCCCGGGAGCAGGCCCGCTCACAAAGAGGTAACACAAGTCCGCAGACTTGATGTCACTTAGCAATTACACGATTAAAAGGCTCAACATACGATAGTCGTTTGTTTTACAACTCCCTGACACTCATTGTGCAGGCTGACTTCATGGCACAGGCAATATTAGCAAACACTATTCGGGGCTGTGTGTGTGTACAGGGGATACAAATACTACACCATGCAATCTGACATTTATCCCATGAGAGCAGAATTCCAAATTGTGACAGGTCAAGAAGAAAAAAAAAACTTAAGAGGCCCGTGCTTTATGAAGTGATACACTTGGCATTTAAACACCATAGTCAGGCTATCTCGCTTAGCTTGCAACATAACACTCATCCACCACGACTTTTACGCCCTACCACTTTCAAATGTCACCAGCCGCCACTGAGACTGAAGAGAACACATGAAAGAAAAATCACCTCAAATTGTACTGAGAGCACAAAGAATCTACATTCCCTGTCTGCTTTGACTGTATAAAGTGGGAGCTGCTGACCCACTTGTTGTTCCAGGTCCAAGTTCTCCTCGACCGAGGAATAGTGCACCCACAGTTGGTGTCTGACTGCCAGCATTTCAGAAGTGAGGGGACTTAACCTAAACTTGGACCTGGAAGGAAGAACTGTTTCACGGACCTTGAAGCACCTGAAAGCGAACCAGTGTGTGAAGAAATGGGCCAGCCTTGCAGGAGATTTGATCATCTAGGATGAACCGGAAGCAGATGACCTCAGAGTAGAGGCTCAGTCCACCCACACAATAGAGAGCTTAATCTGCGTGCTGCTAGATCTGAGGGCAGTCACTGTCCTGAAGTTGTAACTGAGCAGAGTGTGCACTGCACATCTGAGGTTGTGTCCAAGAAGCTTGCACTACAGCACTGTTACGAAGTTGAGCTTGTGCCGCTGTGCTCCTGAAGTTGTACCTGAGCAACTATGCAGTGTTGAAGTTCCAAAGCTGTGTTTAAGCAGACAGTGCCGCTGTGACAGCCTGGAGTGTGCGGGAGTGAACTGGCCTGCTACGACAACTGCCTCAATGAACTCGAGCACACTGCTAACAGCACCGTAACTCGAGCCAGGACTGTGCTGCCTGCATAATAGCCTAAAACCGGTCCCGTGACCTCTAACCCCACAGTTCACTACTCAACTCACCGGAGGCAGACTTGTAACCAGTTGGAGACCTACGCCGCCAGTGGAGTGGGCAGACTGGGTCACTGGTCACAGCCTGAGTGACTGGTTGAATTCACTGAGCAGCAGTGGAGGCAGAATACTGAATCTGTGCATTTCCTCCTGGGAGGAAGGAGAGCCACACATGTGCTACAGACTCCTGTCACAGACAGTGCCTCAAAGAAGCGCCACAGTAGTCAGATACTCGAACCCAGGAGTAGGAGTTAGAAGAGGAGGGGAAAGGAGGAATTACAGATGTCTGGGTACAGTGGTTCCACACCAGGCAAGTGCCCGTAACTATATGCTGTAGTGTGCAGGATCACGTTTCCTGTGCACATTAAAAAGTTTTTTTAACACCGACAAGAACTATATATGATATTCAAATTATTGCACTGCTGGTTGATCGAAAAACCTGCAACACTACCTCCCTTAGAAACCTGCTACCGTTTGCCATACCATTGGGTAAAGTGCACAAGGGGCTGTACTTGGCCCAGTTTGCAGGAGACCTCCTAGGACATGCGAGGCAAATGACCCATCTCCCACAGCTTACGCCCAGTGGCCCATGCTTGCTCACACCTCCTCCCATAAAAGGGTTAAACAGGCATCCTGTGTTTTATGTTTTTGGCTTATGGATAAAGTATGAACACTAGTGTTATTGGATGGTTTTGAACAAGAACATTTTTATATAGCTATCCTTCATAGTCTCCTTTGTCCAAAATATTAGATAGTTTCAGATTGCCTGGAGTTGGACTGAATCGTATACACCCATAGTGTGCTCGGCTGTGTAACGGACAAAAATAGCTCTTCCTCAGATTTTATCTTTATGGTAGGGAGTTTCAGCTCAAGGACTACTGCAGTCGGTCATATTACTATGGCAAAATAAAAACTCCCCTCTATGGCGGGAGAATGTGGAGACACCAGTCCAGTGTTTAGGGAAGAGTTTACACCACTTGCATTACGAAATGGCTATAGGCTTTTATTCAGAGGGGTAAGAGACCTTTCTAGCAGAGGTAGGGGCCAAAAAGAGGCATGCGATGGCAGAAATAGAAACCCCCCGCCTAACTTGACAGACCTCCTTCTTACCCAAAGCCAACAGCAATTCATCTGCCGCTTAAACCAATCTAATGTTGTACATTTTGTTATTGTACATGATCTTTAATGCGGCTGGGAACTTAAGCTGGGCAGAGGTCCCTAGCTGCCAAAAAGCGTCTAGTCTCCTCCCCAAATCCCATTGCTTATCCAGAGTTGCCCTAGAAAGATCTGACCTTATCTGGAAAGTGAAGCCCTTCCCACTCAGACTTCTGTTTAAAGGCCTGACTAAGGATCAGCTCTTTAAGGGAGTAAGTGTGAAAATTAACTAAGATTTTCCTTGGTTTGGATCTTTGTTGATTTTTCCTAAAAGGATCCCTTATGGATTCTTTGGATATCTGTACACAGATTTTCCGCAGACTGCTCAAGATGTAACTAATCTCTTAAAAGCGTGATGCCATATTGCTTTATATCGGTGCCCTCACTCCCTTCAGGAACATTAATGATTCGAAGATTGCTACACCTGGCATTGTTCTCCAAAGTCTTATTCTCTCAGAGAGAGCAAGATTCTCTTTCCTAAGATTCACAATGTCCACCTTTGCCTGATCTAAATATAGTGAGAGTCCCGCCACCGTTTCCTCTAAAGCCGTGGTCCTGGAGTTCAGACAGTCAATTTTGTTGTCAAGGGACTCACAAAAGGTCCTCATTTCTGATTGATTAGCCGCAGAAACCTCAAATCCCCTTTTTATGTCCAAAGACAGAGATGAGAACATGGATTTCAATGAGAATTCTGCCGGGTTGGTACTAGTCTCTCCCTGCGGGCCAGTTGCCAATAAAGCCATGGTGTTCTGTAAGGCCTCTCCCGAGCTCAACAACTCTAAGTCAGTCAATGCCGCTGGAGCCTGCAATGGCTGTTGCTTGAGGTCAACCTGTTCAGCCGGTCTACCTGCAACTTCTACCCCAATGTCTACACCATTGTCGCCCTCCTTCGTAACATTTGGAGCCAAATTGTCAGAAGACATGCTGCAAAAATCGGATATCTCGGCCCCAAGAGAAGATCCCTCTAAATCAGTTAAGGAAAGAGGGACAAGAGCAGGGAGGAGAGAAATATTAAACTCAGACACCGGTACCTCTTTAGCCAGGTTAAGGATTTGCGGGACCACTTTAAAATATGATCTTAGTGAAGGCGTAATTTTTACACTTGAGCTCGAACCTAGGATAGCAGCTTTACTAACTTTTACTGACTTACCCCCCTTTGAGCGCTTGGCTTTTACCTCGGTGCATAAAAGAGTGGAGGATTTACTTTTATTTCTGCCTTCATCGGAGCTATGGCTCAGACCTTGTGACCAGCTGTTTCTGCCCTTGGTTGTTGCTGATGGGGAAACTCTCTCCTCACTCACTTATGTCCCGGTATGAGATTTAGCCCACAGAGGCACAGAGCCTCCCCCGGTGGAGCTAAGCCTTAAACCTTTGATTGTCAGTGGGAGGTCACTTGCACTCGCAGTATATAGTTCTTGTGACTTAGGCTGAGCTTTTGCTTTGGCCTCTCGTTTCTCTTTCTTTCATGTAGCAGCCCCCGCTGTCGGTGATGTAAAGCCAGCCGAGAGGTTTAGGTCTTGCCCCAGTGCAGCGCTCACCTTAGAAGCGCAATCTTACTCGGACTGTTGCCCCCAAAGCTTAACTTGACTCACGTCTTCAGCACCCTCAGTAGAGCCCAGAAAGTTACCTCGGGTAACCTGAAGAAGGCTCCGGATCCGGCACCCATTGCAGAGCACCAGGGCGGCCGATCCCCAAAGCAGCAAACCGCGCTGCTGTCCCGGCAGCAAACCTGGTGAGAGGAGCCGCCTCCTCGAAACACATGGGGAATCAAACAATGCAACACCGAAAACAGCAAACAGCCTCACCGACCAGGGCGGGTCCGAGTGAAGCAGGGCGGACCCACCCAGCCTCCGCCACACTCCGAACGCCGCTCAGGCAGGGCCGAGGTCCGAGACACAAACAGCACGCCAAGGAGCCCTCACTAAGAAAAGACCCTGAAAATGGCAAGTAGCAGGGGTAATCCTCCTATATCCACTCGCTACCGGCACTTCGAGCCTTTAGACATCGAAAACTAAGCACTGAGCCCGGACTCAGGAGCACTACGGCATCTCAGCTTGCTGCCGCCATGTGGCTGAATGAGATATCTTTGCCATCATTGACCTCTGAACAATCTGCTTCTTTAGATCAAGTGATTACATAAGATGAGGTCAAAAAAGATATCTTGAACAGTAAGTCTGGGAAGGCGGCGGGCCCAGAGGGCCTTTCAGCCGAGATTTATAGGGTTCTGGAGCAGGCAATCGTACCATTTTTAACCTCCTTATTTAATCAGATTCTTCAGGAAGGGATGTCACCACCAACTTCTTGATATAATGCATCAATAACTCTAATTCTAAAACCTGGTAAACCAGCATCCTCCTGTGGGTCATATCGTCCAATTTCTATTCTAAACGCGGACTATAAAATCTTTGCTTCTATTTTGGCCAATAGCTTGGGCATGGTCGCAGGCGGCATCCTACATCAAGACCAGAGGGTTTTTTTTTATAGGCCAACAACTTTTTGAATTGACTTATGATCTAATAGGCGCGATTGATATTGCATCTTCTGCTGGTTTACCCCTGGTTGTACTTACACTAGACGCCACCAAGGCCTTCGAAAGGGTGAACTGGTCATACCTGTCAGAGGTCTTGGATAAGTAACATCGGAGCGGGATTTTTCCGAGCAGTAAGGTTGCTTTATCAGAACCCTTCAGGCGGTCTTCTGGTTAATGGCTCATTGACTGACCCATTTAACATCAATAGGGGAACGCGTCAGGGCTGCCCTCTCTCCCGTTTGACCTTTATATTGAACCCTTCGCCCAACGGCTGAGAGAGGATATTAACATCAAGCCTTTTAGGTACGGGGGATGGGACAAAAGGGTAGCCCTGTACGCCGATGACATTTTGATCTTTACCTCAGAATTAAGTACAGCAATCCCTTCTGTTATTAAATTGGCCTAGAATTTGAGGAATTTCGGGATAGGAGGTTAATGCCTCAAAAACGGGGAGATTCTGACCTGGAACACACAATGATTTAGTTGTGATACTTAGGTATAGAAATCGTCCAAGATGTTAAAAAAAATTGTTGAGATTAACTTCTCCACTATATCGAAAGAATGCCGGAGACTCGTGAGCTCTTGGTCGTCATTGCCACTGTCTATCCTAGGAAGGGTTAACCTCGTAAAGATGACTATATTGCAGAAGATCACTTTTTTGTTTAACACTATTCCTCTTTATTTTGAACCGTTATTTTTAGTCAAACTGCAGACTGACATTAATTCTTTTATCTGGGCCCAGCGTATTCCTAGAATTGCCTGGAAAAAATGGAGGCGCGGAAGAGAAAAGGGGGTGCTAGCAGCCCCGGATCTTCAATTGTATGCATGGGCATTTCAGCTTACCCACTCCCGCATGCTTTTGGAAACACCCACCAACATCGGGATTGGTTGCATGTTTAGGGCCATGCTTAGTGGGGCAAGTTTATCACAAGATGGGTTTCTGTTTAAATTTGGAGACCCCAAATTTAAAAATAAAATAAAACTGAAGGTCCTGCAGGGTATGGTTAGAACATGGACCAAGGTTAGCAGATCCATAAAATTAGGATATTTCTCAAGCAAGGCCCCTTTGTGGGATCTACCTGGGGGCCCCAGTTGGCTCAAGGACAGCCTTGCTTTGCCCTTGAGAGAGGTTGGGTTGAAAGTTTGCGGTGATCTGTTTGTTGAGAGAGTATTGAAACCATGGGAATCTTTGAGTTTCAGAATAGGCCCTAATCTCTCGAGATTTAAATATTTACAGATAGCAAGTTGGGCTCATTCACAAGCCACCATTAAGTCTAGATTCCCACTAGGGGTAGTAACCATCTGGTGTCTCAACTTCTTAATAAAATGCCGGCTAAAAAGGAGATAACATTTTGGTACCACTCAATTATGGAGGAGATCGATGGCGAATTCCAACTGCTGAGAAACTTTGGGGGAGCACATTTCCAGACTTTGATGTGGGAAGGCTTTGGCTCAATTTTTTTAAGCTATTATGGGATATAGTTAAACCTGCGTGGCTCCGCAGAAATCATCTCTTCTCCCTGCATAGGGCTTACTATTCGCCACAAAGGCTCTCAAAATTCTCCGGAGACCAACCAATCGCCTGTGCGAGGTGTGGGGCAATAGCTGCCTCTGACTTACACATGTTTTATGAATGCCCTCTTATCTCAATTTTGGGACTCAATAAGTACTTCACTTTCAATCTCTCTGGGTGGCCAGATTGCGATAAATCCTGCACTGGTAATTTTTGGAGTCATGGAGGGGGTCATGGGACCTCCCAAACCCCTCTTATTCTATTCTGGCCAGGAGAGAAATTTGTAAAAAAAAAAGAAAAATTGAAGGATTCAATACCACCATCTCTTTCCGATTGGCAGGCATCGATGTTGCAGATCTCAAAACTCGATCGATTGAGATCAGGGAACCTAAACAAACGAGCTTTTTGGCATCTGTTGAAGTGGAACCAACCCTGATCCTCATGGGGTTTCTCCCCCCCCCCTCCCCCCCCCTCCCCCCCGGTTTGGTCCAATGATTATGCTGCCTTCGGTGTTTCTTTCCTCTGCTGGCTTACCCAGACCTGTTAGACCTTGATCAGGTTGCAGGTATACCTGTGCAGCAAAAAATTGCCCCCAGTGTCTCCGATCGTGGGTCCTAGAGATTGTGACATCACTGATTAGGAAGGCCGGTCACAATACTGACCTCCCTATCCAGTTCTCTGACGCAGTGTGTCGCTCTCTTTCTGACTAACGGGATGACCAGGGTATATGAGGACCAAAAAAAAAAAAAAAATGAAATGGCTATAGGCTACGCTCCAGCGGGATTGGAACACTGCCTCAGTCGAGGCAAGGTTGGCTTGCAGTTGAAAACCATTACAGATGGCAATATCAGCACCTTAGTTGATGTTAAATGGAACAGACACAGGGAGTGGAGCCAGTACCTAAGTAAGCACTAAAGTTCTGGACAGCACCAAAGGGAAACTGGCCAGTTGGACCAAAACTGGAGGCCTCTGTTGATCCTGTGGCCTGAAAGCACACCAGAGGGAACAGGAATCATGCCAAATATGCACAGCATGGCTTCTAAAGGGGAAACGTCCATTACAACGCAGGCATTACATCGTAATGCCTACAACGCAACGTTTACAATGCAAGTGACATTACAACGCATGCCATTACAACGCATGCCTTACAACACATAGTAAGGTAAGTAATGGAGGTACATTTTTATTTTTGATTAGGTTTTGTTTTTTTAGGAAAGTAATAGTTAATAGCAATAGTATTTTACATTTTAAAAATAATTAAAATATACATCATAAAAGTTAATTAAAATGGATAGGTTATTAAAAAAAATGTGATTAGTTTTAGTTATTTAAAAAAAATATATATATAATATTATTATTTTAAATAAATTAAATGTTATTTGCACTGATTCCCTGGGAGGGGATGTATGGGAAATAGGGGTTTTGGGTGGGAGAGTATTAATACTCAGGCATTCATTTTAATACTTGGGAATTAAATGATAGTATTAGGCATAGTACATTTTTAAAATTAGTTTTTTTAAATGTATAAAAAAAAAGGCTTAGGCACCTATACCCTTGGACGGGATGCATGGGAAATAGGAGTTTTAGGTGTGGGAGTGCATTAATACTCGTATGAATTTTAATACTTAATAAAAATGTACTTTTACAGTTAGATAATTTAAAAAATAATTAACATTTTAATTAAAAAAGGCTTTTGCACCCGTTCTCTGGAAAACAGGGGTTTCGGGTGAGGAAGTGTATTAATACTCACGTATCTATTTTAATACTTGAAAATTAATTGATATTAATTTACAGTAGAATATAAAATTAATCTTATTGTAAATTATTAAAATGGCTTTGGCACCTATCCTCTGGGACGGGATGCATGGGAAACAGGGGTTTGGGTGGGCTAGTGTATTAATACTCAGGTATTTATTTTAATACTTGAGATTTAATTGATATTTAGATTTACTGATCGAAAATTATTTAAAAATTTTATTAATATTAAAAAAGGCTTTTGCACCCATCGTCTGGGACAGGATGGATGGGAAACAGGGGTGTTGGGTGGGGGAGTGTATTAATACTCCAGCATATTTTTTATACTGGAGTATTATTTATTACTGGATTTATGTTATTTTATTGTAAAATTGTTAAAATATTTGTAATTATTAAAACTTATAAAGGTGATATCCAGATAACCTCAGGGTGTTTTTGTGTAGAGGGGTGATTTGATATCAAGGTATAATTATAACCAAATCATTTATAAATTTATATTATTTTTAAAATATAAATTTAAAAAAAAGTTTTAGTATAGTTTTCAAAATTAAAAAAAGCATCTATATACAACACATGTTTACAAAGACAAAATGTATAAAAACAAATGTATTGTAATAGTTAACAAAACAATAAACTGACACATTAATTGTATTAGATACTTTTATTATATTTATTAAAAGAATAAAAAAGTTTAAAGACTTTATTAGTAGTATTTTTTTTAAATAAACTGATTTTTTTAATGTATTGCAACATACTTTTTATTTTCTTTGTAGGTTTTCCCACTGTTTCCCATTGAAGTGAATGGGAGAAATTGTCCTTTTTTTCCTTTTGTACAGAAAGGGAACGTTGCCGCTTGTACGCAAGTTTCCTCATTGCGAGGTTCATCACTGTCCGGATCAGAAGTAAGGAAGAGCTGCGTCCACGTAAGGCAAATTTAGAGAAAGGAGGGAGGTAGTAAGAACTAGGGAAGTTGTATTTTGTTGTTGTAGGTTTTAACTTAAAATTGTTTTCCTAAACAGGTAGCAGTTGAAGGCCCACATCGGGTTGATTGCATTCGTAACACTTGTTTAATAAAATTAGTTTAAAAGATGAATTACTTTTTCTATTAAACAATAGTGTTATGAAAGCCATATTTTAATTTTTTTTTGATGCAACTGTTTTTAGAAATAAAGGTATTGCGTTGTCGCGGTTTTCCGGATAGGACGCAGGAACATGGAAAAAAGACTTCATGGATTGCAGAAATACTTTTTGGAACATTTTTAAAACATGGATATATGGTTTTTGGGACTAAGGCTGGATTTTGGTCGAGTGAAGGAATAGTCATTTTTACTCCTCCTCTATTATTATTATTGAAGCTTGTAGAGCGCACGGCTACCTCCAACGGAAGTGTCCCGGAGTTAGCAGTGCGTCCAAACCTGTGGGGAGTGAACAGGACTAGGCCATGAGCTCTAGGGGAGGCCGAAAAGCTATGTTTAGAACTTTCCTAAACATAGATTTCGACTTGGTCTTCCTCAGATGCTCAGGCATAGAGTTCAATAATGTGGCGGTTTTCACCGAAAAAGCATGGCCTCCAATCCTTGCCTTTGCAAAGCAGGGGATCACCAGTAATTTCTGGTCATTTGATCTAAGTACTCTGGTCTGGCTGTATTTCTGAAGTCTCAGCTTCAGATATTGAGGACCAGTGTTTCTAACTTCTCTATGCACCAGGGTCGGTGCCTTACTCTATTCTTTTTACAGGCAGCCAGTGTAGACTATGCAAATGGGCGGGTAATGTGATGTCGCAATGGCACTTCCCTAATAAATCTGGCTGCTGGGTTTTGAATAATCTGTAACCTCCTGAGCAGGTACTCAGTGAGACCAAGGTAAAGGCTATTAGCATAGTCGATCTGAGAAGTGACTAATGCATGAACCACAGTCTTCCTACAGTCCATAAGCAGGAAGTGAAGGAATCTCTGCAGAGCCTTCAACTTTCAGAAGCACAGTGAAGAGACAGGAGGAATTTGCCCGTTGCCAGTAAGCGTGAATCAAACTTGAACCCTAGATTCCTGGTAGAAACAACCGGAAGAGAAGGTGGACTTAGCTCAGACAGCCACCAGAGTCCAAACTGGGGAGGGGGGGGGGATTGGTTAAAAAAACAGGACCTCCGTTCTGTTGGTATTTAATTTTAAGCAACTATCAGTCATCCACGACGGGATATTAAGAAGACTGCTTAAAATTAGCGAAAGCTGTCTCATTGTGTTCCCTAAAAGAGAACACCAGTTGCGTGTCGTCGGCATACGAGATAACTTTCACCCCACATTGCTCAACAATTGCCACAAGGGGAGTAAGATAAACATTAAAAAGTGTTGGGCTCAAAGTCGAGCCCTGAGGAGCTCCACACATGAGGGGGCTGGAAGTGGAGACATGGGGCTGGAGAATCACTTGTTGTAAACGGGCCTCTCGAAATGAGCAGAACCATGCCAGGACCGTTCCCATCACTCCTAGATGTTCAAGTCGATTTGGAAGAATTCTGTGCGACACCGTATCAAAAGCTGCGGACAAGTCCAGCAGCACCAGCATCGCGCAGCTGCCCTGAACTAAAGTTTCACAGATAGTCTCTGCGACTTCAAGCAGAGCTGTCTCGTGCTATAGCCAGATCTAAATCCTGACTGGGAGTCGTGCAGATGTTATTCATCTCCAGGAAGTCCCACAGTTGTCTCTGAACTTCCTTTTCAAGAGTTTTGGCCGGCACTGGGAGAAAGGAAATTGGCTTAAACTTTTTGAGCTCTGCTGGATAAGCGCCCTCTTCTTGAGAACTGGTTAGACATATGTTTTTTTCCAACTGGTTGGATAGACCCCAGTCTCTAACGAATAATTCCAGATAGAGTTCAATACAGGGTTAAACCAGGGGGCTAATCGTTTTTAAGAATCTGGCCGGGCAGGGGTCAGACAGAGGGCCTAATTTTATTTTATTCAATTCCACCAGGGACGCTTCCGGGCAAACAGGGCGAAAAGCAGACCACATGCCCAAGTGATATGGGGTATGAGGTGACAGGTCTGGTGGTCCCGAAGATGGAAAGGAGGAATAGATAGCTTGAATTTTGTTCTGAGAAAAGTGGCTAAATCTTCACAGAGAGCCACTGAGGGGGGGGGGGGAGAGATAGTACTTTTCAGGGCTTGTGGTTTAATAAAACCCTGGACTATCTTAAAGACTTCTTTCGCGGAGTTGTCAGAAGACAATCTGATTGGCAACGTAGTCCCAGACTATCTTACGTTTGAGGTCATGAAATTTTCTCTGTGTTGCTTTGTATGCACACTTGGCCTCTGGTTCATAGTTATTCCGCCAGCCATGCTTCAACCTCTTACATAGGCTTTTCTCAGTTTCGTTGTAAACCAGGGGGCTGAAGGTTTACTCCTGGCCAATTTCATGGTCTTAGTTTGGGCGATTCTGTCAAGGGCTGAAACGACCCAACAGCTGAAGACTGAAGCGTCATGGCTCGGATCACCTATACGCTTAGGGGGAGTATTCTGTAGCTCTCAACCCATAGATTAGGTGAGATCTTCCTCCAATTTCTCCGGTCCTCAAATGCTGATCTGACCCAAGTTAGTTTACAAGGAACCTGCTAGTGATCCAACCAAGTTACAGGTGATTGATCCTCTACCTGTAGAGTCTGATCATTAGTAAAGAGTAGATCAAGTGTGTAGCCAGCCACATTAGTGGGTAACAATACCTTTTGGATCAGATTTAACCCTTTAAGGGTATTAGCCAGTTGAACAGCTAAGGGGCAGTTATTATTGTCCATATGGACATTAAAATCACAGAGGACTGCGAATTTGGTATGCCTCAGTGAGAGGTCAGCAATAGTGTCAAAGCTTCAGCAAGTGGGCAGTCAGTGCATTCGGGGGTCTATAGACCAGCAGTCCGGCCATAGAGGAGACCGTGGACAATTTAATACAGAAGGACATGGTCTCAATCAGCCCCCTACTTTCAATTCTCTTATGCAAGATCTCTCAGCCCTCGCTCAATCACGGCAAGGCCGGCGCCTAATCTATTACCAGCTCGATTTGCCTTGGATAGTCTGTATCCCGCTAGGATAGCCAGTGATATATCAGGGTTAGAGCGGTCTCGCTCAGCCATGTTTCAGTTAGAAACATAACATCCCAGGCGTTTGTCTTTAGAGTGAGCCATACATCCTTCGCATGTTTTGAGAGGGAAATGCAGTTGAGACACTCCCCGATAGTGGGCCTGGAAGTAGGTTCAGAAACTATAGTGGACCCAGCCGTGGACCCACCTACTTTTGCAAGCCCCTTGTCTAATTTAACTGTCCAAGTCTTACAGTGTAGCTCATGGTGACCATGCCCCTTTTCCCCCACCAAACCGAGATCCAGACGTGTAGGCCCTATCTAACACTTTCCCTACTGTTGAACTCATTGGAGTGGGAATAGTAATTTGTACCCATCCGCTATCCAACACTTTCCTTACTGTTGCACTCACTGGAGTGGGAATAGTAATTTGTACCCCTCCGCTATCCAACACTTTCCTTACTGTTGCACTCACAGGAATAAGTTAAAAAATATTTAAATTTAATGTTTTAATTTATAATAGATTTTATGTTATTGGTATATATTTACAGAAAAAACCATAGGTTTTAGGCCATATATAGTTAGGGATTAGCATTTACAAAACCTTAATATACTCGCACAAAACCATAGAAATTCGCATATATAGTTAGATGCAATAACTATATATCGCGCACCCGCAACCCACTGCTGATGATGTCACATATTACATCATTCATGACATGGTCAGTGACATCACTGATGACATCACTGATGACATCTCAAATGACAACATCCAGTGACTGTATGTTTCTGTAAAGTTAAAATATGTCTTAGATATTGAAGAATGAGTGGATGTATAAGTGTTTGGATGAAGGATTTAGTAGGTGCATGACTGACTGTATGAGTGAGTGATTAAATGTGTCTCACTGAGTGCATGGGTTAGTGACTAAACTGTCTTAATTTGTGCACCATTATGTCTGTTGTTCTGTAAACTGCTGCATGTGTTGATCAGTAGCTATATGAGTAACTATATGGGTTATTGACTGGTTGCCCAAATATTTGTATGGGAGAGTGAGTGTGTGAGTGGGGGTGGCTGGGAGGTGTGTGACTCTGTGCATAGATGTGTGAGCAGTTGATTCAGTAGATGTATGGGTTCAAAAGTGCATGTGAAAACAGCTGTATGGGCGGTTGACTATCAGCATGAGTGCATTGGTGAGTAATTGGATTTATCAGTGCTATATGTCAAAGTAAGTACATATGTAAAACACAGTACATGTAAGAGTTGACATATATAAATAACTGTGCATAAGAGCCAGTGAATGTGTGAGTGGCTGTATGGATCATTCTGAACTTGTATCAGGGATTGTATAAGAGAGTAAATATGCGTTAGTATATGCTTGATTAAGTAAGGTGTGTATAACTGTATAGTTGAGGAAATGGAGGTGTGATTGATTCTTTGCATGACTGACTAGGTGTGTGAGTAACTCCATGGATGAGTGACAGTTTGTGAGTGTCTGTTTACACTGAGTGCATCTAAGGTTATATTAGAGTCTGAAGAGGTTCATCGTATAATCACATGAATGATATCATCAGTGATGTGATCAGTAATGACAAATGAGATGTTATCAGTGATGTCTTTTGAGATGTCATCAGTGATGCCACTGACCATGTCATCAGTGATGTCATTTGAGATGTCATCAGTGATGTCATCAGTGATGTCATCAGTGATGTCATCAGTGATGTCACTGACCATGTCATGAATGATGTAATATGTGACATCAGCAGCAGTGGGTTGCGGGTGCGCGATATATAGTTATTGCATCTAACTATATATGCGAATTTCTATGGTTGTGCGAGTATATTAAGGTTTTGTAAATGCTAATCCCTAACTATATATGGCCTAAAACCTATGGTTTTTTCTGTGAATTTCAATGGTTTTTTAATAGCAAATATCTATAGCTGTAACATATATTTTTTTATTCTAATTCACAAATATTTTTTATATATATTTGTATTATATTTTTTTAATTCAATTCATATTATAGTTTAAATTATTTTTTCTTGTTTCGTTGCCGGTCCGCGAATCGGTAAACGTTCCGTTAGTGTAAATACCGCGTTAGAAAGGCACATTGTGACGCGTCCCATAAACGCAACATATCGCGTTACTACGTAATGCCCCTTATGACGTGCTGCGTTAGCGCACCGGGAAGCGTTCTGGAACGCGAACAAAGGCGCGAAACGTAAAGCCCCGGAATCGATCTAAGGCGTGGTGCGGAACGTGGAACGTAAGCATTACAGGTCATGTGACTAGTTAAAACTTTATCGGTTGATTTTACTTTTAGTTTCCTAATGATGGAACGCTTGATCATATGACGTAAAACAAACACTTTTCATTGGTTTAGAACATTTTGTTTTCTCAAATGATGAAAGTGCCACCTTTTTTCCTCACTCCGACTTTCATTTTTATGAGAGAAAGACCTGTTTTTATTTGCTAAGACATGGCATTTCTATTAGCTGCAGCTGGTGGATCTCCACCACCTCCACCACCACCAAAGAAGACAGGACCGACTAGCCAGGTCATCTTCGACCAGGAAGAAGAAGAGGAAGACGAGGAACAGGAGCAAGGGACAAGTGGCTTTCTGAAAGAAATGCCAAGAACGTCCCGTGTGAAAGTGAATTTTATCTGGCAATTTTTTTGTTTTCCTTCTCATGAAAAGAAAGTTAATGCTAGGTACGTTACCTGCCTCATCTGCAAAAAAACACTCTCGAGAGGGACCGAAAAAAAATATAGCTTTGGTAATCATACCATGCATCAGCACATGGAGACTTGGCATCCTCTTAATTATTCTAGAGCGCAACTTCGAGATTTGGTGGATAACCCCGACCGGCAAAAACATCCACCAATGACTTTACAATAAGTGAGTCAAAGGCAAGGGAAACGATTCCAAATCTGCAAAAGAACTTTGGGCAGATGAGATTGACTTGTGTACAGTGTGGAAAATTAATTTCATGCAGAGAAATGAGTATTACTTTAATAAATAGATCATTTGAAAATCATCAATGTCCAAAACGTCCTAGAAAGTAAATTTTTTTTTTGTTGCTCCTGTTGAGCCCTTTGAAGTAAATCATTTTTGTTTCGCCTTCCTCAAAAAAAACCCCAAAAAAATATAAAACATCAAAATAAAAAAAAAGTTCAGAACTACCTTCCCTTTTCCCAAAAAATTGCAAGAATGTTTAGCACTCTAGCATCCTCTATTTCTATTGATACGCTTCCCGATTAGCGTCCGAGTACGCGAACCGGGAGCAAAGTAAAAAAAATATTTTTTAAAAAAAAGACGAATTAATAAACAGAGAGTAATGTGAAAACAAAGAAAAATAGAGTAAATAACACAGTTACTGTAGAAAGAGGAACTGATAAAAGAAGTGAAAAGAGTAATATAAATAAGTAATAGAAAAAGAAATAAAGGAAGTAGCAAAGACAGGAAACTAAGGGTTACAAAAAAGCAGAGGAACTAATAAAAGTTAAATCTGATAGACATGTAACGTAAAAAGTACCAAACACTTACCTTATAATTGTCATTACCGTACTGTATTGTCATTTTCATACTTTTTATCTATGTAAAAAAGAACAATTTTTTTTTAATTAATACAAGATGGTAAAAAAAGAGTGAGCATAAGACAAAATGAATGTTAAATGTTAAATGTGGTATACTAGTAAAGCGTACAGCTGACCCAGCAAAGAAGCGTCCCGGCGCTGTATTTTGCTGGGGAACCCATCCTGGCTTTCCATGTGAGATAAACCTTCCTGAGCATCCCCAAGGTGATGCCAGGCATCCCCGGCGCTGATGGGGCTGTTAGTTGAGATTAAGCAAGCTATTACCCAAAGTTGCTTAGAGGGACCCATGGTTGGAGTAGGCACCGAAGCAAAAATGATCAAGTCCGCTGACCAAGGCCCAGGCCGACCTCTGCTTCTGGGTATACCGCCTCTAATCAGTGAGCCACACCAATCCATATACATATTACAAAATCACAATTCAAAGTAGAAAATTAATAAACATATTTAATGGTTTATTTTTGCTGTTATCAGAAAAAATCAAATTTCACTGAAAACAGTGAGTTGAAGGTATTCATCATATAACAGCGGGGAAAAAAAACACAATCAAAATGATTGTGTTTAAAAAACCCAAATAATATAAATAAGCAGAAATAGGAACTAATCCAAAGTAACTTACTTTCTATGACGTCAAAGGATATCCTATGAACAGCTTATACTCAGTTGTGCTGTTACTATTTTCTGCCCGCCACTTTCTGAAAAATAAACTCAATTGTTTTAAGAAAACTGAGACATACAAAGCAATTTGAAACAGCACACTAAGTTACAGCAACACCTAGAATCACTGTAGTCCAATTACCTACCCTAAATTCTGACTTCAAAAATCAAGTTAAAAGGCAACATTGCTTCATACTCAATTAGTAATGTTTGCTGAAAGAATAGCCATTTTTAAAATTTTAAATAAGCTGTGTAATATCCAGATGTTGTCAAAGTACCAGCATATTATGTAATAACTGCAGTTGCAAATGTTCTTCCTGAAATCGATGACTGTAGCAAAAACATTTTTAGACTGGACAACTTATTTTCTTCTAGTTTATGTAGTTGAAATTGTAAAATGACGTTTCATCCATAAGTTTTCAAAAATAATGTGGACAGCATTGCAGACTTACATTTCCTCTACTCCTTTTTTTTGATCTGCTGCTTGACTTTGCTTATAAAAACAAATAGTTTTCGCTCTGTACTACAATTATCCACAAGGCCATATATAGTAGGAGCCATTAGAACCTCTGTAAATTCCTCTAAACAAATCCCAAGCTTCCTTTCCTAAAATTTTGGTTGTAAGAACACCAGGTAAGAATTTTGAAGGTGGAAAGGCAATCTTTTTTTAAAAGTTAAAACAGAATCATTGCAGAATGACCATCCGTTTCCAGATTTCAAATAAGCTGTGTAATGTCCTGAATTAGTTGAAGGACCGTTATGATATATAATTGCAGTAGTTTTAAAAGTCCTTCCTGATATTGACAACTGCGAAGCCACAAAATTATTAGTTAAAGTTGTCAATTTAGTTCCATCAGGCCTACATCGTTGGAACATTAAAATGACATACTGGCCATAACTTCGTAAAATTAACGTGGACAGCATTCCAGACTTACATTGCCTGCACTCCATGTTTTGATCGGCTGCATTTACTACCTTATTAAAGGATACGGATTTACTGTCAGGCAAAGTTAAATATATAAATCTCTGAGTCTACACTAGTAGTACTTGATAACCTACATTTCTCGCAGTCATGCTGCCATTGATAAGAAAGGCCAAATAGATAATCTACATCTACACCCTCATCTTGCAATACATCAAGCATATACATTAAAAACTCCTGACAATCCTGCTGAATATTTTCAGAGAATTCTGTTTGACCTGAACATTCGTCTAACAGAAAACGAATTTCAGACACTTTCTACTCTCGTTTTATCAGCACTACATTTCTCTAACACAGAATTCAACAAACAGCATAAACTTTGTTCCGAATTGATCACAATCTGTTCTTTGAAAGTCTCTAGTAAAAAGAGAACATTAACAACTACATTAGCATAGCAGTTGACACCAGAACTATTTTCAAATTTAAAACCAACAACATTTTCAACAGAATTCATTTTATTCCTGCTTCCACTTTTGGGTTCATCGACTTTTGCTCTTTTTGCTACAACCTCCCTACTATTACTGATATTTATTAGTTTCCGGCCTACCACACGTTTCTCAATCAAAGGATATTGAGGCAAATGTGGCGCATACTCTCTTAACCTATTGTATTCCTTAACACAATCTAGATCTGCACAAATGTTTGTGACATCACAGTCAATCAAGTACAAACCCGATAAAGTTTTGACTCGTGACAATGCTACATAAGCCATACCCTCTTTGAATACAGAACTGCCAATATTCACTAAAGCAGTGTCTACACTTAAACCTTGCGATTTATGAATGGTCACCGCATATGCCAAGCAAACAGGAAACTGCATACGACGAACATATAAGTCTTTAACAAGCAAAAACCTAGCAGAGCAACGACCAATTAGCTGTACTTCCTCAATGCCATCAAATTTCATTTTTAAAAATTCAATTCCATCTCTATTTCTGTATTTCTCAAAATCAACAACATTACCCATTGATCCATTTACCAGACCTCTTTCAACATGTAAATTACTTCTCAAAATGATTCGGCAATTTAAACACACATTCAAAGTCTTTTCAAAACCCGCAGTTTTAGATATAGTCTTCTCTAATGAATCCAATTTAGATTTCAAATTCTCTGATAAAATAATTGTTGCTCCCATATGCTCTATTTTGTCAATAGCTTCAAGTTTTACAATCTCTTGTTTTTCTAAATTCAACATTTTGTTGTTGAAGATGGAACATTCTGCAAGAGTTGGCATCAAACATATTCCAGATTTCTTCACAGTAATGTTCTGAAAAATATCCTCTGGCAAAACTTCTTCTGGATATAAATTTGACAGTAATCGTGCATGTAAAGCTTGTTTACCACGCTCAGTCACTCTCCCGATTCTAATATCTTGTAGAATATTCTTGTAATCTTCGTCCTTCGCCTGACGCATATTTTCACGCAGCTCAGCATAACTGAAGTTTAACCATATGTTAACGTTGCCAATGCTCCCTAGGCACTTCTTGGTATCTTCATGTGTAAGCAGTTTAAACACTGGTTGTCCTTTCACTGGTGTCAGCTGCAGAAGATCACCAAAAACAATGATGTGTTTGCCACCGAATAACACATCATACTCTGTTTTAAGAACTTCCTGCATTCTTAAATGCACAAAAGCAAGCATGAGATTGGAAACCATGCTTACTTCGTCAATGATAAGAAGTTTCATCTTCTTCAAAACACGAGATACTTCACAACAAGCATCTCCAGATAACTTGTGGTATTGTAATTTGTTATCATGCTCCACTGGCAGCATCAGTAACCGATGCAAAGTAATCCCTTTAATGTTATGAGCTGCCAGTCCAGTTGGAGCGGTCACAACACAAGACAGTGATGAATCAGTCCTTTTCTGCATATAACATGAAATTGCTTTAATAAGTAAACTTTTTCCAGTTCCTGCTTCTCCACTCACGTACAGTCGGACAGGCTTAAACGACGTACATGAGCACTCTTTCTTCTCATGACTTAATCCATGCTCAATTTGGTTGGTAACTTCGACATATATTTTCCTCTGCTCAACGTTAAGTTGTCTTTCCAATTCTTCTAAGTTAACCGCATCCTTCTGAGCATGTGCCATGGCTCTTTCCACTTCAATCATGGCAGTAGCAGCTTCATTTTCAATAACTGGTTCTCCTAGTGGATCCTGACTCAATGAAACAGAACTCTGACTGTCCTGAGAACTGTCTCTAGCAATCTCGGCTGCAATTGTTGCTTTCTGCTCAATTTCTGCATTCAACATTTGTAGATATTTTGGAAAAACAGGACATTCTATGAACTCCTTGGCTGCATTGAAAGAGTCTTCATAACAGAGGAAATCTCCAAGCAGTTCCTCTTCTGCACGCCAAGGCTTGAAAAGTTGCAAAAGAGCTAAATAGAAAAACTCTTTTCTTTCGGGAGATTCGCAATCCAATTTTCGATGATTTATCAATTGACATTTTTTTTGCTTCACCAGACATCCCTCACTTCCAATTACAGCATACACACCTTTATCAATATCTTCTTTGATGTTCCTCTTGAAAATGTAATTTTGAAGAACTTCATGCAGACAAGCATTCTCCAGGTGACTGCTTCTATTTGGATAATATGTATCCAACATGTTGCTCTTCAAAATATCTGTACTGTTTGGCTCCTTCTCCGCCAAATACTCAATTTCCCGTACAGGTTTCAAAACTCGATTACGTGTTGCAGCAAGACCAAGACTCGCCCAAATGATACTCCTAGATTTGGCATAGAGACTTGCTGAAGATAACCGGTCAGAACATTCATAAGCTCCAATTTCTCGATGCGACAACATCTTCAGACTGAAACTGTACAACTTCTTACTGAGGCTCTTTTCATGGGAAATATCCTCCCACATATCCTTCAGTTCTGTCTTTTCTTTTTTAGTGATGTAAGACGTCACATACCGAGCAACAGCCATACAGTTGTCAGCCACAAACTGTATATCCATGTTAGCATTCCACATGGACAAAATCACTGGGTTGTAGTCGTTGATGTACTTGGACTCTTCGTTTCTTTTCAAATTGTATGTGTTTTTGGGTGATTTCCTCGTCACATTATGTCGCAGCGATGACATCAAATTGTTAACTCTTCCTTTAGATATCACCGACCGTGGAAATGAAAAACAACATTTGGTGTAGTAATTGTCCTTGTTTCTGAATATTCGACGACAGTACTTTCCACAACGATGACTTTGAAACCGTAAAACTTGTTCTCTTAGACTTTTGTCTTCATTTGTCTTTGGAACAGCACATGTAGCATACTGTTCTATGAAACTCATCACTAAGTCATCCGGATCTGTTCCAAATTTAGGTGCATCTTTGATCCATAGTAGCATATGTATATGAGGAGCACCTCTTGCTTGATACTCCTTTCTCCAGAAGAAATCCAACACCTCTCCAAGAGGTGGATTTTTCTTGTTCGTGATGAGACATCATAGCTTCAAATCTATGATTGAAGTACCTGCAAACATTCACAGGATCCAAAGAGCACAGTTCTCCAGGTGTCTTAAATTCAATATTTTCAATGTTTCCATTTACCTCTCGTAGAAATTCAAGTAAGTCTACCCAGCCATACTCAGCACAGCTGAGAGTGAGGAACCATGTGTGAGTTCCTAAGTTCCTCAGCATACATTTTAAGTCACCATGACGGCGATACCAATACTCATTAGTACCACGCTGACAAGCCATGAGATTAATCAGGTGAGAATCCAAAATACTGTCTTGCACATTGACTTTATCCATTGCCGAGATATTTCGCAGTTGTATACCACTTTTCAAGATGTGGTTCACTGCATAAGACAATCCAGAGAGATCACTTTCAAACAATAGATGAAATAAATAGGGAATGCATTGTCGAAACCTAGGATCTTCTGTATACAATCGTAAAGTCCGGTATTCTGAAGCAGGAATTTGAACAGGTCGCTCATCATAACGTCCTCCTCGACCTGTGGGAAATAACTGTGGGAAACACCGAGCTTCCAAACTTTCCTCCCAAACACTAATAGGACTCCCTTTGGCTTGTTTCATTTGAAACAACTCAATAGCATTCCCCATGACTTCCTTGGAATGCAAAGGATGAACACTATAATGTTCATATATTTCTTCCTTTGAGGATTCTATTTTCTCAATTTGACCAGGACACAAATCACTGTCCTCTTCTTCACTTACTTCCTCTTCTGCAACACATACATTCTTGTAGTACTTATTATTTTTTATCAAATACAATGTTGCCTTTTTAACTTTCCTAACATCCACTAAATCTTGCCAGGTTTTCTTACCCTTTGTCGGAACACCATTAACTATGATAACCAGAGGTTCCTCTTCCACTTTCTCTACTCCAATTGTATTAATGTTTTTCTTCAAATCCAAAGGCAAATAAACAACCCTTCCCTTTAATCCTCTCTGTAAATCTGATGGAGGCAACTTCCCTGTCTTTGGCTCCATTCGTACAATAGCCTGGAAGGGATGGACACTTTGAATCAAAATAGATTCATAAGTATTTAAATCCTTCAATTCATAAGGAATGTCATCTAAATCCAGATTATTATAAACCGCTCTAGCAGGCATCTGGTTTTGGTTTAATTTGTTATAACAATAAGTACACATACGTTGGTCTGCTCCCAAATCAAAACAATTTTCTACCAGCAAGTATGTGGCAAAATCCTTCCATTCACTATTGTTTTCCATATCACTCTTTGCATATATATCCACTAACTTACTCTGATTCTTATAATAAGTCCGTCGACAACACACGCAAGTGAAATTAGGCCTCTCACTTGATTTCACCATAAACGTGGAAATTTCCTTGTGAAACTTATCTGTACTGAAAATCTGTTTACTGTCTTCCACATTACCATCTTCTAGTGGTTCAATATCAACATTGTTCTCTTTACCAGCAAAATAACAGAACTCAATTTCTTGACAAATATTCTTCACATCTACTTCAGAACCATGCAAAAGAGCTTTGCTTAATTTTTTAAGCATAATTGCTGGACTCTTAGCATAATACAACATTCTAACTAATTTCCTCACTTTATTATGATGCACTGCAAGCATCCTGAAATGATGAAATACACTCTGGCATACTCTCCTAGAAAGACAAGCCAGTGAATGACCGCGCAAACCTGTCACTTGTCTCACTCTGCAAGGATCTAATTCTTGCAACAACTTTATTTTTTGCTTTACACTTTTCTTATGAAATGTCCGTATAAAATCACAAAGCAAATTGATAGAATCCTGTCGCACACTGCAAATAGAACTACACTTCCAGGTGTACACTGGTCCCTTAGGACGTCTCCCTAAAACGTCATCACTTAGCGCCTCTTCTGCATCTGCAGACACAAGTATTTCTTTTTCAACCGGATGACCATCTTTTACCTCATATGCTCGACCACTGCTGTCAACTGCATGCACCAAAACATTGTCCTGAAAATAACTCTCCTCATTAAAAAATGCCTCACTATTTGAACTATGCATCCATTTTCCTAAGAAAACTTCACAAAAATTACTCCGATTAACGTCTCTCTTCCATCTACTATTAGATTTGAAAACATAGATTACCTTGTTTAGTTTCCTAATTCTATTAATTACCAAAATAAATAACTTTCGCTTGATTTCGAAAGCCTGATCAATAATTTTCTCTACATTTTTCTTTTTCTTATAAAATGACACTTTCTGTTGACCTTTTTTAAATTGTTTTACCAAATTGACAATTACCCTGTTACGGAACATTCGCTTACGAATGTCCCTGAAAATATTTGCCCTTCTACTGCCATGCACAGAGTTATCTCCTGCTCTAGCACAAACTTTTTTGATGGGCCTTTCCTTTCCATTTAAATTGGCTCTCTTTTTCTGGACTAAAACTTGTTCTGTAGTTATACTTTTGTTTCTACAAATGTTTTTAAGGAATGATTTCGTTCTCTTACCCGGTGTTCTCTTCGTCCGTTGAGATAATATTAAAGTAGAGGACTGCTGCAAAATATTTGGTAACTGCTGTCTTTGACGTTTTGTAGCCTTTCGAATTCTATCCTTAGACGGCATTGTCTAATTCCCAAATAATCTGCAGTTGAATCTGTGGTGAAATATAATAAAAAATGTTATTAACCACTATTACCAAACAGTAAATCAATAACAGTAAGAACTAGATTTGACAATGCTATAAAAAAAAAAGTATGCACAAGGGTGCAGGGGGTATCACTTTGACACCCTCTGACACCCTCAAAACAGGCACAGGTGCCATGTGGCAAGCAAACCAGCCCTAAGGGCATGTCTGTCTGTCACATGGCATAGGTGTGCATGCACACATATGCATGCACACCTGGATTCGGTATTTTAACACCTAATTGGATTGGGTGTTAAAATACCGAATCTAAAGGGCCTGTGGGACAGAAAGTAGTCCCACCTACATCCCAAATTTAAAAAAAAAAAAAAAAAAAAAAAAAATCGGTAAAATTACTGATTCGGTATTTTTGCGATTCGGTAATTTTACCGAATCGGTAAAATACCGAATCGGACAAAAAAAGGTCCCCTACATCTCAGTAGGCCAAATACCGGTCGGAAACGTCCGAAATCGGCCGTTTCCGACTGGTATTTGGTACCTACATCGGGCCCTTTATGTAAAACACATAAGGCCAGATGTAGGTAAATCACATTTACCGATTTTGAAATACTGAATATTACCGGTATTTCAAAATCGGTAAATGGGATGTAGGTACCAACATCTGATTCATTACCGATTCCTTAAAAATTCGGTATTTACCGATTCGGTAAATACCGAATCGATATTTGCTATTGAATCCTATGGGCCTTGAAGCCCATAGGATTCAATTCAAATACCGATTCAGTATTTACCGAATCGGTAAATACCGAATTAGTCAAGGGTGCAGGGGGTATCACTTTGACAACATCTAGCACCCTCAAAACGGACATGTGTGCAATGTGGCACACAGACATGCCCTAAGGACACGTCTGTCTGTCACATGGCATATGTGTACATGCACAGATGTGCATGTACACAGGAATCGGTATTTTACCATGGATTTGTATTCCATGGTAAAATACCGATTCTGAAAGGCATGTGCCAATGGAAAATTGGCTACCCACATTTCAATCTTGCATTTTCGGTAAAATTACAGAATCTGTAAAATTACTGATTCGGTAAAATTACCGAATCGGAAAAATTACCGATTCGGTAAAATTACCGAAAACGCAACATTTAAGGGCCCCTACATGTCAATGCCCATTTACCGGTCGGTAACGGCCGAATTCGGCCGTTACCGATCGAGAAATGGCTATTTTCAGCCACCTACATCTGGCCCCTACATTCATGGGGAACAGACTTAAAATGCCCTAATACACATGAAAACGTTTTTTTAAGGAACTTGCACCTTTTTTTCAATAACTTTTAACATGGCTATGTAACTCAAACAATCAAAATTAAAATTTGCCAGGCACACATGGGGGCGTATTTACAAGGGCCTTACACTACAAGGAAAATGACTTCAAATGACCAGACACACATGGGGACGTATTTACAAGGCCCTTGAACCCGGGGGAAGTGACTTGAAATTGCTAAGCACACATAAGAGAGTATCTACAATGCCCGTGCAACACTTATGCATCATTTTTTACATGTACACCGTAACTAACACAATTACATTATATATCTGTTCCGCAAAAGCGACGCATTGCAGGAGTCACATCATTTTACCATCAAAAACAATTTCTCCGATTCTGTAAATGTAAATTTACCTACATGAGACCCTGGATTTAGGCGCCTACATACCTTTTCGCCATTTACAGGTCGGAAACGACCGAAATCGGCCGTAACCAGTCGGTAAATGGCCTAAACGACCACCTACATCGGGCCCTAAGTGTGCATGCATTTGATTTCAAACAAAGTTTTAAAACCTTTTATGTAAAACAATTATACACCTACAATCATGTAAGGGCAGGTCTGCCTTTCACATGACATACGTGTGCATGCACAAATGTGCATGCACACCGGAATCGGTATTTTACCATGAAGTTTGATTTCATGCTAACATACCGATTCGTTAAGTCATTTGAGACTCAGAAGACTCCCCCCTATATAGCAAATTTACAGAATCGGTAAAATTACCGATTTGGTATTTTTCCGAACCAAAATTTTTTCCGATTCTATAAATGAAGAATGCAAAACAGCCTTTGAAAGCAGAATGCAGACACTTAACGCAAAACATCATTTTAAATACACAGCTGACTTTCTTATTTACGCAAAAAAGCATACTACTCTAACTAAAATATATAAACGATAACTCACCTTTACAAATTCTTTTTGAAATTGAAAACAGTCTCAGAAACACACCAAATATTCTGTCCCAGAATTAAAGGTATGCACTCCAGAGGCTGGAACCAACAAAGGCACCGAAACGCTGATATTCAACACACATATCTCTCATGTCAGCCAATAAAAACTCTTCCCTCACTTTTTTCAAATCAACACCCTTCCCCCCCTCTGCCCTTTCTACCTCTTTTCCATAGCAACTACCGCCTGCCTGACCTGTCATGGCCACAAGTTCACACAACAATGTTTCAAATGAACTCTGAACTCTCAGTACACCTGCTAATCCACTGCAATCTTTCATAACATTTTTAAATAACCATTCAAAATACATCTTTCAAAGAACACATCCATGCACCCTAACTTTCTGTTTTCAGCAATGAAAATACACCAATCACTGCTAATGAATCATTTACACTTAAACTCCACAGTTTTTTACATTACAAACATCACTATTTCAACTGCCATTTCATTCCCACACTTCATCTGACTGCAGCAAAAACTCCTCTAGCCATGTTTTCAGTCTGGATTCTGGGACATAGCTATATCCACTGGGCTCACAGGTATGCTGAAAACAGAAATTTACACAACCTCGATTTACAAAATGTGGAAATCAAATGGATTGGTCGAAGAGGATTGAAATGTCACCAATTGATACCATTGGTGAAAACCTTTTTAAATTTGCCAACCCCTGACCTCATAATAGTGCACTGTGGAGGAAACGATTTGGGCACTTTGACTGGGGTAGGACTGGAAATGCTTTTAAAGGACACCTTTGAACAATTGATGACACTTTTTCCTCAAACTGTCTTGGTATATTCCAATATATGCCAAAGACAAAAATGGAGGTGGTCCAATCAATTTTGTCCACAAATTGAGAAATCGAGGAAGCATGTAAATAAGTCTGTTTCAGCTTACATGAGGGACCATGTAATGGGCTGCATCTACAACAATAACTTGCGTTACTACATGCAAGATATCTACAGAGGAGATGGCGTGCATTTCTCAGATGAGGGGAACAGAATTTTCATACTAAATTTAAGAATGTGTATTGGTTCCTACTTATAACTTTCTAGAACATACACAGAACCCAAAAGCTCTTTTCAGAGCTACCTTAACTTAGTGTACTCTTTTAAAATTTCGAATGAACTTTTTTTTCACTTAATTTCACCTATATTCGCTTCCCGGTACGCTACCCAATTCGCGTACTTGCAGCTAACCACACGAAAAAAACTTTTTTTTTAGCGACATATATGAGCCTCCTCAGCCACCCTCAGAAAACTTAGGGAAACAGCATACGTCTAAAGTACCCCAATCTTTCCATTCTGAACATTATTTACCCTCCATCTTGTATCTCAATTCTACCGAAACACAAAATGGAGGACTCCCGTAACACTGCAAGTTCGCGTACCGGGAAACGCACTGACAAGCACTCGCACAAAAAAGGTGGGAAAGTAATTTACAGAAAAACCACTGGAGACACTTTCACCAATTAAACAGTAGCTCATACTACATACCAATCCCTACCATTTTCACAAATTTAGTTGGAATACCATTTAGCCATTTAGCATGTAGAACTCTCTAAAATCCCTGAGGTAAATTACTTCACAAAAAATATCGAAAGTGTTGGAAATGACAACCAATTAAAATATTACTTTCAATTTCTACTACTATATCATGACATTTGATTGGTTATGTACCTGAATATATATATATATATATAAACAAAGAGAAAGAAACACAGCCATTTTGACTACTACTTCGTGAAGTGCAGAACAACAAAAAATCAACTGATAACTTCAAATTATATTTAAACGGTAAGATATTATTTTTAAAACTGAGGGTGCGCCAAAATGCTGGACAATGGGCCCCCCACAGTGTCTGTGAATGGTCTCCTTGCAATTGAGGGAACGTTTCCTTCTCCCTCCCCTATACCTCCTGACACCATCCATGAGAGGCCCAAGGAGGGGCCCCCGCCAATGGACCTTAATTGCAGGCGACACCTTTCTTTGTGATAGATCTCCAGGAAAACAAAAGGACACATCACCAGTGTGTGGCCCCATGCTGATGGGCTGAGTGCGAGGCCCTGACCGGCAGCCCACGCTGCCCATGCCTAGCGCCGGCCCTGAGTTAAGGATAGAGTTAGACTTCCCTAGTATAATTCAGAATTGACTAAGAGTTTATTTGATAATTTTCTTCATATTTCTACTTCCAATTTGATACCATACACTGCCCAAAGAAAAAACACTGTATAAATAACCAAACTGCCTGTCTGTACTGAAACCCAACAGTGCCCTATCTGTACAGATTTATTTTTTAAAAATTCATTTTTCAGAATTGAAAATGGAATGAGAAGTAAACAACTTTAAAACTGAAACAGAAAAAAAAAATGACAGAAGTTGACATGGATTTCTACGACGACACAATAAACAATGAACTTGTGCAATGTGTAGATGCAGTAGATTTTCTACTGAAAAATGAAGAAAAAAATGATCACGATTTTTTAGATTTTCTTTTAAATTTTGAAAAACAATCTGAAAAATAAATTATAATTTCTTATTTCAAAAATTGTTTGACATTTATTTTTATATATATATTGAAAACTAGTAGCAAATTGATTATAACGTGAAGTCAGACTTTAAATATACTGTGCAACTTTTTGGTGTTACATACTAACTTTGTACATAGTTACTTCCTTTCTCCCACTATATTATCTCCAATGTGCATTTGCAAAAACAACAAGTGACAACATCAACAACATCTCTTTATCATCTCCTGCCTCCATGTTGTTTCGGCTTTCCAGACAGACTATGGTATGAATTCCATATACCACAATAACTTCTTTAACAACAAGCAACATTTCTACAAAGGAGACGGCGTTTATTAAATTATACACTCTACATTTATACCTACATGTAGCTACGTAAATAAAAATAAACAAAAAAAACAACAAAACGAACAATCAATAAACATACAATAAGTTAAAAGTCAATCATTCTTGTTTCCTTATACTACGCTCCCCAGACCGCTTTCCAGTACGCGAACCGGGCGCACCCCACGAAAAAAACATTTTTTTTTTTTTGGGCCCCGCGGGGCACTTTAATATCCCCCTCATCAATCCTAGGGGGTCAGAAGGGGTCTACCTTGCCCCCTTTCCTTCATTTACCCCTTCGTTTGGCCTCCTCTTGTCTCTCGATCCTACCGAGAGACAAGATGGCGGCAGCTACAGACTGTTTAGAATGTTGACAGACACCGGAGAGCCAATCAGCTTCGCTTCGAAAAGCTCCGAAACGCAAAAAGTACGCGAACTAGTACGCTATCTAGGACGCTGTCACAGATATATCTGTTTTTTTAAACGTTAATTTCTCAAAATCCACTGGAGCACATATATTGAGACCCAGCAAAGGCACATCGGGCTAACAGTCCCTACAATTTTGCCAAGTTTCGTGTAAATCCATTCAGCTGTTCGAGCTAAAAGTGAGGCCAAACGCCCTATGGAAATTAACATTGGAAAAACACGTTTTGGGACCCCCCTTTTTTCTCGCCCCCCCCTTGACGAAACCCCCCCAAATTCTCAGGGGCTGATCAGAAACAAAATGTGCCATTTTCCTGAAAATTTCAGCCGATTCCGTCCACAAACACCAAAGTTATTAGACATAGAATTTTCAAAAGTTCCATTGAGAAAAAATCCTAACTATATATACCTACTGGCGACCGCCAGTAGGTAATATATATATATATCTCAATGGATTGTTTGGTTGCGCTTTTTTCTAAACCTTTTTAGTGTTTTTTTTTACGTATTATTCAATCAAGAGAGGATTGCAACAATGGAATCTTGTTGGATTTTTTTCCAAACTAGTATCCTGTTTTTTTTGGGGGGGGGGGGGATGCGTTTTTTGTAGGCGTGCACAGTACAGTTTACAGCACAATTTTTGCTGTTAAAAAATGGCTTTGTCAAACTGTCCATTTTGGTTAGTTTAATTCAGGTCATGGTTTAGATCACAGATTTCCTAAGGATTAAAGGACTGCTCAAGACTCTTGGTGAAATGTGGGATTGTACGTAAGTCCAAGAGTTGAAAAAAAGATGACAACTGAAGGTAAGAAACCAGACTTAATTTATAATTTTTAAGAAAAATGTCAATTGAATTAGGGGAACTCTGTCAAAACAGGCAAGTAAGGTGGTTTAGGAGTTAGTGTAGATTAGAAATATATGATGTGTGAAATATTATCTAGGTAGTCTGAAGCCACCATCAACGAAAATTATTGAACTGCACCCAATAGTCGCTCAGACATTTTTGTTCTTTTAGAGATTCGTGGGTTCAGACTACCAGTTCATGATTGGGCAATTCTCATTTCTTGGAAACTTTGCTCCTTCTTCAAAATTTCCAAGAAAGTTGAGATGATGTTTACTGAGATTTGTTGAAGGAGTTGTGCCATCCCTTTATGGCATTATTTGTTTTTGCTCCTCCCTCTAAGCAGGTCGAGTAGCAGTTCCACCACTTCACATGGAAACGTGGCTTCCTCCTGCCACCTGACCTGCTTAGATGGCTAATCCATGTGTCCTCAAAGTAATTTAAAAGGGGTGCCAATTTGTCCTCATTGCAATAAAATAGTCAGATTCAGAAATAGATTTGTAGTATTCATCTACACTGTCAAGAGGAACAAAGCAACGTGCAGTTCGTTTCTTTCATTCGAATTGTAGTTTACTATTATCCTCAACTAAGGATGTTTTTTGAATTTTTTGCCAATGAGCCTGTGAAAAGTGAAAAAAATATCGTTTAATTTGGATATCCGTATACATTTTGGTAATTGTGTTAATCATAGGTAATTTTAAGTCAATTAACACTTTTCTAGGGCTTCTGTTTATGGTTTTAGCTTTTATCACTGACAAAAATTCAGTGTATGTTGAGGTTTATCAGGGAGTAAACTGTACACAAAGGGCACTACTGTATGATTAATGTAGGCATGAATAGTGTACATTTGGGTGAATAGATGGGATGTGGATTGAAAACGTCCCATCCATCATCCAAATGAAAACAAGTTACTTACCTGTAACTTTGGTTCCCCAGTATTGGTAACTTTCATAGATTCCCATGCTTTGTATCATTCCCCGTCGTCGGACTGGGAGTCTCGGTAATAAAAAATATCATAGTAGTAGGTACAAAAGAGAAAAGAAAGGCCTAGGCCTCATTCCCTTTTGTAACATATCAGCCTCTTTTTGTAAAAGAGACCAAACTCTAGGCGTCAGCCAATCAGAAGAGCCTCACCCTTAGAACCTTCCTGAAGGAACCTCAGAGCCTCAGATTTTCGTAGCCGTAGTGTGCCAGACACCATACCTGCTGAAGGCTGAGCTTTCCCCGGGGAGGTGGGTGACCGCATGGGAATGTATGAAAGTTACCAATACTGGGGAACCAAAGTTACAGGTAAGTAACTTGTTTTCTTGCCCCAGTATTGGAACTTTCATAGATTCCCATGCTTTGTATCAGAATAGCAAGCAGTAAACACCATAAACACATTTTGCAAAGCAGTACATTATAACATTAGCAAGAAAGTACAAAATGTGTCACCCATGGAAGGTGGGATAGAAAGGAAAGCTCACCCATCACTTGAAGAGGTTTCTCAGGACAGCCTGGCCCACAGCCGCATCATCCTGCTGCAAGGATTCTAAGCAATAATGCTTAGTGAACGTGTGCACGCTGCTCCAGGTAGCAGCCCTGCAGATGTCCTTGACATGTACCCCCGCAAAGAGGGCCGTAGAAGAAGCCACCGACCTCGTCGAGTGAGCGCGGATCTTGCCCACCAGAGGTTTCCCTGCTAACTTGTGGCAATGCAGAATGGCACTTGAAATCCATCTCGAGATCCCCTGTTTGGACAGAGGGAGACCCTTGTTTGGACCGCCGAAGGCAATGAATAATTGCGAAGATTTTCTAAAGTCTTTGGTGCGGTCTATGTAGAACTTTAGACAGCGTTGGAAATCCAGAGTGTGCAATGTCTTCTCTGCTGGAGTGACTGGGTTCGGAAAAAATGTTTTAAGTATGACAGGTTCATTTAGATGAAAGTCAGTGGGTACTTTGGGAATGAACATTGGGTTCGTCCTTAAGATGGTAGCGTTCTTTTTGAACTGCAAAAATGGTTCTTGGATAGTTAGGGCCTGCATCTCCCCCACTCGCCTCGCTGATGTGAGGGCCAAGAGTAGAGCTAACTTCCACAATAAGAATTTTAGGTCTGAGCGGTGAATCGGCTCAAAAGGTCCTTTCATTAGCTGAGCCAGGACTAAGTTTAGATGCCATGTTGGAGGAGGAGATCGCACTGGTGGATAGACCCTGAACAGGCCTTTGAGGAATTGCTTGACAATTCTCGCAGACCACAACGAAGGACCCGAATCCGACCTTCTGAATCTCGAAATCGCCGCCAAATGATCCTTGATAGTAGAATGGGACAGATTAGACTTAGCTAGCGAGAGTAGGTAAGGCAGGAGCTGATGAGGTTGTGACGTGAAAGGATCAATCTTTTCTTTTTTGCACAAATACAGAATCTTTTCCACTTCAATCTGTATGTTTTGTTCGTGGACGGAGCCCTCGCCTGAGAGAGGATGTCTTTGACCTCAGTGGAAAGTGGGACATTCATGTATTCTCGCTGGTCAGGAGCCATGCGGTCAGGTGCAACGACCTTGGGTCTGGATGCCAAACTTGTCCTCCGGACATTGCCAGGAGATCCGGAACGTCCTCTAGCGTCATCGGAGGTACTAGCGATAGCAGATGTAGTTTGGTGTACCAGAATTGTCTTGGCCATGCCGGGGCTATTAGGATGAGCTTGCATGGTTCCGTTTTCATCTTCCTGATGAGTCGAGGAAGCAGGGGGATCGGTGGAAATGCATAGAGGAACCTCCCCGTCCAGGCTATCGATAGGGCATTGCCCAAAGAGTCTTGGTGATGGAACCTGCTGGCGTAGGCTGGACACTTTCTGTTTGTTGGAGTTGCAAAAAGGTCCACCTCTGGTGTGCCCCATTCTTGAAAGATTAGATCCAGAACTTGTTGCTTCAGCTCCCACTCGTGAGTGACTGAGGTGAGCCTGCTCAGTCTGTCTGCGCCTTCGTTGAGCACTCCTGGTAAGTGCTCCGCCCTCAGAGAAATTCCGTGAAGAATCGTCCATTCCAGAATCTGCTGAGCCTCTCGTGACAAGGGAAGTGACCTGGTCCCTCCCTCCTTGTTCACATAATGCATAGCCGTGGTGTTGTCTGTCCTGACTAGCACCTGTGAACCCCGGAGACGCGGAAGAAAGGCTTGAAGGGCCAGCCTGATTGCCCTCAGCTCCAACAGGTTGATGTGTAACTTTTGGTCGCTCGGGGACCAATGGCCGCTGACCTGCAGGTCCTGCATCACGGCTCCCCATCCCTCCAATGACGCATCCGTCAGTATGTGAGGCGATGGAACGCTTGCGAAGGATAGACCTCGGCATAAGTTTTGCTGATTTGACCACCAACGCACTGCCTCCTTCATGTCTCGAGTGACCAGTACTTTGTCGTCGAACGATCTGTGCACTTGTTGCCACTGGAGGTCCAGTTGCTCCTGCAGGGGGCGCATCCGGAGCCTGCAGTGCGGGATCAGGGGGATACAGGATGACATTACCCCCAGCAGCGACTTGTAGCTGCGTACAGAAAGACACTTTTTTCTTTGAAGGTTTCCTGCTAATGTTTGCAGTTTCTGAATCCTCTCTTGAGTCGGAAAAGCCTTGGAAAGCTGCGAATCCAGCATTGCTCCGAGGAACCGCGCCCTCCGTGACGGCAGCAGCGTGGATTTGTCTCTGTTCAAGGTGAGACCCAGATTGTGGAACAGAGTGGTGCAAGCCTGCACCGCGTCCTGCGCTAATGTTTTGGTCGGGGCCTTCAGTAACCAATCGTCCAGGTAAGGGAAGACCTGGAAGTGGTGTTTTCTCAGGAATGCTGCGACAGGTGCCAGCACCATCGTAAAATTTCTTGGAGCAGAGCGAAGGCCGAATGGCAAGACTCTGAATTGAAAATGGCTCTTGGCTACTGTGAAGCGTAGGAACCTTCTGTGCGCTGGGTGAATTGGGACATGGAAGTACGCGTCCTCCAGGTCGAGTGTGGCCATGTAATCCCCCGGGTTGACCATCTTCAAAACATCCTGCAGGGATACCATCCTGAAGGATAGGGAGATGAGATAGGCATTGAGCTCCCTGAGGTCCAGGATGGGACGCCATTTCTCCTGCGTTTTTCTCACCAGGAAGAACCTGGAGTAGAAACCCTGGCCCCGTTGATTGGAGGGGACCGGTTCTATCGCTCCCTTGCGGAGCATCTGTTGAACCTCTAGCCGTAGGAGATGGAGATGTCGTGATGGTATGGCTGATGGGGGTCTGGGTGGAGGGACTTCCGTAAACTCTAAAGTATGTCCTCGTTTGATTATGTTGAGCACCCAACGGTCCGATGTAATTTGGGACCAATTCAGAAGGAATTTTGACACCCTGCCTCCAACTGATGATCTCTTGGAGGAGGGAGCAGTAGGCAGAGCCAGGAGGCCGCTATTGGCGTTTAGACGAGTTCCGTCCACGGGCAGCCTGCTTGCCCTTATTGTATGGCCGTGAATAACCAGAGGACTGGCCCCGTCTCTGCTGGTAGGACTGGCGATTTGGTTGGTATCCAGAGCTGGTCGAAGAATAGCGCCGTTGTTGATATGCGCCCCTGTAAGTGCCACCTCTGCCTCTTGTGCCCCTAAAAGGAGTTTTGCGGTACTGGAGCGTTCCCAACGATCTAGCCGTCTCCGTGTCCTTTTTTATCTCCTGAAGTGTGTCGTCGATTAATTTGCCGAAGAGTGCCTCGCCGTCAAAAGGTAGATCCAGGACCTTATTTTGGATTTCTGGCCTAAACCACGTCGCTTTTAGCCACCCCTGGCGTCTTAACACTGCCGCTCCTGCCAAAGCTCTAAAGGACGTAGTGGCAATGTCCATGGCACAGTCTATGATCTCCATGGAGACCGCTTCACCTTCTTGCAAGGTCTTCTTGGCTTCCAGTCCTGATTCTGGAGGAAGTTGATCCAAATAGGGAGCTATATCGCACCACAACTGGCGATCATATCGTCCCAGTATTGCCAAAGCATTGGCTGCGCGAACCAGAAGGCTAGCGATGGATGAAAATCTCTTGCCTGTGCTATCCAACTGACGTCCATCCTTATCGGGAGGAGCCGTTAAGGGTGCAGAAGGGTTCCGTGACTTCCTTTGCGCTGCCTGTGAGATTACAGAGTCCGGCCTGGGATGACCTGTCAGGGCAGCCGGTCCATCCTCCGGCGCTTTATACTTTTTGTCAAGGCGCGGTAGCACAGGGACTACCGTGGCTGGGTTTTTCATGGTCTTTAAACCCTCCTCCCATATATGGTCCACAATCGGAATGGACCTCGTAGACTTACGGTGTGTGTCTTTAAAGTCATACAAGAAACAATCCGTTGTTTGCGCAGGCAAAACCAACTTAAATCGGCCGGCTGCACGTTCCATCAGTTGGTGAAAACTACCAATGTCAGCAGGAGGAGAATCGCCTAGGTCCTGGTGTGGCGAAGCCTGATCCGGATGGACGTAATCATTGTATTCATCTCCATCCTGATCCGAGTCCGGACGATTATCAGAAGACACATCCGTTTCATTATCATGATCCCTATCCGGATCATCTGCTGGTTCAGACGGAGTCTGGGGCATTGGCCGCTGTGGTTGAGGAGGAGACTGCACTGGGTGCACAGGTGGGACAACTGAAGAGTGGTCCTTAACTGGTGTTGATGGAATAGATCTTTTCGGCGCTGGGCGCTCGGCCTTGGATTTGTAGTCTTGCAACATCTTGTGCAGGTCATGTAGGAAGGACGTCGGGACTGAAACCATGTCATGGGATTAATATTCCCTTGGGTCGTCAGTTTGGGGGTAGTAACTGCCACCTTGTTCATATGCCTCCTCCGAGTCAGTCTCTTGACTTTTAATGAGAAGCTGTGATGGGCTATTCGCATAATCAAAGCCATCCTGACCGTCTCCCTCAGAGGCCTCCTGGTCTAGCAACATTGTGGGAGGTAATGATGGCACTCTCCTTGGGGACGTCATTTCAGGCGTGATCCTCGTAAGAGAAATCGTCACCCTCCTCTCTGCAGCCAGTATTGTAGGCTGCTCCGTCGATGCCGGTGAAATCCTCGTCGACGAGATAGGAATGGTAGAAGTCGTCGTCGACGCCACCGACGACGAGCCCGCCGTCGATGTCGAAATTGTTGTCGTCGTTGCAGCACTCGTCGACGACATGACCGTCGTCGACACCGTCGTCGACACCATCGTCGTCGGCGTCGTCGATGTGGTCGTCGTCGACGTCGTCGTCACCGCCGTCGTCGCCACCGCCGTCGACGACGACGGCTTCTTCGTCGACGATGTCTTCACCTTCGTCGACGATGTCGTCGGCATACTGCCTGTCGACGCCGCAGTCGTCGAGCTCTTCTTCGACGACAACGCTGCTTTAGCCGTCGACGCTCCCGTCGACGAGCCCGTCGAGGGAACCAATTGGATCTTGGGCTTCATTTTCGTCGTCGACGGAGTCACCGTCGACGATGTCTTCGTCGTAGAGGACTTGGAACTCCTCTCAGAAGAGTGTGATGAGGGTTTCTTGAAGGCTGGGTCTGTCTTCTCACCCTTAGGAGGCGAAACCAGTTCTGCCTTGCCCGACCCACTGTGGTGGGGGGAACCTCCTGAACCCCGGCCATCAGACTCACTGGGGGTCTTCCTTGAAACCTTCGAGGGGCGCCCAGTAGAGGAAGAAGGGGAACCTCTACCCCTTTTCACTGACCTTCTAGAAGAAGCGCAGGACACTGATTCCTCCTCATCACTGGAAACTCCATGTTTCCTCTCCTTTTGCCTCTGCAACCATGTAAGAAGCCTTCCAGCACGATCTCTCAAGGTCTTGGTGGAGAGAGTGCGGCAAATTCGACAGTCCTCTGCCTTGTGATCAGGATACAGGCAGTAAATGCAATCTTTGTGTTTGTCTTCCACAAACAGCCTCTTCTTACCACAGGTGGAACAGGGTTTAAAAAGGGCTTTTTTCTTCTCAACTTCAGCCATCTTGATGAAGAAAGGTGTTTCCTGAAGAATCTGAAGAAAAATCTGAAGAAATATCTATAGAAATGAGTTTTAAAGAGTAGAAATAGAGCAGAGCTCAATGGAGACTCCCTAGCACAACGTGCGGTAGAAAATCTGAGGCTCTGAGGTTCCTTCAGGAAGGTTCTAAGGGTGAGGCTCTTCTGATTGGCTGACGCCTAGAGTTTGGTCTCTTTTACAAAAAGAGGCTGATATGTTACAAAAGGGAATGAGGCCTAGGCCTTTCCTTTCTCTTTTGTACCTACTACTATGATATTTTTTATTACCGAGACTCCCAGTCCGACGACGGGGAATGATACAAAGCATGGGAATCTATGAAAGTTCCAATACTGGGGCAAATCACTATTCTCCACTATTCTTGCATAAAAAAATCGAAACTCACCAACAAAGCGAAATTACTTTTTATCATTTGTCCAAAATATTGTTGTGCACTTGAAGTCTGCATAATAAAATTAAAAAAATAAGTTTTGGAACATTTTTACCTTATATTGTTTTCTTCTGTGGTGAGGCCTTTTAAATCTTTGCTTGAGGGTGTGTCCTCTATCTACCGTTCGTGTATTTGCTGAAATTTGTGGAGAAAACTAAATAAAAAAATATGTTTGATTGTATGCTTTACAAATAAGAGAAATGACAATGTGAATATAAGTTTAAAAATTAAACATTGTTGGATTTAAGTTCTAACACTTTTCCCCCAACACCATCCTGCACGTTCCCCGAGGCAAGCACCGGTCAGAGTAGGAATAGTAAATTCGACCCCACCAACATCCAGCACTTTCTCTGAGGCAGGAACCGGTCGAAAGTAGGAATGGTAAATTCGGCCCCACCACCATCCAACACTTTCCCTGATCTTGTTCCCTGGGGCATAGTCATAAAGGTGTTAAATTAGTAATATTTTAAAAGTATTTTTGATCTGTGTATGTGAATGTTTTATTTTTGATATAAATTAAAAAACATTTTTTACAAACTGATTATTAACATTTTACTTACATTTGATTCTTTAAAGATTTGTTTCTTCCTGCTTGGTATTTGGTGTTGTTTTATGTCCAATCTCTTAATAGCAAAAGTAAAATGTAATTAAATACTTATTTTTTAGCTTAAGGGCTTTTTAATTCTACCAACATTTTGTTCTTTTATTCACTTACTTTTCAATGGAAAGATCATTTCTCGAATACCTGTTTTAGATTGGTGGCTGCTTTTCAAAATGAGTAAATGCTGTAAATTAGTTAAAAATTATATTGTAAGTGCTTGCGATGTGTCAATATTTTGATGCTGTTTGATTATAAACATACACTTACTTCGGTCTGTAGATGGCAGTGTTCAATTTGACAAATGGCAAAATTCTCCTCCTACTCTTGCTGTGTGAATGATCACAGTGGAAGTCAGTTTACCACTGAGCACAAAATGACATGGCTACTGTTATACGTTTGAGGGTAAATGAGAATTTAAAAAAAAATATGTTTTGGAAACAGTTTTTTCGCATGATTCACAACCTGACAGAATGTATATTTATTTTGTCATGTGTAAAAAATTTAGTTTATACGTTCCTTCTTGGAATATCAGCAATTTTTAGTAGTTGCTGGCTCAGGGGCTGTAATAAAAATAGTTTAAGGACTGCCGTTTTATGTGCTTCAAAAAGATTGTATGTATAATATTTTTGACTGATAATAGTGTGTTTTAAAAATACTGGAATTCTAGGTTTAATTTCCTCAGTCTTTTTGAACATTTTTATAGATATTATTAATACTCCGGTATTTTAACAGATAGGTACTTTTAAAAGTACAAGAGTATCAACATGAATACCTGGGTATTAAAAATCTCCCCCACCCAAAACCCCTATTTCCCTTGCATCCCGCCCCAGGGGATGGATTGAAAAAATAAAATTACTATAATTTTAACGATAAGCATTCAAAATATTGTATGCGTAATTGTATGCGTAGTATTAGTATGCATTGTGATGGAATGCGTTGTAATGGTAGTTTTAATGTATCTCATTGTAAATGCGTTGTAATGGTATGTGTTGGTAAAACACGCAATGTAATGGTATTTGCGTTGTAAAAACTGTGATGTAAAAGTATGTGTTGTAATGGTATGCGTTGTAAAAACTGCGATGTAAAAATATGTATTGTTATGGTATGCATTGTAACGTCATATATTCCCTCTAAAGGCCTTTTATATACTTCAAAATCACTCCCAAAGGCCTAGAAACTCAAGTTGCATCAGAACCAGCTTTTAAGGCACTCATGAGAGACAGAGAGGCACTTTAACATCTTTGCGCTCTCTGGAGTCTGACAGTGGCCGTAAAAGATCAGATTTTCACTTGGGTAAATAATAAAAAGCACAAGAAGTCATATACTTGGCCCACAGTGAGGATCTGCTGTGGGAACAACTTTGGTCGAAGTCTAAAGATCCCACTCCCACTGTTGCAGTGTGGAGTATTTGGACGTTTGATGACATCGAATTTGGCATAGTAGTCTCCTATGTCCTTTGGGATAATGTGACCTGAATTTTAAAGCAAAAAACCGGGACATTTCCCAAAAATAAAAACTACAATTTTACTTTAACAGTGCACAGAATGGCAGTGCTCCTTAGCAGAAGATTACAGAAAAGGCAGTAAGAAAATACATAAAATGACATTTTTAAAGCCAGTTGCATGCCTGTTAAATTGCTTTCCTATAACAGCAGCTATCCCTGCTTTGCGAAACAAAAAATACCTCCCACCGTTTTCAGCCGATCCTCTAAAAAAACAGGGACATGAGCTTAATTTCCTGAAATCTGCTGGCAAATTCAGGACACCTGGTCACCCTACTTTGGGAACATTTGGTCACAATCATCACAGCCCCACTAACAGTGCTGACCCAGGCATCCCATGTGAGGGTCTGACAGACATTTGCTTGAGACAGTCTTCAGTAGGGTAAGTACCACAAACTGGGCCATGTCCCAAAGGGCATCGTTATAACGACAAAAGGGCTAGGAGCCGTGGAGGGACTCAAGTGCCATGCTCCCATCCATACATTATTTCAAAGGCAAACTGATCCTCTTGGTCCATCAGAAAGAGTGGTAGGGAATGCCCTTGGCAACGCTTTGAGGAAAAAGACACTTACCACAAGACTCTCCAGTGAGGGATTTTAAGACAAAAAAGGCTAGGTTCCCCGGCAATTGTCTACATCATCTTGTTACCTTGCGTTCAAAGCAGTAGCATATGTAGGTTTCTCTCACATAGTCAGCATGGGTTCCGTCAAGGCCTCATTGGAAATCAAAAGATGATCTGCAGCATTGTCATCAAATTGGCTTTGGTTTCAGCAGAGGAATTGGAAATTGTTGGAAACAGCCCTTTTTCATCTCCACTTTTCGGACCTAGTTTTTGCTGGCTTCAGGACTCTAGCACTGGTAGCAGCGGTAAAGTGCCCACAATATGGTAATATTAGCTCATTCCTAATTGGCTTATTTAATTAACTTGCAAGTCCCTAGTGAAGTGCCCTACATGTTCCCAGGGCCTGTAAATTAAATGCTACTAGTGGGCTTACAGCACGGATTGTGCTACCCACTTATTTAGCACTCTAACCAGGTCTCAGGCCTGCCACTGCAGAACCTGTGCATGCAATGTACACTGCCATGTCCACCTGGCAAAATAAAGTTTAGCCAGGCCCATACCTTCCCTTTTTATACAAATAATTCTCCCCGAAAGTAAGCCCTGGACACACCAGAGGGCAGGGTGTAGTGTATTTAAAAGGCAAGACATGTATATTTAAATGTGCCATGTCCTGGTACTGAATCCCCCCCCCCCCCCCCCCCCCCCGAAGCGGTTTTTCACTACTGCAAGGCCCATCTCTCCCATAGGAGAACATTGTGATTACCTGATTACATCTTTTAAGTGCCATTCACAATCTGGAAGAGATCTACTTTTCAAGTTAGTGTCTCTGGAATCACAATTTAAGATCACAACTTATTGTGGAGTCCGATTTTAAATTGAGATTTTGAAAAAGCCACTTTTAGATAGTTGACATTTTCTTACTTTAGCCTTCGGTGTCTGCTGCATATTTCTGATCACATGTTTAGGGTCGGGCGACAGCAGGGCTTTGTAGATTTGCCCTAGACAGCCACACAAAATGGAAATGTAGGTGTGACTAGATGGGCCATCCTGGGAGGAATGAGCTGGACCCAGCCTCACTTGCGTCTGAATAGGACTTTGTCCTGTCCCCACACAAAGGGCTGCATACCTCTTTGGAGTGAGTCTAGAGCCTCGGACCTCTGTGCATTTCAAAGACCTGTCTTTGAAGACCCCCCTCATTTCATATGGCCAAATGGTTAGACCTGACACCACCACTTCAGTGCACTTCTTGACCGGTGACTACTCTGCCAGGAAGGACTGCTGCTTTGCTGGAACCCTGCCTTGTTGGCTGCCCTGCTGCCTGCTGTTCTCTAGCCTGTGTTAGAACGACTGGACCTTCATCGCTTGAAGTCAGTGACTCCAAAGGCTAGCTGGCTGGTCTCCTGATCCTAAGTCTCAGGGTCATAAAAGATTTTAGACTACCCTGCTTCTGCACCTGGACTCTCCCATTTGTGATTCATCCCTGGCCAAGTGGTGCCACCCAGTCCAGTTCCAGCAGAACCAACACAAACGCTGCTGAACCGATGAACTGCAGCTACAGGGTGGATTGGCACTGATGCATGGCCCTTAATGCATGGGTTCAGACATGATGCATCGCCATCGGAACCGCCACTGTGCAACACTCTTCCTGGTGCAAGGTACTCATATCCCAGTTGTTGGCAGCCTTGACAACGAAATTTCACATTGTAGCTTCTCTGCTCATTGGAGCCAACAAATCACCTCCACTGCAATACACATTGACACCTGCTTCGCATTGCAAGCCAAGACAACAGGATACTAGAAGTCAACGCATCAGGATCTCGTACCACAGCCTCGGCACATCACCTCTGCTGAGTGACACATCCTCGACCTGAACCCAAGCAAGCCTCCGCAATCCCGGACTAGGGTACTTTCGTTCCCCGACCCACGTTCCATCAGTCAGCCTGAACCTTCCACTTAGTCCAGATCTGGTGCAATCAGATACCCCATTTTACCTCTTTACACTTCTAAGTGTCATGTTAAAACCTTGAAAAATCAATATCTCAAATTGCATTTTCGTTGTTTTTTATTTATTTATTTTTTTAACAACTCTTTTTATTGACAGATCGCACAAAAGACGCAGCACTCCGTACCCCAGAAGAACTGCAAACAAGCAGAACTTAGCATAAGCAGCGATCCATCTAACATCTTAAGACATAACCCCTAGCCCCCCACCCACCAACCCCAAGCCTCTGGCCCACACCCCGCCCCAACCCATCCCCGGCACAATGTTACTTTGTTCCTGTTGAGAAAAAAAAAAAAAGAAGTGGGAAAAGGGTTGCATACATATAACAGTGTGTATTATATCGCCCCGGATTTTTGTTGTTTTGGTCTGGTTTTATTTATTAAAGTTAGACCTATTTTTGTAATTTGGTGTAGTATCTTTTTGTGTGGGGTTTTACTGTTTGAAGTGTTGCACAAATACTTTACACATTACCTCCAAGTTAAGCCTGATTTCTCTGTGATAAGCTACCGGAGATAGAGAACAGGTTAATTTGGGGTTTACTTGTGCCTTACCCTGACTAGGATTGTGGTTGCTTTTTTTTATTTTTTACTAAGGTTCACAACCCAGTCAACCAACAACCCAATTTGTAACAGTGGTCCAAGATTTCCACTGCTTTCTGTGCCATGGCTGGGTATGAATAGACTTCTGGTGGTGGTAAACGATTTGGGGAGTGGAGCTCCCACTCAGTAGAAGTGTCCAGACTACTTGAGTCCCTGAGTACAGCAAGTTCTGCATCCATAGATTGTACACAACGTCGTCTGTATCCAGAAATTGATGTTTTCATGTGTCAGTCCAAAGTAGTTTTGACCTTCCTCTATAAGCATTTGTTCCTTTCACCTTACCTAGGAGGAGGAAATGTCCACGGTAATGATCAGACAGCGAATATTTAGCCTGAAATCTTCAGGACCACAAGCCACTACTGAGGATGGGGTGGAGACAGCAGCTGTCACTTGGCGGTTGTGCCCCAACCTGCTTCAGGATCAGGTCCTCTGTGATTCACACGGACACACTATTTCAGAATGCTTTCAGCACAATAACACCACACAGGTCCACACAAAATTGGAATCTTTTAAGGTGGTGGTCAGGGGGTCATTGCCTGGATAAACAAGTGAGTGTCCATAGGACCCTGGAAGCGTAACGCACTCCTCTAGAAAGCACGCTTCGGACCTGGAGTACCACATGGTGGCAGACACTGCCAGGCACCTGGAGCACACGCAAGTAGTAAAGCGGCTGGGTCTCTCTTCCTATAAGGAATAGATCTGTAAATCACACTGGGAGAGTGGTAAAGTGGAGAGGCTTGGCTAGTAGACCCGGAGAAAACAGGCAGGGTGGTACAAGCGATCAAAGACTGTTGATGTGCACTGAAACTCGCAAATGGACATAGAGGATATGTTTGTACAACACTAAGGAAATTTATGGAAGGAAAAAGCCTTTCCACAGCTGGCTCTATAGAAGGATTTCTAGATAGAGCGACCATAACTACGGTATCAAATGATGTCCAGCTAGGTTTGGGGTAGTAAATAACAGAACAGGAGATATGACTGGCCCTTAGGGAACTTGCCACGGGGAACACTTCAGGATTGGATTGCCTTCCTGTCGAGTTTTATCATACATATGCTCCAATTGTCATGCTCTACCAGGCAGAGACGTACAAAGCTGCCTGGGAGAAGGGCGCCCTGCCCCACCCTTCATGTAGAGAGGCACTCAATCTCATTCCCCCAAATATCACAAAAACAAGGTGGAGAATGCTTCCTATCATCTCATTGACTCTTAATCTGAATTAGTAAATGCTCAGTAAAATATTAGCTAACCGGCTTTTACCCTGTTGGATTGGGTGAATACGATGTCAATACAAGTCATAAGAGCAGGCCCAACTTCGGCAATATCAGTAAATGCACTGTGAACGTATGACATGTGCCTGCACAATGCATACCTAACTTGTGCCCGCCAAGCAGTGTCATCAACAATAGTGATACCATTATATATAATAATCCAAGCTTGTACGGTACTATAGCCAGTAAGACCAATGATAATGTACATTCAGACCAAAGCAATGTACAAGATGACCACTGTATGTACAATGTTGATAATGTTGATAATGTTGATAAAAAGGATACCAGTGGCTGCCATATTCTTAAGAGTTCCTATGAAGTCACAGCATCGCGTTCAGATTCACCCAAGGTGACTACTCTATCAACCCAGAGTCAGCGATACGTGGTCGGGCAGGTCTTGCGACCCTAGCCCATTGAGTAATGTCACAAGTAAAGTCCCCCATAAACACAAGACAAACACGCACCCTGGGAAAACCCGGATAGATTCCACAGATAGTTGCACCACAAACAAGTCAGAGATAACTGGCCCCAATGAAACCCATTCGGCCAAAGGTTTGCGTTCCCCAGAAATGCACAAACCTAGATACCACATGCAGATAGGCACACTCAACCAATCCGGACTCAACAGGCACACCACACGTAGTGATCATGTGCTCCTCATGCTGGAGATTGGGGGGACACACACTGGCCCACAATTGCTCTCCCGAAGGTAGAGAGCCACAGGTGTAATTTCCAGATGCCCGTGCTTGTTGATTTACAACTGAAATGTTTTTTGGAATGTAGAAAATGGGTTTAATGCACCTCAAACTGTATATAACAGTGGCCAAAACTTTGTACATCGAGAGATTTTGACAAGTCACACTGTCCAGGCCCTCCCGGCCGCAGTGTTTAATTAAACCAACTTGGTCCCGTTTTGCCAAACGCCTATTGCCTTGTCATTTTTTTAAAGTAAATTCATATCCAAGCAACAACCTCATCTGCAACAATTGATACCCTCTGAACAAAATTGGATTATTCGGCAAGGAATACCCAATATCAGAAGCCTTTTTAAGAGCTTCCAAGAGGCAGTGGTTTTCACCGTGGACATGCAGATTAAATTTGAGACCCATTGACTGCGGACTACTGAGCAGCAATTCTGGCAAACTTCATAAACAGTGAGGATGAGTGATTAACGCTTACTAGGATAAGGAGGGCTGATGAGAATGAGATGGCATAGAGTCTCGATATAAGATACAGAGGACAGATCATATCTATGCTGAATGTTGTAAAATTGCCTTTGGTTGAGTTATATAATTTAGCTACACACATTTCTAGGTTTGTTTTTTCCATGATGTAAACCACAACTAGGATGGCTGGTCGCACATTTGTGAAAGGTGCGGAGATCGCATTGAAGTATGGAACAAAGTAAGATTAATCAGCTCGCAGCGGCACAAGTTGTTCTGTAAATCATTCATAAGCATTAAACTAAACACAAAATACCAATATAAACTGATAAAAAACGTCATTGCTCAAATGGAGGCAGTTGCGGCAGCACTGGCGCAGATGGAGTGTGGGGTGAAGTCCAGTGCAAAGGTAAAGAGCTCACTTGCTGGTACGGTGAGTGGTGGCGGTATCAGTCATGACGCCAGAGGTGGGAGTAGATGCCGAAGTTGGGGTCAGTGTCAGTGGAAGCAAAGAGTCAAAGGACAATACAGGACAGGGAGTAAGCAGTGTCCCAAGGCATTATCTACAGGACCCAAAGACACTCCAGAGGAGACCACAGCCTAGCGAAAGACCTCAAATATGGCATTGAGGAAGAGTGCAGGGTACATTCCTGAGCTAGGAAATTCAGAGTATGGCTGATAGGGCTGGATATTTGGTGTCTGTGCCGCAGGCAGTAGAGGAGCTGGGAATGGTGCTGGGTCCAAGTGACCCATGGGTATTGATTCCTCAGTGAGTAGTTCCAGAAGCTTCAGTTCGGACAGAGTTCAGTGGTGCTGAGAAGTGTCACTGCAACTTACCCTTGTATGAGGCATGCGCTTGGAGTCCTGTCAACACTTGTGTTTACGTTTGGAGGGCTCGGATGTAAGCAGAGACTGTGGTCCTCATCCTCTGTTTTGGCTTGCTCGTCCGATGTTCATCCCAAGCCCAGGCCATAAACAGTTTTGCCTCCTGCTCCTGGACAGCCATGGGGTACATGCTTTAACAGGAGTTTCATGCGTTTGCTTAACCTACAGGTACTAGAGGCATATGTCGTGTGGGTTTTTGATGGAAATAGGTCCATCACAGTCTTTGCACGAATTGAACCCCCAAATGTGTGTGGGGGTTGGTGGTGGGAGGGGGCTTGACATGTACTGCACCAAAAACTGCTCAGAAATTTGATTTGAATTTGTCAAAGAATCAGAGGAGAATGAAGCTCTGGAGCTGCGTTAATGGCACAGAAAAAATGGAAGCAACATCACAGAGTCAGTTGGGTGAGTTATGGCTCCAGTAAAGTCACAATGGCATCGCTTCTGCTGATGGATTGGAGCCGGCACACCCCATTGTCCTGGAGAGCTATTTAAAAGTTTCTACATTCAGTCCGAACCTGGGAAATTCAGAAGGCAAGGAATCTGCAGGTAGAAGTGCCCATCGAAAATAGTGCCCCCAGCTAAAACATGCTAGGCCAAAAAAAGAAACAGATCATAATACAGCTTAGCTTGCGGAACGTCGACCTACCTTTCCTTGCATCAGGTCACAAAAAACCTATGTTTTTTCAAATAAATTTTTTTTCAAATAAAAGTTTAAAAAAAAGTAAAGCAATACGCTCAAGGCCCTGAGAAATAGGCACAGCCCAAAGAATGTATGAGGCGCAAATGTGGGAATGGCTTCTCACATTAAGGATGAAAGATGTATGTCTGAAAACCTTATGGCATTATGCAATAGGTGGGACAGGGCCGGCCCTAGGCTCATGGTGGCCCTGGGCAGGGAGCGTAGGTAGAGGGCCCAGAAGAGGGGGTCCGGGCGGGGCGGAGCGCACAGGCCAGTAAAGAGGCGAGGGGGTCAGGGAGTTTAGAAGTGGAACAGAGCCGGAGGCCACCAAATCCCTGCCAGGGGCCACCACGCAAATATGTATCCATCCTCAGAGGATTAATATATTAAGGATATATATTGGCGTGGTGGCCCCTGGGGTTTGGTGGCCCTGTGCAGGTGCACAGCTTGCACATGCCTAGAGCCGGCCCTGGGTGGGACCATAAATAGCATGAATTATGAAATAAGGGATGGGGTTCGTGAGAAGAAATGTCCTTAATGCACTGAACATTATGATGAAGCCTGTATTTGGATTTTGATACTTGTATTTATATTCACAGATTGTTTTGTTTTAATTTGTCCTGAGGAAGGTGGGGCTATCTGCCTGACCACCGAAACGAGTCAACAAAATAACCTCTGTGGTTTTAATAAATTGTGTGACAAACTGTGATAAAAATGTGAAGATGATTAATGTTTTGATGAATAATTGTACATGAGAATTAGGCATTGTATAAATAATCTGTTACTCATGGGGAGAGAAATAGGAAAATTCTTTTGATATAAAAAGAGAACAAACTTTTTTTGTAATTCCTAATGAGATTAGCTGTTTTTAAAGAAAATTGTTTTAATATAAAAAAATAAAATAGTGACTTTTCTTAATCTCATTGCCTTTGTGGTTCTACTTCTATGACGTAAGGTAACAAGTAGATCGTGGATGACCGATATACTCTAGTGGATAGTCACACTGGTAGGAAACTAGTGTGTGAGATTAAAAATAACGGAGCATAACAAAGAATACCAGACGAACACTTCATTTCGCTTCTGCTACCCAGTTCCGTTGGTACAAGGGTGTCTCTCTTACTTTGACCACAAATTTAGTTCTACAGCTAGAAAGATTGAATTGGTTGATGCAAAACCCTTCCCTGTTTTTGGGGCGGTAGGTCATCCGGGAAGTCAGCCTAAGTGTAGGACACAGTCAGATTCAACAGATAGCATCAGACTCTCTATGGCAAGTCAGACTACTGGAATGACGTATGCTCTGTCCCTCCAAATCTCTTTCAGGTCCCATGCAATTAGAAGCAGAGGTGGAATTACTTAAAGGATGTCAGAGTCCCAGTGAATGCGGAACAGGACCCCTAGACTGACTTCAGAATGAACTCCAAGGAACAAAAGGCCAGACATTGAGCAGTTCCCAAAGTAGGAAACCAATCTACCAAAGGCAAGCCCCACTGAGCAAAGATGCCCTGTGCCACCTCTAGCACACCGGGCTCTCCTTGTGGTCTGCAATGTGGTAATTGATTAATCTGCCTTGATGTTCAGTGTACCTGCCAGGTAATTGACATAGATCCCAACAGGATCGGGCCATCTTAGAGCTTCCAGTCAGAGGTTGCATGACCCCACATTGCCCTGCATGTTGCTGTACTACATGGTGGCCAAGTCAGTCAGAGCCTGGACAAACCTGCACTTGATAAAAGGCAGAAAAGCCTTTAGGGCTAGATGGGTCTCACGTAGCTCCAAAAGGTTGATCTCTGTTGGGTGATGCTGCTCTAGCAAAGTACTGGGAGCTACATCCCATAATTACTCTGTACTCATCGTGAGCTTTTTAGTCCAATAAAACCAATTACTATTTTATCGGCTAATGCACTTCAGTCCATTTGTTGTGGTTAAAGAATCTTATTGTTTTCATTAATGTATTCATACAGTAGCCTGTAGCCAACAAGTTTCATAAAAAATCTTCAGGCACAATCATAGTTGTGAATGAACGTAATGTCTTGATTGGATCGATTCCTTCACTTTTGCCAATGACAGTCCGCATATTCATTTTGCATGCTATTCCCAAATGTACCATTCATCTGGTTTCTCCCGCCTAATAATCTCTGGGATTGATCAATTCTCATGTTCGTTGTACCACTGTTCTACGGGATCCCCATTAACACCTGCAGTCTCTGCTTGGTGATTGACCTCTTTTTACCCCTACACCAAAAGGATAAAACGATTAAATTGTACACTGCTTAAACCTGGATATGTGCAAAGTGTTTATTTACTATGAGCAACACGTTGCCCCAGTAACCCTCTCCCGTCTAGCTCAGAAAACGCATCCATCACTAGTGTGAAGAGGCAAAGAGAATGGGCCGGTCACCCATCAGGTTGGCATTGGTCAAGACCACCAAAGCTCCCAAAATGCATTCCCAGGGTTATTGTCATTGAAAGTCCTGAATAAGTAAACTGGTACAGTATGCACAAGGGCATTGGGATCATTGCTTGGATGTCCCAGGGTCTCTAAAGGAGGAAAAAGGCCTTTAAATAACCCCTATAAAGAAAATATACTGCACATGCCAATGATGTGCTGGGGTTCTTGATCACAGAACCAAAATTGCAACAATCAAACTGCTGCAGGGACGTGGACAGACAATTTAAGGAGAGCCAGTCTTCAGCAACCATTTGTCAAGAAACTGGAACATGTGCATCCCTGACGTGCAAAAATGGGACACACCCACTGACATGTTTGTGCCAAAGTAAGACTGAAGGGTAGTATGGTGATTTGAAATTATTCCACCACATCAAAATATGAAGATAGCCGAAGTGGGACTCCGAACAGGCATTTGATAGTACAGGTCCTGCAGGTCCAAGGACACCATCAAACCTTCAGGAGCCAAGGCTATTGTGAACCATGCCAGTGACCCAATTTTGCAAAAAGAACAGATGGACGGAATGCTGAACAAATAAAACGTTCATCACCCAGTCACAGATATGGGTTGAATACATTATTTTTTTCACGCCACGCTATTCCAGTTTAGATCGAGCCACAAGCAAATCAGTCTCGGCCTGCTCCACATGGGAACTGTCCAGCCCGAACCACCAGGCCAGGTCCTCCCTGGACCAGAAACCAGCATTCTTGGACTGTATCGGGGTATCACCTGTTCAGCCAGGCTAGCCCAATTCTGGTGGCATAGCGAGCACAGAACTCACTTCTCTGAAGAAGTGCACCAGAAGAACAGTCAGGGCCTGCAGAAAAAGCGGTCAAGGTGCAGCCTAGCGCTAGGCTGAGGCCATAATACCAGACTCAGTGGGACCTAAAAGATCCACCAGAAGGCGCATCAGAACTCGGAGAACTTTATAGAGCCATTCTGCAAAGTTCAGAGTGATCCAATCTGCTGTGGAGTCAAAAGCCGGGAAACTCTGGGCATCTCAGCTCCACTGCGATCCAGACTTAATGCTCACTGCTTCAAGAGGCAGTTAAATGATGTCATGTTTGGTGCAGAAGCACCAAATAGACATGTTTTTCAGGTGCCGGGCTGACATTTGCTTTCTGCATGAGCAGCAACAGCTTACATCCTGCCATTTTGGGTTGGGGAGACATCCATTTCCCCGGTCAATGTTTTCGAAGAATTTGATCAAAGTCAGAAAAGGTTGGGAGCAGGGCTCTGGACCCGCTTCAAATACTGCAGGAAAAGAGGAACTGATGTCAGCATTAGGGGTTGTGCCTATATGTAACTCCATGATGTCATGTTCGGAGTTGGGACAGATTTGAGATCGAGGCAGATGACTCCATGTACAATAAGTAGGAGCTAATGCATAATCTTCCAGATCCATTTTGCAGCCTGGTGTGGGAATGCAAAAGAGGAGGAACCAAAATAGGAGGACTCAGTAGTTCGAGGCATACAGCATAATAGTTTCTAGCTGGGGCAGAAGGACATTGGTTTCAAACGTTTTTTTCTTTGCTTAGTAGGGACAGAGGCTGTTAAAGTTTTAGAAAAACCGAGCTGCCCAAATTTGTGCACATACTTTCCCAGAACGATAATGCAGCACAGTGGCAAGAAAGAATCCATGAAGGTTGGTAACAGTAGTGTGATGAGTGATGGTATCACATTAAAAGTCAGCAGGTTTGTATCGGAATAAAACTCACAGGGGATAGACTGTCCTACGATTAGGAATAATCTCAGGTGACAAAGGGTCTTAATGATATAGGGGTTCTTGAGGGGTAAGGCAGCAGCAAATCTGGTATACTACCTATTGCAAGGTATAGGTTATAGTTATAAGGGTGTACTGAAATAATAGTACAGGAATAACTAGGAGATGGTAAAGGCTGGCAACTTGGCAATTACTAGAAAGGTCCGCATCAAGTGCTGGAATGGATCAAGCTTTTTGATGCGTATTTACAAGTAAACCTGTAGTTGCATATTTGTCTGAAAAACGATTTCCATCCAAATTATCTCTTCCTCTTACAATACATAGTACACTACAAACGCAAGAAGCTCTGAACATGCATGTACCCAGCTCCCAATCCATTCATTACACCCGAGGCACTGGTGACAGAAGGCCTAATACTCGTAAAAGCTGCACATGCCAGGTCCTTGTTGAATCATTTCGCCCGACATGCAAGTACTCCTCACAAGCTGTATCATGTCATTTAAATCAGGCATGCCACCATCTGGCTCTAAAATCTGGGCAAAAAACACAAAATACTAAGCCCCTCTCCCCAAGACACCTGTCAGCATCCAACACGATGAAGAATTGGTTGGCCTCATCTCAGGCACCCAGAACACACCACCTACTACCTCAACGTCATTCAATGGACTACTTCCAACTCTTTCCCCTTCTGAATACATTACAGTCAATGTGCCAAGTTGCAACTTCAAGTAGCCTTCAAATGCAGCGGTTTATCACTCCTCATGACAATTGTCATGAGGAGTACCTTTCAATCATAGTCTGAGACATGAATGTTCCACTCCTTAAAAACCTCTCTGATCGATTCACACATCACAACTACCCCATCATCAGGAAAGACCACACTGACCAATGGAGAGGGGTCTGGCAGTTCTTCCTGAAGCATTCATTTGACGTGAACATTAAACCCCTAGTTAACTTGAGACTTATTGCCATGTTATACATTCGAGGCTGCGGTTTTGGGAGGAAATGTTGTTCCCTTGCACACAGGTATGGAGCATTTAGAGAAAAACTAGTCAACAGGTGAGAAAAAGGAGTGAGCTTCAGATTCATGTGCGAAGACTCACAAAAAACAAGCACTGGTTTCGCCTATGCAATGAATAAAGAGCCATTTTCATCAATCATCGTCAGAGAGCAGGAAAGAGCTCCCTGACAAACAAGTTACTTACAGATACATCGTTCTAAAAGGTAAGAGACATATGTAGTTATAGATTCCTGACCTTTAGAATTACCCCCAGGTGTCAGACTGGATCTGGAGATTATTTCTTTAGCAGAATCCCTGCGCGTCGGTAGGTGGCATTGGTCGACTCCGCGTTAGTCGTTGGCGCTATGGTTGCCGGAATGATGTTGCGGCGTCTACTTAGTCTGGCATTACTTTCCATGCCAGAAGCGCAGAGCCATGCAAGACACTGATCAATGGCCATGGAAGGGAGTCCCTAACCCTAGAAGTTAGTTTGCAGAATAGGGGAGAATAGGTGGGGCAGTAAAGAATCTATAACTACATATGTCTTACAGATAAATCGTTATCGAAGGTAAGTAACATGTTCATCTGAGACTGTAGTTCTAAATTCCTTACCTTTAGAATAGATACCCCAGCAATGCCAACCCCGGAGGTGGGTCTGCGAACCAAGTCCTGGGGAACAGAGCAGCCGAAATAGCCATCTCTCCAGACTTGGCTGTCCAGGCAATAATGTTTGGTGAACGTGTGCAAAGATGCCCAAGTGGCTGCCTGACCGATGTCAAGGAGTGGGATTCCACACTCCAAGGCAGTAGTAGCTGCCGTTGCCCTGGTGAAGTGGGCACGCAGTTCCACTGGCGCATCCTTTGCCAAGGAGTAGCACATTTTAATGCATAAAACAACCCATCAAGTGATGGTGCATTTTTGCACAGCCCAACCTTTCTTGGCCCCACATATCCAACAAAGAGTTGATTGTCCACCTGGAATTCTTTTGTGCGGTCGAGATAGAAAGAGCGCTCGTTTAGGGTCCAGACTGTGGAGTCTCTCCTCCTCCTTGGAAGGGTTCGGAAGTGGGAAGAAGGTGGGCACAGCAGACGCACAGAGAGACACTGTCTTTTCTCCTGCCGAGAAATCCAGCTCCAGTGTTTCCAGGCTACCCTTGCGGGTTGCTGGGAAATAAAGTCCTGAGCCTGACCTTCATTCCAAACTAAGGTACTGAGCTGATTAGACCCTAAGAGAAATCTTTGACAGATTCATGCAAAAGAAGACTACATTTATGCTACACCTCACTTACTTCCCTCTTACTAAGCTTAGGTACTTCGGGGTAGGCGTATTTTAGAAGCACCAGTTGAGTACTTTCAGCCTCTGTTATTTATGTATGTATTTATCTATGGTTTAGGAACCATACAATGCTCTTACAGTATTATGTAATTCTACTCTTTATACTGTATGCATTATATTTTACAATTAGTTTAGCGATTGTAGCAGTTAATTTCTTATGCTTGAGAAAAAAGACTGTTCAATAAAACCTTTTTATTGAAAAACGCCTGTCTCTATTTCTCTGCACCTCTGGTGAAACGAAGCATGCACGATTGACTGACAGAAATATCTATCTATTGTTTCCACGACTGATGGTCAGTTTTATAATGGGGAAACAAAATTGTCATGTTTATGCGGTTGTCAGAAACAAATCCATTCTTGTGAATTCGAGAAAGTTTCTAGTGACCTCTGAGCTAGCTGGCACTCACAATTAAGTCTAATGTATTCGATAAAGACCTAGTAGACCTCAGTCCTACGTCTAAACTATAGGATATATTATTACAATGCGCAGAGCCTAAAGGGAATATAGGAACTACACTACATGGCGCCCAACGTTTGGTAAGGCACTAATTTAACGCTAAATACTAGAGTAACTCAGTCGTGCTTTTCACAGAGACCCCTTTATCCCGTAAATACTCCAATAGACGTCTGGAGTAGGGTTAAAGGATAAAATATCCGCCATAAACTGAGTAGGACGAAAAATCCTATGTATTGGTTTTGTTCAACATTGAAAGATACAGTGTTCCAAAATATTGTGCACCTTATCTTTATTTCCTTGAAACTTGCTCTGCAAAAACCCTCATTGAACACGTCCGAATAACGACAACAACGCAACTGGTGAAGCTGCAGCAGCCCAACCGGGTTTAGATGTTACAGGGTTTAATGAAGACGGCGCGGATGCCATAATCATCCCGGAAAACGTAAGAAAAGCCATAGCTATAACACTTATAGAAAATGGCCTATCACCAAGAGGTGGTACAGTTATATTCGTCATAGAGGCACATGAATATTGGCAGACAGGTATTCTATTCATGGATTATCTTTCCACAAGCAAATCCAACAACACATGTGTTCCACTTCTACCAGATTGAGGAACATCCAGTGGAATACGTTCCTTTTGAGGACGCTGAAATTCCACTAACTTACCAAGAGCATCAGCTCTGGTTTAAAGGAGCCCTACAACATCAAAATCACATTACCAGGCTCGGTCCACTAGGTAGACCAGGAGCTAGCCAGCTATACACCACATCCTAACATTGAAAGAATGTCAGATGTAGAACTGTTAGCTCAGCTAAAACAATTAAAAATACATAGACAATTGGTACAATATGTCAAGCGGACTTTAAGAGTCCAACCTGCTATAAGAATTCCACAGCACACCCCTCATCAGGGGAACACAAACAAAATCACACCACAGACTATACAGTCGGTAATCGGTAAATTGCTGGCAAAAAGGGAACATATTCCATTCTGGTTAGCCCAGAAAATTACTCAAATAGAGGCAGTATTTCCTGATAGTACACCTCATGAGAAACACAGGATTCTAACAATCTGTTTACCAATGGGGATTGCACCACAGGTGGAGGACTGACACATGGGGTACAGTTTTTGCTTCAATCTACACAAAAACACATGGTGTTCCGTCTATGGCGGTGATACCAGACGTTCAGAGACAGATTCAAAATTAATACGTTCCAGAACCAGCCTTGAATCTTGGTATGAAATTACTGAAAGATTTCAAACAGGCCTCAGCTATCTTATTAGCTAACATTAAAGGTGAAGCGGCATCCGTGGCAATCCGCCAAAAATTAAAAGACATCGATATTACTGAGCAACCGTATGAACTTGCCAGAATTATTGAAAAATCCAATGAAGAACTAGGAAGAGCTAGTTTGGGAGGGAAACCTGTAAAGCCCGAACTAACAGAAAATCCTGAAAAAGTTTATCAAAAATAATCTAACTACTTCTAAAAAGAAATGGGAAAATAGTAGACAGTCACTTCCTAAAGAGAAGCGTTCTCAATCCAGAGGAAGATCTCTTCAAAAAGACCACTCTGAAAAGGAGGTATAACCTTAGAAATAGGGATAATTTGAGATAACCTGATAGATATCAAGATACTGACACGTTCTGCTCATACCTTTCAGACTTCCTCGCAGAAATCCAAAAGAAGATGACGATCAGAACACCAGGAAGAACGCGTAAAGTCCAAAGACGATCAACACTTGCCAAAAAATAAGAAAACTCAATTCTCCAAAAAGAAGGTAGCAAGTATTAAAATCAGACATGCCGAGGATCTTGAGGACACAAACTCAAGAACAGTGAGTGGGCCCAAACAATGCTGGACAGCGCAGCAGAGGTACCATAGCTCGCAGGATACTGAAAGATCTGGAGACAGTGGATCTGAATGAATGCATTCAGGTTGAAACTGCCGACACCAGAGTTAGAGTACCCCATAAGTTATATGAAGTAACACTCCGGATAGAGGGGGACATAACTAGAAAAATAAAAGCACTCTTTTGGGAAAAACTATCTAAGGGTTATGACATCCTTCTGGCTGAAAAAGACTGGCCACCTGAATTTGTCAGGGAGTCCCCACATGTCTAAGAAATAATTATGCCAGCCTTCTCTAAGCATATTCCTATACATAAAAAAGATACACCTATGCCACAAATTGGGCTGTGGCCCAGGCTCCAGCATTATATAAAAAAATCATATGGGATGAGGACTCTCCTCACCATAAAATTCAGTTAAAAGTATCCAGTAAAGCAGGAAGCTAAAAAGAAAGTCAGGGAGATCTTAGATCAACTTAAATATCAAGCGGTGATTGACACATGCACCTAGTCAATGAACAATCCTTTGTTTCCTGTCTCCAAACCAGACTAAACATATCGTCTAGTTTTGGATTACAGACATTTAAACTCTTGTCGCAAAACTTTTGCAGTACAAAATTCACACAGTGCAGCACTATTGAATAACATTGTTCGCAAGAAATACAAAACTACATTAGATATTTCAAACGGTTTCTTCTGTCAAAACATTGCACCTGAAAGCAGGTACTTGACCGCTTTCTCAATAATGGGGACACAACAACACTTTTGTCGTCTACCCCAGGGATTCAAGAACAGTCCTGGATTATTTTCAGCCAGAGTAACAGTTACTACAAACATATGATGATGAGGCATTATCTTATGCAGAGATGACATCTATCTTACAGATGATGATTTGGACAGGCACTTGACCAGGTGGAACACCATAATACTTGGATTCGCCTCTGAATGGTAAAAATTCTATTAAAAAAAAAAAATCAAGAATTGCCCACCTCAACGTCTTATTCTTAGGATACGAACTTTCAAGTGAAGGCAAAAGTCTTGCAGCAAACTTTTTAGAAAAAACGCTGAAAAAAGTAGTCAATTTTAGGATTCCTAAACTTCGGAAGAATTTACATTCTGAATTACGCAGAAAGTTAAACCTCTCTACGAAATAATCAAACCCGATTTCAAACCTACTAATTGGACACAAAAACACACAGAAATTTTGCGTTCAGTACAAACTGACATGTTGGCAACAACACACTTACAAACACGCGACAATGTACGCAACCTTGTAATCCGAATCATCCCAGAGAGATGCGGATTCACTTACCTAACCTTTAATGAAGGTGAAAAGGTACCAATAGCTTACAAATCACACTTGTGCACACAAGCTGAAATGAAATTCACTTCAACAGAAAAAAGTCTGACAGAGGTTCAAACTGCAGTAGCAAAGGAGAGAGCCCTTGCACAGGGGAAAACGCATTAAAGTCGTTACACCTGTACCTGCCTTAGAGGCAGTGACAAAGGCAAGCATTCCAAATGCAAAAGCTCTACATCCAAGATGGATACAATGGGTTAGTTCTCTTGCTGCAGCAGACGTTGAATACGTTTTTGACCCTTACTTGAAGACACAAGAATTTCTCCAATACGAACAAGAATGTCCTCTGCCTACTGAAATTCTACCTCTAGAACATTACGGCTGTATAATATATACAGACAGATCAGCACAACCCACAATTGGGGGTAAACAAGCTTATAGTGCAGCGTGCGCGATTGTTAAAGGTCGCTGGAGCGATGGTAAATTCAGACCTATGGTCACAAAAACTCAATCTCTAGGAGACTTTACAGCTCAGTGAGCTGAACTCCAAGCTTTCAAGATGGCGCTTGAAAATACCAATTGCGAATTCCCCACACTCCTAGTTATTTTTTTCTTTGTGTCCTCATAGCCTGGATAAGCAGAAAGAGACAGAAGTCTGCTTCAGATCACTTCTCCCCGGGCGCCTCAAGTGGTCTTGCTGCCAAAAACACCAGGTTCGGTACACTCTATATCTTGCAATATTACTCAACCATAGGTGCCAATTCCTCCCTGAGACCATCGGCTACCACCAGAGTATTTGCACACTGATATAGAGGCCTAATCATTGGACTAATTTATACATGTCTGTGCCCATATCTCATAGGGGAGCCAGAAAGCATTTCGTCTGCATTGATGTGCTCTATCTAGGGTGTTTATATATCTTATTGAAGTCAACCATTCTAATTTACTGGGAGGAGTAATCGTAACCCAGTTCTTACAGAATTCCCTTCTTGCAAGTAATATTAGATAAAAAATAAATTCTCTAGCATTATTTGCCATAAATACGTTCTTCTTAGAGAGACCAAAGAATACCAACAGTTCGCTCACCGGGATTACTTCGCCCAGAATGGAAAAGATTATGTTACTCACATCCAGCCAGAAGGATTGAAGTACCGGACAGGTCACAAACATATGAGTATCATTACCTTTCTCTTTATTGCATTTAGGACATTTCGGGACTACTCCACTCCCCATTTTAGATAGCTTGTATGGAGTCCAATACACCCTGTGTAGACAAAAAAGGTGGTTCCGCCTTAAATTTGCAGGTAGAACTGTGGAATAAAGAATGTCGCAGGATACTTGCCATAAATCTTGTATCTGTTCTCCTGGCAAGCTCCTCTCCCACAGCTCCATTGGAAGGTTGAAGTCTCCATCAGCCAGTTCTAGTAATAACCAATAATAATTGGAACATCTCATAAGAAGGAGGTGGCAAAGTACCAAACTCTCTTCCAACTTATTTACTATCCCCGCTCCGGGCCCAACAGTCTGACTCCAGCTTAGCATTTGTAAATACTTAAACCTCGAAAGTTGTCCTCTACACATTTTGGCACTCTTCCCATGATATTAAATTATCTTCCGGTATCAACTGTTTCCAGGAGATAAGTCCTGCATCCTTCAGAGGTCACACCAGTGAGTCCTTCGACCATTCTGGGGATCCTGGAGAGTCAAAGATAGGTGCCACCCCACTAAAATAGTTGATTTTCCTGACTTTATGCCAAGTTGTCGCGAGACTGAGTAAGGTCTTAAGACTCTCCAAATTTGTAAATGAAACCGTACTCTCCCCCTATAATATCTTTTAACATTGCTGTATGCATCTTCCCTATCTCAGAGTCATCTGGGGTTTTAAATAACCCTTTCCCACCTTTTAGCAAAAACACCCCAACATAATAGGATAGATCTGGCAGCCTTAGCCACCCTTTTTTTGGACCGTCGTCTGAGCTTTTTCCACGAAATTCGCACCCCTTTGGAGGCCCAAATAAAACTAGATATTTTAGACTATTTTTTTTAGCCAATCATCCTTGAAAGTCAGCGGAAAATTCTGAAATAAGAACGTGAGTTTTGGGAGGATTGTCATCTTAATGATGTTAACTCTCCCATAGATTGATAGGGGCAGGTGGGACCATCCTAACAATAATTTCCCTATCTCCTTAAAGATTTTTTCAAAGTTGTTTTCAGGAATTGGTTTGATTTTCTGGGTAATTTTAATACCCAGATATCTCATTACTGATTTGACACAGCTCTCGTGTCATCATGTTCCATGCCATGACTACTGTTTTTCCTTCGTTAATCCTTCCAAACCCTGCGGCCAGATAATAAACATTCGGTAATGCTATACTGAGATTTGAGGTGTATACTACCAAATCGTCTGCGTATAACCCCACTTTCTTCTCCCATCCCCTGGACTGAAAAGGAAGTATCTCCTCATGTTCCCTGATTTTTCCTGCCAGAGGTTCAATATAAAGATTGAAAAGTAGTGGGGACAGTGGGCAGCCCTGTCTCGTCCCTCTAAGGATATTAAATCTCAGTTAGCCTCCCATTAATCAAACTTTTTGCAGTCGGAGTGCTATAGATTTGTTTTACTGCCCTACAAAGATTTTCCCCTAAATTGGATACTCAATACTTCATATAGATAAGACCAATTAACTGTCAAAAGCCTTGGTTGCGTCTACCGTAATGACCGCTAGTGGGAGTTTGTCTACTGAGGCTAAATCAATTGCACCTATTAGGCCATAGGTTAAATCTCTAAGACTTCTACCTCACACAAACCGTTTCTGGTCTTTGTGAAGGAGTGCTCCCACCACCCCATTCAGCCTCTCTGCTAATAACTAGGCAAAAAACTAGTAATCTGCATTTAGCAGCGATATGGGTCTGTATGAATCACAGCAATCGTTTTTTTTATCAGGTTTGAGTATTAGGGTCACTATGGCATCATTAAAGAAGGGGGGATATCTTCACCTGCATTGAAGATAGCTGCAAAAAGTTCACTCAGGGAGGGCACCAAATACGGACTTAATTTTTTTTAAACTTCTAAGGGCAAACCGTCAGGTCCGGCAGCCTTGCTGGATTTTCCCGAATTTATGGCAGCTTCTATTTCTTGCACGGTTATTAAATTATTAAGACCAACTTTGAGATTCAGATACTTTTTCTGGAAAATCCTGGTCTAACCACTCTAGGACTACTGACCTAGTAGTACATAAGTCTTCTTTGTAAACCTCTTCATAATATTTTACAATGGTATCTTCAATACTGGTCCCTGCTATAATAGGACTCCCAGCCGACCCAAAATTAAGTTATTTTATGAAGTTGTTTGCCTGGTCACTCTTTACCTTCCAGGCAAGTAATTTACCACAGCCTTCCCCATAGTTAAAATGGGCCAGCTTACTAGCTTGCCACCTTTCTTGAAGTCGCCTTTCTATTACTGATGACAAATCTGTTTTAAGAGTTTGAATTAAGGCCTTCCCCAGCATCCTCTCCCACTTCATTCTGCTGGATTTTGTGTTCCAAGCTCTGAATTTTCTTCTCAATATTAAGAATTCCTGCCCTGCGCACTTTATTTTTGTAGGACTGAATTGATGTAATCCTGCCCCTCAAAAAGGCTTTGTATGAGTCCCAAACAATTCCTATCGGAGCACTTCCTCTGTTATTAAGAAAAAACTCCTGGGACTACAGACCAAGTTTCTTTATTACCTCGTCGTCAGTAAGTATGGACCGATCCATAGTCCACCTACGTTGTTCTACTGCCGTTGAGGGGACTAGTATCAGTGAAACTGGGGAGTGGTCGGACATATGCGCTCCTACATGGTTTACTTTCTGAATCTGCTCTTTTATATTGAGGTCCACTAAAAACAGGTCCATTCTAAACTGATGTCCATATTTTTTATTGTTAAAGGTGAAGCTTTTTAAGGCACCTTCTTTTCTCGCCATATATCGCACCATCAGAGACTTCTTATTGTATTTTTTATTAAAGCCCTGGATTTATTATGCATTATATTTCTACTTTTGGTCGAACGATCAAGATTGACATCTAAGACCACATTGAAATCTCCTACCAAAATAACCAGGTCGGGGAAATACAGCAATTCCGATAGTAATTTACTAAAAGGCAGAGAATCATCCAAGTTAGGCCCATAATAACTCACTACAGTATAAGTTTGCTCCCCGAATTGAACTTTTGCAATTGCCCATCTTCCATTTTTATCCACCCTGGTTTCGGAAACCACCAACAGGGGATTAGTTTTTATCAGGATTGGCGCCCCCCCTTATAGAGAGTTGTTGCTCAGAACATATCAAGTTCTGAACCCATTTTCTACTCTTAAACAACTCCCTCATCTCATCTCTCATTAGATGCGTCTCCTGTAATAAAATGACTTGAGCCGGAGCATCTTTTAAGTATTGTAGGATCCTCTCACGCCTATGACGTCCCCTTAATCCATTAACATTCCACGATAGGAATTCTATAGATGGCTTCTGATTCATTGTCATACCGATCAATTTTTTTTCTTCAATATCCATCCTGCTTCCGGGAATTAGATCTTTTGCAAGGACATTTTGTGCGATTCGTATTTCTGCGTTCAGTCTTACAATTAATATCTGCAGAACTGGGTTCAAAATGGTTTTAAAGACGCAAAAGGAGGCACAATCAAGCATAAAATGCTTTGGTAACAAGTAGTTCTTTTACAGAAAGAACTACAAAAGACTCACGCGATCCATACACTGAGTCATCAGCGTGATGGCGCTCACGTTGAAGGGAATTCATTGGCTGATGAAGCCGCAAAGGCAGCTGTGCAACGGCTTCCGTAGCTGTAATTACTCGCTCAAAAACTAATATAGACAGCGAAATAATGCAGTCACTGCTTCACTAAAAGACAGTGGTAAAACACTACCAAAAGGCTATCCACTCAAGTACTCCCATATAACTGATGCGAATAATGTTCCGTTTGCTCGAACACCTGGAGTGGGGGATAGAGCATTCCCAAACATGGAACACAGGTTAAGACTAATCTTAGAAGCACATGAAGGGCTTGCCTCTGCACACGCAGGTATTTCCGCCACAGTTTCATTATTAAAACAGCCATACTGGTGGCCGCACATGAGGAAACAAACCAGAAACTATGTTTCGGAATGTGAAATCTGCCAAAAAAATGAAAGTTTCAACAGTGAAATGCAGGGCCAGATGCCCCTTCTAATTTTAGTTGAACCATTAGCATGTGTTTACCTGAACCACTGTGGTCCCTTACAAAGGGATGGCAACTATAAATATATAATGGTCGCAGTGGATTCATGCACAAGATTCATTTGGATGTGGCCTCAGAGCTCGGCTGACGCCCGAACTGTTATAAAAGATTTGCGAGTCTTTATCTGCACATACGCAATCGACACGCTACATTCTGACCTATGTCCTGTGTTTAGCTCTTGTGCTTACAAGGAGGCCTTGGCCAGCTTGGGCGTTGCATTGCGATTTTTGAGTCCATTCCATCCTGAGGGAAATTCGGTTGTGGAGAGAAAAAAACGTGACATAAAGCAATCTATAACAGCTAGGGTATTAGGTTTGGGTGATGGGTGGGTCACACATCTAATAAATGTCCAACGTAGTCTTAATAACCTGCCAAGAAATTCTCTGGGTGGAATCGCTCCATATGAAATCGTTTTGGGTACTAGAATGTTGGTTGAAGATCTCGATCATCACTTCAGTGGTGGAACAAAAACCCTTTGATATCAAAGATAGTTTGGCTGTTTTACAGGACTTAAATAAAACAAGTCTATGCAACACCAGCGAAAAGCCAACGACCACTGAAGAAAAAACACCTGTCCCAGCAAGCCCTGTCTGGATTCCAAAGATTGGGGATCTGGTCAGGGAAAAAATAGCGAACAAGAAGGAATTTGGGCCTTCCTACAGAAAACCAGTACCAGTTCTAGCAGACCACGGATCAAGAACAGTGCTACTGCCGCCCCTTGCTGGAAAAAAAGGAAATCCGTTCTGTATCAATTGACCTGGTAAAACCACACCATGTGGCCAATAAGTAGTAGGCCCAGTGCGCTTGCAAGATGTAGCAGACGACCAAATCTTGCTACTATCCAAGAGGTTCAAACTGAAAGACTCATCACGTTTGAAGATTCTAAAGTAAGAAAAGACGGACCATGCAACACAGCCATGGAACTCGTGCCTTTTGAAACACAAATAACAGTTCGTCAAGAAACACCCGTCTACAATGAAGTAGCATTCGACTACACAAACATGTGAAGGGAACAAGCAACTGAAGCGATTTCAAAGAATCCGGATGAAATACCAACTATTGATAGAACTGCCTCTCGCTATTTTATCAACTTTGATAACTTTTCTGAGGATCCCAGTGAACCTTAAAATAAGCCAGCAAACAAAACTTTCAAGGAAAAACTAACAGAACTTGGTCAAGAGCTTGCCAAAACATGTCTGGTTTCACCATGGTTTGAATTTTGGATTGGATTAGGTGCATTTTATCTCCTGCTATGGCTCAATCTTGTTTTAAGTTTGGGGAAGCTGATGGATGGAAAACATTAAAATGGACACAGCAAGTAAGATCATCAACTTGCTCTTGAAGCCACACAAATCTCATCGGGAACAACGAGACTTGTCATCAGTGAACATCACAGCTGTTCCCCTACCTGGTGGAGTAGCTTGGGATACAACGGATTATGACATTTATGGCCCGGTCGAGCTGCTGAAAATTCCACACCAATTTAAGGTTTCCTTGAGTAACTTAGTTTCACCCAGCACATTTTCTGATGATTGGGACTTTGAAACTGTTAATATGATGGCAGACTTAAAAATGTCAGCAAAATTTACAAAACATGAATACTTAGAGGGTTCATCAAATTATTAAGAAATGTATTGTTTTAATCATTTTGGCCATCATTACTTGAACAAATCTGCAAACCCTAGAAATGTTTTAACTTCTAATCAATGGGAACATTGCCCAACAGCTCCAAAAGGTAGTTCTAAAACATTTAATCGAAAATTTCCATATTTTACAGGTTTTAATGTTACAAACCAAGAAAGTTTTTACTTTAAAAATGTGAATAAAACAGACATGAAAAGTATGTTGACAAATACTAAACAAATTTATTCTGCGGCCTTTTATGCTCAATTGTCCACCTTAGGCTTTGAATTTTGGAAAGACAACATTGAGACAAAAACTGTTTGGGGTACAAAAGACTGGCAGGTACAAGGTTTAGAAACATTGTTCAGAGCCTGCATTATCCCAGAACAAATATCAATCAATCAATCAGTGACACTAATAAAGCGCGCTACATACCCGTGGGGTCTCAAGGCGCTGGGGGGGGGTGGGGGGGGAGCCGCTACTGCTCGAACAGCCAGGTCTTCAGCTTCTTCCTGAAGGAGAGGTGGTCTTGGGTCAGGTGCAGGTCGGTCGGGAGGGAGTTCCAGGTCTTGGCGGCCAGGTGGGAGAAGGACCTTCCTCCTGTAGTCGCTCTTCGGATGCGGGGGACGGCGGCGAGGGCGTGGTTGGCTGATCGGAGGTGGCGTTTGGGAGCGTAGAAGTTGACTCGGCTGTTGAGGTAGCTCGGGCCTTGGTCGTGTAGGGCTTTGTGTGCGTGGGTGAGGAGGCGGAAGGTGATTCTTTTGTTGACGGGGAGCCAGTGAAGGTCTCGCAGATGTCCGGAGATGTGGCTGGTTCGTGGGATGTCGAGGATGAGTCTGGCTGAGGCGTTCTGGATCCGCTGGAGTCTCTTCTGGAGCTTGGCGGTGGTCCCGGCGTATAGGGCGTTGCCGTAGTCCAGTCGGCTGGTGACGAGGGCCTGGGTGACGGTCTTCCTGGTCTCGGTGGGGATCCACCAGAAGATCTTCCGTAGCATGCGTAGGATGTTGAAGCATGCCGAGGAGACGTTGTTGACTTGCCTGGTCATGGAGAGGGAGGAGTCCAGGATGAAGCCCAGGTTGCGTGCATGGTCTGTCGGTTTGGGTGCGGTGCCCAGGGCGGGAGGCCACCAGGAGTCGTCCCAGGCGGAGGGAGAGGAGCCCAGGATGAGGACCTCCGTCTTGTCCGAGTTCAGTTTCAGGCGGCTGGTCGTCATCCACTCGGCTACCTCTTTCATCCCTTCGTGCAGGTTGGCTCTGGCGGCGGCGGGGTCGTTGGTCAGGGAGAGGATCAGCTGGGTGTCGTCGGCGTAGGAGATTATGCTGAGGTTGTGTTTGCGTACGATGGCCACGAGGGGGCTCATGTAGACGTTGAAGAGGGTGGGGCTCAGAGATGATCCTTGGGGGACGCCGCAGATGACTTCGGTGGCCTCTGACTTGTACGGTGGTAGGCGGACTCTCTGTGTTCTCCCGTCGAGGAAGGAGGTGATCCACTCCAGCGCCTTGTCCTGGATTCCGACGTTGCTGAGGCGCCGTACTAGGGTGCGGTGGCAGACCGTGTCGAATGCCGCGGAGAGGTCTAGGAGGATGAGGGCCGCTGTTTCTCCATTGTCCATCAGGGCTCGGATGTCGTCGGTGGCGGCGATGAGGGCGGTCTCGGTGCTGTGGTTGGCTCGGAAGCCGGACTGTGAGGGGTCGAGGGATCCGTTCGTCTCGAGGAAAGCGGCCATCTGCTTGTTGACGGTCTTCTCGATGACTTTGGCTGGAAACGGGAGGAGCGAGATGGGGCGGTAATTCTTGAGGTCGGTGGGGTCCGCTGTTGGTTTCTTGAGTAGGGCGCTGAGTTCGGCGTGTTTCCAGCTCTCGGGGAAGATGGTGGTGTCGAGGGATGTGTTGATGATGTCTCGCAGGTGGGGTGCGATGACAGCGTCGGCTTTGTTGAAGACGTGGTGAGGGCAGGGGTCGGTCGGTGATCCGGAGTGGATGGAGTTCATCGTGCGGATGGTGTCTTCGGTGCTGATCGGGGTCCAGGCGCGGAGGGTGGTGGTGGGGGGTGGTTGTTCGGTCATGGTGTGCGTTGGTTGGTTGTTGAAGCTGTTGTGTATGTCCGCGATCTTGTTGTGGAAGTATGAAGCCAGGGAGTTGCAGAGGTCTTGCGATGGGGTGATGTCGTTGTTTCCTGCGCTGGGGTTGGAAAGCTCTTTGACGATGTTGAAGAGTTCCTTGCAGTTGTGTGCGTTGTTGTCCAACCGGTCCTTGAATGCTGTTTTCTTGGCGGCGCGGATCAGCTGGTGGTGTTTCCGGGTGGCAAGTTTGAAGGAGGTCCTGTTGTCCGGTGTCGGTTCCCTTCTCCAGACTTTCTCGAGGGCTCGGCAGTTCTTCTTGGAGCTCTTGAGTTCGTCGGTGAACCATGGGGCTTTCTTGCTGCCGGGTCTGCTGGGCGGGGTCCTCAGTGGGGCGAGTTCGTCCGCGCAGTTGCTGATCCACTTCGTGAGGTTGTCGGCGGCCTGGCTGGGGTTCGCTGAGCTGGCAGGAGGGTGCTGGCTCAGGGAGGTGGCGAGCTGGTCTGCTGTGATCTTGTTCCAGCTTCTGCGGGCGGTCTGTTGCTGGTGGTGGTGGGTCGTTGTTTTCTTGAAGGTGAAGTGGACGCAGCTGTGGTCCGTCCATTGAAGCTCTGTGGTGTGACTGAAGTTGATGTCCTTGCTGGATGAGAAGACAGCGTCGAGTGTGTGTCCGGCGAGGTGGGTGGGGGTGGACACCAGTTGCTTGAGTCCCAGGTTGGTGAGGTTGTCGAGCAGGGTGCTGGTGTTGCGGTCGTTGTTGTTCTCCAGATGGAAGTTGAGGTCTCCCAGGAGGATGTAGTCAGCGGAGGGGAGGGCATGTGGGCTGACGAAGTCGGCGATGTCCTCGCTGAATTGTGTGCGTGGTCCAGGGGGTCGGTAGATCAGGGTGCCTCTGAGGGTGGTGTTCGGGTTGGTGTGGATCTGGAAATGCAGGTGTTCGGCGGTGGTCAGGGAGTTGTCGGTGCTGGTCGTGAGACGGATGGTGCTCCTGTGGATGATGGCGATGCCTCCTCCCATCTGGTTGGCGTTTCGGTCCCTCCGGACGATCTTGTAGCCCTCTGGGATGGCGATGGCGATGTCGGGAGCTGAAGAGGCGTTCATCCAGGTCTCCGTGAGGAAGGCAACGTCTGGAGCTGTGGTGTCGAGGAGGTTCCAGAGTTCGATGGCATGTCTGTGGATGGAGCGGGTGTTGATCAGGATGCACTTGAGGTGGGTACTGCTGGTGTTCGGCTTGGTGGGTGCTGGTGCGAGGCAGGTCCGGATGCAGGTGAACTTGCAGGCGTGGCAGCTGAAGGGTCCGTGGGTACGTCGTGGAGAGGCTTGATGGCATTCTGGGAGTCGGCCGGTGTTGAGAGCGGTGAGGGTGGCGGCGGAGTACGTCAGGCGGGTCGGTCGGGGTCTTCGTGGGCCAGGGGTCCTGGCGCTGGTCGCGATCCGGTCGCGGACGGGCGTAGACGGGCTTACCTTTGGCGCGCCTTCGGCGCACAATCGGCGCGCCCGCTGCGCGTGACCGCTGCGCGTCCGCACGGTAATACTGTTCTTAAATGACACTGTTCAACAGACATCTTGCCTTGGCATTGCTAAGATAAAAGATTTAAACAAACCGTCCATACCTAAGCCCACACCTGATAGTAATTTAACTTCAGGTGAGGAGGTTGACCTAAACTATATTTTACAACAGAACAAATCCTGAATTGAAAAAATGGTTAATCTGGCCCACAGACACGAATTGTCTCTGGAAATGGATTCTTTCCTGAAAGATAAACATACATATACATATATATATATATATATATATATATATACACACATATATATATACACACACACACACACATACTGAACTCACCCAAGCATTTTTGGGTGATTGATATACTTTAGGATTATCAAACTAGACTATTGATGAAAAATTTACAGTAAATTTACTGTGGCTATTACATGTCTTTGTAGTGGTGTTTCAACGTACTGTCTGTGTTTGTGTGTAGATATACATGTTTATCTTTCAGGAAAGAATCCATTTCCAGAGACAATTCTCCTATACTTTGGAATTCGATATATGGTAGGACGAATTTGTTAATTTCTTCACACTTAATTTTGCAGTAGTGTTATTCATTCGGTCCTGAAGAAAGCCACTGGTTTACCTACCGACCTTGCACGGCTGAAACATGTCAACCTCTATAACCATCAGATGATAGTTACTATTTTCCATACTATCTACATACTGTTTTTAGTCTGGACATTATGATGACCCCATAATAAAATTAGTTCTCTGGCGTTATAATAGTCAATTTTAGCTTCACATTTAGGATTTGTTTTCAGAACTCAAGCACTGCAAATACATTTTCAGCACCACCATACTACTTTTTATGGCCTCTCATCACTGGTGGATTTCACACTAGGATTTCTCACGATAACACCAAGTGAGACACCTAGCAGATACCAGTTTTTCCTACAAAATCCCAGACGATGAGGCTCCGCCCTTGGGTGGGCTGATGGGTTTTCTTTCCATGTGTGTAACACATTCATCTTTCAAAACACACGTTGCACCACTGCGTTTCCATCCTTAGTTACATGTCACTAGACCAGTAGTATCCATTTATGTTTTGGTTTACAGTAACTAGGCCAGATCCAAGATATATCAAAAGACAACATCCAGGGATAACAACAACTTATAGTGTAGGTAAACTATGCCTCGAGTGGCCGCAGAAATCTACACTTCCAGAAATAAAACACTTATCTTTGCTTAAAGATGGTGTTGATTTATGAGAATTCTTACTGGGACCTCGTAATCCACGTCATAAACGTTTCACATACGCCAGTATATACACTGCATACAATTAAGCATGGAAAGTCATGCAAATTGAAACAGCTGAAAGAATACGAGAAATTGATCGTATTAATTTAGAGAAATCACTCTCTGTAGTTGACAACGGGTTAACAACTGTCGTCCAGAACATATTCTTTGGACAGCATTGTATCCTCTGCCATAGACCTTATGGAATATGACTTGCTAATGTTACGACATGGCCAGTCTCAATTACGTTCTAGAATGCTGTTAGGCTGGACGTTACAATACCTTCGTTCTGGCTATGTGCCCTGGCATTTAATCAACACTACATCATTGTTTACTGTGTTTAACCTTACAGATAAACAAGTCTCGTTGGCACAGAAGGGAGCAGACTATACGGCGCTGAGCATAGAAAAACTGGAGAAATTATCTTTGACCTTTTCAGAGAAACCATCAGTTGAATGGATAATACATGGTACCATCACGATACCAGTGACGACTTTCTAGTTTCAGTATTGCTTAAAACACATACCAGCAGGCCTGTATGAAAGGTTGGGTAAAGAATACATTAAGTCGACCTCGGATTTACCATACACACACAAATGTTGGAGTGGGGGAAATTAGGTATTTCTTAGTGGTAAAAACTGTAAAAAAATCACTAAGCGGTACACTATTGTGTCAAGGTATTAACTTCCACGGAGCCTGTGAGGGTTCTTCTAATTGAATGTCTTGCCACCTGCAGGGTTCGCCCACAGCGGTGATCGATCCAATTTTCACGCAGCTTTCCAATGGTAGCGACATTATGTTAAATGATCACAGCTGTTGTGGAATGCCAGGAATAGGCTATCTCGTTACTGTGTCAGCCAGGGCCACTTGTATGCAAGTATTGTTTCCGAAAACCAAGACAGACGGTGAGTCGGCGCTATGGCCTTCACTGAACGTCTCTTATACACAAATTGATACTTTAAGCAGAATGAAAGCCATTCATTTGCAAAAAACTGTGCGACTGACCTCGTCCAGAGAGACGTATGATCTACAAGTTGCAAGGTCCTCTGCAGAGATACATGAATTATTATCAACAAACTGTCCAATACATTTCGCAGAAATGTTAGGTCGTATCTTTAACATGTCTGATACCAGCGGTATTTCACATGTATTTAAGACGCTTTTTTCGGGACTGTTCGCACCCTTTGAAGCAGTCCTGGGCATTTTTCCTAACTTCGTACACTGTGTTCGGCAGTCTGCCTCTCATTTTGAGACTCGTAGCAGGTATACTATTTCTATTCCTCCTGCTCCGTTATGGCAAATCCAGCCACCCGGGATACCAAAGTCAGCATGGAGAAAGCGCTCCAGGCCATGAGGTAACTTGACAGAATAACACAGATCCTTGGCTTGTTTGAGAGATCTGAATACCACATGGTTCCTGTCATTCAGACAAATCTGGCAAGTTTGCATCTTACCTGTTCTACGATGCCTGCTTTGTGGAGAGGAATGCATGTTAGATATCTGTTTAACACTACCATCGGCTATGCCAACGGATGCGGACGCATTACTGGGTCCGGTAACGGCTCATGTGTTGTGTTGCCCCCAATGGCTAACAATCCTGATGCCGGCATTCATTGAGATCTCACCAGCAAATGCAACTGGAGTTGAGATACGCGGGACAGGCACTCAGGTACCATCTACTGCAAACATTGCTAATGCGACTGACCATGACGGCGATGCTTCACATCTGTACAATTGACCTTCTTAATGAAGTGGTTGAACTTTCGTCTACTGTGGTAGACAATTTCTTTGCCAGCCTTGATGACAATGTTTTCTCCTGACACCGATAATAACTTTTGAAATTATCACACAGCGTTCTTTTTGGAACTTCGTCCTTCACTTTTTTCAAAACAAAAGCTTCCACGTTAGGAACTCTATTTCACTATTTCTCAGAAGCGGTCGCTCCCCTCGCTGCTCCCTGCTCATTAACCTGGTATCGTAGCGCTCTGATTTCCACGCATTGCTCGCACTGCTAGAATCGGTTAGTCATCGTAGCGCTTATTGCCAGACTTGCTCGCACTGCTGAATACTAAGTCATTGTAGCGCTGTACTATCAGACCGTGCTTTATTTACTGTGCCATTATTATTTACTGTTAAGCAAAAGACAACGGTCCTTGCCAAGGAGAAATAATACTTTCAATAATTATAGGCCACAATATGCACTATTGGTTCCACGGCGCGACTGTGCACCGGGACGGATTTGGAAGTTCCATTGTGAACTTCAGGAGCCATTACAGGCTATCACGCTCCGTAGAGGTGGCTTGGAATCATCGATTCCGTAGGTACCCTCACCGGGATCTACTTTCTTGGCTGCAACCATATAGGTTAATGAAACACCGGCCGTGCGCTGTTCCTTCACCCCATCGGGTCCCTGGTTACTTTACCGTGCGGCTCCCCGTAGGCAATATAAGCCTTATTCCACTGCCAGCCCTCCTAACAAACACTCCTCCAGGCAACGTGCTGACTTAATTACGAGGCATCACACGCCTACCCTTCGAACAACCTAATTGAATCATCAAACCAATCCCTCCTAGACTACTCATTATTCCCGAGCTCCACCGCGCCGATGCTTTTAAATTCAGGCAAGCAATGAATGTCCTGATGATGATCCATTATTGTTACTGGATCGAAACGCCGTCAACATATGTGGTCTAAACACTAGTTCACTAACATGTGCCATAAAATCGTGTGTTTTTCCACATGTGTGAAGCAAATATATTGTAAAAATTACTTTTTTGCTCCTGTTCCTTCAAATGCCTGAAATACCCTAGTTAGGTGTACTGTATGTGTAGCACTGTGATACAGGACTGTGTCCCACTGCTTTATTGTTCTTCTGTTTGATTTGACCTAATTAATTATCGAATAAATTCTACAGTCCGGCTGGACTGCTTGTTCATTATAGTGCATATTGTGGCCTATAATTATTGAAAGTATTATTTCTCCTTGTCAAGGACCGTTGTCTTTTGCTTAATTGATACCCCAGGTCCTTGCTCACCTAGAGGGTTCCCTTGTCTTATAGTAATATTATTTACTGTGTCACTCGCTTTGCCTGCTTTTATAGTTGTTGCCTGACTGCTGCCCAGTTTCATAGCGCTTCATTAAAGTCGGGCCTCAATCTCGTCCTGTTACGCTTTTGGCTTGCTGCCATTTTGTTGTTTGTTGGTTGTTGTGCCTCCCAGCCCGGCTCTCCACCCCGCTCCCGCCTCCCAGCTGCTCCTCCCTCCCACAGAGAGTGTAAGTTCTACTCGTCCAGCAATAGCGCTGTGAACGTCCTGAGCTTCTCAGAAGCGGTCGCTCCCCTCGCTGCTCCCTGCTCATTAACCTGGTATCGTTGCGCTCTGATTTCCACGCATTGCACACATTGCTCGTACTGCTAGAATCTGTTAGTCATCGTAGCGCTTATTGCCAGACTTGCTCGCACTGCTGAATACTAAGTCATTGTAGCGCTGTACTACCAGACCGTGCTTTATTATTTACTGTGCCATTATTATTTACTGTGTCACTCGCTTTGCCTGTGTAGGAGAGTAGGGTCTGCAATCCTATGATCACCCAGATTTTTTGCTTTTGTTTCACTGGTTTACGACTTTCTCTGGCTGTGGGCCTGCCAATCAGACCCACAGCCTGGCTGTTCTCTTTCTAAATTACGATATGTACCCTAGGTGCATTTACCAATTGGTACTGGGCCACCTTATCAGACCCTGTAACTCAGGGCATAGGTGTACCCAGGGCCGCCAGGGGCTGCAGCATGTATTATGCCACCCCTGGCTGGCCTCCTAAATTTGACACAACTGGCTGCATGACAGCTGGGGCGAAGTCGTGTAATCACCCTTTGCTTTAGATATAGTAGCTCTATATCTAACCATACAATGGACACCCGAGTCCCTATCAGTCACTCCTATGGCAGGCCTTGACAATCCTGAAGGCAGAGTGCATGGGCTCGCGTGAACTGTGTTCTGGCCCGAGCCGGTTGCAGCTTGCGGAGAAAAGACCCAATGGCTGTTCCATGGTAACGCGTGCCACATCGGTAACTTCGGTGTCGCGTTATCAAGACATGTCGAGTAAGGTGTCATACGAATCGGGATGCTGCCCTCTCCCCAACTCTGGCGACGAGGTTAGCATTCCGCCCTTCTAGAGGGACACGACATGTACGTAACTGTGAACCCCGGTTAAAGTTAACGAAAGCCTCAGCTCCACAAAATGGATGCTGCCACCACAGACACGAGTCTGACCTCCTGCTGCTGGGAGTCCTTCCAGCGAGGAGCGCTTGGACAAAGGGTTTCCTGTCGAGGGCGGTGTTCGCACCGTCCCAGACAGGGTTTGTGTATTCTGGGTAGGTAGGGCTTTTGCGAGAAGGTGACTGCGGAGTGGCACCCCGGTGCTCACTACGCATCTGCCGGTTAGAACCAGTTCCAGGGGCGACAGCCCTGGCCTGGGGAAAGTCCGGCAGGGGAGAGGGGTGTAACTACCCCCCTTCCTGGTCCCACCCTTAGGGCAGGACCTAGTCATGTACCCACCCCTTTCTTTAGGATAAAGGCCGGAGCGGGGACCCTTCCAAATTAGATCATCTTTGAATCAAGAATACTTTCTACGAAAGGACTTCAAGACTCTTCTCAAGATTTCTCCCTTGTGGCTAAGGAGTAGTCACCCTGCATCAGCGGGCACCATCTAAGAACTCTGCGGTTTGCTGTAAGTCCTTCCTCAAGGAATCCGACGGCCCAGCTCGACGAGAACCGGCTTCCCTGGCACCTCTGACCTCTACCCCCGTCATCAGCTCAGCTGTGACCTGCGGGTGCGACGAGACCTCGAGGGACCGGCCATCATCAGAACCTGCACGCTCTTAAAAACCAGCACGACCATCGAGGTAACTCTCTGGTGAGTGCTCTGGGGTCCGAGAAGCCCCGACCCTGAGCCGCTCCAGCTCCGAAGTGCAGTCCCCCAGCATCTCCACGATCCGCGTGGGGCCCTTCTGCTCGCTGCTCAACACGTTGCCTGGTCACTAGCCGCTGGCTTGTGTCCTTCTGTGACGACATCCGAGAATCATCACTGCCGGTCTGGTTGCTCCAGACTGGCCCTTGCTTCCATCTTTTCGAGAAGCACCCCGGACCCTCCTGGTCCACTCAAGACGCCGACAGCGACATCCGTCGTGGGACAGCTCGCACCTCCACCGTGGTCGCCGACAACGCCTCCTGGTCCGTGAGACTGCAGAGCCTAGCGTCGCCCACTCACCTGGTCGAGGTGACGGCCAACTGGTGCCTTCCTGGTACCCTCTGACTACTGGCTAGTAGTACGAACTTGGTCCCCTCTGCTTTCAGGTTTCTTCAATCTCCGATCCAGGCTTGGATCTCTACAAACTATTCAGCACTGGTCGCCGGCCAGCAACTCCTTTTCTTCCGGCTCCTGGCTCGTCAGCGAAGACCCCGACGCCTGTAAGACTTGTGCAGCCGCAGCCCTTGTGGCTAGGTAACTCGGCATTTCAGTGCCTGCATAGCCTCCTTACTCTAGGGTCCCGAGTCCCTCGCTTCCGACTTGCCTTAAACCTTTCCGTGTCCTCGGACACTTGTTTTAACTGTGCACTTAAAGTATTTGCTAAAGAGATTTGGTTTGTGCTAAGTACCCTGTCCTCATAAAGAGTACAGGGCTGTTGTGATTCTTAATAAATATACTGTTTATTTTCATAACACTTGTGTGGTGTCCTTTCACTGGGTGTTCAAGGGGTACATGTGTGGTAAACAGCTGGCTTAACGCGCCCTCTCGAGTCTTTAGCCTTAGACTGCTCGTATCCACGCTACTAGGATAGCTGGTCTATAGGTTGACTTACAACCAAACACCATAAGGGTCGTTGGAACGATACATAGCGGTCGCTAGAATAGCGAACGTTGCATATCGGGCCAACTTCTCACAGCCTGCTTTTATAATTGTTGCCCGACTGTGCTGTCCAGTTTCATAGCGCTCCATTAAGGTCGTGCCCCAATCTCACCCAGTTTCGCTTTTGGCTTGCTGCCATTTTGTTGTTTGTTGTTGTGCCTCCCAGCCCGGCTCTCCACCCAGCTCCCGCCTCCCAGCTGCTCCTCCCTCGCCCCTCCACTATCCACTTATGACAGATGCTTTTGCGCGCAGCGGACGCGCCCCATGCGCGCCGAAGGGGCGCCAAAGGTAAGCCCGTCTACGCCCGCCGCGCCTGGACCGCGCCCAGCGCCAGACCCCCCTGCCCCCCGCAAAATCCACTCCTCCCGCATAACATACGACGCCGCAACCCTCTCAGCCCTTAACCCCGGCCGCACACCAAAATGCTACCAAGCTGCCCCAGGACACACCCATGAACCCTTCACCTGCCACTCCTGCAAGTTCGACTGCATCAGGACCCACACCAAATCCACTAACTCCAAACAGAGCTCAGACAATAACCACCTAAAGTGCATCCTGCTCAACACCCGCTCGGTCCACAGACACTCCATTGAACTCTGGAACCTACTCGGCACCACATCGCCGGACGTCGCCTTCCTTACAGAAACCTGGATGAACGCCTCATCAGCGCCCGACATCGCCATAGCTATCCCGGACGGCTAAAGGATCATTCGAAAGGACCGCATCAACCAAACAGGAGGCGGCATAGCCATCGTCCATAAGAACACCATCCGCATCACGACCAGTTCCGACGATAACCTCGCTACTGCCGAACACCTTCACTTCCAGATCCACACCGACCCCAAGACCAGACTCAGAGGCACCCTCATCTACAGACCACCAGGATCCCGCACACAATTCAGCGAAGACATAACTGACTTCATCAGCCCACATGCCCTCCCCTCCGAGAACTACATTCTACTGGGAGACCTCAACTTCCACCTAGAAAAGAAAAACTACAACACCACCACCCTGCTGGACAGCCTGGCCAATCTCGGACTCAAACAACTTGTTGACACCCCCACCCACTTTGCCGGACACATGCTCGACCCAATCTTCACCTCCAGCAATCACCACTGAAGACACCATCCGCCTAATGAACTCCATCCACTCAGGATCGCCAACCGACCCATGTCCCCACCACAATTTCAACAAAGCAGACTCCATCATCGCACCCCATCTCCGCGATGTGATCAACTGTTCCTTCAACTCCGCTACCTTCCCGGAAAGCTGGAAACATGCCGAACTCAGCGCCCTTCTGAAGAAACCCACAGCAGACCCCTCTGAACTTAACTACCGCCCCATCTCGCTCCTCCCATTCCCTGCCAAAGTCATTGAGAAAGCAGCCAGTCAGCTCGCCGCCTTCCTTGAATCCAACAAATCCCTCAACCCCTCACAGTCCGGCTTCCGAGCCAAACACAGCACCAAAACCGCCCTCATTGCAGCTACAGACGACATTCGAACGCTACTGGACAACGGAGAAACAGCCGCCCTCATCCTACTTGACCTTTCCGCAGCCTTAGACACAGTCTGTCATAGCACCCTCATACAACGCCTCAGCAACGTCGGAATACAAGGAAAAGCATTGGACTGGATCATCTCGTTCCTCACCGGAAGAACCCAGAGAGTCCGCCTCCCCCCATTCAGATCAGAGGCCACCGAAGTCATCTGCGGCGTACCACAAGGATCATCACTCAGCCCCACCCTCTTCAACGTTTACATGAGTCCCCTCGCATCCATCGCGCGCCAACACATCCTCAACATCATCTCCTACGCAGACGACACCCAGCTGATCCTCTCCCTCACCAAAGACCCAAACATCACCAAAACCAACTTACACGAAGGAATGAAAGAAGTAACCGAGTGGATGAAGAACAGCCATCTAAAACTAAACTCGGACAAAACGGAAGTCCTCATCTTAGGGTCATCCCCCTCTGCCTGGGACGACTCATGGTGGCCACCGGCCCTGGGAACCGCACCCATACCTACGGATCACGCACGTAACCTGGGCTTCATCCTGGACTCCTCCCTCTCAATGACCAGACAAGTCAACGCTGTCTCATCATGCTTCAACATCCTACGCATGCTCAAAAAAATCTTCCGTTGGATCCCCACCGAAACAAGAAAGACAGTCACCCACGCACTGGTCACAAGCCGACTGGATTACGGAAATGCCCTTTACGCCGGAACCACAGCCAAACTACAGAAAAAACTTCAACGCATCCAAAACGCCTCAGACTCATACTGGACATCCCTCGTCAAACTCACATTTCCGGCCACCTGAAAGACCTCCACTGGCTCCCCGTCAACAAGAGAATAACGTTCCATCTCCTCACCCACGCACACAAAGCCCTCTACGACCTAGGACCAGAATGCCTCAACACGCGACTGTCCTTCTACAACCCCACCCGCCAACTACGATCGTCCAATCAAGCCCTCGCCGCAATTCCGCGCATCCATAGATCCACCAGGGGGGGGGGGGGGGGGGGGGGGGCGGGGGGGGAGATCCTTCTACTTAGCGGCCAAAACCTGGAATTCTCTCCCCACCCACCTCCGCCTTACACAGAACCACCTCTCCTTCAGAAAGCAACTAAAAACTTGATACGATAAGTAAAGAACCCCCCCTCCCTCAAGCGCCTTGAGACCCTCTGGGTGAGTAGTGCGCTATACAAATTTCTGAACTTGAACAATTTAATTTGACTTTTCCGAAACAGACTGAACTTTGGCACAAAGCAATCTGCTTAAAGTAGAACTATTCTTAGAGAACAGAAATTCTTTGACTACTTCTTAGAAACAATATTGACCTAATGCACAAATCAAACTAGCTTGTATATTTTGTTATGGGATGGTCTCAACTTTTTCTTCTGTATCTAGAGCCATTTCCTAAATATCAATTGTGATTCATTTGGTTAGCATTGCTAATATATCATATGCTTACTATGAAATCATTGCTTTTAGATGCATACTGGTCAAATGCTCATTTTGTGTACGACCATTTTTAAAATACATTGCATGTATTTTTGGGTGGGATTGTAAAAACACATACTCTGGCTTCTATGTTTTAGTATTTACTCTTAGATGAACATAATAGCGTGGAGTGGGTGTTGTAAACCATTTTAGGACACTATCGTAAATTTCCCGATGCATGCCCTTATATATGTTTAAATCACTATGTCCTTATATAGGCATAAGAATCAACCATATTTAGACCTAGCTCATGCAGTCCAAATACGGCAGGGCTACTTCCACTAGTTCTGAAAATCTACAGCGATTGTTTGGAAAACTCAGCTTCAGCAGCTAGGGACTTTCCCTTGCTCGAGAACTGACTTGTCCAAGAACTCATGGAGTTTTCAAAGAACCGAGAGTCTTTAATGACGTTATTATGTCCACCTTTACGTCAAACTCGGCAACTTCAAGGTATAAATATGCCCACACTTGCCTTAGCAAACACACAGTGGTTTGGAGCAGTTCCACTATCTACTTGCCAGACGCTCCCTGCTACAGCAAGTGCTGACGGAAGCCGACCCTCCAGCAGACGCACTGAGAGACGCTGTCTTATCTCTTGCCGAGAAATCGAGCTCCAGTGTTTCCAGGCTACTCTTGCGGGTTTCTGGGAAATCGAGTCCTGAGCCTGACCTTCATTCCAAACTAAGGTGCGGAGCTAATTGGACACTAGAGAAATCATGGACAGATTCTTGGCAAAAGAATACTACATTTATGCTACACCTCACTTCTTCCCTCGTACTAAGCTTAGGTTAGGTACATCTGGGTAGGCATATTTTAGAAGCACCAGTTGAGTACTTTTAGCCTCTGTTATTTATGCATTTATTTATCTATGGTTTAGGAACCATACAATGCTCTTACAGTATGTTATTCTACTCTTTATACTATATGCATTATATTTTACAACCAGTTTTAAGATTGTAGCAGTTCATTTCTTATGCTTGAAAAACAAGACTGTTCAATAAAACCTTTTTATTGAAAACGCCAGTCTCTCTATTTCTCTGCACCTCTGGTGAAACGAAGCATGCACGGTTAACTGAGTGAAATATCTATCTATCGTTTCCAACGCTGATGATCAATTTTATCTTGTGGCAACAAAGTTGTCATGTTTATACGGTTGTCAGAAACGAATCCCTTCTTGTGAATTTGAGAGTTTCTAGTGACCACTGAGCTAGCTGGCACTCCCAATTAAATCTAATGTATTCGATAGAGACCTATTAGACCCCAGTCCTACGTCTAAACTATAGGGTATATTATTCCAATGCGCAGAGCCCATTGGGAATATAGGAACTACACTACAAGGTGATTGCAACAAGGTAAGCCGTCTTCAGAGTTAGGAGCCTGAGAGGAAAGTTTTGAAGAGGCTCAAAGGGAGCGCACATAAGATATAACGGAGAAGGAGGAAAGTGGTGAGTAATGCCCTTCAGAAATGTACTGACAATAGGGGACTTTAAAAGAGAAGGCTGATCAGGAAGATGAAGAAAGGTAGATATGGCCGACAGGTAGCCCTTAAGAATGCCCAGGGCAGAGCCCTGCTGTGTCAAAGTAAGTATGTACAAAAGAACCTCCGAAAGAGGGCAGAAAGGGGATCCAGCGCCTTTGCTGTGCACCTTGCCACAAACTTGCTCCACCTACAGGCGTAAACCATCGTAAATGAGGAACACCTGGCTGCCAAGATGACATTACAAACTTCAGGAGGAAGGTCAAAAGCGGTCTACTGTCACCGCTCAATCTCCACACAAGGAGGTGGAGGCTGGACAGGTTCAGGTGGAGGACCTTCTCCTGCTGCTGCGACAGAAGGTCCTCCTGAAGACAGTCTGATAGGAGGCTCGATGGCCATGCTCAAGAGTTCTGGGTACCAGACTCTGGTGCCCAGTCCAGAGCCACAATAACGACTTGTGCCCAGTCGCGCTTGATCTTAAGCACGCCGGGTAGATGTGGTACAGGCGGAAAGGCATACAGGAGGCCGCAGTTCCACTTGTGATGAAAAGCAGCACAGAGTGACTGCCGTCTTGGAAATTCCAATGCGTAGAATTGCTGACATTGCGTGTTCTCTTCGGTGGCAAACAGATCTAACCAAGGCTTTCTCCACTGCTGAAAGAGACCTTACAGCACCTCCAAGTCAAGACACCATTCGTGATACACCAGGCACCGGCGGTCGAGTTAGTCTGCCCTGGCGTTCAGAGCATTACCTCTTCACTCCCTTCTTGTGTTACTTTGATATAATAACAGCGTGCAGCTGTGGGAGCGATCCAGTATTTCTGGCTATTAGGTATCAGAAATGTTATCGATACTATAGGAAGTCATTGAACTCATTAGAATCTCAGAAACAATCATAACGCACACTTCTATCACCTTTATTTTTCAAGTACCAGAGTCCCAATAATTTGCCCATGGCTGAAGCTAATCATCAAAATACCACACGGTTGACCCTGGAACTCAAGATTCAGATCAAGGCTTTGGAAGTACAACTGAAAAGTTACCAGTCCCCAGGCGTTCTCAAAAAACGCCAGGAAGAATTAAACTAGCAAATGAACGAATTTGAGATAACACTAAAACAAAGCAAATACAACCAGCGGAAGAAAGATAGCATATTTCAGTCACAAAAAGGTACACCCATATATTCATGATGACTACGTATCTAGGAACTCAAACCAAGATCAAAGCTCAGAAGGTGACACTTCAGACTCCGGGTCGAATAGTTCAAGTTTCAGCAGAGTGAGCAGCCCAAGATACCAACGAGGGGGCAGACAACACCAAAGACCCCTCAACAGAGGACGAAGAGGATGCGGGCACGATCAAGGACCACCAGCATATCCGCCATATCCCTATGGCCCACCACCAATGGGATGGGCCTACCCACACTGGTTACCCGCAACACAGGAGTAGGACTATATTTATGGACGTAAGAGGGCCCCCTACTATTTAGATGAGGTTTCTTAAGGTAGGAAGAAATCGATCAATGTACAGATTTAAGGCAACCATTCAAATAATGATAATTCATAATAATGTATAAGCAATAATAAATGGAAAGAACCAAGCCAACAACTATTTATCAAAAATACAAATCATCATTTATTTTAATTCTTTAACCATTGGACGATCTATAATATTCATACACTCCCTTTCATGTCCATCAATCCTACTTCCATACATACTCGAAGCAGGTTAAAAAACATTGTTGAGATAGTATTATTTTCCACAGAAGTGATAAATGGTACAAAGTATAAAGCATTGATTCAATTGAAACAAAGTTGCACAAAATCAAATGACTGGTGGTGTTCTACATGCATTTCGGCATATACAGGTGCCTTCCTCAGGAAGAAGACCACTATTGGAACATAATAGGAATTGACTGTTGATGGTTATACAATAACTAGTCGTACTTTAGGATGAAATAAGAACGGTACCGTTCTTGATAGATTATCTAGACCTCAGTTACCGAAAACTTTGGCTAAGATGAAAACGCCAGTCATACTTGTCGATAGGTCATTCAGAATGGATTTAAATACGTCCTTTTTAGGTCTCGCCTAGGCAGCGTGCATGTGTTGCTCTAGGAGAGGACCTTTAGCAATCTATCTTAACTTTTCAAGGACTGCACTAGTGATTGTGGTGGCATCCACTTTGCAGGAGCGAGCAGCGGTGTGGCCACGTTAATTAAAAACATATGGCCCCTGTGCGCCGCTGCTCGCTCCGTGGATGCCGCCACAAGCACGAGTGCAGTGCTTGACAAGTGACGACCGCTTGTTTCTATTAGGAGTTCGTGTTTTGCTGTCGCTCTCATGTGCTTCTTCCCGGTTCAAGCACCGCTCCTGTGAGCTCGTGTTGTCCTTCTTTCCCCAGCACATCCATTGCTTCCTTATGCGACTTTTTTTGCTTTATATTTATTTTTTTATTCTATACCTGCCTTGAGCTCCTGAGTTGGTCCCAACACAACCCTGTTGCGCCCCTCGTGACTGCTCCCCGTGCACTCCTCTGTTGCATCCCACCTCTGACGGCGCGGTCCTTGGAAAAAAATATTTTTCAAATTTATCGAGGGCCAGCAGCTGTCATGTGCTGCCAGGCTGCTCAGTTTCTGCAAATCGCTTTTGCACGTTGAATTTTTTTTAATTTACTGCTCCATATGCCTTTTCTTTGTTTGCATTTGCAAATTGTATTTTTAATAGCAAGGCGCAAACATTTTTTATAAAGTTAATGTATTTCCAATTAACTATTTAAAAATCCATTTTCCTTTTCAATCTGGAATAATAAAACAACAATCAAAGTGCACCGAAGTCTTAAAAAAATGCTGCTATTCACTTTCTCAAGAGTGAATACGTTTATGCCAGTTACACAGAATGACAAATTGAAACACTTTGACAGTAACTACCAGAAGCACAAGTTACTTACCTTCGGTAACAATATATCTGTAAGAAACAGTAGTTAGTATTAGATTCCTTACCTTAGAATATCCCCAGGCATCAGACTGGATCCGGAAAGTTTTGCGTAGCAGTACCCATTGCGTGTCGGTAGGCGTCCTCTGCGGCTCTGCGTCAGTCGTCGGCACCGGGAAGACGTCGCCGGAGTACTTAGACGCCGCCCTCGCACGCTGACGTCAGTTCTTATACACAGCTTTTCCGTGCCAGAAAGGCAGAGCCATGATAAAAACCAACACTGGTGCCATGAAACTAGGGCACTGAAAAGGGATGACCTTAACCCTAGATATCGGTTCGCAGAACAGGGAGGATGGGTGGGGCGGTAAGGAATCTAATACTAACTACTGTTTCTTACAGATAAATTGGTACCGAAGGCAAGTAACTTGGGCATCTGAAAGAAACAGGTTAGTATTAGATTCCTTACCTTAGAATAGATACCCCAGCAATACCAACCCCGGTGGTGGGTCTACGAACAAATGATCACACCAGAAAGTCCTGGTGGACGGAACGGCCAAAGAAGCCATCCCTCCAAACTTGGCTGTCCAGGCAGTAGTGTCTTGCGAACGTGTGCAGCGAGGCCCGCACAGCTGCCTGACAGATGTCCTGCAAGGGGACTCCCCGGCCCAGGGCAGTAGTAGCCGCCGTGGCCAAAGTGGAATGAGCCCTTAGCCCAACAGGAGGCTCAGTCTTAGCCAAAGAGTAGCATGCCTTGATGCACAACACGACCCACCGAGAGATGGTTGTAGGAGAGTAGGGTCCAGATTTTTTGCTTTTGTTTCACTGGTTTACGACTTTCTCTGGCTGTGGGCCTGCTAATCAGACCCACAGCCTGGCTGTTCTCTTTCTAAATTACGATGTGTACCCTAGGTGCATTTACCAATTGGTACTGGGCCACCTTATCAGGCCCTGTAACTCAGGGCATGGGTGTACCCAGGGCCGCCAGGGGCTGCAGCATGTATTATGCCACCCCTGGCTGGCCTCCTAAATTTGACACAACTGGCTGCACGACAGCTGGGGCGAAGTCGTGTAATCACACTTTGCTTTAGATATAGTAGCTCTATATCTAACCATACAATGGACACCCGAGCTCCTATCAGTCACTCCTATGGCAGGCCTTGACAATCCTGAAGGCAGAGTGCATGGGCTCGAGTGAACTAGGTTCTGGCCCGAGCCGAGCCCGGTTGCAGCTTGCGGAATCAAGACCCAATGGCTGTTCCATGATAACGCGTACCACATCGGTAACTTAATTGTCGCGTTATCAAGACATGTCGAGTAAGGTGTCATACGAATCGGGATGCTGCCCTCTCACCAACTCTGGCGACGAGGTTAGCATTCCGCCCTTCTAGAGGGACACGACATGTACGTAACTGTGAACCCCGGTTAAAGTTAACTAAAGCCTCAGCTCCACAAAATGGATGCTGCCACCACAGACACGAGTCTGACCTCCTGCTGCTGGGAGTCCTTCCAGCGGGGAGAGCTTGGACAAAGGGTTTCCTGTCAAGGGCGGTGTTCGCACCGTCCCAGACATGGTTTGTGTATTCTGGGTAGGTAGGGCTTTTGCGAGAAGGTGACTGCGGAGTGGCACCCCGGTGCTCACTACGCATCTGCCGGTCAGAACCAGTTCCAGGGGCGCCAGCCCTGGCCTGGGGAAAGTCCGGCAGGGGAGAGGGGTGTAACTACCTCCCTTCCTGGTCCCACCCTTAGGGCAGGACCTAGTCATGTACCCACCCCTTTCTTTAGAATAAAGGCCGGAGCGGGGACCCTTCCAAATTAGATCATCTTTGAATCAAGAATACTTTCTACGAAAGGACTTCAAGACTCTTCTCAAGATTTCTCCCTTGTGACTAAGGAGTAGTCACCCTGCATCAGCGGGCACCACCTAAGAACTCTGCGGTTTGCTGTAAGTCCTTCCTCAAGGAATCCGACGGCCCAGCTCGACGAGAACCGGCTTCCCTGGCACCTCTGACCTCTACCCACGTCATCAGCTCAGCTGTGATCTGTGGGTGCGACGAGACCTCGAGGGACCGGCCATCATCAGAACCTGCACGCTCTTAACCAGCACGACCATCGAAGCGATTCCCTGGTGAGTGCTCTGGGGTCCGAGAAGCCCCGACCCTGAGCCGCTCCAGCACCGAAGTGCAGTCTCCCAGCATCTCCACGATCTGCGTGGGGCCCTTCTGCTCGCTGCTCAGCACGTTGTCTGGTCACTAGCCGCTGGCTTGTGCCCTTCTGTGACGACATCCGACAATCAACACTGCTGGTCTGGTTGCTCCAGACTGGCCCTTGCTTCCATCTTTGCGAGAAGCACCCCGGACCCTCCTGGTCCACTCAAGACGCCATCTTAGGCCCACCACGTGGCCCTGAGATCTGCCAAGGCTTGTTGCCCCATCCTGGGCCCAGCGACGCAGACAGCATCATCCTTCGTGGGACAGCTCGCACCTCCGCCGTGGTCGCCGACAACGCCTCCTGGTCCGTGAGACTGCAGAGCCTAGCGTCGCCCACTCACCTGGTCAAGGTGACGGCCAACCGGTGCCATCCTGGTACCCTCGAACTACTGGCTAGTAGTACGAACTTGGTCCCCTCTGCTTTCAGGTATCAACCATCTCTGATCCAGGCTTGGATCTCTACGAACTATTCATCACTGGTCGCCGGCCAGCAACTCCTTTTCTTCCGGCTCCTGGCTCGTCAGCGAAGACCCCGACGCCTGTAAGACTTGTGCAGCCGCAGCCCTCGTGGCTAGGTAACTCGGCATTTCGGTGCCTGCATAGCCTCTTTACTCTAGGGTCCCGAGTCCCTCGCTTCCGACTTGCCTTATCGGGTCCGCCCGAGACCTTAAACTTTCCGTGTCCTCGGACACTTGTTTTAATTGTGCACTTGAAGTATTTTCCTAAGAGATTTGGTTTGTGCTTAGTACCCTGTCCTCATAAAGAGTCCAGGGCTGTTGTGAATCTTAATAAATATCCTGTTTATTTTCATAACACTTGTGTGGTGTCCTTTCACTGGGTGTTCAAGGGGTACATGTGTGGTAAACAGCTGGCTTAACGCGCCCTCTCGAGTCTTTAGCCTTAGACTGCTCGTATCCACGCTACTAGGATAGCTGGTCTATAGGTTGACTTACAACCAAACACCATAAGGGTCGTTGGAACGATACATAGCGGTCGCTAGAATAGCGAACGTTGCATATCGGGCCAACTTCTCACAATGGTCAGTTTGTGTACCGCCCGTCCCTTCTTAGTGCCCACGTAACCAACAAAGAGTTGCTCATCCACCCGGAACTGGCGTGTGCGATCCAGATAGTATGAGAGCGCACGTTTTGGGTCCAGACGGTGGAGTCGCTCTTACTCTTTCGAGGGATGCGGAGGCGGGAAGAAGGTGGGAAAGGTGATGGACTAAGCTGCGACTACCTTGGGCAGGAAAGAGGGTCTTGTCCGCAACACAACCTTGTCCGGATGGACCGCAAGGAAAGGAGACTTGGAGGAAAGAGCTTGGAGCTCACTCACTCTCCTGGCAGAGGTGATGGCAAGCAGGAAAGCAGTCTTAAGCGTAAGAAGACAGGACAGTTATGAAGAGGCTCAAATGGAGCGCACATCAGGTAAGTCAGAACCAGGTTCAAGTCCCACTGGGGCATCACGAAAGGAACAGGGGGAACATATGAGTGATGCCCTTCAAAAACCTATTTACAATCGGGGACTTTTATTTTTCCAGCACTTCGGAAACGTCAGATTAGGAGCTCCACGTTTTCCTTGTATGACATCTTACATACTCCATTTCTTTCCGTCAGTGGTATAAGTTTCACAAGTGAGTTACTGCCTATACAGTGTGCAGTTTTTTTGCTAGCCATGACTTCCCGCATGAGTGTTTGGTTCTTTTTCTTTGAATTTATCTATTCGCATATATGAGAATGCTCTTACAATATCAATTTGTTACTGTGGTAAATTATCCAACTGTACAGTGATAGATCTACCATTGGAGTGAAAGTTTTTTTTATGTTTGTCATTTCAGGTATCGCCCCTGACGAAGGGCCGTGGGGCCCGAAATGCATTGGGCAGGGCAACTTGTAAGATGAATTAAATAACCAAATGTGTGATGTGATTATAACATCAAGATAAAATGAAATTGTTGTAGTTACTTACAACCAATGAACATGATGAACAAGAATGTGGAATAAGTAAAAATACACATTGAATGAACTTTAATACAGTTTCACGTTTTTTTGAATTTTGAATAAGTAATGATTCATATTTTGAATATGGTGAAACCCAAAGGGGACTAGCAACAGTGCGCAGAGGGCAAGCGGTTCCGCTTGATTCTGTTATGTTTTGACACATTGGCGCAGTATGGGCATTGCGTCTACCTCTACAACACGCTTAGAACAATCATTGTAAAGACTTAATAATTGTTGAGTTATATAGGAGTGCCTCTCCCACAACTAATTTTTATAGGGTCCACGAACCCACCCCGCCCTGTTTGTTGCAGTACCACATGGCGGTGGTGTTGTCCGTGAACACCTGCACTACACTCGCCCGGACAGAGGGGAGGAATGCCTTCAGTGCAAGCCGGATCGCCCGCAGCTCCAGAAGGTTGATGTGGAGCCAGGACTCCGCCAGAGACCAGAGGCCTCTGATCTTCGCCTCTCCCATGTGGCCCCCCCCAGCTCTGGAGGGACGCGTCTGTCACAACTATGTGCTCCGGTTGGAGTAGGGAGAGGGATCTGCCGCTGACCCAATCGCCGTCCATGAGCCACCACTGCAACGGTCTTGCAGTGACCTCCGAGATCAAGACATGGTCGGACAAGTTGCCCTGATGCTGGGCCCACTGAAACTTCAGGTCCCACTGCAGAGCCCGCATCCGCCACCTGGCGTGATGCACCAGAAGGATGCAGTAGGCCATCAGCCCCAGAAGCCGCAGCGTCAACCCGACAGACTCCGGATAACGGCGGAAAGATCGGAATCAGAGCCTGAATATCCCAAACCCGCTGTTCGGGAGGATAAACCCGAAACTGCGCAGAGTCTAGAACTACTCCGATGAAGAGGAGCTTCTGAGAGGCACACAGGTGTGACTTCGGCACATTGATGGAGAACCCCAGCAGGTGCAGGAGGTCGGCCGTAGTCTGAGGTGGCTGACTACTGTCTGGGGCAAGCCCGCCTTCAACAACCAGTCGTCGAGGTAGGGGAAGACTGAGACCCCTAACCTGCGCAGATGAGCTGCGACCACCGCCACCACTTTCGTGAAATCCCTTGGGGCGCTAGTAAGGCCAAAGGGGAGCACGGTAAACAAAGTGCTCGTGGCCTACCGTGAACCGCAGGCAACCCCGGTGGGCCGGCAGGACGGGGATATGAAAATAAGAGTCCTGCAAGTCCAACGCTACCATCCAGTCTCCCGGGTCCAGGGCAGCTAAGACCTGAGCCAGTGTCAGCATCTTGAACTTCTTCTTCCGGAGGAAGATATTGACGTTCCAAGATAGGGCATAGGCCCCCTTTGCCCTTCTTGGGTACCAGAAAGTAGTGGGAGTAACAACCACACTACTTTTGGCCCAGGAACGTGCTTGATGGCTCCCTTGGCCAAGAGGGCCGTAACTTGCTCTTGTAGAAGTCTCAAGTGATCCACCGACATGCGATGGTACTGCCGTGGCATGGCTGGAGGGGTCGCCTCGAAGGGGAGGGAGCAGCCCCTTCGGACAATTTGCAGCACCCACCTGCCCGATGTGACTGTGCGCCAGTGGAGGTGGTGATGGCAAACCCTGCCCCCCTTTGGCGTCACATGGGCCTAAAAGCTCGGACTAGGACGGTTTTGAGGCGGATGCTGCAGGGGCAGGTGTGGACTGGCCTCGCTGTTGTCCCCGACCGCCGCCATGGCGGTTTCCACATCTGCCACCACGCTGGATGGTAGTCTGCGGACCGTGGCTGGCAGGACGTGTGGGGGGTACCCCTTCCTTGGCCACGAAAGGAGCTTAAGGCAGCAGTTTGCTGGCGCGGGGCAGAGAGGCCCAAGGACTTGGCCATAGCCCTGGAGTCCTTAAAGCGCATGGTCTGCCTTGTCGCCAAAGAGGCGACGGCCATCAAACGGCATGTCCATAAGGGTGTTTTGGACATCAGCCCAAAAGTTGGCGGACCTCAACCAGGCGTGGCGACGAATCGCCACCGTCGTTGCCATCACTGCCCAGTAAGTCCGTGGTATCCAGCCCACACCGGATGGAATACCGTGCTGCATCTTGACCCTCTGCAAGGGCTTGGGCGAGTTTAGTCCGGACCCCCTATGGCCATTGCGGCAGCGCGTCCGCAACAGTGTCCCACAAAGAGAGGGTGTAACGGCCCAAGAGGCACGCGGTGTTGACTGACCGCAACCCCAAACTCGGGGAGGAGAATACCCTTTTCCCGTATTGCTCATACCTCTTGGATTCCCGATTGGGGGGAGCCATCGGGAATGCAGTCTGGGAGTTAGAGGCTTGGCTGACTAGGCTCTCAGGGTGGGGTGGGTAGACAGGAAGCAAGGGTCGCCCGGACCCGGGCGGTGGCGCCTGGCCACGTTCATATCTACAGGCGGACCTGTAGCGGGCTTGGACCAAGTGCCCAGAAGAATGTCTGACAAGGCCTCATTAAAAGGCAGCAGAGGCTCGGCCGAGCTTGCATGCGGTTTAAGGACCTCAGTGAGGTTAGTGCTTGGCAGCCCCATTCAGCACCACAATATAGGCAACTCCCTCCTCCATAGCCACGGTAGGAGGGGAGACAAAACCAGTGTCCGGCGAAGTGTCCAGACCACTGGCCTCCCCAAGCTCATCCGTCCAGTCCTTAGAAGACAGGCACTCACGTGCCAGAGGGTCCTTGGACCCCTCCCTATCCTCCTCGCCACCCATCTCCTGATATACAGGGTCAAAGGATGGGGCCGGGTCATAGAACTAGAAATCTCCCATCAGCGTCGAGAGCGGCGCCGAGCAGCTCTGCTCCGACGCCGTACCCGAATCGAGGGTAGGACCACGAACGACGTCGTCCTGGGACTGCGCCGGAGGCGACACCCTGGGGGCCGGCGCCAGCAAGGTCGTAAGGTCAACCGGCGACGACCCGGATCCAGCGGGGCCCTGCTACGTCGGGACCGAAGTCGCCGAAGCACCAGACGCTGGTCCGAAGCACCCGGCCCGCTGGGGGACCCAGTCGGGGCCGCTTGGTCCGAAGGCGCCGCGGAACCCGGAAGAGCGAGCGACCTCATGGCCATGAGGAAGGAGTCCATCTACTCCGGCGTCGCGTTCTGCCCAGGTACTGGGGCAGGCCACGACGCCTGCGTCGCCTGCAGAGCCGTTGTCGCCTGAACACCCGGCCACATCGCGCGAGCGTGTGTGGGGGGGTATTGGACTCTGAAGAGCGATGACGTCTCTTCAACTTCTTGTGTCTCTTACCTGAGGACTTCGAGCCCCAAGACTGGTGACTACTCCCGGAGCTATGATGACTCCAACCCCGCGACCAGTCCCTCGACCGCCTCGCGGAACCTCAAAAAAGATCGAAAAAGTTAGTCAAAAATGGACTGAGGGTACAACTTTTTCTGGATCTGCGCTTGCTGGTGCGGAAAAAAAAGAAGAAGAACTGACGTCAGCGAGTGAGGGGGGCGTCGAAGTACTTCGGTGACGACATCCCGGCGCCAACGACGCAGACGACGGATGCGGAGCCGCAGACAACGCCTACCGACGCGCAAGGGTACTGCTACGCAAATGTTTCCTGATCCAGTCCGACGCCTGGGATATTCTAAGGTAAAGAATCTAATACTAACCTGTTTCTTTCAGATGACAAACTTCAAATCGCATGACAAATCTTTTTGAAATGGCTATGTGCTGAAATTAGGCATAACATGCAGCATGATGTCTGGTAATGTTTAAATCTCCTCTCACTTCAAATAGACATTTCTGGTTTTAATGACGCAAGCTGTGGGACGCCTGATTTCCCAAGACTTCGATCAACTCTAAATAAATCTTCACCTCCACTTCCTCCTTCTTACACCTCCACTCCCTCCACCTCCCTCACTCACCCTCTCCCTCCACACTTCCCCCTCACTCGCTGCACCTCCACTCCCCCTCCTCCCATCCCCTCCCTGCACCTCCACTTCACTTTTCCCCCAACCCCTCCCTACACCTCCACTCCCCCTCCCTCCACTGCCCCCTTACTTGCATAAACAATGAAACTAGGACACATTGTTGGTGTTAATTCTTATTAGGATACTTCAGGTGTACATAATGTTTTTCTAGGTGATATATAAAGTGACAAATGGTTATAATACTTTAATTATTACTTCTATATATCTTTTAAACATGTAATGCAACATTCACAATGCTCTGCAACACAATAAAAATGTTACCAACGCCAATAGCTCTCTGAACACTTATAAGGCCCCAAAGGCGAGACCTATTAGCTGCCAATGCTTGTTATAAATATTGTGCTGTATGTCAGACCTTGGAATAAAGAGGATTCGTCGTGACAGATGAGGATAAACTGTCTTGATATAAAATAAGGGACAAAGAATATTTGTTTGGTCTTTTATTCCAAGGGTTTTCATTGGCACGGAGCATCCGGATATGGGGTTCCTACTCGCAGCAGCTCTGGATAGAGACCACGAAGGGGTCTGAATAGGAGGGGCAGCAATGTCCACTGGTCAACTGTAGAAGACGAGGAGTCACGAGTCTCCACCAGGAGCATGACAGGTGCACTGCCCAACCAACCATCAACGAGCCGGAAGATTGCTCTAGAAGAACAAGGTTTGGGTTTTGTTCCAACCAGCAACCTGGACAGATTCAAACTCTGTGCCGAAATGAAGGAATTAATTCGAAAACTCAAGTTAAGCGCTTTCTTTAAAGAAAAAGACCCATCTGAGGAAGAGCGAGAGGACACAGGACTACGAGTAAAATCCTCCTTCACCCCTCCTGATTCAACACTTCCTGTCGAACTACTAACTTTCACGAAAGCGGTGATGAAGTGGAGATCACCACCGTGAATAACCATACCTTCCATAATACAACCAAGAAGGAAAATGAAGCAATACGACAACTCTCATCCAACTGTGACATCGTGATGTACGAGTTACTTACCTTCGGTAACGATGTATCTGGTAGAGATGTTGTCTAGCCGCAGATTCCTTAACTTGGAATATCCCCAGGCGTCAGACTGGATCCGTAATTTTTTTGCAGCAGCACCTCTGTGCACTGACGGACCGCGCCTCACGACCCCGCCCAGACGTCGTCCACGGACGTGACGTCAGCAAGGTCATACAAGACCCCCCCGGCGCACTGACGTTAGTTTTCTTGGGAAAAACTTTTCTGCTGCACAACGCGGAGCCACCAACAAAACTTTGAAAGTATGGGAACAGTGTGCGAAGGATGAAAAACCTGTAAAAGAAAGAGGGCGGATGGTGCTAAACACAATCATAAAAGACCCTATTAGCCACTGTTAGACCGGACATCATTGGCATGAGTCTCACTTCCATTTTTGACGGATTGCCTCCTCTGTTTTGATGTTTTTGCTGGTTATATGTTTAGGGCACTGTGCCACTGCTGATCAGTGCCACAGTGCAAGTGCTCCCTATATCAAATTGATATACTGATTGGATTCCATGATTGGGTATTTGATTTATCTGTCAGCTCCTAGTACAGTGCACCATGTGTGCCCAGGGCTTGTAAATCAAATGCTGCTGGTGGGCTTGCTGCACTGGTTGTGCCACCCACAGAAGCAGCTTGTAAAGTGTATCAGGCCTGTGATTGCAAGGCCTGTGTGCAGTCTAGCACTGGCTGACGACTTGGCCAAGTGCACCCACTTGCCAGTCCCTAAACCTTCCCTTTGCTTCATATTAGACACCCATATGGTAGGCCCAAGGGCAGGGTGCATTGTAAGTATAAGGTAGGACATGCTCCAATGTGTGTAGCATGTTCTAAAAGTGAATGACAGCCATTTTCGTTTCTCACTATTGAAGACTACTTGTTCTCATAGACCAAAATGGGCAGTTAGATTATTAGATTCTTATAATCCTAACTGACTCAGGGAACATGGTAGAAATTCGAATTTAGTATGCCTTAACTCGGAATAATAAATTACATATTTTAGTAAAGTTGGTTTTAATATAGTGTGTTTCTTGCCTAACTATCCAGGCCTGCCTCTGCTGGATTGTGTATTCCTTGTCTGGGTGTGTGAGTGACAGGGCTGGGGGATTCCAGGAGACAGGATGGGGGAGCCCGGTGGTGAATAGAGAGATCTGCATCTAGGTGGGAGGGAGGAGTTGCACCTGGGACCTGAATAGGGCTGGGCCTTCCCTCTACAATGCTGGCTCCACCCCCTGTGGCTGGTCTGATGTCTCTGCTCAGCACTGTGAAACGAGAGGAGGAATCATAACAGAGTGCTCCAGAGCAGTATCTTCCCTCCCTGGGCTGGCTCCAACTCCTGTGGGGCGGCTGATGTCTCTGCCCCGCCCAGTGAAATGAAGGAGAGACATGTAAACAAAGTGCTCAGGAACTGGTTTGGATTAGGCAGAGGCCTCTCTGCCTTCAGAGAACAAAGGATGTTGGGGTATAAATATTAGGACCCTGATCCCAAGAAATCTCATCACTTCTGGAACAAGAAACATTCTGCCAAGGAGAAGAACAAAAGAAGCTGCAGGAGTTTGGACTGCACCTCCGCCAGTGTGCTGTTTGCTGGGTTGGCCTGCAGTGGTTGCTTCATTGCCAAGGGAAAGGAGAAGGAACTTTTTAAGGACTTTCATCTCTACAGAATATTCTCCAAGGGCTTGAACTGTGCTTGCCTCATGCTGAAGTCTCGGGGACTTCAGGCTTCACCTCCACCTTCCCCTGAATTTCCTTGCTGGGAATTCAGACTCCAGACACTTGCCGCTGGGAGCTGGAAGCACGACGCAGTGGGAAGAAGCAGCTGAAATAGTTGCATCGCTGGAGAAACGAGCCTTCGCCGCATCTCCCTGGAAGCGTGTGTTCATCGAAGCGGCCTGCTGTCGCATCACCAGAGAAGCGGGACGCCATCGTGAGAATCTCCATCGCATCACCGGAGAAGCGTGTCGTAGGGCCTGTCGTGGCTCCAAAGTACAGAGTCATCGCAGGCCTGCCAGGGCGTCATCGCATCGCCGCATTAAGGGCGCAATCTTATCGCATCTCATCCGGATCGCATCGCATCAAGGGCGCCATCTTTACCCATCTTAACCGGACCATTGCATCAAGGCGCCATCTTGCGCACTGCAACGGGCCCGCAGGCCTAGAATCTACGTATCACCCACACCGGTAAGGCTCAAGAGTTGCTTACTCTGCGCAAGAATTGAGGCAGGACACAACCGATCCCCCGGATCACGGAACCGATGCATCGCCCCTTTTGCAAGCCTTTTGTTTACTTTGCGTTACACATACAGAAAAAAAGCTCAAAACACATCTCTTAATTTGGTTGCCCACCCTTACAGCTGTCCGCAGCGCGGATACCCCCAATTTGGGGTGATTCAGGCGCTTTATAAATGACGTAAAGAAAAAATAAATAAAATACAGGTACTTTGTTGAGAACTTTGTCGCATTTATCATCAATTTGAACTAAGCAACTTTAATCATCTTTTAAGCAATCTTAAGTGTAGTATTGTGGATTTTTGTTGTTTGAGGTCTTGTGTCAAGTTTATATAAAGAATACTTATTTTTATAACCATCTGTAGTGTTTTTACTGTATTACTGGGTATATTCACAAATGCTTAACACACTGCCTCTGAGATAAGCCTGCCTGCTCGTGCCAAGCTACCAAGGGGGTGAGCAGGGGTTATTAAAGAGTGTAATCCCCTTATCCTGACTTAGAAGTAAGGGTCCCTATTTGGACAAAGGAGAATACCATGGCCAACTAGAGACCCCCAGATCTAACAGCCACTGTCTCCATATAAGTAAACTAGTAAAGGCAGAGCAAGCTCTGACCAAGAAACCCGCAAACCAAGTGTGGACCCTCCCCACAGGCTGAGTAACAAGGGAAGAATATCTCAGACAAAAGTAGATTGTTATTACCAGATAAAACTGTGCCGGCCAATAAGGACGGGGCACAGGAAGAAGTTTACTGCATGAAGGTATGAAAAGATTAGCACGTCCCCTATAGAAAGAGGGAGGCCAAAACACAGCCCAGCAAATCCCCAAGAAGACTACTACAGAGGAGAAAACAGTCCTAAGTCAATGGAGAAGGAGGGAGGGAGGGAAGGCAAAATACACCATTTTACAGGAAAGAAGCCACCTGGAGGGAGGCAGCCGCATATGGCAATTTTCTAAAAGGGTGAAACCATGCGAGTACCCTGTAAGAAAACCAATGGCAACTGAAAGGAGGCAAAGTGGAGAAACCCACCTAGCAAGCACCTCGCAGAATGGGAAGGATGGGTGAGAGTTAAGGAATCTGCGACTAGACAACGTCTCTACCAGATACATAGTTACCGAAGGTAAGTAACTCGTACATCTGATAGAGACATCTAGTTGCAGATTCCTTAACCCCTTCGATGCTCATGACGAGCTCAGCTCGTCATGAGGCACAGTGGAGCTGTGCTGATGACGAGCTGAGCTCGTCATGAACAATGGGAGTCATAAAATCACAGCACAGGAGGGGAAAAGCCACAGCAGCCAAGGTGTTAACTTAGTATAAATACCACAGCCATACCCCCAAGGGAGAGGAGGGTCTGCGAGAGAACAGAAAGTGTCCGAAGCACTGAGCTGGCAACAGAGTGACGGACTTTGGGGAAGGCTGTAGCGGAACAGCTAGACAGCAATCCCAGTAGATCGAAGAGCAAAAGACCAGGCATCCCAAACTGCTAGAATGGCGACACTTTACCCATATGAGTATGAGATGCATAAATATCACTATCAATATCCCAGAACAGAAGAGAGTCCAGAACGAAGGAGGAAGAAGGACTATTCCCAGCTCAATGGTGCAGTAAGTGGACACCAACTAAAGCTAGAGGATAACATTAAGAAATGTAACCAGAGTCTAGCCCACACAAGGGAGGCCGTAGAGGCCACATCCAGGAAGCGAAGGGCAAGAGGCAGGAATTGAGCAACACTTTAGAAGTACATGCGGGAACAAAAGACACGCGAAGTGCATACCTAGCCACCAAAACGGGTGTCCGGGGCGAACAGTATCACTCGGAGGTACGCTGAAGCGGACCACAACTAAAACATGCACAAGCAGACCGCCTCAGAGGCAACAAGGCGGCCAAGCTAAAATGAGCATGGAACTGCCTAACCAGGCAGCTTGAAGGCAGAGGTGAACACTCACCCACGAAATACAGAGGAGGGTGCAGCACATGGGACGACCTGCATCAGAGGAGCTGTCCCGCAGGCACAGGAGACAGAGCAGGGTGACACCCAGAGAAAAAGACATCTGAAGGGAGTGGCCGCAGAGGCACAGAAAGTGCCAATAAGAACACGCATAACTTGAGAAAAACCTCAGATCTCCAGACCACTTGCTCAGACCGAGGAGAAAACCAGTCCACGACAGAAGAGTGGAACTGTTAAGTATATGAACTCCAAGAAAGAAGCATCGTGAAGTGAGGGGAAAACCCCCGGGAGTGGAAGGCAAGGAACCCTAAATGCCGAAGATTTAGGTAAAGGCACCGAAGTGCACTTAAACATACTACAAAAGACACCGCCATGCAGAGCGAGGCAAGCTAGAGTACAAGCACTGAATTGCTCCTTGAAACACAGAAACATAAGACCAGACTTCACAGTAGCGAAGAGGTGGAGACGTAGAAAGGGGATACCCCAAGGGCAATGTGTACATATAATGCATCTAGCAAAAGGGGGCGAGTTACGACCACGTGACTACGGGTGCCATAGGAGGACCACCTAGTGCACCCGTGGCAGGAGGTAGCCACGTTTTGAAGAGTGTTGAAATATATTGAAAACCTCCAAAAGAGACGAAAGAGGCAAAGATGCAAGGCTCAAGCAAGGAGTGACCCAAGACGTATAGGAGATAGCGCCAAAAGGCACAACACTGAACTCCGTGCAAAGGGAAGACAATGGCGTAAATGGACGCAGAGAGCCCAAGGGGGCCTCTATGCCCGCCTGACAGAGCTATACAATAGCATACAGGTATCCAACTTTGAGTATGGCACATCCCCAAGGACCACAAGAGGGGAACGGGGGTACACCTCTTAGGGCAAACCATAGTCAGAGGACCGAACACAAACAACCTGTGGAACACCACCACAGTAAGATTACCGCCAGCCTACAAAACGCATAGTGCAAGTGGTGAACGCCGAACAAAAGGATAACAACCCCAGAACATGTCAAATGGAGCCCTGGGAAATACAGACCTATGGGGGAGGACGAAAGCCTGCAAGGAGGCGGTGAACAACCGAATCATCATTGGCATCAAATAAAAAGACCCCATCAAAGGGTAGGTCATAAAGCGTTCCAGGAAATTCTCAGGAAAGAAGCCATCCCGCAACCAAGCATGACACAGTAGGGCAACTGAACCAGCCATAGCACAGCCTAAGGAATCCGCAGTATCTAAAGCCGAGGGGATCGTAAATTCTGCCACATCACGGAGAAGATTAAGGTCAACACGAGCGCTCTCAGAAGTGGCTGATAAAAGACTTGGCAGAGACCCAAAGGGCAGAAGTAACCAGAGCCAAGACACACACTGTATTTAGTGATCAAAGAGCTGCGCTAGTGGAGGCGAAAATGTTACGGCCCCACGACTCAACCCATCTGGACTCACGGGAGGGGGTAAGGAAGCAGCGTCTGAGGCAAGGAAGGGAAAGCAGTTTGCAGGACAAACCCCGGAACGTCTGGCTGAACAAATAAGCAAATTGGATCATGTAGGAGCAGGACGGTGGCGGTGCAAGATAGAACAAGCCACCGGATCACAGCCTTGTCTGGCACCAAATCCACATCAACCACGACAAGCTTAGCTTCCGAAGGAGACCGTGCCGGAGCAGCAAACCTACGGCGCCGGACTGGCACCGACACAGCCTCAACCACAACAGGCCAGAGTCCAAAGTAAGGAATAGAATCTGAGCCAGGAAGGCAAGTCTACGGCGTCGGACTGGCGCCAACCCCACCTCCGGACCGGCAGGTGCCTGTCCGGAAGGCTGAGGCATGCACAAAGCAAGGCTGCGAGCACCAGCAACAACCTGGGGTGCCACAGGGAGCCCCACTGGGCTATGCAGCACGGCAGGGGTGCTATGGGTCGAACAGGGGGACCCAGCCGGGATGCACCCTGAGGACGCCATATATCCATCATCCCTAGAAGCAAGGGGCTCAGTTGGCGCCGGAGGCGAACATGCTGGAGACCCCACACGTACCGGAGGCTCTGAGGACACCCCAGGGAGAGGTGGGGACCCAAGGGAGGCCTACAGGGCCGTGGCATAGGCCTCCATTTGGGTCTGAGTCGCCCCTGCACCAGGATAAGGTGGATAAGGGAGGGGCAACTCCAGGGGATGCACGTCCGGAGGATTCCAGGAACTAGTGCCCCGACAACAAAAGTAAGTGAGGTTGAGGACCTTGGCGACATTCGCCACGACTTACCCGAGAAAGCCGAATAAGGTACCTAGGAAGCAGAGGGCGACCAACGCCGCAAATGGAACCCACCGCCAGAGGGACACGACGCTAATGGAGGAGGCCAGGGCCGAGACTACTCCGACCGGGAGAGGATAGCCGAGACCAGCTTCATCCTGCACTCCTGCCGGGACTTCGGCTTGGTGTTGACAAGCGTCTCAATCCGTCAAGTTGTGGTATTCGCCCAGACACCACATACAGATAAGGTGTGGGTCAGTCGCAGACATTTGCCGCGAACAGGAGGTACACGTTTTAAGGCCCAAAGTCAACTCACACTGTTCCAGACGCGAAGCATTAAAAAGGGGCATGAAAACAGGCCAGAGGAACCGTTTACTCCGGATCCGCGTTGCATGCGGAAAAGGAAACAGTCAGCACGCCGGGAGCAAATTCTATGACCTCGCTGATGTCATGTCCGTGGACGTCAGGTCGGGGTGGTGAGGCGCCGTCCCCCGGCACACAGAGGTGCTGCTGCTGCAAAAAAATCCTGATCCAGTCTGATGCCTGGGGATATTCTAAATTAAGGAATCTATGGCTAGATGTCTATCAGCAAAACAAACAAGATGATGGCTGGAATGTTGCACAATGGCAAAACACTCACCCCCAGTCACAGATCTGGGTTTAATCCATTGTTATTTTGCTCACCAAGCCACCCCAGTTCAGACATGGCCATATGCAAATCAGTCTTGACCCTGTGCCTCATGGGAACAGTCCAGCCCGAACTACCAAGCCATGTCTTCCCTGGACCGGAATCAAGCATCCTAGGACCGGTTTCTGGCTATCAGCCATCTTCAGCCAGGATAGCTTGACTCCAGTGGCATGGGGTGAGTGTTATGCCACTGTGCAACATTCCATCCATCTTGCGGCAGAGAGCAGGCTACCAGGCCTCCAGAAGCTTTCAGGACCGCTCCCACAAAGACTTCCGGTTCATGGCCAAACAGTCGGACCGACATCAGCTTGTGACAGGAGTCACAAGGCTTGAACCCGGCTTGTCAAAAGGACATCCCTCGTGCACCAGGAGTCGAAGACTCGGAAAAAGCGTCAACAAAAAGTCAAAAAAGGTTAGTTAAAAAGAAAATAAGGGGGAAGCTATCACCGGATCTGCACTAGGCTGGCACTTTCAAGCCACTCTACATGCTCACTACAAGAGAGGTTTCACTCCCAGGACAAGTCCTAGTTGTGAGAAAGTTCCCTCTTTCTTGCATGGTATGCCCCACCTTTTGCTGAAATGCTGATGTGCTTTGACTGAGTGTGCCCTGGGCTCCTGCCAATCAGGTACCCAGGGCCTGTGTTCCTTCCCTAAAACTGCATTGAAGCCTAAACCCAATTGGCATCTCTGGCCACATGTCAGCCCCTGGTAAATGGTACCATAGGTTTCCAGGGCCCTGTGACCAGAGAAGGCCCCTAAGGGCAGCAGCACTTATTGTGCCACCCTTAGAGGCCCTGTGCCCCGACACACTGCCTTTGCAGGCTGCGTATCTTGGTGCAGAACAAAACAATGTCGACATGGCATACATCCCTGTGAGCCATGCCCACAACACTGCCCTGGAATACCTCAGTCACCCCTCTAGCTGGGAGCCCTATGCTAGTGGTGTGAGTACAGGTGCATGAGCCCTATACCCCTACAGTGCCCGGGTCCATTCCTGGGCACTGTAAGTGCAGTGCTGCCATTAAGAGTATATGGTGCTGGGAGGTAGTCATCACGAACTCCACAGCACCATGATGGCTACACTGAAGACTGAGAAGTTTGGCATCAAACTTCTCAGCACATTAAACCCACACTGATGCTAGTGTGGGATTTAATGTAAGGTGCACGACTAGGGGCAACTTAGAGTTGTCCCCTAAAACTAACCAATAACCAGCGCCCTGAGAGGCCTCCAAGGCTGCCACACAGCAGGCATGTTGCTGGACCCCTGGGTCGAGAGCCATTCGCTCTCGTGGGCCAGCAACAAAGCACATCCTGGGGCGAGGTGCTAGGCCTCCTCCTGCAGGATGGGCAGGGAGCTTTAAAGGCATGCCGCCTTTGTGAGCTTCTCCAGACCACTTGCTGTACTCAGCAACTGGCCCCCACCAGTTCTGACCCCCACTCTGGCAGGGAGATCGGCGGGGAAACCAAATTGAGGAAAGGTGTGCCAGCCTCTGCCAACCCCAGGTGGGGGATGCGAGGTGAAGCACAACTCTGGTTCACGCCATCATGAGGATGGGGAGACCTACCCAATCAGGACTAGGCTCCTGCCCCCCTTCCACTGGAGAGTGGCGGGATAGGGGGTGTACCCACCCCAGGGAAGGGACCCACTGTTCCCTGACCTTACCTACCTGTAACACCCCTAAATTTAGTATTTAGGGGCACCCTGAACCTTCCTTCCTCAGATCCAGATTACGAAACTACAAGAAGAACAGGAAAGATGACCTGCTGGGCAGCTGTAACAAGAGGACGACACCAACTGACTTGGCCCCAGCTCTACTGGCCTGTCGACCCTCAAACATGCTCCTGCTAAACCAGTGCTTAGCAACCTCAAAACCCTGAGGACCCGACTGCCTTGCTCAACTAAAGACTGGGATTCCCACAAGCAGTGGTTCTGCTCAAACACCTCCAGCTCCTGGTGCCAATCAGGAACCGCGAATCCAGTACACTCTGCACCAGCCGAGCCCGGCCCGTGCCCGAGTGAACAAAGACCACAAGGGCGTCCCCCCGGCGACTGACCAAGAATCCAGCCCCCCCGCCCCCCTCCCCAAGGACTCCCCTCGATGCTCCTGATCACGCCTGCAGCCTCAACTCCAGGGACCCCCCCCAACCGCGAACAGCAGAGGGTAAGATTTCCCAACACCTAAAGATACCCCTGCACCCGGCGTCCCACGTCCTCCTGTGCCCAACTCCTGGGTGTCTACCCAACCTACATCTTCCCAATTTACCCCTAGAAGTGGTAGTCTCATCTGAACAATCTGACCCCGAGCTTGCAGCCTTTGATCGTCTCACAGCTTTCCCACTGAAATCCATTGGGCGCCCAATGGCCCAAAAGCACCCTGCACCCAGCCGCGCCAGTGCCACTGGATGTGCACCAACTGTTCTGTCAAGTTCCCCGCTTGCCCCGAGTAAGTGACCAGGAGCATCGCTCCCACAGCCTCGTTGCTTGCCTGCAAACAGTCACCAACCAAAGGCCCCCTACCAGCCATAGGCTAACATTGGGCCTACTCTCTCTGCACCCGGCTGCCCCTGTGCCGCTGAGGGTGTAACTATTGTACCAAATTGAACCTGGGAGACCCCCAAGTCTTACCCCAGAACCTTAACTCTGCCAGTCGAGTACTTACCTGAAAGCTGATAACTTGCATTTTCTCTATAGGGTAACTTTGACTGGGTTTCACCTGGAAATTCTTCTAAGTGTTGAGTTTTGAAGCTTTGAAATATTCAATAAAAAGCATCCGATCAACGAAAACAAAAATACTCACCTGTTACCAGGAGAAATCCCAGTGCTGAATCTAGGTACCAAGCACTGACCAGAAAAAGTAATTAAAACTGATTTTTCGATAACTTGATTTTCCTCCATGGGAGAACATTGGCTGGTTTTTGCCAGAAATTCTTCTAAGTGTCGATTTTTGCAACATACAAATATTCCTTAAAAGTCGCTTGTATAACAAGAACTATTTCCTTCAACTGTTTTCAGGAGATGCACCAGGGCTGAATCCAGGATCCAGCCTGAGTAAGAAAAACGTTTGTTAAGTAAATGATATTGCAGTTCTCTTAAAATTCCCATAGAGTTCAATGTTATAATAGTGTGACGTTTGTGTTTCATATTGCAACCACTATCTATTGTATTCAAAAGTCTATTGCTCATTGAAAGTATTCAACTGTAGCATCTTATTCTGAGAAAGTATTTTTATACCAACCTGTTTCTAAATTAAAATATATTTTCTAAATACAATACAATTGGCCTAGAGTTCAGTTCTTGAGTGTGTGAGATCATTTGCTGACAGTGTGTACATCAAATGCTTTACACTGTCCTCTGATACTGTTCGACCAAGCTACCACATTAGAGAGTAAGGTTATATCTAACTTTAACCTCTGCCAAACCGCTGGGGAGTGTTGGACTCTGTACACACTGTACCTTACTTTGGTGCAGTATATACAGAGCCACTTCCTTACACTAGTATGGTAGGATTTAAATTTCTAGTATTACACTTAATAATCTTTTTTCGATACACCCGACTCTAAATTGCATAGGTGGTGCAAAGGACTAAGCAATCAGCACAGAGACTCACTAATTGCATAGATGTTTTGATTTAACAGTCAAATCAATGTTTTCATGCAAAAGCTACATTTGTTTGTGCACTTCTATAAACACAAGTACTGAACTCCAGCTACCATTTCTATGCAAACCTACAGGAAATCACTTCACACTATGTTTGGCTTCCCTATACAAAATACCAATAAAGAACAAGCACTTGCAATGCAATAGGTCTCGTGTTTTCGAAACTGACCTATTGGTATTGTAAATAATGCCTTTTATTATTGCAGTTTTTTAAAACAAATAAAAGGCATTGTCATTTACAATTCCAATAGCTCAAAATCTTGCAATTGCGAGACTTATTGCATTGCAAATGCTTGTTATCAAGTGCCTTGACTTGCTTCGCAATGAGCTCTAAGGCACTCCTCGGGCCAGTTCTCTGTGTCAGGGGCTGCAGGGACTACTGCTCAGCAGCTGATGCTTACCCGCAGGAACTCTGGGGAGGCAAGTTCTTTACCGTGAAACTCTGGCTGAAAGTGTACTTTTATCAAGAACAGGCCCCTCATATGCAAATAATGTCGATGCCCTGCGTGCATATAGAAGAGAGTGAGGCCAGGGTCGGAGTACTGCATGGGCCACCATTGTATGTGCCATGCTTTGCTGAAACATTAAGAACGGGGCCCAGGCGAAGAGGAGCAGACAGGGAGAGTTTAAATGACCCCCCCCCCCCTTCCCCCCAGCAATGAGGAGAAGATAGTTGAAAAGGCAAAGCAACTACTGTGTACAACAGGATCAAGTCATTTAAAAAGAAAAAGTGTTTCTGACTGTAAATACAAGACACCAAGTAACAGTAAAAAGTCCCGTTCTCACGGGAGGTTGCAAATGCAGACAATGAGGCACTAAGAAGGGTGTACTATGTGTATTCATGAATCAAAAGATAGCATTTAGAATGGGCAGTAACAGGAGCCAATTGAACAGTTGGGCAGAGAGTGGGCGGAGCTTCAATTCCATACTCCAAAACAGAATGCCTTGCAGGGCAGCACATGCACTGCCCAGGCTCGACCTAAAAATAAAATAAACATTCTGGTTGCAGGTGGTCACAAAAATAATTTAGAAATACAGAAACCGTGATATTTTAGAATTGCTGAAAATAGGATGCAGTTTTTGCATGCTCAACATGAAATACATTCTGTACTTAAGAAAATACCCTGCAAGAGTAGAAATTCAAGTAGTCACGTAAAATCATTCGAGAAATAAGACAAAGTCCAGTTTCATAAGTATTGCAAAATATGGTATTTTACATTTTATACAAAAAGTCTCCATACATGTGTCAATTACAAAACGGAATTAAACGTAATACAAGACAAAGATGTTCGAATTAAATGATAAACATGGTTTCTGAAAAAGCTGAATAATATGTGTTAAAATTAAAGCTGTGTGGAAACATGTTATGGTGTAAAATGATTTTGCATCAAATTAATTTGCCATCCGCGTCCATCCTACCTCCATCCTTTACTTAACCCCCTGCATTTTCCATTCTATTACCTCTCCACAGACATGCACTGTGAATCAAGTGAACAATCCTTTGCAGAACTCAAGCCTTTCAGCTGGTTCAAGAGTGTTGCCTGCCAAATTATAAGGTAGCTATAAGTTGCACGAATCAAATTTTATTTTCCAAATGTAAATGCCTTACCTCTGTAGGTAGAACAGATAAAGGAGACCATAGCAACCAACTAAATCCTTGCCTACAGATGTCTGTTTTATGACAAAGGCTGGTCCACTAGGCAACCCAGTAGAAAGTGGGAGTTACCTGCGTTTTTACTAGTCACAAACAAGCTTAAGAATCATCTATCAGAGATAAGAAAACATTATAGGGCTACCTGCTGATAGCTGTCAAACACGGCTTGAGATTTTATGGCTGCTGGATGGACCTGCTAACAAGCCAATAGACAACTTTGAGAGGCGAGGTTGGTGAATACATGTTGGACATGCAGTTTTAATTCTAGAAGCCAGCATTCCTTTCCTTGTTGTACGATTGGGTTAGCTCTTATGAGTGTTAAAGTTGAGCAGCATTACCAGTCCTCCTGTGGATAAGTTTGTATCTGATTTCAGACCTTAGAAGTAGAGCTTGATCACCAACGGAAGAGAGCAACAGAGGACAACGGTCTACCGGTCCACAAGAATGCTGCACTGTCCATCTGCAGTGTTGAGCTAGGAATGCTCAATAGAAACAAATTTTAACTCATTCCGGAGTAGGCAATTTACTGAATATACATATAGGTTCTCCCACTAAAAGGAGACTTAAGTCCAACACGAAAGCCCCAGACAACCAGCTATGTAACCCACTGCCCATTTCTAGAGAGCCAGTTACCCGAGGACAGAAGTTACTAGCTTATCTGGAAATTTAAATCTCAGAAAGGGTCCTCAAACCGGAAAATAGAACGGGCTAATGCATCTTCTTATAAACACTCACCTTGTGACCAGGACTGAAGTTAAGTATTTGCCTTTTATTGGGAGTGGGTATTTTGAGCCCCCCCTTTCCTCTGGCATAAGACAGCAAGACCCGTGACAAAGCGACTTCTTAAGGCTAATGCACCTTAAACTTCACAATATGGGGGAGTACCTAGATTAAAACTCTTACCATTGCAGTAATGTGCTGGGGGTGAGTTTGCTAAGGGTGGTTTCCTAAACAATGAAAAACTTCACCACCAGCCTGAGACAAACTACAGTGCAGCATCTTGGATGTGAGCAAAGTCATTCCATCAGAAATGAATTTTCAATTTTAATGGCCGGAGCTAAAGGTTTATGGCAGAATAAGCCCTACTACAATGGAGGCAGTGCAGGTCGTCTAGCAGAGCCCATAAATCTTCCTGCAGGAGCAAGAAGCTTAGGACCTCCTTGCTTATTGCCATTAGTTGCTAGAGTAAACGTTTACGCAAAGACAGGGAACAATCAAACGGTGACTCAACAGTAATCAGAGGTTCAGTTTTAGACATCTGAAACACCAGCTTAGCGATTAATCTGAAAACTTAAATAACCATCCACCGAGTTCTAAGGCATAGTAGTTGGGGGGTGGGGTGGGAGAGTTGAGAAATGGCTTCACTGGACGCCGCAGAGGAATTACTCCATGTAGTTCAGCAAACTCTGCTGGTTCTTTAGGACATGCTGGTTCTTTGTGACATGCACCTAGGTTTACGCATTTCCAGAAAAGGGACCCTAGGATAAAGAAGCATTCCTTTATGGACAAGGAGACTATGGTACTGGCAACCAGCATAGCCATAGCCAATTTGCAACTGACCATTGTGCGACTCAAGAACAACTCTTGTGGAACTAGTAAAAACCACGGAAAACACAAGGGACACCAGCCCTCCAGAGTGGCTGAGATGCTCTGTGGGATACTTTGAGATGTAACATACGGTAGGACAAAGTTCTGGAATGCCTCCCAAAAGGGAAGAAGGATTTTTAACCATGACTCTACAGAAACATGTCACAAATGATAAAACAGGTACCCTAAAGTGCTTTGGGAGCATTATAAATCTCAGAACCGAAACATCTCAGACACTTACCAGTACAACCCACAAAGATGTGCTTTTCTTAAACGTGACAGCTGATAGAAGTGTGCAACTGCCTTCAGAGTCTTTTAAGACCTACCACAAACTAGTAGGGAAAATGTGAGTAGGGAGGATAAGCTGAATCCCAGGTACAGAATATTGAGACCCATCCCTTGAAGCAAAGGCTAAGGCAGCTAGTGCATGCAAATGTGGAGAGTCCAGCGAGAGTCCGGAGGCGTTTGCCAAGATCTGAAACCTATGAAGAAGAAAGAAGGTCCTTCACAACTGTACTTTGAAGGACACTTCAAAACAATGTTTAAATTGTAGCACACCCCATTGTCCAACATAGAACAGAAAGAAACTAGAAAGGGTGGAAAGTATTCAATAGATGGTAGGCTAGATGTCCTTTATGGCCTTCTAGTGCCCAAGACATTGGCTCAATGCCAAAAAAACTAAGAATGCAATAATGTCCAAATGCAAGGGAAGGAAAGCTTAATTCAATATTCCCTAAATAAGCCCCTTCGTACATTTGAAGATAATCTTGTTTCCCATAGTAGTTAAGATCATAATTTGTTGGCCTCCACGGAAGGCAAATTAAGTTGGTTAAAAGGTTCCTGCGTAGTGTCCAATGAAACTCTGATATAGAACAACCGCCCAAAACCACATAGATCATTGATATCTTATTTCTAAATGTGAATGCTAAATAATTTAATTCATTATTAGCATACACTAATCAGGAGACCAGAAACCATATTGTCACACCCAAACATTTTGTAAACCACAAATTGCATCCCAATAGCTAAAAACAATTGATACCTTACCCTCCTGTCCCACCTCCCCCACCCAAAAAGATAACCACTTTTTTTGTGTTTTTTGTTTTTCCCGCAACTTGCGACTGATTACAATACAGTACCTTAAATAGCCAAAAAATGAACTATGACAAGTACTATATTATATACAAATGTTTAAATGAAGATGAGGAAATCTCCATACAGAAAGGCAGTGTTTTAAAAGTTGAGGCAATGTGAGGAGAAAAAAAAAAGAAAAAACCTGAGAGCCTCAATAGTAGTCCATTGTTTCACAGAAAATTACATAAAACTACACACGGCAGTGTGGGCCTGTTCAGTCAGGACGGACCTACATAGTTGCAAAATCTGTATTTTTGCTAATGTGTTTCCACCAATCGATCGTATTAGGTGGAGCCGCAACTGTAAATGAATATTACAGATCACATCCATCTGGAGACTGGTCTGGTCATCGGTTAAGGGTTAATCTGATGGAGTTTTTTATGACACGAATGGTGTTTGTAGGTATAGGAGAGGACGCATCAGGAAGTTCTTTGCTTGGCAGTCTCTGCAATAAAAATGGAATATAACAGTAAGAGTAAAGCAGTCCCTTTTACCATGTACAGCCCCAGCATTTCCCTTTTATATCTTCCAGTTAGTGGCAAACTTAGAGGGTGATCTAATTTGTATGATTAGAGTACACAAGCCATGGGACATTAGTTTCTTACCTTTGACCTGGCGGTGGCGGTGTCAATTACTGGAAGTGGCACAGATTCTCCAAGGCAATCCTGGAAAAATAAAGTTATAACTCAACTGATGCGTGCAGAACCATTACATAAAAGTTCTCTGAAGAGGCTACGATATCCAGGAACATTGCATTCCATCACATTTACACAATACCTGGCAATTAGAACCCCAATTCTTAAAGTTTCCAAAGCACATGTTACTTACCTTCGGTAACAATAGTTCTGTAAGAAACAGTAGTTTGTATTAGATTCCTTACCTTTGAATATCCCCAAGCGTCAGAATGGATCCGGAAACTTTTGCGTAGCAGTACCCTTGCGCATCAGTAGGTGTCGTCTGCGGCTCCGCGTCAGTCATCGGCGCCGGGATGACGTCGCTGGAGTACTTGGACGTCGCTGGGGTACTTGGACGCCGCTCTTGTGCTGACGTCAGTTCTTATACATGGCTTTTCCGCGCCAGAAACACAGAGCCATGATAAAAACCAACACTGGTGCCATGAAACTAGGGCCCTGAAAGGGGATGACCTTAACCCTAGATATCGGTTCGCAGAACGGGGAGGATGGGTGGGGCGGTAAGGAATCTACAACCAACTACTGTTTCTTACAGATATATCTTTACCGAAGGTAAGTAACTTGTGTATCTGAAAGAAACAGGTTAGTATTAGATTCCTTACCTTAGAATAGATACCCCAGCAATACCAACCCCGGTGGTGGGCCTGCGAACAAATGATCACACCAGAAAGTCCTGGAGAACGGAACGGCCGAAAAAGCCATCTCTCCGGACTTGGCTGTCCTGGCAGTAGTGTCTTGCAAACGTGTGCAGCGAGGCCCACGTAGCTGCCTGACAGATGTTCTGCAAGGGGACTCCCCGACCCAGGGCGGTAGTAGCCGCCGTGGCCCGAGTGGAATGGGCCCTCAGCCCCACAGGAGGCTCCTTTTTAGCCAAAGAGTAGCATACCTTGATGCACAACACGACCCAAAGAGAGATGGTCCGCTTGTGCACCGCCCGACCTTTCTTAGCACTCACATAACCAACCAGAAGTTGGTCATCCACCCGGACTGGCGTGTGCGATACAAATAGAATGTGAGCGCACGTTTTGGGGCCAGACGGTGGAGCCTCTCTTAATCTTTCGAGGGAGGCGGAAAGAAGGTTGGCAAGGTGATGGACTGCCCGATGTGGAAGGCTGTGACTACTTTGGGCAGGAAAGAGGGTCGAGTCCACAACACAACTTTGTCCGGATGGACAGAAAGGAAGGGAGGTTTAGAGGAAAGAGCCTGGAGCTCCCTCACCCTCCTGGCAGAGGTGATGGCAACCAGGAATGCAGTCTTCAGAGTAAGGAGACTAAGAGGACCGTTATGAAGTAGCTCGAAAGGAGCGCACATCAGATAGGTCAGAACAAGGTTCAAGTCCCACTGAGGCATCACGAAAGAACAGGAGGAAACATGAGTGATGCCCTTCAAAAACCTATTTACAACTGGGGACTTGAACAAAGAGGGCTGATCAGGGAGCCTTAAGAAGGCGGAAATAGCAGAAAGGTAGCCCTTGATAGTTCCCAGAGCAGAGCCCTGCTGGGCAAGAGAGAGAAGAAAGAGAACCTCTGAAAGAGGGGCAGAAAGGGGATCCACAGCCTTTGCTGTGCACCATGCCACAAATTTGTTCAACCTGCAGGTGTATACCGATTTTGTGGCGGGACGCCTGGCTGCCAGAATCCCATTACAGACTTCAGGAGGCAAGTCAAATGGCCTCAACTGCCGCCGGTCAATCTCCACGCATGTAACTGGAGACTGGACAGGTTCGGATGGAGGACCGTCTCCTGCTGCTGCGACAGAAGGTCCTCCTGAAGAGGCAGACTAAATGATCGACAGACATGCTGAGTAGCTCGAGATACCAGTATCTTCGTGCCCAGTCCAGAGCCACAAGGATAACTTGGGCCCGGTCGCGTCTGATCTTCAGCACTCTGGGCAGAAGTGGTATAGGCGGAAAGGCATACAACAGACCGCAGCTCTACTCGCGACGAAAAGCGTCTCCGAGCGAGTGCCGCCTTGAAAATTCCAACACGCAGAACTGATGACATTGTGCGTTCTCTTCTGTGGCGAATAGATCTTACCAAGGCTCTCCCCACTGCTGAAAGAGGCCTTGCGCCACGTCCAAGTTCAGACGCCATTCGTGATCCATCATGCACAGACGGCTGAGTTTGTACGCCCTGGCGTTCAGGGAACCTGCCAGGTGTTGAACCACCAGGGTCACGCCCTGATGTTCTAGCCACTGCCAGAGGCGCAGAGCCTCCTGGCGTAGGGTCAACGACCCCACCCCGCCCGGTTTGTTGCAGTATCACATGGTGGTGGTGTTGTCCGTGAACACCTGCCCTACACTCCCCCAGACAGAGGAGGAATGCCTTCTGGAGCTCCGGGCGATCTGGCTTGCACTGAAGGTTGACGTGGAACCGGGACTCCACCGGAGACCAGAGGCCTCTGATCTCCGCCTCCCCCATGTGGCACCCCCAGGCCTGGAGGGACACGTCCGTCACAACTACGTGCTCCGGTTGGGGTAAGGAGAGCGATCTGCCACTGAAACTTCAGGTCCCACTGCAGAGCCCACATCCGCCACCTGCGTGATGCACCAGAAGGATGTAGGAGGCCATCAGCCCCAGAAGCTGCAGCGTCAACCTGACCGAGACTCGGGATTACGGCTGAAAGATCGGAATCAGAGCCTGAATATCCCGAACCTGCTGTTCGGGAGGATAAACCCGAAACTGCGCAGAGTCTATAACCGCTCCGATGAAGAGGAGGTTCTGAGCGGGACACAGGTGTGACTTCGGCACATTGATGGAGAACTCCAGCAGGTGAAGGAGGTCGGCCGTAATCTGGAGGTGGCTGACGACTGTCTGGGGCGAGCCCGCCTTCAACAACCAGTCGTCTAGGTAGGGGAAGACAAACCCCTAACCTGCGCAGATGAGCTGCGACCACTGCCATCACTTTCGTGAACACCCATGGGGCGCTGGTAAGGCCGAAGGGGAGCACAAACTGAAAGTGCTCGTGGCCTACCGTGAATCGCAGGTAACGCTGGTGGGCCGGCAGGACGGGGATGTGAAAATAAGCATCCTGCAAATCCAACGATACCATCCAATCTCCCGGGTCCAGGGCAGCTAAGACCTGAGCCAAAGTCAGCATCTTGAACTTCTCCTTCCGGAGGAAGCCGTTGAGGTTCCGCAGGTCCAAGATAGGGCGTAGGCCCCCTTTGCCCTTCTTGGGAACCAGAAAGTAGTGGGAGTAACAACCACACCCTACTTCTGGCCCAGGAACGTGCTCAATGGGCCCCCTTTGCCAAGAGGGCCGTAACCTCCTCTTGCAGAAGACTCAAGTGATCCGACACACGGTGGTACTGCGGTGGCATGGCTGTAGGGGTCGCCTCGAAGGGGAGGGAGTAGCCCCTTCGGACGATTTGCAGCACCCACCTGTCCGATGTGACAGTGCGCCAGTGGAGGAGGTGATGGCGAACCCTGCCCCCCACTGGAGTCACATGGGCCTGAAAGCTCGGACTAGGATGGTTTTGAGGCGGATGCTGCAGGGGTAGGTGTGGACCGACATCGCCGTTGTCCCCGACCGCTGCTACGGCGGTTACCACGCCCGCCACCGCGCTGGCTGTTAGTCTGCGGCCGTGGCTGGCAGGACGTGTGGGGGCGCCCCTTCCTTGGCCGCGAAAGGCAACAGTTTGCTGGCGTGGGGCAGAGAGGCCCAAGGACTTGGCCATAGCCCTTGAGTCCTTAAAGCGCTCAAGCGCACTGTCTGCCTTGTCGATAAAGAGGCGACTGCCATCAAACGGCATGTCCATAAGGGTGTTTTGGACATCAGCTGAAAAGTTGGCGGACCTCAGCCAGGCATGGCGACGAATCGCCACAGTCGTTGCCATCGCTCTGCCCAGTGAGTCAGTGGTATCCAGCCCACACCGGATGGAATACCGTGCCGCATCTCTACCCTCCACAAGGGCTTGGGTGAGTTTAGTCCAGACCCCTTCCGGGCATTGTGGCAGCACGTCCGCGACCATGTCCCACAGAGAGTGGATTTAACGGCCCAAGAGGGACGCGGTGTTGACTGACCGCAACCCCAAACTAAGTGAGGAGAACATCTTTTTACCATACTGTTCGTACCTCTTGGATCCCAGATCGGGGGGGAGCCGAGCGGCGCCGCTCCGGTGCCGAACCCGAATCGAGGGTAGGACCGGGGACGATGTCGTCCTGGGACGGCGCTGGAGGAGGCACCCTGGGGGCAGGGTCTGGCGAGGTCGTAAGGTCGACCGGCGACGACCCGGAACCGTATCCAGCGGGGCCCTGCGGCGTCGGACCGAAGTCGCCGAAGGCGCTGGGGCCGAAGCACCCGGCCCGCTTGAGGACCCAGTCGGGGAAGCTTGGCCAGAAGGCGCCGCGGAACCAGACGGAGGAGTGAGCGACCTCATGGCCATGAGTAAGGCCTCGATCTCCTCCGGCGTCACGTTCTGCCCAGGGACCAGCGGGTATGGAGCAGGCCGCAACGGCTCCGGTGGAGCAGCGTGGGCAGTGTCGCCCGAACACCCGGCCACGTCACGCGAGCATCAGGGGGAGGGTCAGAAGAGCGATGTCGCCTCTTTGACTTCTTGTGCGCCCCTTACCTGGGGACTTCGAGCCCGAAGACTGATGACGACTCCTGGAACTGTGGTGACTCCGGCCCCACGACTGTTCCCTCGACCTCCTTCCGGACCAGGACCTCGAGCGGCGCGGGGCCGACTGCCGGAGCTAGAGTCACTTGCGGGACCGCTCCTGTCTAGCTTTAGACGTCAGTGCCTGGCAGTCGGAGCAGGACTTTTCGTCGTGGTCGGGGCCCAGACAATGAAGGCACTGGCGATGGGGGTCGTTAACCGACATCAGCCGGCTACAATCGACGCAGGGTTTGAAACCGGGCATCCCTACCGGCAACGTCTGACTAGAGTGACTTCGAAAGATGATCAAAAAAGTTAGTCAAAAATTGACCAAGGGTACTACTTTTTCCAGATCGGCGCTTGCTGGCATGGAAAAAAAGAAGAACTGATATCAGCATGCGAGGGCAGCGTCTAAGTACTCCGGCGACGTCATCCCGGCACCAACAATGCGGACGACTGACGCGGAGCCGCAGAAGACGCCTACCGACGCGCAAGGGTACTGCTACGCAAATGTTTCCGGATCCAGTTGGACGCCTGGGGATATTCTAAGGTAAGGAATCTAATACTAACCTGTTTCTGTCAGATAGGAAGGATAGAGTTGAGAAAAAATTATTAAAACCTAAAATGTATTGTATTCATTAGGAAAAAGATTAATCCCTAAAAAAAATTTTAAAAAAATTTTGAAGATGTAAAGTAGGTTTCTAAAAGACTTCAAATTCAGAAATAAAGCTAGGAAGCAAATAGGTTGGTTTAAATAAACACAATAAACAAGTTTGAGAAAATGCTGTTTTTTAGCACCATTTAGGCTATGTAGGAAATATACGAGATTAAACAAGACTAATGTGACCTTCCCTGCCCTCTGCACTCCCAATCCGTTGCACCCACTTCGCCCAATCCTCCGCAGAAGGATAGGTTGCAATGGGCCCACGACACAAGACTTGCGGTGGATGCGACAGAGGCTCGGCAAGCATAAGTGGGATATCAGCTATTGTGGCATCCTTCTGGTAGTGAATGGGATAGCTGGAGAGAGTGGTTGTCCTCCGACTGTGGACAGGCTACAACACAGACTTCTGAATGAAGAGGAGCAGCCTGCCAGATCTGCACCACTACCTAGAGCGGGCAGGGCAAGAGCAACACTTACAGGTGAAGGAATGATTAGTTGCAGGCAATATCCCATGAGGAATCCTTAAGCTGGGTCGATTACTGGTGATAGCTGCAGCATTCAGGTAGCTGTATGCAGACTACGTGCAGACAGCAGCATACCCAAGTCTTGGCTGTACAACATGGAGAAACCGGTGAACTCGGCAGATATCCTTGCACAGTCAAGGTCATCACCGGCTCACTTTGCTGCTACACTACGGAGCAGGGATATCGTTCTTGGACCCTTGCTCCAGCCCTTCGCGCTGAGGACCGAGGGCGGAAGCAACAAACTGTGTCAGTGGACTTTGTGGAGAGCGTGGGAGTACAGCAGGAGCCTCAGGGGTGGTGCGCGGCAGTGAATCTGTTTCCCAGGAGTCCCTGCACAGCCAGGAACATCGCGGACGCGCCCCCTGATAGCCACGCCCCTGCCTACAACGCCCCCTACTTTAACAGCTCGTCCAACGTCTCGCGGCACGCCAGCGAAGCCTGAGCAAAGGGCGGGCAGTCTGTGGCAGGCCAATGCTGGGCTGGGACACCCCCTGTCATCTGCTACATCCGGCTGTAAGGGTAGGACTTTGTCTGGTATAGCGTGTTGCTATACCTTAATTGTTATTACCAATGCCCACTCGCTCGGGGAAAATCTTGAGGGGGGAGGAGAGGCGGGGCCCTGTACCATCATAGGAACCATGGACCAGTTTATCACACGGGTGGCTGCAGTTATTGAGAAAGATTGTAATGACAGAGCGCCGCCTTTCTCAAGAACAGCTTCCGCCAAAGCGCTCTTCTCTGGGCTTGTTAGCCCAGGTCAAGTCACCAGTGTGCAGCTCTGGTCCCCCCTACCCCACCCCCCACACATCCGACCAGTTAAGAATAGCCTCTTTGAGGGACAGTATTGATAGGCTGGAGAACCGGGTAGCGCAACCCATCTCCGCTCCAGTTGCTGGTAGTGGACTGGACTCATGTTCCCAGGAAACTCCAGCACCCTCACCACGCCCGGCATCCTCTCCTATTGATCCTGGTTCTCCATTGGCCTTACCGATGATAGAAACCAAGAACCCTTCTTGCGCCAAAAGGAAAAGGATTGCTAGTCCGCGCAAAGGCAGCTTCTTTAAATTATATAAGAGATCTGAGAAGCTAGGAAGTAGGGGTACAGGGAATGCATTGGTGGAGGGTCTAGTTACGGATAACAACAATACTGAAAACAGGGGCCACCATCCCGGTTCCAAAGTTAATGAAACATGTGTAACCCCCCCTCCAAATTGTCAACTGGGTGCCAGTGATGTCCCGATAACACTGGCTCAAATTGAAAACCTGATTAAAACACTACTGTCCCCGATAGCATATAGAATAAGGGGGCTAGGGTGGACAGGTTTGAACAGACAACCCTGGATAATTTCTTTTCGTTGAAAACCCGTATCAAATTGCATTCTAGGATGAGGGAGGATGGGCAGGGAGGGATAGCTGGTAACTGGGTGATCCCGGATTCTCCGCAGCCAATTTCCACAAGAACTTCCACAGCAAACACAGTAATTCTACAGGCGTCTGATAATGCTCCTGCAGTATGCATAGTGGATACCCCAGTGAGCACTACCCTGATTGACCATGCACCCGCGAGTATCCCCAAACCCCCTGAGGCCCAGACGACGAAGCCCAGTAAGGCCAAGCCACCGGGAGGGAAGGGCTCTGGCAATAACACAAGTACATCGAAGGGGAAGGGTTCTGGTAAAGGTCCTGATCGGGTATGTCCTGTCCCAATTTCCACCAGTATACCCGGGACCACCCAACCGGAAGCTGCTGTGGTAAAAAACGTCTTAAAGCGCCCCCGGTTAATCTTCCCCCTGATTGCCATCCCTATGTCGCCATCCTTACAAATGTACCAATCTTGAAGGATGGACAACACTAATCCCACCAAACACTCAAAAATAAAACCTTACACTGGTTAAAAACCAACAGACCACTTCCCAGGGGTGTTGATGGGTTGATCCTGGGAGTAAGAAGAGTAGAGTGGGTAGGGTATGGCAAAAAGAAATTTGAAGGGGATTGCGTGATAGTTAACTTCAAAGACAGTAGAGTAGCACAAGTTATTTGTAACCATAGGGATACAAATGGGGGTCTCAGCATTGGCGTAGTAGACCTACCTATTTTTATCCAAGGCCTGCTGTAATCCCCATTTGTCCATATCCTGGTAGTGGTTGGAATAGTGGTCCATCTCATCTTGGTAATCTAGTGGGCCCCCAGTTCCACCCATGTGCTACATGGTCTGGATTAGAATGGAGCCCTCCTGGATATTGAACCGACGCCCACAATGGGGAGGCTACCCGGGCTCAGAGTATGGGTATAGTTGGTGCAGCCCTTAAAGCATCAGCAGCGGACAACATTATGGTCAACAGCCCAATGCCACCCATTATTGTACTTGGAGATAACGTGTCCCATGGGAGATTAAGCAGGGGCAGCGAAACAGAAAGACAGGTCCAGCTGGAAGGTGGAGATGGCCCTGTATCCCGCGGCGAGAGAGCTGTGGCGGATCCAGTCCTTAGGATTTGCAGCTGGAACGTCGCGGGTATTGATAGGAAGTTGGGCCTGCCGGATTGGAATACCCTCGTGGAGGGTTATTCCATCTGTATTTTCCAGGAAACCTGGTGCAGGGAGCCTTGTCACAAGGTGGGATATTCAACCCACTTTGTCCCAGCTGTTCCCCCGGTGGCAGGGAAGGGACGCCCTTCGGGTGGTCTCCTTATCTGGGTTGGAACTTCCTTAGAGTGTAAGGTGGAGGAGCACCCAACTAAAACTCCCGATCTCCTTAACATCACCCTAAAGGACTCTAGGGGTGCCCTGCTTTTGATAATCTTCAATATCTACGTTAGAGGTACAAAGGGTGGTACACAATCGGCCACCATTGCCCTTCTGGAGGATCTGCTTAGGCAGCGCGCCCCTAAATCTCACATCTTGGTGGCAGGTGACCTTAATTGTACGTTTGAGCCCCTCGATAAGGATGATGTATTGGGCATAGAAAAGGAGGACTCAAGGCGGGGGATTCACGCTTTGACTCTGCCCCCCATTAAGAGGTGGACCCAAGTGGCTCTACAGATTAACTCCCTTAATATGGAATTTGACTTGAGGGCAGTTAATGGGAGGTCTAAATCAGATTTGAAAGGGGCCCCTACCTATAACAGGCCAAACCATACATCTAGAATAGATTATATCCTTCTTGATGTACGTTTATGGGCTGACCTAAGGGATATGGAGATCATTTCGACCATTGAGAGTGACCACAATCTCCTCTCTCTTGTTCTTTCCCCCCAGTCGCTTAAGGGAAGGAAAAAACCCCTCCCCCATATGGCCCCCAACCCCCAGGCAGTCACTGTCTAACTGCGGCCGACTGTTGAAGTGGGCTAAATTTACTTCATCCCCAGAGAAAGTGGCAGCCGTAGGGTGTCTCCTGCTTGCAGCTTCAAACAAACTAGACCTGTCTTCCCAAGTATCTGAAGGTCTCGTCGACCTTCTGCAACCTAACTAGGGAATTAAGTAATCTATTTATTCTTCCTGGTGGGTACAAGGGTGCTCATAATAGGGAGCGACCGCCTACCAAACAGGGTTGGTATACAAAGAAATGTAGGGCTATGAAAAAAGCCTTGGTGGGAGCAGTTAAATCTAAATCCCAAGTAGCTACCAGGCTTGCAGGAAAGGATTACTATCGGACATTGAAGGCAGCGAAAAAGGAGTGGGAGGAAAAGTTCTGGGCGGACCTCTTGGCAGCTAGTATAGGAAGGGATGCCAGGGGTTTCTGGAGTCTGGTCAGGAATAGGGATAGGCCGGTAGCCATGTTGGTCACATGTAACATTCCAGCCCAGAGTTGGTATAACCACTTTGAGGCCTTGTATTCCATACCTGGCGGGGACAACAATGATACTTTATCTACGGTGGTCGAGGCAATGGTTGACCTCCCCGATGCCTTAACCGCTAGGGAGGTCGAAACCGTAATAAAGACCCTGGTCCCACTAAAAGCTGCAGGAACAGATGGGATTCCTGGTGACCTGATACGAGCCTTCCCCAAGGAATGGGGCAAGTTGGTTGCCTCCCTACTAAACGCAATTTTGGGGGGAGGTCTTGTACCCGACTACTGGAAAGGGGCGGAGGTTGTCCCGATATTCAAAAAGGGGTGCCGGGACAGCCCTGCCAACTACAGGCCCATAAGCATCATAGACTCCTCCCAGAAGGTGGCAGGGAAGGCGATCCAGGGGAGGCTTCTCCAATGGGTAGATGATAATAAGATCTTGTCAGACCTTCAGGCGGGCTTCCGGTCGGGAACTGGAACTATCGAACAGGCCTTCAGATTAATGCTCCTGCACTGGAAGGTGGTGGTGCTGGGCAAGGGCAGACTTTACCTGGCCTTTATAGACCTGAAGTCTGCCTTTGACCTGGTACCTAGGGAGGAATTGTGGAGGGTCCTGCAGAACATGGGGTTGCCCCCCCTACCTTTTGTTGCTCTTAACCAAACTACACTCCGGGAACTATGCACAGGTGCGGTGGGGCACCGGGGGGAGGGGGGGGGGGGGGGGGAAGACTGATAGGATCCCGGTGTGTAGGGGAGTCCGCCAGGGATGTGTGCTAGCCCCCACCCTATTCTCTTTGTATGTGAATAGGGTGGTGGAGTATCTGCAACAAGAACCGGCCGATGCACCCTCTCTGGCGGGCATCCGGATCCCTACTCTTCTCTTTGCGGATGATACCCTCCTGATCTCAAAGACCCCCCCAAGGTCTGCAAAAGCTTCTAGATCGCTTCCAGGAGTTCTGTTCCCTGAGGGGACTGGTGATCAATATCGATAAAACCAAATATTGGGTCATGAATCCCCCCAGGAAACTAGGTCGTCCACCGGTGCTGAATAACTGTCCATTGGAGAAGGTAGCAGAGTTTGACTACCTGGGAATCCGGCTTAGAGATTCCATGAGCTGGTCCCCGCATATTAATAAAATGTTACTTAGTCACAAAAGGGTGGGTGGTACGCTACTTAGGGAACACGGTTCTTCCCCCAAACATTGTATGGCCCCTGTTATTGACATATATAAAGCTAGAGGGGTCACTGCTGCACTATATGGGGCTGAGTTGTGGGGCACATGTAATTTGGAGGTACTAGCCAAAGTGGAGAGCAAATTTTTGAAAGACCTAATGGCTCTCCCTTTGAGCACACCCACAGCCCCTGTATTACTAGACTTGGGATGTAGATCGATTGTAGATCAGGCACGACTACGGCCAATGTTATGGGCTTGATTGTGAAGGGTTCCAGAACTCACCTCATATGCTGAAGGCCTGTCCGAGGTGATGGCCATGGGGGGTTGGCATAGGATAAAGTGGTTGAGGGATGTTAAAAACCTTTTGGGGGAGCTGGGATTGGCCGAAGCATGGGTTACTCGCTCCGCCCCACTAAAAGCCACCCTGAAGAAACTGTACTGGGAGTGGGTCTCTTCTAAACTTATTAGTAACCCACGACACTAATTCCACTGCAGTTTTCTTACAAATCAAAGACGTGGTGGCTTACAAACCCTATCTCGATTTGATTTCCATCCCATTTGATAGGGCTCTGTATTTTAGGTTTAGGGTGGGTATTCTACCAGTAGGCTATTTGACATGGAGATGGAAATCTACCTCCCAGCTCTCCCCCTATTGTGCCTTATGTCCCTCGAGGGTGGAGACGGTTGCCCACATCCTTTTTGAATGTCCAGACTATTGTAACCCAAGAAAGCGCTGGCTCAAACCTGTGTGCAGATCATTTGGCACTCGCCATTATTCAGTGTCCCTACGCATTTTACTAAGAGATACTTCCCCTCTTGTAGTTTGTGGCGTCTCAAAATTTTTAAAATGGTCTTGGTTGATCCGATCAAATAGGCTTTCCGTATCCATTTAATTGTTTTTTAACTGTACATATTAATTCAATTCCTTTTTAATTGTACATATCCTATGTTTTATTGTCTTTATCTTATGGATGTATCGCCATGTATATTTGCTGTATATCTTTTTTAATATACCTATTGTATGTACTGCTTTTAAGATATTCTTATATATCGAAATAAAGCATATCAACCAATCAACCAGCTGCATCCTAGAAAGTTACTGCTGACCAGGTCAGATAGAGGTCTTCATGTAATGAGACAATATATTGTGGCTTTCATAGTAAATGGTGGTCACCACAAAGTGCATTGACAGGATGGAAGTTAAGTGACCTAGATGTATAAAAGTAGTTTGGGAAATGGTAACTGGCTGGCAGTAGGGAAATTTCACTTGCATCTTGACTAGGATGTATTGTGCAGCAACATTGACATAATAGCAGATTAGCATGTTGCTGTGTTTTTCTCAAGGAGGTGAGCATGGAGGTATACTGCAGATCTTTTAATAGTGCTGCTACACACATTGTCATGGGGCTATGGTATTTGACTGTCCGAACAGTAGGATGTCCTTTATTCGATCTTTTGATACAAACGCTGGTGATAGTGATGCGGATACATGCGAGACAAGTGAGCAGTAGACGGTGAAGGGAGACAGTCATCAGACATGCCAAAAAAACAGAAAGGATCAAGCTGTATGGTGGCCCTTCATCATTTGCCTAAGAGTCTGGAAAAGATGGCAGCACTTCACATGAGCAGATTATTAACTGAAGTTACACTGTCCTTGCCACGGAGACCTAATACAGTGGACTATAAGTGAAAATAAACACTTTACAGACAAGATGGTCTCTGGCCATAAAGGGGATCATCCTGCAAAAAGGATAGACAAGTTGCTGGACAGAGCCACAGAACCAATAGAGATGTCTTGTGTGAAAGACATGTCAATTAATCATGCAAATAAGTTGACCAAAACACTACATTTATGTTTGTTAGGTTGTGTATTCGAATTGTATGCACCTCACTGATGGGGTATCCTGGCACTGAAGCAGGAGCAGAATGGGCCAAGCCGGGGTTGGGGCTAGGTGAAGAGCCAGGTCTTCAGTTTCTTACGGAATTCAAGAACTGAGGGCAGGTCATTCCATGCTTTAGGAGAAAGGTAGGAGAAGGCAAAAGTGCCAGATCTGGTTCTGCGTATGGGAGGGATGTGTGCGAGAAAGAATCCAGCTAAGTGGAGGTGTCTGGTAGGTTTGTGGAAGTTTATGCAGTTGTCTGAGTACATGGGGTCAATGTTGTCTAAGGCTGTGTGTGTGCCTGAGCAATCTGACGAGTGCTCATTTTTGGATAGGGAGGCAGTGGAGTTGTTGGATTGTGGGGTAATGCAAGTATGGGATGGGAGAGTGAGCATGGACACCAAGTTATATAAGGAATGAAGTATTTTGGTCAGTTGAGCATTGATTTAAGCAGAGTGCATTGCCATAGCCTAGCATGATGGCGAGGAGGGCTTGGGTGCTGGCGCTGCAAGTGTTGGGGGGGGGGGGGGAGCAATTTGAATATCATTTTGAGCACCTCAAGTATGTGAAAGTGGAGGACAGACCGCATTCATGTGGCTGGTTGTCAATTACTGTTCTGAGGTACTTGACGTCTGTTGACGGGAAGGGTGTGGGTCGAGTTTGACAGGCCATCAAGGTGGAGTCACAGAGCAAGGTCGCTAATAAATACCACTACTTCAGTCTGGTCTGTGGAGCTGGAGGCAGTTTTTCATCAATCTGGCGACTTCGGTCATGCAAGCGGAGAAATTGGTATGGGTCTTTGGCATCTTGTCTGAGAAGTAGAATTTGAACTAGGTGTCTTCAGAGTATTACATATTTCAGTGTGCATGGGCGATGCTGAGGGTGGGGCAGAGTGAAGATCCTTGTGGAACTCCGCAGACAAGGTTGACAGAGTCCGAGGAAAGGGGCCAGGCTGACTGGGTGCTGCCTGTCAAAAAGGAGCAAATCCAGCAAAATGGAGATTCTTGGATCCTGGCTTCATGCAGTTATTGGATAAGGATGGGGTGGTAGATGGTGTTGAAGGCAGCACCTCTGTCCCTGGTCATCCAGATGTCATCCGTGGTGGCCACGAGGGTGGCCTGTATTGTGGTTCAGCCTAAATCCCAAATGAATTGTCTCAAGTAGGTGCTTTTATTTAGTTTGTAGCCTAGGCGTTAAATTGCCCTTTACTTTTGCCTTGCAGGGTAGCAGGGTGATAGGCTGGTAGTTTGCTACTGTCTTCAGGTCTGCATAGGGTTTCATTGAAGCCTGAAGAAAATGTGGCAGATTTGAGCACCCGTCACAGTCAAATAAAAACGGTTTGGCATACCAGAAACAGAAAAGTATCCCATGAAAGTGCTCCAGGTGGATTTGATAGCATAATTGTTCAAACACATGGACTCAGTTTGACTTCTGCAGATAGGATCTTCGGAACACAATGTAGTTCCAGTCACCAAGTGCACTGCACATAATTCTAATGATGCTTTCTGATCACCACTTGAGGGAGGCAGTGTGGGCTGGGTGGGTATTGATGAGGAGGCAGGGCTATTAGACTCAACTGTGGGGTTGAAGCTGTCTACCACTGATATCCGGTGGTCTGTCCTGTGGCTCTGCAAACTGGGTTAAATACAACACCATGTGCACAGGATTCTCAGGACAGCAAGCACAAGCCATCACAAAGTTCTCAGGGAGGTAGCGTGGGGGTGGTCGAGCTCCATCAACTATCTCAAAGTGTATGTCCACTACAGCTCCCATCTTAGTAAGAAAGAAAGTACTTTAAGCAGACAGCTGTACTAAGTACTACACACTTCAATACCCATATACAAGTTAGCGATCCAGGGCGCTATCTCATGTAGGTGCTACTACACCCACCTGGATCCCTCCCAGGTGCTCTCCCTGGGTTCCCCCTTGCACTAAGGGCAATCAGGAGCAGTGTGTATCAGCCTCAGGTGCAGTTTAATTACCCACAGTTCAAAACTGTGCTCAGTCTACCTTACCACCTGTTTCTGCAACCACTGTGCACCAAGTGAGGTTCTCCTGTGTACTTCAAATAGCTACTGAGTACTGGCAAGTCTGTTCGAGTTGGTCAGATCAGTGCATTGGCCGCATTTCACAGGACCTTTCTTTTGCGGTCAGGGGACCAGGTCTCGTGAGGCTGAGACCATGGATCCAGTCGTGAAAGCTTGGATGGTGCAGGGCATTCATAGCTGGTGCAGACCATAGGTAGGTGCAGTCCCAGGGGTTAGGAGTGTCACAATCACAGGTGACTGCTCAGCAGACGGAGCCCTAACTGGCCTTTCAGCAAAAAGGCAGTTACAGGGCGATTGGGTCTTCCTCAAAATGAATTTCCCACTAGGAACTAGAGTGAGTCAGGGATAGGGGGTCCATAGGCCGCCAGGACCTTCCAGATAACTCTTGTACAAGTTCACTTCCTAGGCACCACACCACAGTTGGACCTTGCACCTTCATGGGCAGCCTCTCCTCCTGCAGAGAAAGGCAAGCTCCTTTCCCCTCACAACAGCCACGCTTCTAAGCATGTCAGGGTAGGTTCACAGCTACTCTGGCAGGGACTTCAAGTTACGTCGGATCATCTCCAGGAGACTGGCTATCAGGCACCTAACAGTCCTGGTTGCAGACATTGAGTATTTTGTGGAGCACTCCCTTTGTCAGAGGACATGTAACGAACAAAACATGGTGGGTTAGGCCCCCCTTTTACACACAACACTTGGATAGGGGAGATGGAATCACTGTCTCACAAGAACCACCCCCAACCCGTTTTTAGAGTCTGCTGCCCACTTTTTAACCCTAAAATCCACCAGGTGGCAGTATTGAGGAAGACTTATATGAGCAACTCATTGCAGTGCTGATAGAATATCTAAAGGCAACAATGCCTAAAATCACTTACTTCAGTGTCTGGGTCTCCTCCATCTAGCTGCAGGAATATAAACTATACTTCCATAGTGGAGGAGCCCAGTCATACTACATCTTGAGGAAGGCCAGTTCAGGAATATCCAAAACTGAGCCCACTGGCCTCCATTACTCATTGATACACCATGCACGTGGTACTGCATACACAAAAACCTGCTTAACAGCACACAGAAGAGCAACTTTACACAGGTGGGTCAGGAGGCCTCGTTTTGAATGACTCCGATATAAGGTCCGGGTCACACTACAGAAGCTCTTAAACACAGAATGTTGCTACTCCAGATCTATGTTCTAAATCCATGACAGGGCAGTAGGCCATTGCCGCCAAAGCCAAGTGGGTAGCTTTCTGGACTAATGCACACACTTTGTGCATTCCTTTGTGGTCACATGGTCGAATTTGAGCAGCACCACTCAGTCCTTTACCCTTCTCAGGTCTATAGAAAAAGTACTACTGAGTAGGTGAGCAAACAATTGTTATTTCAGCACCAGGAGACCAAAGGAGGAATGTGCAGTTTCAAAAACACATTTTGTTATGCTAACAATGGAGGCATGAAGATGTGCCCTGCTAGGTCACAGGATATGCCTAGAATTCAGTGCACACACTAAGATTAGGATGACACCATGGACAAGAGAAAAGTTTGGATAACAGATACATGCAGTTGGGAGCACACCCATATGCCATACAAAGGGATATCCCTGCCCCAAAAGATGGGTGCACATGCTGAACTACAAAGAGAAGTTAGGTTCCCTTCCTTCCTTGCTGCCCTAACAAGTAACATGCAATCGAAATCTTAGCTCTTGCCACCTTGATTTTAGCATAAAGACTCCAAGGAAACTATGCAGTACTAAGGCATCCGATACAAGGCTTACATACGCTTCACTATATGGAAACATGGAACTTCTGATGAGGTTGGGTAAAACTAAGATTACTATGGGGGATTTGCGGGAGGGTACAAAGTATTCTAAAAGCGAGTTAACATTGTTTTTGTTTTACATTAAAATTGGCATGGTGTATAAGCCGCATGAGTAAGTCTGAATCCCATTGCATGCTTCCTTACAGGCAGTAACTGCTACCCGCAGGGACTGTGGATAAGGAGGTGAACTAATGGTTACGTTTAAGCTACACCAGAGTAAAGACTCATTGGATTATCAGTCTCACTGCCCCAATTCATGAGGTTGAGCAGGAGCGGCTCAGATTTCTCACCTGTCCTTACAAGCCTGGATGACCACAAAGCAGTAAAAGTGTATGCAAGAAAAATTAATATGCTATGGCTTAGGTTAGCGATTCTTAATCTTTTGACCTATGTGGACTCCAAAAGAATCACATCTGGTCCCATTTGGCAAACTCTGTTACACACTATTTCATACAATCTACGTGGCAGATGCCGCTGCTATCAAGGAGCTAAAGTTCACAATGTGTGGTTCAATCAGATAATTATAGAACTAAAGAAAAAAAAACGAAACAAGGCATCTAAACAAGCTAGAGTGCTATCCCTGAAAAAACCACTAGTAGGATACAAACACTTTGTAAACAATACAGGCAGAAGATATGGAAGGCAAAGAGCTTACATAGAATCTCAGTGGTCAAAGATTGTCGAATTAGCAAATCAGGCTCAAAGGACTTTGAGGTATTTATAAACAAACTTGGCCCACAATATTGAGCAAAGCAGGGCAACATCATCCAGAGCCAGTATGGTAACGTAATATAGAGGCAATATAGGTTGATCAGAGACAGGACTGGTCCCGTCCATTTACATCAGTTTACACCCCTTCTCCTGTGAAGGGTAACGCAATGAGGGTGATCAAGGGGTCCAAATCAAATTGTGCCCCAGGACCCAACTGTCTCCTGAATAGCCTTTTCAAACCTAATTTGGCTTACTGGTCACCCCTTCTAATTAACTTAGCTTCTTATGCATTTTAAAGTGCGTGTTACCACAACATAGTAGTGGGCTATCCTGAATCTGGTGTTTAGGAGAGGTGACCCTTCCATACCAGGGAACTACAGAATGACTGCCCTGCTCGACAGAAATCACATTTTATTCCAAAACACTTAAGAATCAATAATTTGTATTAGTGGAAGACAGTTATTCGACACAGCTTCCTGCATACATCTTTAGGCCGGCAGAGCGATCATAAAGTAAACTACACAGCGTTGTAAGCCAACAACCCGGAGGCCGGCTGCGTAATGTGCAGGACTGTTGCATGGGCAAATTTGGGGAACAAGGAGGAACACACCTAAAAACAGAACAGATAATTAAACAAAATCCCACCCTAACACACCTGCACCACCCTCTCCGCACCAGCTATTGCCTCATTATGAACATACAAACTTCAGTGGTAATTTTTGGGAAAGCTTACAAGGTTACGATCACGATGACTGGGAAGGAGTAGTTTCTGTCCTGTAACTCCAGTTCTGTAGTAGGGGTATCTATGTTATAGTCATAATCTAGTGAATAGTCCCGCCCATGTGCGTGGACCCCGGCAATCAAAAATAATCTCTTAAATAGTCTAAAAATTGCAGAACTGCAAAGACACTTAAGAGAGAATTTAAAGACATAATGCAGCCTATATCCACAGGCTACACTGTCCAGTACTTCAACTAGAAATTCCACCAAAAACACCACACATAATACAGCCTGCCCAGTTTCTTCACAGAGAAACTTGCCTCTACCAGTAAAAGCCTCTGGAATGATAGAGAGGAAGGCATGGACAGACAAGCCTCATAGGCTGCCATTATGTGGCTTAAATAGGATACTGTGCCTTTAAGAGAACTTTCCAGAACTTCTCCCAGTATGCACAGCAGGTCCCTTTTACTTTCAGTTCTTTTTAAAGGCGTAACACGCCAGACCTGTAGCATTCCTTACATGAATAACTCTGTCCACCGGGGAGGCGGGAGGGCGCTTATGACTATAACAGATACCCCTACTACAGAACTGGAGTTACAGGACAGAAACTACTCCTTCTGTAGTAGGGGATCTCTGTGTATAGTCATAATCTAGTGAATAGAATGGCAAGCCCATCCCCACACCAAAGCGGCGGTGGAGAGAAGAAAATTAACACCACTACTGTGCGAACAGATTTCGCAGCGAAGCCTGCCCAACCTGAACGTCTGTCCTGGCATCAGTGTCCAGACAGTAATGCTTAGCAAAGGTTTGATCCGACTTCCAAGTGGCTGCCTTGCAGATTTCTGCAATCAGAACGTTACGGAGCAAAGCTGTCGTGGCAGCTTTGCCCCTGGTGGAATGAGCCTTAGGCTTACCTCCTACAGTCTTATTAGCTTTTTGGTAACAACTGTATGCAGGACACAATCCACCTAGAAATGGACTGCTTAGAGGTAGCAAGACCCGTCCTGACCGATCCATAATTGATGAAAAATTGGTTTGACCTACGAATATCTTTGGTTTTATCCAGATAAAATATCAACACCCTCCTAACATCCAGGAAATGAAGAGAACTTTCCGCTGGAGATGAAGGATTCTGAAAAAACGAAGGCACAGTTATGGTCTGGATGACATGAAAATCAGAAATAACCTTGGGAAGAAATTTAGGGTGAGTACGCATAACAACCTTAGCAGCATGAAACACAGTATAAGGTTCTTGGCAACACAACGACAGAATTTCACTCACCCTGCGGGCTGATGTAATGGCCACTAGGAACGCCACCTTCCAGGACAAGTGCTGCAACGAAGCCTTTTGAATAGGTTCAAAAGGTTCCTTCATCAACCTAGACAGCACCACATTCAATTCCCATGAAGGCGAAGGGAGCCTGACAGAAGGGAATACTTTCTTCAAGCCTTCCAGAAAATCTTTGATCACAGGGATCTAGAAGAAGGAAGTCTGTGAAGGGCATTTCCTGTAGGCAGTCAATGCAGCGAGAAGAAATTTAATGGAGTGAACATTAAGTCCAGACTGCGCCAAATGTAGAAGGTAAGGAAGGATGACATCTTCCTTGCACGTCGTAGGATCATAGTTCTTGGACTTGCACCAGATACAGAACCTCTTCCACTTGTAAGCATAGGAAGAGTGGAAGGCCTCTTAGACTCCTTCAGTATGTCCATGCAATCTTCAGGTAGATTCAAATGGCCATATTGCACTCTCAGGAGCCATGCCGCCAAACTCAAAGACGAGAGGTTGGGGTGCAACATCCGCCCCCCCCGTACTTCATGAGAAGGTCCGGCCTGCACGGCAGCCGTATGTGAGGAAGGAGATCCCGGTGAAGCAGGTCAGTGAACCACCACTGCCTGGGCCATTCCGGGGCAAGGAGTATCATCTGCGCCCTGGACCGGGCCAACTTGATGAGTACCGCCGGAATCAGGGGAATGGGTGGAAAAGCGTACAGAAAGCTGTTCGACGAGTCGATCCATAGCGCATTCCCCAGCGTCCCCTGCTGGTAGTAACTGGAGACAAAGTCTCTGCATTTGCTGTTTTCGGCGGTGGCAAACAGATCTACGTCTGGAGTCCCCCACCTTGCGAAGGCTTCTCTTAGTACTTCGTTGTTTATGACCCATTCGTGGTTTTCCTGTAGTCTGCTCAGTGCGTCCGCCTGAACATTCTGCACACCTGGTAGATGGGTAGCCGCTATCGTCAGTCCTCTGGCCAGAAGCCAGTGACAGATCGCCTGCGCCTCCTGCGACAGAGTGCGTGATCTCGAACCCCCCTGCTTGCTGAGGTAATACATCGTGGTTGTAGTGTCCGTCTGTACAAGCAGAGAGTTGGTCTGGAAGGACGGATGAAAGGCCTTCAGCGCCAAGTGAACAGCTCTGAGTTCCAGGAAATTGATGTGATACGTTGACTCCATCGGGGACCACGTTCCTTGAATCTTTAAGTCTACGGAGTGCGCTCTCCCGCCGTGGAGGGAAGCGTCAGTCACGACAGTCTGCGTGGGAATGTCCTTGTGGAAGGGAACCCCTCTGAGGAGATTCTCCGCTGAACACCAGCACTTCAGAGACTGAAGAGCCTGCAGAGATAGTAGTATCTTGTCGTCCCAAGATCCTTTCCTCTGATCCCACTGGTACTCCAAGCACTCTTGCAACGGTCTCATGTTCAGTCGTGCGTGTGGCTTTAGGAAGATAGGCCATCGATCCCAGTAGAGAAGACACCGTCCTCACTGTTGTAGATGGAGTGGTCATAAGAGCCTGAGCCTTCCGAAGGAGTGACAGCGTATTGATGGAGGCTCCCAAGTTCTGTATGCATTGAACCGGAGTCGGACAGACTTGGACATGTTGATGTGCAACCCCAGCTTGTTCAAGAGAACGCACGTCTTCTGGAAGTGTGCTCGAGCTTCCGAGAAGGAGGCCTTGATCAACCAATCTACCACCGCCATGCACTTCGAGAATGTTCTCGGCGCAGACTTCAGTCCGAATGAGAGTACTCTGTATTGATGATTGGCGCCGACTTGGAATCGCAGGCGAATCCACTTGTTTGCCTGCCGCAAGTCTAGAATGGGCCTGAACTCGTTCTTGTCCTCCTTGCGAACGAGGAAGAACCGGGAGTACAGACCTCTTCCTCTTTGAGACAGAGGAACGTCTTCTATCGCCCTTTTCATTAACAGGATATTTGCCTCCGCCTGAAGCTCGCACAGTTGAAACCGTGAGCTGACCGGTGGGATTGTTGGAGGCGGGCTAGTGAACCGAAGACTGTATCCATTGCAAACAATATTCAGCAACCACTTGTCCCGAGTAATTTTTCCCCACTCTGCCAGAAAAAAATGGAACGCCCCCCCCCCAACCGGAGTGGGTAATGGATGCAGGGGAAGTAAGCACTCAGGCCTAGACCCGGCTGGGCCTTTGGTCGCTGGTGCAGATTGTTGGCCTCCTCTGCCTTTCTGGCGCTTCTGGAACGGCCTTGGGAACTGATGTGTTGTTGCTGCTGCTGTCCTGAAGGTTGGCCATGCCCTCTGCCCTGTCCACCGAAACGCCTCTGGAACGGACGGTACGACCTTTGTCTCTTTGGGCTTTTCCAGACCCACAGCCGTGAGTGTCTCAGCCTCAGCCTTCATGCGGGCCATTTCGTCATCTGCATGTTTCCCGAACAGGGTTTTGCCAGAGAATGGCAAATTGGCAACCCTTTGCTGAGCGTCAGGTTTCAATGACGTGAGGCGGAGCCAGGCGTGTCGTCTCCGGTTAATCCCATGGCAGAAGCCATGTGCCACCAGGAGGGAAGAATCGGCAGCAGCACTGATTACCTGATTCGCCAACAACATCCCCTCGTTTAACACCTCATGGAAATCTTCTCTCTTGTCGCGAGGCAGGTGTTCCACAAACTGCTGGAGGGATTCCCAGAGTGTGCGGTCGTAGCGCCCCAACAGGGCCGTAGCACTTCATGGACGTCGCAGACGTCCCACAAACTTTCCTCCCAGCAGAATCCATCCACCTAGATTGTTTATCTGGTGGAACCGTGGATGACGGAGTGATGGCATGCTGTCTTCGAGCCGCCGTCACTATCACAGTCTGGAGGGGGTTCCATCCTTAGAAAAGCCGGATCAGATTCGGGAGCCCGGTATTTTTTTCTGTAATCGAGGGGGCTGCCTTAGTCACCGCCGGGGTGAGAAAAAGGTCCTTGGCCGAATCCTCCAGGCCTGGTACCAGTGGGAGTAAAGGCAGAGACAGATGTTTCTGATGCAGCGTCTCGAAGATTACCGACGTCTTGGGAATGGGCACCGTCAAAGAGATGCTCAACTTTGCTGCACCCCTTAACAGGACGTCGTGAAAGGACACCAGATCGTCCACCGGTAATACTCTGGTCTCCGGAGACACCGATAAAGTCGGAGAGTAGTCCCTGGTCCCTAAGGACCTCGTATGGGAACAAGACCTGTGCCTCCTGTGGCATCGTCTCGATCTTGTGGAGGACCTGCTGCGCGATCGTTCCCTCCTCCTGGAACGAGAACGCGATCTCCCAGTCCGTGGACGCTCCGAAGGTTTCCATGGAGTCGTCCTCCGTGGCTTATCCTGGGGTTTCGGCTTAGGCGTCCCCTTGACGCCGATAGTCTTCTCGGCGCCGATCTTAGACTGTGACCGGCGGCGAGCACCGACACCTGTCGCTCCTTCTGCGTCGATGGCTCGACGCGGACGTCGACGCAGACTAAGCCGTCGACGGCAATCTCGACGGAGGCCTACCCAGGCCCTTCGATGTTGATCCTTCCGCCGTCTCGACCCGGAGCCCCGGGGAGATGGGGAACACACCGTCGTCATCTCTCTCGACGTAGTCGTCGAAGCAATCAACGCAGACAGGGACCGGGACCGTTTGCTGGTCTTCCTGCCTCTGGGCAGCCCCCCAGAGGCCTCAGCAGGGGCAGAGGGAGCCTTCCCAGTCTGCTCAGACCCGCCTGCAGCCTGCAGTCGTCTGTCCTCCAGGTCTTGAAGCCTAATCTTCAGTCTTTCCCTCAGGGTCCTTGCTGAAAGGTTCTTGCAGATGTCACAATCTTCAGGGACATGTGCTTCAGGAAGGCAGATGATGCAGACGTCTTGTGGATCAGTCTTGGCCTTCTTCCTCACACATGCTGGGCATTTGTCAAAAAGAGCAGGCATTTTAGAGCCCTAAAAAGCCTGAACAAACACAGGAGTGAAGGGAAACACCAAGACACAAATAGAAAACACTTCTAAATCACAAAGTGCACAAAATCCAATAAACCCTTGAAAAAGGGAGAGCTCAATGCACTAGGGTCCTGTTAGCAGGAGCCGGAAAAAAGAACTGAAAGTAAAAGGGACCTGCTATGCATTCTGGGATACTGGGAGAAGTTCTGGAAAGTTCTCTTAAAGGCACAGTATCCTATTTAAGCCACATAATGGCAGCCTATGGGGCTTGTCTGTCCATGCCGTCCTCTCTATCATTCCAGAGGCTTTTACTGGTAGAGGTAAGTTTCTCTGAAGAAACTGGGCAGGCTGTGTTGTATGTGTGGTGTATTTGGTGGAATTTCTAGTTGAAGTACTGGACAGTGTAGCCTGTGGATATAGGCTGCATTATTTGTCTTTAAATTCTCTCTTAAGTGTCTTTGCAGTTCTGCAATTTTTTGACAACTTAAGAGATTATTTTTGATTGCCGGGGTCCACGCACATGGGCGGGACTATTCACTAGATTATGACTATACACAGATCCCCTACTACAGAAGCGGAAATCCGTTCCAATCGTAATAAATTAAGAATCTGCAAATACTTTGGACAAGTGACTTCCCTTCGATCTCGCGCCAACAGCTTCAAAAAGGGCACACACAATTTAGCATAGTCTTTTACCTTGCCCTCTATCCCATAGACATGCGTTCCATAGCCAAGAGGTGCCATAGTCTATGTATCCAGGACAACAGTTCAGGCTCTGACGTTGTTCCCCATTGCCTTAGTATGACCCGCCTAGCTGCCAATAGCATTAAGGCTATTTGCCTGCCCCGTAAGGATTTTAATGGGAAAGTCTTGGGATGAGAAAGGCCAAGGAGTGTGTATTCTGGTGCTCTGGGCAGTGAGATGTCAAATACTGCATCAATGTTTTCAAGGAACTTACCAGTATTGTAGTTTCGGACAGTGCCACAGCAAGTGCGTTAAAGTACCGAACATCTCCCATCCCTTCCAGCAAAGGTCGGTCTTACTTTTATCCCAACTCTGGATGCTGACGGGGGTGTAGTACCAGTAGGAGAAAATCTTAAAGGCGGGTTCTGCCTCCACTGTGTTGTGCGCTGTATGGTGAGTGTGGTACAGGATGTGCTCCCATTCCTTGAAAGATAGTGGCCTACCTATTTCCGTCTCCCAACGCACCTGTGCCTTTGTGCGCAGTGTTATGGGGTCGGTTATCATATTATACAATTCAGAGATAAGGCGACGATCATCTTCTTTGCGGACTAACCATGTTTTAAACGTTGTGAGAGGTCTGGACATTTGAGCATAATTGGAAGGCATCATGACCCATTGAGATAGCTGACGGTAGGGGTACTCATCCGTAGCTAAAATGCCATAGTCCTGTTGGAGTTGCGCAAATGGGATCAGCCCCTCTGTGTCAAAGAGGGATCCAACTCTTTAACAGCCAGCTTCCCGCCACCGCTGAAATACCACCGAGTCCTGGCTCGGAGGGAAATCAGGGTTATCTAAGATGGGTGAAATCGGCGAGAAAAAGGAGGTCCAGCCTTTAAGTGCCACTGTGTCCCAAATCCGAAGTGTCGGCGACGTGACGGGCGAAGAATACAGACCCCAAGCCCTATGCTTGCGTGGTAACCATAATTACCTCCATATTTTGATTCCAGCTACTCAGTTGTCCATAAAGTTCCAGTGTTTGCTGGACATTGGCCTATTCCACTCCACTAAGTTTCGGAGGCATGAGGCTTGATAGTATCTCCTAATCAAAGGTAGGCCCACTCCTTGCGCTTTCGGGCATGCCATCTGGGCAAGCGAGAGACGTGGTTTCTTCCCACTCCATATGAACTTATTGATGAGAACCTGTAATTGCTTGATCACCTGAGGTGGTGGGGAGATGGGAATCAGTTGAAAAATCGAGGACGCACGGACGAATTGGTATTTTCATGGCCGCGTTCTGTCCAAACCACTCAAGACACAGGCGTGACCACGTTTCCAGCGCCTTGGCCGTCTGCTCCAAAAGCATTGTGTTAAGCGTAAGCGTGCGGCAATGGTAGGGGCTAGTCTGATGTCACTGTCTAGTACGTCCTACTGCATCCACTAAAACAGGAATTGAAGTTGCAACGCCATCACCTCTTCTGAGGGAATCCCTAGATTTAGGGTAACTGATTTATCCAAGTTAACCTTGAATCCTGATATATCCTCTAAGGAGGAGAGTTCAGTCAGCAGAGCGGTCAGAGTGGTCTGCGGGTGCATAAGGGAGAGAATCACATCATCCGCGTAAAGGCTTATTTTATGGACGTCCACGCCGAATTTCATACCTACAATGCAATTATCCGCTCTAATACACTGAGCTAGGGGCTCCATATAAAGTGCAAATAAAAGAGGGGATAAGTGGCACCCCTGACGGGTCCCCCTGGGAATTGGAAAGGAGTGGGATCTGCTGCCATTGACCCGCATGAAGGCAGTGGGGGCGTAATAAATTCACCGAATCCAGTTGATAAAGTTTTCCCCGAACCCAGAACAATGCATGGTTTCAAAGAGGTAGGCCCACCCCACCCTGTTAAATGCTTTCTCAGCGTCAATTGCTAGCAGGAATGCTTACCTCTTTGACCCCTGCATGCTATCTAGGACGTGGAGGAGCCGCTTGGTGTGGTCACCTCCTAGCATGGAGGGGATAAAACCAGATTGGTTGGGATCAGGTCAGGCATAAGGGGATTAAGGCGGGCAGCTAAAATACCAGCAAAAATGTTTGAGTCGATGTGGAGGAGGAAGATGGGTCTATAAGAACTACTTTCCATTGAGTCTTTTCCAGCCTTCAGAATGACAGATCGCCGCCTCAGACATGGGAGTCACCCTACCAGTCTCTAAAAATTAATTAAATAATTTGGTTAAAAAGGGAGCCAACTCCGCACAAAAGGTCTTCTAAAAAGTAGTCAAAAATCCATCAGGACCCAGAGACTTGGCCACCTTCTGTCTGAAGACTGCAGTGATCACCTCCTCTATTCTAATTGCCATATCAAGCCTCTCCGCCGAAGTCTTAGAGAGGTGTGATCCCGCTGCTATTCAAATACGCACTAGGGTCTTGGGCTGGAGGGTCCTGCTCGGAGTATAGAACGCTATAGAATGAGCGGAAGACATCCACATTCGAAGCCTGTTCCTCCTCTCGGTTATCACGAATAAACTGGATGAGCAAGATTTGCGTTTTAGCTCTCAATCTATGCGCCAACATCCTGTCACATTTATCGCTACCGAGTAAGAACTTGTGACGAAGTCGCAAAAGGGCATATTCCGCCCGATCCAGATCTAAGTGTTTGAGCATACACCTGCGATTTTCCAACTCCCTCCAAACCCTTGGTGCCCCAGTGCGTTTGTGGATCGACTTGAGCTCCAGGACCTCTTTTTCCAATGCACCACGCTTCTCCTTGCATAGATTGTTATATGCCGCAGCGATGGCAATGAATTCCCCTAGTCACTAATTTTAGGGCCTCCCAGACAAAGGACAAGGATGTGGAGCCCACGCTAATAAGCACTAGATAATACTTTATTACCTGTTTGAGGCGCTGCACAGTCTCATCAGAATGTAGAAGTGTCTCACGGAGGCGCCAACTAGGGGCAAAGCTTGTGATCGCTGCGCTGGGAGGTGTGTGGTGAGGAGTGATCTGAAAAAGCGGGGTTCTATCGTGGTCGTGTGGAGGTGAGAAAATAGGGAAGCAGAGGAGAGAAAGTGATCTAGTCACGCGTACGTTTTGTGTGCAGCAGAGTATGTATAGTCACGCTCCCCAGGGCGCTGAGTGCGGCAAACATCAATTAACCTGTTGTCCCTCAACCATTCTTTGCCCTTAGTAGAAAGTGCCCCTGTTTGATGTGTTTACTGACCAGATCTAGCGAGTTCTGTGTCCATAATAAGGTTCAAATCTCCTCCCACCAAGATCGCTGTATCTAGAGATGTAAGAACGTCCGAGAGTGCGGAGACGAAGGATTCCTGCTGTGTGTTTGGAGCGTAGAGTGATGCTATAGTGACGTAGGTCCCACTCCATTGTATTCTAATAGCTAATAAGCGTCCCTTTATGTCAGCAACAGTCATCAAGACCTTACCCGAGAAGCAGGCCCCAAGCAAAATAGCTACGCCATTCCTTTTAGATGGGCCAGTGGACCAAAACTGTTGAGGGAAGCATCTATCATGCATCCGTACTGTATCTTTACAAAGGAGATGGGTCTCCTGCAAGAGCCATATATCTGCCTCGGCACTGTCAAAGAGGGACAACACTGCTCCCCTCTTCACTGGGTTGTTTAAGCCCCCTAACATGGAGGCTAAATATTTAAAGATCTTTCCCGATCCCAGGAATGTACCCACGGTGCTATGTAATTTAGTGCTGTAATTATGCCCAGTCTCATTTTGATTGAGTAGATGTCCAGCATTCCCCCAAAGGCAAAACAGACATGACAGCTGGTGCAGCATTCCCCAAATAATAACCCAAACAAACCCCCCACCAAAGATAAACAAATTCTCAGAACAGAGAACATACAAAAAAGACAAATGTCCGACATGAGAAGACCATATCGAAGGGACATGGCTCGGGGCAAGCTCGGGGCAACGGCCCAGCCCAAAGTGGGCCAAGTTGGTGCCAACCTGCCTGCGGAAAGGTAGTCAACAATTGACCAGGACAGCCTTCTGGTCCCGTCCCCCCTCCACACATTCAGCGAGGCAGCCCTTCCTGAGCCTTTCACAGAGTACCTCATGGGGCATCTGGTCCCTCCGTTGTTTGCGTCAGCGATGCAAGGACTGCTTCACGTTCTTTGTCCTGCGTGGCTTGGTCAGGCTTCCGAGCCGCAGCCCCCTTTCCTACTTTCCGCCATCCTGCTGTGCAGCGGTGATTGAGATTTCTTGGCTGTGCCGCTTGTGCCGTCGCCGTGGTGCCTTCCAGTCCGAGGGTCTCGGTGGCCTCCGCTAGAAAGCGGATCTGAAGCAGCTTTCCTTGGAGTTTAAATATGATGCGGAAGGGATGACCCCATGAGTAGGGGGTTCCTTGCTCTCGTAGATGCGTGGTCACTGCCTTGAATTTGCGCTGTTAAATAAGTGTGGAAGTCGCTAGATCCTGGAAAATATCCGGGGAGTGTCCCCTGAATGGCAAGGGTTGTGCTTCTCTCTCCTTCCGTATGATGGGTTCTTTCAACTGGAAGTTGTGCACACACACAAGGGTGTCCGGTGGTGGGGAACTGGCGCCACGTGGGAGGCCCACTATGTACACGGTCCATTTGAATGTCCACAGACTCCAGCTCTTCCAGCATCTGACTGAACAGTGCCCCCTACATAGGCCCGTAGGTCATCCCCCTCTTCCTTCTGTGGTACGCCTCGGATTCTCACATTGTTGATTCGGGGAGACCGGTTCTAGAGGTCCTCAGTGTGTGCTTGTAAGTCCAGGTGTTGCTCCCGGAGGCTTAGCATGTCTTGTTGCAGCTGATGGTCTTCCTCTTGGTTGACATGCTGCTCCAGCATGGCCACACGCTCCCCAATTGCATCCACATCCTTCCGCACTTCTCGTAGGTCCGTGGCGAGCTGGCCCTTAAGATCCTAGATATCCTCTTTAATGGCCGCAAACCATTCCAGCATGAACGCTTTAGTAGCCGGGGCGTCATCGCCATCTCCCAGACCCTGCATCTTCTCACCGGCTGTTGAGGTCTCACCAGATTGTTTCAAAAGCATGTCCTTCAGTGATTTCCATTTTCTGTTGTGAGCAGCCGCAATACTTGCCCCAGGTGGAGCTCCGTGTGGTATTTGTTGGAAGGGCACCAGGGAAGGAGGCCGCAGAGTCAAAAGAACCAACACCCCTTCTTCCCGACAGGTAGGACGCCCACAGGAGTGTGTTCTGGTAAGCCTGGCGGTGGCCAGCCGAGCCCGCTAGCAATGGCTTCCCGCGCTGTGGATAGGCTTCTCCGCGCCACTGCGTCTCTCCCTTGAAGGGGGCTGTAAGGGGCAATTCGACCTCATGGGAGTATCAAACATTTAAGGTCTATTCCGTAGAAGTACGGCCCGCAGTACTCCACGCCCGCCGCGGTTCCAGCCTGGACTCAGGCATCAAAGTGCCGCTCTGCGATAGGTTTCAAGGGCAATGATCGCAGCTCTTAGTGTCCTATCTTGCAGCGGGTGCCTGGTCACCGTGCAAAGCTCACACGCGTTCGCCCTCTAAAATGACGGATGGCACCTTGTCAACTCCGGCCGGCACTCACTATGAGCTGGGATCACCGCTGAGTTTCCCATGCCTCACCTTGCTTAGAGGGACCTGTGGTGTAGCAAGCTGTTTGTCTGCCTGCAACCTCCTCTGAAGATCAGCCGCTGAAGTCTTTAGCTCCATGCGCTGCATCAAGGCACTCCAGAAAACAGAAGCATGTAATGGCGGACGATCATCAACTCTTCCATCAGTGGCAACCTGCAGCGTTTCCTCCGCTGGCTGTCTCCATTTGGGGAATAAGCACTGCTGCTGCACGCCAGCCAGTGCCCTCACACCCCGCCGGGCACAGCCACCAGGTCACGCCACCGCAGGCTCGCACCACGGCCAAGGACCCGCGGACTCACAGCCCTGTTAGGCCCGGTCCGCGGCAGAGCCGTCTCCTGGAGGTCGAAACGTTCTCCACAGACGCCGTGTGAGTCCCGGGAGTAAACCAGACTTCGTATGCTGTCCGAGGCTCCAGGGGAGAGGCGCTATGTCAAAACTTCAGTGTAGCGGTGCCGGAGGGACACAATACTGTATTCTACCGAGCCGCCATCTTGTCCACGTCCCCCAAAAACACTTTTAAAATTATTTGAATCCTTGAATCAGTCTTATGTAGATTAGCATTGAGGACCAAGGAAAAACAGACGTTCGCTAAAGATACAATAAGTATCTGCACTGTATTAGGTCTAGCATTAATAAAATGCAGAGCTATTGGCATTGCAAATGATGTTTGCTATTTTTGTAAAAAATATCCAAGCAGTAGTCCAAGTAATAATTTCTTTTTTTTTTTACAAAGCAAGGAAAGGTTGCCATAAGAAGACCTAGTCAGAATGCTGACGTCAGTTCCACCCATTTTTTTTGTGCCTTTGAGGCAAACTGAATATATTTCACAAGTATATACAGTAAACAATATATGCACAAGTATACACAGTATACACGTCAAAGAAGAAAACAGGAAATTCTAAAATAAAGACATTGCCTAGCGACAAGCAACCTATCATCCTCTTCCAGAAGCCTCTGAGCATTCCTCCTCGATCGCATCTTTGGAATAGGCGTCGGCGGCGCCAGACACCGCCGGTGACCTTAGGGCCGGTGTCTATTGAGGTCCTACAGGAGCAGCTGGGGCGCCGCACGAAGTAGATGGCGCAGGCCCGGAGCCCGACTGTGCCGGAGAATAGTCCATCCTTCCTTCCTGGGACAGGATCAGCGTCGAGAACCTCTGCATCGGGAGAGGTCAAGACTGAGTAATTGGCATGTAAGGTATGAAGGGTGCTGGTGTAATATGCTGAGGTTAGCACTTTTTAAAGGAAAGCAGTCCCATAAGGCACGCCAGATGGGTTTGCCGCCCTGGCAAACATGCCATACATTGCATAAAAAAAATGTGAAGGATCCACTCCTGGAGACGGGGAAAGATGGGTACCAATCTGAAACCGCCTGATCTGGAACATTCCAAGTTCTGAAAGGCCGGTTCTGGCTGCGGAGACTGAGACACTGGAGTGTGGGGGGGGGCGGGGGGGGGCTGGAGGGGGGGTTGGGGGGGGGGGGGGAGTGGTTGGAGGCAAATGACTCCCTTCTCTGGGTGCCAGAGAGTCCCTCTGAGTCAGAGTGCACCGGAGTCACCTTTCATGAAGGTGAGAAGTCATACTTACTATGAGGCTGTCGGACTGGGGACACAGACTTCAGTGGCTTGTCCGAAGGAAGATGCTTGGACCCATGACGCTGCTTCTTGTGATATTTGGACAACCGAGGTGTAAGGAATTGGCCACTTCGACCTAGACTTTGTCCTCTTCCGACCTCTCGTCTACTCCTTCGCCCGGGCCATACACAACTTTGCTTCCCTCTCTTTGAGGACCTCCCGATTCATCAGATGACACGAAGAGCATCCCTCGATGTCGTGGTCCGACACCAAAGGCAGTCTTCGTAGGGGATATGTGGCAGACATATGGCCCCCACATTCCCTACAGGGTTTAAAAATCAGGCTTTTTCTGATTAGCCATCGCACATAAACAGTTTCCAGACAACTAACAATGTAGATTACAAAGAAATGGAGAGTCCAAGAAAAACAGTTATGTGTCGACGGCGTGGAAAAAAAATAAACTGACGTAAGCACGCTGACGGGACACTTCTCATGGCTAATGAGGTCACATGGAGTCGAGAGGAGCCATACCATTGTGAAGATCTCGTCAACGGGTAAGAGCTATGAAGAAAGTTTCTGTGGAATGCTGCGCACGGATAATTCAAAAGTTAAAATCCACAGGCAGATGTATCCATCAGAAATTTCCATTTATTTTTTGGGGAAATGACATTTTTGTAAAAATGCACTATTGTTTATTTAGACATGTTTGTGGTGACTACAGCGGTGTAGGAATACTAATGTGGGATAGAAAGACTTTATGGTGAAAAAGGCGAACAATGAGAACAGATGCAGATTATATTTTTAAAGAAAGATTGCACATTCTATTAGTTCTAATTGACAAGACCATTAAATAGCAATGCATGATTTGTTCTATATTCTCAAGTAGAAGAACTTAGTAAAAGGTGCTTTAACAGATGAACAGATGAAAAATGTAATACAAGCCCCAGCGCCAATAACAGAAGGCACAAGGGCAATCTGAAAATTAAGTGAAAAGACGTGTGTCTGGCATTATGGACAGTGAAAGGGTATAATTTGCAGATGAGTAGGGACCTAAAAGAGGGAGAAAATAGTTAACTGAAGGATGGGTGCAGAAAAGACTATAGGCTATCAAACACTGCATTAACATGATTTTGGTATAGAGTGGGGAAATGTGTAGCAAAGAAATAAGAAAATGGTATTGTGGCATCTATGGATATAAAACCTGGGTTCCGTAATACTTACAGATCAGAAATGGTTTGCAGGAGAAAATCCATTTTGGTGCTCATCCTGTAGCCTGTGCTTTCAGCAGCCACAGCAGAACACTGGGAGGGAGAGGAATTTAGGCAGGTCCCCGAGCAGGTACCAGCTGCCCACTGGTCTCCAGTTGCACAGGGGCCATGATGTTGGAGCCCCAGAGGCAGACTGCTCGAGGAAGGGACTGACAGTAACTCCAGGTTCTCCAACTGGCGCACAATTTTACACTACGCCCAGTCTCCATGCTGATTAGGGTACAGATATTCTGCAAGCCCTGGTGTAAGCTGCGCGGAACTGTCAATTAACAGCCTGTGATAGGCACTTCGAAGGGGCATTAAGCAGTCACAGGTGTTCCTCTCCGTGGGAATGGGTGAATAGGTGGCTTTACTGTATTGCACTGCATTGATGTGACTAAGTGCTTTTAAGGTCCAGATGGGGTAAAAAGCGCTAGCAGCGAGTGGGAGAGTTATATACTATGTACAGGAGTCAGATATTGGTAAATATTTTACATGTTGCTGCAGGAAATTACGTGATCTCTTGGAGTGGTTTGCATAAGCAGGTACTGTCCGGTATTAAACGCCTGCATCTTCAATTTGAAAGGGAGAATACCTGCACTTCATGGCCATATTGCAGTTACACCTGAAGTAGGGACTGGTTAGTGGTATTTTGCATGCTGCACTCGCACTATGGGTAGGTTTTTGTCAACGCCTTGTAGCGTACTGCAGGTACACTTCTGAGGCTATACTGCAGGTACAAACTCAGGAGTAGCATGTTTGGTAGTGTCATCTAACATACTGCAGGTACATACTATTGAATAGGTGTGGTCAGTGTTACAGCTCTGAAGTGTAAATCTGTCTGTTGTATAGGATATGCTCAACTACGTATTGGTTGATATTACGACATGTTCTGAATGGAATACAGCAGAATATGTACTGAACGAGTATATATGGTAACTGCAGGTACAGCTTAAGTAGGGACTGGTCAGTGGTATATTTGTCAGTGCTTTATGGTATACTGCAGGTGTTGTTTTCTGCTGTTAGACTGGACTGTGTGCCTCTCCATGCCCTGTAGGTGGTGGGACCAGTGTGGAAAACGACGGTACAGTAGTGTTGCATGAGCTCAGCTCTTTGGCGAGAGAATGACAGTGTGGCATATAGGAATGCTGCCCAACGTATGGCTAAATACTATGTACCCCAATCTAAGGTTTACCCTTTAAACTGAAGAAATGAGTTTACTCAAGTGTGAGAAAGTGCCATCTTTCTTGCATTGGTATGCCCCCACTTTTTGCTTAACTGCTGATGGGCTTTGAGTGTGCCCTGGGCTCCTGCCAACCAGGTGCCCAGGGCCTGTGTTCCTTTCCCCTAAGCTGTGTTGAAACAAACCCCAATTGGCATCTCTGGGCACCTGTCAGCCCCTAGTAAAAGGTACCCTAGGTACCCAGAGCTTGGTGACCAGAGAAGACCCCTAAGGGCTGCAGCACTTATTGTGCCACCCTTAGGGGCCCTGTACCCTGACACCTACACACTGCCCTTGCAGGCAGAGTGTTTAAGTACAGAACTAAACAGTCAGCATGGCACACATCACTGTGTCCCATGCCCACAACTCCACTGCCCTGGCATACATCAGTCACCCCTCTAGCTGGGTGCCTATGCCAGTGGTGTGGGCACAGGTGCATGAGCCCTGTGCCCCTACAGTACCCAGGGCCATTCCTGGGCACTGTAAGTGCAGTGATACCATTAAGAGTATATGGTGCTGGGAGGTTGTCATTACGAACTCCACAGCACCATAATGGCTACACTGAAGACTGACATGTTTAATATCAAACTTCTCAGCACATTAAATCCACACTGATGCCAGTGTGGGATTTGATGTAAAATGCACCTCAGAGGGCATCTTAGAGATGCCCCCTGAAACCTAACCTACAATCCACGTCTGGTCTGAGTGGCTGCTGAGGCTGCCACACAGCAGACATGTTGCTGGACCCCTGGGTGGAGAGCCACCCCCGCTCTCCTGGGCGTGCAACAATGCACATCCTGGATGAGGTGCTAGGTCTCCCCCAGGATGGGCAGGGGGAAGCTTCAAAGGCATGCCACCTTTGTGAGCTTCTCCAGGCCACTTTCAGTACTCAGCAACTGGCCCCCACCAGTTCTAACCCCCACTCTGGCGGGAAACCCAATCGCCATGAAGGGGGGTGTGCCAGCATGTGCCAACCCCACCACTCAGGTGGGGGAGGCGAGGTGAAGCATGACCCCGGGCTCCAGTTATCTTGAAGATGGGGCGCCCTGCACAATCACAGCTAGGCTCCTGCCCCCTCCCACAGGAGAGGAGCAGGCTACGGGGTGTAGCCACCCCAGGACAGGGACCTATTGGTCCCTGCCCTTGCCCTACCTGTAATGCCCATAAACTTTGTATTCAGAGGCACCCTGAACCTTCCTTCCTCAGATCCCGATAAGAAAAGAAGAAAGATCAAGAAGACCCGCAGGCAGCTGCTAACAGAACACCAACTGACTTGGCCCCAGCCCTACCAACCTGTCGATCCTGGAACCTGCTCCTGCTTAATCCCGGTGACAGCAACCGTGGGAAACCCGGAGGACCTGCCTGCTTTGACCCTCTGAAAGACAGGGACTCCCTTAAGCAGAGGCTCTGCTTCAACAGCTATACCCCTGGTGGTAGCCAGGAACCAAGAAACCAGCCCACTCTGCACCTGCCGAGCCCGGCCTGTGCTGTGCCAGAGTGATTCAAGACCACGAGTGTAGGAGAGTAGGGTCAGCTTCCAATGGTCACCCCCCCTTTTTGCTGTGATTCTCTGGTTTTTCTACTTTAGTGTGGCCGTGGGCCTGCTAATTAGACCCACAGCCCTGCTGCTCTCTCTAAATTGATACCATGTACTTTAGGTACATACCTGTTTGGTTATTGAGTCACCTTTGTGAGCCCCTGTATAGTGTACCATAGGTACCCAGGGCATAGGTGCATCCATTTAGCGCCAAGACGTCTACGGGTATATGTTGCGCTTTACAAATAGCAATAAATAAATAAATCCAAGGGCTACCAGGGGCTGCAGCATGTATTAGCCACCCCTGGCTGGCCATCCAAACTGACACCACATGCTGATCACTCAGCTTGGGTAAGGCGGTGTAGTCACCCCTTACTTAGATATAGTATATCTAGATCTACCTTATATATAGACACATAGTAACCTATAAGTCACTCCTGTGGCAGGCCTTAACAATCCTGGAGGCAGAGTGCTTGGTTTTATGTGAGTGGGTGCCCTAGCATGAGCTGAGCCCCTCTGCCGCTCTCGGAACCATATCCTTATAGCTGTTCTATGATATAGCCATACCATATACTCTTAAGTGCATTATAATTCTTGCGGTTAATGCCAACTTTGGTTTGGCTTTATCAAAACATGTTGTGTAAGGTGTCAAACACTTTGGAATACTACCCCCCCCACCAGTTCAGGTGGTGGGGGTAGCATTCCACCCTTCTAGAGGGAAAAGACATGTATGTTCCTGCATTACCCGGTTAAAGTTAAACAGAGCCTCAGCATCACAAAATGGATGCTGCTGCCACAGACGAGTCTGACCTCCTGCTGCTGGACGAAACTCCAGCAAGGGATGCCTGGGCAATTGGTTTCCTGTCGAGGGAGGTGCTAGCACCTCCCCCAGACAGCCTGAAGTGTATTGGGGCAGGGTGGATTGAATGGAAAGATGCTTTACAAGTCCACAGACTTTAGATTATCCTGGAACAAAACTCGGATACGAAATTCTTGGACCTTCGACATTCTATCCTGACTAGAAGACTGAAGACATCTCCCTTGTGGTCAAGGAGTGACCACCCTGTGCAAACAGGCACCACCAGTAACTTGCCGGTCTGCTTTGTCGACGCTCCCGCCGGAATCCGAAGACTCAGCGACACAGGAACTGGACTCTCAGACTTCTGACTCCGACCCACATCCACAGCAAAGCTGAGACCTGTGGTGGTCACGAGAGACGTGGGACCGGACACCCTGGACAGTGCAACTACTGAGGTACCCTCGCAGTTGTGCATTGGGGTATGAGAAGCCCCAGACCCGAGCGCCATTTGCACCGAAGCTCAGCCCTCCACGAGTGCCGCGTGGGGTCCGCTCTTGCATTTCAGCTCAACGAGTCTTCCCGGTTGCTAGCCCGCTGGCTAGCGAGCCCTCCGAAGACAAACCTTTGAAACTAAACTGCTTTCCTGGTTGCTCCAGGCTTGCTCCAGGTTCCCTGCAAAGGAGAAGCCCCTCAGACCTTGCTGGTCTGACCCGAAGGCAATCTTCACTTCCTGCGTGGATTGCGTTTGCCAAGGCTTGTTGGGTCCAATCCGGATACCAACACCGCAGTCAACTAGATCCTTCGTGGGACAGCTCGAATCCAGCTCCTGGTCGTCATCCACGCCTCATGGTCCTCGTGGCTGCAGAGACAGGCTTCACCTCTTCACCCGAGATCGCCTGGTTCCTTCCTGGTCACTGGCTGGTGACCCAGACTCTGTCCCCCTCTGCTTTCAGGTTCTTCACTTCTTCGATCCATCCTTGTATCCAACTGGACACTCTTCCTCTGGTCGCCTGCAGCACTTTTGCAGATCTCCATTGAAAGCATTGCCGAAACCAGACACGAAAAGACACCTATGCACCCGGCTTCCCTGGATGAGGTAACTTGAGTACCCCGGTGCTCCCGTGGGTATTGACTCTCCAAGTGTCCTAGTTTAAAGGGGTTTTGTCGTAGTCAATCCGGAAGTGCCCTTAAAAAGTAACTTTGTAACTTCTTTGTTCTCCATTATAAGTCTATGGTAACTCGCGACTGTTTAGACACTGCACGAGTCACCCGTGGGTCTCCTACTTCCTAACCTTTGGTTGTCTAGTGTAGCCCCAGTGATTCCCTAGGCCTAATTACTATTTCTAAAGTGGTTACTATACCACTTACTTAGTATATGGTTTGTGAGGCCCCTAGGGCAAAACTATTTGTGCAACTTAACGTATGCTAATTGAGTAACTTGTGATGTACTTCGATCTGACCTCATAAAGAGTTCAGAGGGGTTGTGTTAGAAATAAATACATATATATTTGATATATACCTTGTGTGGTATCGTTTCATTTGGTATGCAAGGGATTATAATTGGTAAAACAGCTTGCTTAACATGCTCTCTTCGGTCTTCGCCCAAGACTGCTGGTCCATGCTACCACTAGGATAGCTTGTCTATAAGGTTGACTTTACAACGACCATCAATAAGGGTCGTTTAGACTGGTGCAAGGAGCCCACTAGCATAGTGGACATCATATGCCAGGCTAACTTCTCACAACGAGGACGTCCCCCTGGCGACTGGGATCCGAAGTCCAGTGCCCAAAGACCCGCCTCGACGAACCAGACGCCTTCAGCCTCTGAACCAGGACCCCCCCAACCGCGACCAGCTGAGGGTAAGCTTTCCCGATGCCAAAAGACACCCCTGCTCCCGGCGCCCCCCGGCCCTCTGCGCCTTCCTTCGGTGTACCAACTTACCTCTCAAAGTGGTGGTCGCACCTGAAGAATCTCCATCCCAGAGCCTGCAGCCTTTGTTCAATGTTTTACTTTTATTCAGAAACAAATAGAGAGTAAGGAAACAAGCGACTTGTCCTTTTCCGTAGTACTATATTTATAAACAAAATTGGACAAGTCTTTCTTCTGGTTTTCTTAATTATATTTCTGGCGAAAACCTTTTGAGAGAAGAGCGCAAACAACTCTTTGTAGTTTTTAGGAACCCCTCACACACCTACCTAGTAGGTGGCATGCTTCATCATCGGGCCCAGCTAGATTCCCTAGCGCAATCTAGCTGTGCTTCAACGCCTGAGTTACAGCGGAGCAGGTTGTTTGTGTAAGAAAAGTGAAGTGATATGAGAAGTGCAGTTGTGTTACAAATGTCTCTAGGTATAACCCTCATAAAAGTTTTAATCGTAGGGCCCTAGGACAATGGTTAAAAACATTTACGGGATCCTCTTGAGGTTTTGAATATGCCTCAGTATCCCTGTAAAATATTGGTCTACTAGTTTCAGCTCTTAGGTTTGATCATAGGGCTTCCTTCAGGATCAGAACGATGTGTGTGACCCAAAAACTGGGATCACAAAAGTGGTTGTATCAGCACACACCCTAAAGTGTGCTGTGTGTGTAGTGGATTGGGCACTTACAAATCCTCTGTTTGGAGTACCGGTAAAACAAGAAATTGCAAATGCCGGTCGTTTCGATGGTTCAAACGTGCATTAGTGCTTGTCGCGTTCTATGGTGAGTAGGTGTTGACACCATGCTTTATAATTGCATTTCAGCATGCTTGACAGGGACCTATTTAATGACCATTCGTGGCTACAATATTCCCTCGTGGATGCTTAACTTGCCAAATGTCGAGAGGCTATTGGAACACTCATTATGTGGAAATAAAATAGGCTATACATAGGTTCACATATTGGGTATCTATGTGAATACATTATGTGCAGTACATTCGTTCGCAAATTGGCACATTGTTGTGAACATTTACAAATTATCTGGTGAGTGCGCGTGAGATTTCTTAAGGAAACATGTAAACAAACGTAGACACTCATGACGGACAACAATTAAGACTGACAATTGGGGCCTCACTTAAACTCGGAGTTAGTTACATCTCATGGATCTGATCATACTCTGCTACTACCCTGCCGACTCTAGGGACGGAGAGAAAGACAAGAGAGAATGGCCATGAGTGGAGGACAAAGCGTTCATAAATTGGCGTCCTGCTAAGTACAGCTTGCAACTGCGGCGTCTGTGTAAAACTGGTGCCGGTACTCACGTTTGTCAAGAGTCAGAGTAAAGGTATAACCTAGGCAGCTGATCGGGTCCCGCTGGTGTGCCCGGACCAGACGCAGAGTTGCTGCTATAACGGGGGCTGAGGCGGAAGTGCTCTTGCGGTCACGTGACAATGGCTGCGTTCGTGGTGAAACAACGACTAGAGCGCTTACTTTCCTGCGCATTAGTTGTAATGTATTGCGTGATTCTTCAATAAAGTTTTGGGAATTAACCCCTTCCATGCTCATGACGAGCTCAGCTCGTCATGAGGCACAGTGGAGCTGTGCTCATGACTAGCTCAGCTCCCATTAACATTGACCTTCAGCACAGGAGAAGATCCACTCAAGCAGCCAAGGTGTTAAAAGACACTGAATAAATCGTAAGCTGATGTATTATTCTAATATGCCATTTATCTAATGTCCATTATGGATGGATATATCACGAGACGATACAAGTGTGTCAGAGTGTGAATAAGTGGCCTACTAGCAATAATTACATATCTGTGGATACAATCGCACCGTCCAAATGGGCCATTTGTATAATGCCCATAAACAAAGGAGTTAGAGTTGCGATTGTCTCATTATCTTGAAAGGGGGGGGCCTGTTTCAATACAGACTGATGTGAGGTGAGATTGTTTGTAGGATATTACACTTGACTAGATTTGGGCCAATGCAGTAGTTGTTTAAACCTGCAGTGTACTAGTGTTTGACATTATCTGACTGGTACTCCTATCTGAGATCGGTATTGGGTAAATCTGTGTACTCTATGCCCTTAGCAGTGGGAGATGTTTATTATACTGGTCTGAGATGTGTTTATTTTTTCTGTATACTGTTCCAAGGAACATTGTCATTCAGACCATGCAAATGCGTGGATAGTCTGTACACCCAACGAACAAGTTACTTACCTTCGGTAACGATATATCTGTAAGAAACATTAGTTAGTGTTAGATTCCTTACCTTAGAATATCCCCAGGCGTCAGTCTGGATCCGGAAACTTTTGCGTAGCAGTACCCCTGCGCGTCGGTAGGCGTCGTCTGCAGGCGTCCCCTGCGGCTCCGCGTCCGTCGTCGGCGTCGTGCGCCGTGATGACGTCGCTGGAGTACATAGACGCTGCCTCCGCGCGCTGACGTCAGTTCTTTGCACACAGCTTTTCCGCGCCAGGAGACGCAGAGCCATGAGAGAACCAACACTGGTGCCATGTACAAACTAGGGCCCTGAAAGGGATGACCTTAACCCTAGGTATCAGTTCGCAGAACGGGGAGGATGGGTGGGTTCGGTAAGGAATCTAACACTAACTAATGTTTCTTACAGATATATCGTTACCGAAGGTAAGTAACTTGTTCATCTGAAAGAAACACGTTAGTGTTAGATTCCTTACCTTAGAATACATACCCCAGCAATACCAACCCCGGTGGTGGGTCTGCGAACCAATACAAAACTACACCAGAAAGTCCTGGAGGACAGAACGGCCAAAGAAGCCATCCCTCCGGACTTGACTGTCCAGGCAGTAGTGCCTCGCAAAGGTGTGCAGCGAGGCCCACGTAGCCGCTTGGCAAATGTCCTGCAAGGGGACTCCCCGGCCCAGGGCAGTAGTAGCCGCCGTGGCCCGAGTGGAATGGGCCCTCAGCCCAACAGGAGGCTCCTTCCGAGCCAAAGAGTAGCACGCTTTGATGCAGAGGACGACCCATCGAGAGATGGTTAGTTTACAAACCGCCCGTCCCTTCTTCGCACCCACGTAGCCAACAAACAGTTGGTCATCCACCCGGAACTGGCGTGTGCGATCCATGTAGAATGAAAGCGCACGTTTTGGGTCCAGACGGTGGAGCCGCTCTTCATCCTTTGAAGGATGCGGAGGCGGGAAGAAGGAAGGGAGGGTGATGGACTGCCCGATGTGAAAGGCCGAAACAACCTTAGACAGGAAAGAAGGTCTAGTCCTCAGAACCACCTTGTCAGGATGAATGGACAGGAAAGGAGGTTGGACAGAAAGAGCCTGGAGCTCACTCACTCTCCTGGCAGAGGTGATGGCAACCAGGAAAGCCGTCTTTAAAGTCAGGAGACGGAGAGGACAAGAATGAAGGGGCTCAAAGGGAGCACACATCAGGAAGGTCAGAACCAGGTTCAAATCCCACTGAGGCATCACAAACGGAACAGGTGGAAACATGTGAGTGATGCCTTTTAAGAACCGAGTTACAATCGGGGATTTGAACAAAGAAGGCTGATCAGGAAGCCTCAAAAAGGCTGAAAGGGCAGAAAGGTAGCCCTTGATAGTGCCCAGAGCAGAGCCCTGCTGGGCAAGAGAAAGAAGAAACAGAAGAACCTCCGAAAGAGGGGCAGAGAGAGGATCCACAGCCTTTGCTGTGCACCATGCCACAAATCTGTTCCACCGACAGGCGTATACCGACTTAGTGGAGGGACGCCTGGCTGCCAGAATAACATCACAGACTTCAGGAGGCAAGTCAAATGGCCTCAACTGCCGCCGCTCAATCTCCAAGCATGGAGGTGGAGACTGGACAGGTTCGGGTGGAGGACCGTCCCCTGCTGCTGCGACAGAAGGTCCTCCTGAAGAGGCAGGCGGATCGGGGGACCGACTGACATGCTGAGTAGCTCGGGATACCAGTACCTTCGAGCCCAGTCCGGAGCCACAAGGATAACTTGGGCCCGGTCGCGCCTGATCTTCTTCAGCACTCTGGGCAGAAGTGGTATAGGCGGAAAGGCGTAGAACAGACCGCAACTCCACTCGCGCCGAAAGGCGTCGCCGTGCGAGTGCCGTCTTGGAAACTCCAACGCGCAGAACTGATGACATTGCGCGTTCTCTTCTGTGGCGAATAGATCTAACCAAGGCTCTCCCCATTGCCGAAAGATGCCTTGCGCCACGTCCGAGTTCAGACGCCATTCGTGATCCATCGAGCACCGACGGCTGAGTTCGTCCGCCCTGGCGTTCAGAGAACCTGCCAGGTGTTGAACCGTCAGAGTCACACCCTGACGTTCCAGCCATTGCCAGAGGCGCAGAGCCTCCTGGCAAAGGGTCCACGACCCCACTCCGCCCTGTTTGTTGCAGTACCACATGGCGGTGGTGTTGTCGGTGAACACCTGCACTACACTCCCGTTGACAAAGGGGAGGAATGCCTTCAGTGCCAGACGAATCGCCCGCAGCTCCAACAGATTGATATGGAGCCGGGACTCCGCCGGAGACCAGATGCCTCTGATCTCTGCCTCTCCCAAGTGGCCACCCCAGCCCAGGAGGGACGCGTCCGTCACGACAACGTGCTCCGGTTGGGGAAGGGAGAGGGACTTGCCCCTGACCCAATCGCGGTCCGTAAGCCACCACTGCAGTTGTCTCGCAGTGCCCTCCGAGATCAAGACGTGGTCGGACAAGTTGCCCTGATGCTGGGCCCACTGAAACTTCAGGTCCCACTGCAGAGCCCGCATCCGCCACCTGGGGTGATGCACCAGAAGGATGCAGGAAGCCATCAGTCCCAGCAGCCGCAGCGTCAACCTGACCGAGACTCGGGATAGCGGCTGAAAGATGGGAATCAAAGCCTGAATATCCCGAACCCGCCGTTCCGGAGGATAAACCCGAAACTGCGCCGAGTCCAGAACCGCTCCGATGAAAAGGAGCTTTTGAGAGGGACACAGGTGTGATTTCGGCACGTTGATGGAGAACCCCAGGTCGTGCAAGAGGTCTGCCGTCACCTGAAGGTGGTGGACGACTGTCTAGGGCGAGCCCGCCTTCAACAACCAGTCGTCTAGGTAGGGGGAAGACTGAAACCCCTAACCTGCGCAGATGGGCTGCGACCACCGCCATCACCTTTGTGAACACCCGTGGGGCGCTGGTAAGGCCGAAGGGGAGCACGATAAACTGAAAGTGCTCCTGGCCTACCGTGAACCGCAGGTAACGCCGGTGGGCCGGCAGGACGGGGATGTGAAAATAGGCGTCCTGCAAGTCCAACGCTACCATCCAGTCTTGCGGGTCTAGAGCAGCCAAGACCTGAGCTAACGTCAACATCTTGAACTTCTCCTTCCGGAGGAAGCCGTTGACGTTCCTTAGATCCAAGATAGGACGTAGGCCCCCCTTGTCCTTCTTGGGCACCAGAAAGTAGTGGGAATAACAACCACGCCCTACTTCTGGCCCAGGAACGCGCTCGATGGCCCCCTTGGCCAAGAGGGCCATAACTTCCTCCTGCAGAAGTGTCAAGTGGTCCCCCGACACACGGTGGTTCTGCGGTGGCATGGCTGGAGGAGAGGTCTCGAAGGGGAGGGAGTAGCCCCTTCGGACAATTTGCAGCACCCACCTGTCCGAAGTGATTGTGCGCCAGTGAGCGTGGTGATGGCGAACCCTGCCACCCACTGGCGTCACATGGGGCCGAAAGCACGGACTAGGAGGATTTTGGGGTAGATGCTGCGGGGGAGGGTGTGGTCTGACCCCGCCGTTGTCCCCGACCGCCACCACGGCGGTTTCCACGGCCGCCACCGCGTTGAAAGGATTGTTGCGGCGCGTGGCTGGCAGCACGTGTGGGGGCGCCCCTTCCTTGGCCACGAAAGGGGCGAAACGAACCCGGTTGCTGACGCTGGGTCAGAAGACCCAAGGACTTGGCCGTGACCCTGGAGTCCTTGAAGCGTTCCAGCGCGTGGTCCGCCTTGTCACCGAACAGGTGACAGCCATCAAACGGCATGTCCATCAGGGTATTCTGGACATCAGCCGAAAAATTGGCGGATCTCAGCCAGGCGTGGCGACGAATCGCCACCGTCGTAGACATAGCTCTGCCCAGCGAGTCGGTCGTATCAAGACCACACCGAATTGAATATTTCGCTGCATCTCGGCCCTCAGCCACAGCCTGACCGAGTTTTGCCCGCACCTCCATGGGGCATTCTGGCAGCAGCTCCGCGACCGTATCCCACACAGAGTGGGTGTAGCGGCCCAAGAGGCAGGCGGTGTTGCAAGACCGCAGGCCCAAACTAATGGACGAGAAGACCTTTTTGCCAAACTGGTCATACCTCTTGGATTCCCGGTCGGGCGGGGCCGACGGGAATGCGGACTGGGAGGTCGAGGCCTGGATCACCAGACTCTCAGGAGTGGGGTGGGTAGACAGGTACTTGGGGTCGTCCGGACAAGGACGGTGGCGCCTGGCCACGTTCCGATCAACAGGCGCACCTGAAGCGGGCCTGGACCACGTGCCCAACAGAACGTCCGACAAGGCTTCATTAAACGGCAGCAGTGGCTCCAGTGGGCATGACTGCGGTTTGAAGACCTCGGTGAGGATGTTAGGCCTCACGGCCGCGACGGGGAGCTCAAGGTTTAAGGCCTTGGCAGCCCTCATCAGCACCACAGAATAGGCAGCTCCCTCCACCGATGCCACGGAAGGAGGAGAGATCAAACCAGGGTTAGGAGAGTCGTCCAAACCACTGGCATCCCCCAAGTCACCTGTCCAGTCCGGGTCATACTGGCACTCGCGAGCCAGAGGGTCCTCGGACCCCTCCCAACCTTCACCGTACTCCTCATCCTCTCCGTATTCGGAGTCAATGATGAAGACCGGCTCCTCGGGGTTCATGGGCCCCATCGGCGCCGGGACCGGCGTCGAGCGACGCCCGTCCGGCGCCGCGCCGGCATCGGAGAAGGTAAGGGGACGGCGCCGCCCGGAGCCGGCGCCGGAACCCCACCGCCGGCCGGAACCGGCAGTGGAGAACCGGCGCCGCGCGGGGGCGGCGTCGGGGGCAACCCCGATGGCAACGGCGCCGGGGAGGCCGGAAGACCAGCCGGCGCCGATCCCGAAGGCCCTTGCGGCGCCGTCGGCGGCGCCGGGGCCGGAGCACCCGACGGCGCCGAGGCAGGGACACCCGAACCGCCAGGGCCCCCAGACGGCAGCACTGGGCCCGAAGGCACCGTAGGCCCCGTCGGAGAAGCGAGCGCCCTCATGGCCATGAGGAACGCCTCGATCTCCTCAGGCGTCGCGCCATGCCCAGGGACCGGAGGGTATGAGGCAGGCCGCGCCGGCGACTCTCGCGGAGCCGCGGGGTTGGGGTCACCCGAGCCCCCGGCCGCATCGCACGAGCGTCGGGGGGAGTCGGGGGCACGATGACGACGCCCCGACTTCTTGTGCTTCCTACCTGACGAGCCTGACGAGTGGTGTCGACTTCCGGAACGCTCGGCGCGGCTCCGCGACCGCTCCCTCGAACGCTCTCTTGACCTCCGGCCGGACCGGGACCGCTCCCGGTCCCGACGTGGGGCCGACACCCGGAGCTCCAGTAGCTTGCGGGACCGCTCCCGCCTAGCCTTGTTGGTGAGGGCCCGGCAGTCGACACAGGAGTCCACGTCGTGGTCGGGGCCCAGACACCGGAGACAGAGGCGGTGATGGTCTGTGACCGACATCGTGCGCTCACAGTCATCGCAATTCTTAAACCCAGGCATCCTATCAGGCACAATAGAGAAAAAAACAATCGAAAAACTTGGTCAAAGACCGGAGTACTGCTCTTCAGATCTGCGTCCACTGGCGCGGAAAAAAGAAGAACTGACGTCAGCGCGCGGAGGCGGCGTCTATGTACTCCAGCGACGTCATCACGGCGCACGACGCCGACGACGGACGCGGAGCCGCAGGGGACGCCTGCAGACGACGCCTACCGACGCGCAGGGGTACTGCTACGCAAAAGTTTCCGGATCCAGACTGACGCCTGGGGATATTCTAAGGTAAGGAATCTAACACTAACGTGTTTCTTTCAGATGCTGCTGTTTTTCGACCAGCTGGTCATGTATGTTATCAGTATGTTGTTCCAATTGTTCGATGACCCAGATCAAGTCATTGGCCGTGTGTCCCACGTCAAATAGTGGTCAGTAAGTTTGGTAGTATTCAGTTTACAGCGGATGTTGCTTCATTGTTCACATATCCTGGTTTTTACTTTCCTGCAGGTTATTCAGACATACTGTAGTCCGCATGGGCACGTAATTAGGTAAATTACGTTGGCAGAATTGCAATTTGTGTCTTTTGATTTTCCATTCCTTGCCTTGTTCTAAGTGCAGTGTTTTTGTTGTTTGAGTTAAATGACAGACACTGCAATTTCCACAGGGAAAGTGACCTGTTACGTTCAGTAGGCCCCAAGCATTCAGTGCAGTTACTTTTCTAGGGCGAGTAGATACCAGGCTATCTTCGAGTTTTTGATCTTTTATTGGAAAAAAAAATGGTTTTCCCAGTTCAATTTGCCTGAATTTACAATTTTCCAGTTGCTCTGGATTATTTTGGCAACTTTATTTGAAATTGAGATATATGTTGTGACAAACGTTAAGGGGATGGTTGGTGTTGTGTATTGCCTAGTTTCAAGTAGGCTTTCCCGATTTTGGTTTCTTTCCCTTTTCTGTGCTCTGTTCACGATTTTGTTAGGGTAACCACAGTCTTTTAGTTTCATTGTCAGTTTTGCTTTGAATTTTTTGATCTCACTGCAATTGCGCCGTAGTCTGAGATATTGCCCTTAGGGTAAATTTTCCCGGAGTGGTCTCGGGTGGAAGCTTTCGAAATGTAAAAGTGAGTTTTTTGCTGTTGGTTTGAAGTGGGTTTTTGTCATTAGGACACCATTACGTGCCTCTATTTGCAAATCTAGAAAGGTGATGGTTTTGCGGTTTGTGTCATGTGTGAACTTGAGATTTGGATGCAAGGTATTGATCCAGATCAAAAACGGATAGTTTTTCTTCACTGTTTGTCCAGATCAAAAAGACATTGTCTATGTACCTTCTATAGAATGTAATCTCCTTACTGAATGGGGACTGTGGGTTTAGTATGTGTAGATCTTCAAAGTTTGACACATACAGTCCCGCCACGCTCGGCGCAAAGGTGCTGCCCATTGATGTACCATATTGTTGTAAGAAAAGGGTTCTTTCGTATTCAAAAAAGTTGTCTTAAGTGCCAGTTCGGCACATTCTAAGAGAAGGACTTGGGTGTTCTGTAGTTCCATTCGATCTTGTCTACAGATGTACGGATGACCTCTAATATATCATCTTGGGGTAAGCTGGTGTACAGGCTTTCAATGTCCATACTGACTAGGATGGAGCTCATTGGGTCGAATTCAAGGTTGTTTATGTGACTCAGTAGGTCTTTAGTGTCTTTGAGATAGGCAGGAGTCGCTTGCACAACTGGTTGTAAGTAGAAGTCGCAATAGCGAGATAGTGGTTCTAGGAGTGAATTCATTCCAGACACAATCGTTCTGCCGGGTGGTGGTGTCTTGTTTATGAATCTTTGGGACTGTATAAAAGTAGGGTGTCTTGGTGCCACCTGACGTCAGAAAGGAAGCTTTTTTTGCTGATGTATCCATTAGATTCAGCTTCATGTACCATTATTTGCATTTTGGTTTTTAGGGAATTACTCTGGTCTTGTCCCAGTTTCTTGTAATTTTTAGGATCGTCGAGGAGGCGTAGGCACTCTGTATGATATGCTTCTCGGTTCTGTATAACTATTCCTCATCCCTTGTCTGTGGGTTTTATAATGATAGACTAATTATTTCTCAGGCATTTGATGGTGGCATGGTGTTTGGCACTGGTGTTTTTGTAGACTTGTACCTCTGTGGTGTTTCCTACCTCTTTGTAGATTGCTTGTTCAAATGCAATAAGCTCTACAGGTATTGTGTGGGTAGGTGGAATGAAACTGGATTTAAATTTCAGAGTGGTATCTCCTTTATCCTGGTTTTCTGTCTCCATGGGTCCTTGGTGAACTTTTTTGAGAACAATGGAGCTTAAATTTGTCAAGGATGGCTGTAGGTGAAAAGCCCAGACCTTTATTTAGTACTTCTGTATCCGTGAGGATGTGGTCCTATAGGTTCGTGACTAACGCTTGCAGGTGCTTGTTCATGGTTGTGGTTCCTTTGTCTTGCTGCGGGTATTGTCACTTGGGTTCACATTGTCCTCCCAGTGTACTTGCCCTCTCTGTGGTGGTCGTCCTTGTCCCCTTCTGCCTGATCCTAAAAAAGCCCTATGATCACACCTAAGGGCTGAAACTAGTAGACCAATATTTTACAGGGATACTGAGGCATATTCAAAACCTCAAGAGGATCCCGCAAATGTTTTTAACCCTTGTCCTAGGGCCTTACTATTAAAACTTGAGGGTTATACCTAGACACATTTTTAACACATAACTGCACTTCACATATCACTTCACTTTTCTTACACAAACAACCTGGTCCGCTGTAACTCATGTATAGACAACAGGAGTATGAACCCATCAACCACATTGGGGTTTGAAATTGCAAAGAAATATAGTATCCCAACAGGTAGAAGTATATGGAACAATTTCAGATGATGCTAGTTCTGTGGCAGGGGTGAATCCTGTGAGCCATTGTAGAGGTAGCTAGAACAATCGGGATTGAGGATCCAGCACCAAGGCGTCAGAAGAATCTGAAGAGCGTAACGGAACAACGCTGTAATGGGTGTCCGTGGCCCGATCCCAGGAGGTGATCGGAGCAGTCGGGAATGAATCTCCTGTGACTCAGTAGCTGCAGCAATGAATCCGCGCAGGTCGGAGGATGCAGGACTCACTTTTACAGACTAGGATGTCAGTAACATCTTCGCAGCGGCACCTCTAATGGCAGATTTTAACGTGGCACAAACCATCTCACAAAGTGGCGACTGGGAGACTTTATCCGGAAAAAAAAAAAATCGCATCAGAATAATATTACATAGTGTAATATTGACTGAGTATTTGTGCTCCAACACAGCCCCCAAGGGGCTTGTTGTCACTAATGCTCCACACATATTTCTAGATGACGCAGGCTTTAGAAGAGATTGGGCGCAAATCGCGTGGCGCTGCACCAGGGATTGAATCATCTTAATAATCCAAATAGCAAAGAGGCTATCAGATGCCATCCTGATTAACATCCAGGCCACGGAAACCCATTTCAAGACCACCCTCACGTCATAAAAAAAGAGTGGATGAGGTGAACAAAGAAATAGGAGAATACAAAGACAAACTTACCTAGTCGAAAGTTCACCAGTTCCAAAAGGATCTAAAGAAATGTTCTTTTGTGAAGACTTACCCCAATTCAGACGCAGATTATAAAGCATCAACAAGGTCAACAATCAGTTTCAACAGATGATGGGTCTTCTATGAGTAGCGGATCCAGTAATGAAAGCACTGGTACAAACAGTGGGAACTATAAAAACAAACAACGAAATAGAAGCAGAGGATACAACAATTACTGGCAACAACCATGGCCCAATACATATCAAGGGGGTCAGATGAACTACCAAGGACCCTTCCCACCTGGACCACATCCCATGGGACCACCAATAATGTATGGTTGGAATCCACACTAAGCACAACCGCCTCCACAATTCGGAAATGGGAACCAACGGTTTCCTTTTTTAGGATCAGGCAGAAGGGGACGAGGACGACAACCACGGAGAGGGCAAGTACACTGGGAGGACAATATGAACCCAATCGACAACCGCAGCAAGACAAAGGAACCACAATCAGGAACAAGCACCAGCAAGCGTTAGTCACGAACCTATCGGACCACATCTCATGGATACAGAAGAAGAAGTACTAAATAAAGGTCTGGGCTTTTCACCTATAGCCAATCTTGACCAATTTAAGCTCCATTGTGAACCTTGGGAATTCTTCTGCAAATTACGACTACAAGACTGAGAACCAAGGTCCCATGGAGACAGAAAACCAGGATAAAGGAAATACCACTCTGAAATTGAAATCCAGTTTCATTCCACCTCCCAACACAACACCTGTAGAGCTATTTGCATTTGAACAAGCAATCTACAAAGAGGTAGAAAACACCACAGAGGTACAAGTCTACAAAAACACCAGTGCCAAACACCATGCCACCATCAAATGCCTAAATAAAGAGTCTATCATAAGACCTGCGGACAAGGGAGGAGGAATAGTTATACAGAACCGAGAAGCATATCATACAGAGTGCCTACGCCTCCTCGACGATCCTAAAAATTACAAGAAACTGGAACAAGACCCGAGTAATTCCCTAAAAACCAAAATACAAATAATGGTACATGAAGCTGAATCGAATGGATACATCAGCAAACAAGAAACTTCCTTTCTGACGTCAGGTGGCACCAAGACACCCTACTTTTATACAATCCCAAAGATTCATAAAAACAAGACACCACCACCCGTCAGACCGATCATGTTTGGAATAAATTCACTCCTTGATCCACTATCTCGCTTTTGCGACTTCTACTTACAACCAGTCGTGCAAGCAACTCCTGCCTATCTCAAAGACACTAAAGACCTACTGAGTCACATAAACAACCTTGAATTCTACCCAATGAGCTCCATCCTAATCAGTATGGACATTGAAAGCCTGTACACAAGCTTACCCCAAGATGATACATTAGAGGTCATCCTTACATCTCTAGACAAGATTGAATGGAACTACAGAACACCCAAGTCCTTCATCTTAGAATGTGCCGAACTGGCACTTAAGACAACTTTTTTGAATACCAAGGAACACTTTTCTTACAACAATATGGTACATCAATGGGCAGCACCTTTGCGCCGAGCGTGGCGGGACTGTATGTGTCAAACTTTGAAGATCTACACATACTAAACCTACAGTCTCCATTCAGTAAGGACACTACATTCTATAGAAGGTACATAGACAATGTATTTTTGATCTGGACAAACAGTGAAGAAAAACTATCACAGTTTTTGATCTGGATCAATACCTTGGATCCAAATCTCAAGTTCACACGACACATGACACAAACCGCAAAACCATCACCTTTCTAGATCTGGAAATAGAGGCACGTAATGGTGTCCTAATGACAAAAACCCACTTCAAACCAACCGCAAAAAACTCACTTACATTTCAAAAGCTTCCACCCGAGACCACTCTGGGAAAATTTACCCTATGGGCAATATCTCCGACTACAGCGCAATTGCAGTGAGATCAAAAAATTCAAAGCACAAGCAGAACAACTGACAATGAAACTAAAAGACCGTGGTTACCCTAACAAAATCGTGAACAGAGCACAGAAAAAGGCAAGAAACCAAAATTCGGGAATGCCTACTTGAAACTAGGCAAAAACACAACACCAACCATCCCCTTAACGTGTGTCACAACATAACTCAATTTCAAATAAAGTTGCCAAAATAATACAGAGCAACTGGAAAATGGTAAATTCAGGCAAATTGAACTGGGAAAAACCTCTTTTTTCGTATAAAAGATCACACTCTAAGAGATAGCCTGGTATCTACTCACCCTAGAAAAGTAACTGCACCCCCGAACACAGTACTGAATGCTTGGGGCCTACCGAACGTAACAGGTCACTTTCCCTGTGGAAACTGCAGTGTCTGTCATTTAACTCAAACAACAAAAACACTGCACTTAAAACAAGGCAAGGAATGGAAAATCAAAAGACACACAAATTGCAATTCTGCCAATGTAATTTACCTAATTACGTGCCCATGCGGACTACAATAGGTCGGAATGACCTGCAGGAAAGTAAAAACCAGAATATGTGAACATCGAAGCAACATCCGCTGTAAACGGAATACCACCAAACTTACTGACGACTATTTGACGGTGGGACACACGACCAATGACATGATCTGGGTCATCATCGAACAATTGGAACATACTGATAACATACAAGACCAGCTGTTCGAAAAGAGCAGCGTTGGGTGTACAGACTATCCACGCATTTGCAGGGTCTGAATGACAATGTTCCTTGAATAGTATACAGAAAAATAAACACATCTCTGAGCAGTATGATATACATCTCCCACTGCTAAGGGCATAGAGTACACAGATTTACCTAATGGCGATCTCAGATAGGAGTACCAGTCAGATAATGTCAAACACTAGTACACGGCAGGTTTAAACTACTGCATTGGCCCAAATCTAGTCAAGTGTAATATCCTACAAACAAACGCACCTCACATCAGTCTGTATTGAAACCGGCACCCCCCTTTCAAGATAATGAGACAATCGCAACTCACTCCTTTGTTTATGGGCATTAGACAAATGGCCCGTTCGAACCGCCTTTAAGTCTTCAGGAGGGACAGTGTGATTGTATCCACAGATATGTAATTATTGCTAGTAGGCCACTTATTCACCCTCTATGACACACGTGTATCGTCACGTGATATATCCATCCATAATGGACATTAGATAAATGGCATTTAAGAATAATGCACCAGCTTACGATTTATTCAGTGTCTTAATTCCAAAATCTTTATTGAAGAATCACGCAATACATTACAGCTAATGCGCAGGCAAGTCAGCGCTCTAGTCGTTTCACCACGAACGCGACCATTGTTACGTGACAGCAAGAGCACTTCCACCTCTGTCCCAGTTATAGCAGCAACTCTACGTCTGGTCCGGGCACACCAGCGGGACCTGATCAGCTGCCTAGGTTATACCGAACCTCTGAACCTTGACAAACGTGAGTACCGGCACCCGTTTTACACAGACGCCGCAGTAGCAAGCTGTACTTAGCAGGACGCCAATTTATGAACGCTTTGTCCTCCGCTCATGGTCATTCTCTTGCCCTCTTGGTCTACGTCCCTAGAGTCGCCAGGGTAGTAGCAGAGTATGATCGGATCCATGAGACATAACTAACTCAGAGTTTAAGTGAGGCCCCAATTGTCAGTCTTAATTGTTGTTCGTCATGAGTGTGTCTGCATTTATGTTTACATGTTTCCTTAAGAAATCTCACGCGCAGTCACCAGATAATTTGTAAATGTTCACAACAATGTGCCAATTTGCGAACGAATGTACAGCACATAATATATTTACATAGATACCCAATATGTTAACCTATGTATAGCATATTTTATTTCCACATAATGCGAGTGTTCCAATAGCCTCAGGACATTTGGCAAGTTAAGCATCCACCGGGGCACATTGTAGCCACGCATGGTCATTAAGTAGGTCCCTGTCAAGCATGCTGAAACGCAATTATAAAGCATGGTGTTAACACCTACTAACCATAGAACGCGACAAGCACTAATGCACGTTTGAACCATCGAAACGACCGGCATTTGCAATTTCTTGTTTTACAGGTACTCCAAACAGAGGATTTTTAAGTAACCAATCCACTATACACACACAGCACACTTTAGGGTGTGTGCTGATACAACCACTTTTGTGATCCCAGTTTTTGGGTCACACACACATCGTTCTGATCCTGAAGAAAGCCCCATGATCAAACCTAAGAGCTGAAACTAGTAGACCAATATTTTACAGGGATACTGAGGCATATTCAAAACCTCAAGAGGGTCCCGCAAATGTTTTTAACCCTTGTCCTAGGGTCCTACTATTAAAACTTTTATGAGGGTTATACCTAGAGACATTTTTAACACAACTGCACTTCTCATATCACTTCACTTTTCTTACACAAACAACCTGCTCCGCTGTAACTCAGGCGTTGAAGCACAGCTAGATTGCGCTAGGTAATCTAGCTGGGCCCCGATGATGAAGCATGCCACCTACTAGGTAGGTGGGTGAGGGGTTTCCTAAAAACTACAAGGTGTTTGCGCTCTTCTTTCAAAAAGTTTTTGCCAGAAGAAATGAGTTACTTACCTGTAACTGCAGTTATCCAGCATTGGTATCTTTCATAGATTCACATGCCTAAATCATTCCCAGTCGTCGGGTGGGAGTCCCCGGTACATAATAGTAATGCCATATATACATACAAATAGGCCAGAGGCCTCACATTAGTAACCTGAGTCCTTTTGTAAAAAGGACCAAACTTTGGCCAGGAGCCAATTGGCTACTATCACCCTCTAGAACCTTCCTGGAAGGAGCCCTAGTCCCTCAGATTTTCGTAAGCACAGTGCTTAGTACCTACTGAGAGAACTACGGTGAGCCCTTCCAGGGGAGGCGGGTGGGTTGCATGTGAATCTATGAAAGATACCAATACTGGATAACTGCAGTTACAGGTAAGTAACGCATTTCTTATCCAGTATTATGGGTATCTTTCATAGAGTCACATGCCTGAATCACAGTAGCAAGCAATAGTCAGCACATTTCGTATAATACACCATGTAAGACACTAAATAATACCTTATCATTAGTGCAATACCATGAAACTGGAAACATTATCAGGAGGAAGAAATGTGCAAGAAGGCAATAGGAAGGTGGGATGAGAGGAAGAAGGCTCACCTCTAATGAAATAGACGGAGCACCGCTTGTCCCACTGCTGCATTCTTCATAAGTTCTGAGACCAAGCAGTAGTGCCTGGTGAACGTATGTGGTGTCTTCCATGTCGCCGCTTTACAAATGTCGACAATGGGCACCCAAGCAAAGCGCGCCATGGAAGTGGAGACTGCTCTTGTGGAATGAGCCCGAACTTTGGAAGGCAGAGGATGTCCTGCTTGTTGGTGGCAGAAGGCGATGGCCGCAGAGATCCATCTTGAAATACTCCGCTTTGTCAATGGATGGACCTTTCCTGGGCCTGCTAAAGACAATGAATAATTGGCTGGATTTTCGAAACTGTTCAGTCCTATGGATGTAGAACTTCAGACATCTCTTTAGGTCTAAGGAGTGGAGAGATCGCTCCGCTGCCGTGGATGGATTCGGAAAGAAAGATTTTAGAACAATAGGTTCATTGAGATGAAAAGTAGACGGAACCTTTGGTATGAACTTAGGATTGGTCCTTAAGATGACTCTATCCTGTTTGAACTGAAGGAAAGGGTCCTGAATAGATAAAGCCTGAAGCTCACTTACTCTCCTTGCTGACGTGAGAGCCAATAAGAGCCGTGTTCCATGACAAGTATTTGATATCTGCTTTATGAATTGGCTCAAAGGGGTATTTCATCAACTGAGCCAAGACAATGTTGAGTTGCCCTGTAGGTGGTAACTATCTCACTGGAGGGAATGTTCTGAATAACCCCTTCAAAAATTGCTTGACCAATCTATTGGACCATAGTGACGTTCTAGACTAAGAGCGCCTAAATTGAAAGATGGCCACCAGGTGGACCTTTATCGAGGCGTGGGCCAATCCAGAGTTAGCCAGGTGAAGTAAGTAAGGCAGCAATTGCGCCGGAGATGACGAAAATGGATGCAGTTTGTTAGCTTTACACCAAACACAGAACCTCTTCCACTTAAGGGAATACGTCTTGTTGGTACGGTCAAGCCCGGGCACGGGCCAAGACTGCTCTGCACTCTTGAGAGATATCCAAGTCCTGGAACTCTCTGAACTCAGGAGCCAAGCAGATAATCTGAGAGATGCCGGATCTGGATGCTGGACTTGCCCCTGGTTCATAGTGAGGAGATTTGGGTATGGCCTGAATGGAATCGGTGGCTCCAGCGATAGAAGGTGGAGTTCCGTAAACCAGTGTTGGCGCGGCCACGCTGGGGCTACCAGGATCAGGGTGCAATGCTCTTTTCAGTTTCCGGAGAACCCTGGGAATCAGGGGAAATGGTGAAAAAGCATAAGCAAAGACGTTGCACCATGCGATCGAAAATGCATCCCGAGAGATCGTGTCTGGGGAAGCCAGCTTGCATAATGTTGGCATTTTGCGTTGATTTCCGTCGCAAACGGGTCCAGGTGAGGAGTGCCCCAGCGGGAGAACACTGCGAGGAGAGCATGTTTTTCGAGCTCCCAATTGTGGCAAATGCAGCGTTGTCTGCTTAGAGAGTCCGCCAGGGTATTGTCAGCCCCTGGGACATACTCGGCTTGAAGAGAAATGTTGTGTTGGAGTAGCCATTTCCAAATTCGTTGAGATTGAGACAACGTCATCGATCAAGTACCCCCTTGTTTGTTCAAGTAGTGCATTGTGGTGGTGTTGTCGGTTCTCACAAGCACTGGGGAGTTCCTGATCCGAGGCAGGAATGCTCGAAGTGCCTGGTATACTGCCCTCAACTCAAGCAGGTTGATGTGCAGCTGCTTTTCCACCAGTGACCATTGATCCGGAGCTCCTGCAGGAACGCACCCCATCCTTCCAACGAGGCATCTGTTATTACGTGAGGTGAGATTGGAAGCAGGAATGGAAGGCCCTGGTTCAGATTTTTTGTTTGAAGCCACCAGTGCAGGGCCTGCCACATGACTGGCGTGATTTTGATCAGATCGTCGAAGGACCCCGAGCACTGGATCCACTGAGATGACAATGCTTCCTGTAATGGGCGCATACGGAGGCGGCAGTGTGGAATTAGTAGGATATTGGAGGACATCATCCCCAACAACGATTTGAAGAGTCGCACCTTGATGGTCTTTTTGGTCCGAACTCTGCTTGCAAGAGATATTCGTTTGATTTGACGCTCCTGTAAAGGGAAGGCCTTTCCCTGGCGTGTGTCCAGAGTTGCTCTCAGGAAAGTGAGACGTTGCGATGGTTGATGGACAGACTTTTCCTGGTTGTGCTTAAGTCCTAGGCTCTCGAAGAGTTGAAGACCGGCGTTGGAAGATCTTGTTACGCCTACCAGAGTAGGAGCCTTGACGAGCCAGTCGTCCAAGTAGGGGAAAACCTGGTGGTGGAGTTGGCGAAGGTACGCTGCCACAGGAGACAGGCATTTTGTAAAAATACGTGGTGCCGACTTCAGGCCAAATGGCAACACTCTGAATTGGTAGATCCTTCCCGCCACCACAAATCTCAGGAATTGTCTGTGACTCTTGTGGATCAGTATGTGAAAATAGGCGTCCTGGAGGTCTAAGGACACCATGAAATCTTTGGAATTGAGTAGCAGTAACACCTCTTGAATGGATACCATACGGAACGATTGATTCTTGAGGTATCTGTTGAGGCTTCTCATTTTTTCGTATTAGGAAGAATCCTTTCCCCCTCTGACCTCGGGGAACTCTTTCTACGGCTCTTTTCTGGAGCATTAGTGAGAGTTCTTTTTGAAGGAGATGCAGATTTTTGTGCAGCATAGCATGTGGGGGGTTCGTCGGAGGAGTCTCTACGAACTCCAAAGTATGTCTGAACTGAACCAGCTGGAGAACCCAACGATCCGTTGTAATTTTTTGCCAATTGTGGAGGAAGTTCAATATTTTCCCTCCAACTGCGTAATGCGGAGAAAAAATGGAGGGCTGTGGGAGAAAGAGGTCAATGCCTTCTGGCTGTGTCCTTTTTCCTCCTCATCCTCGAAAAGGAAAGACTTGTTGTACGATGAGTGGCCTTGTTGCGGTCACTGCTGGTATTGCGGCTTGTATTGCTGTGATGAGCCATAGGAGGTTTTGTATCCCTGATAGCTACCTCTTGTGTGTTGTCCTCTTCCTCTGGAGCCCCGAAAGGAAGTATTTTTATACTGGAGGGTACCTAGGGCTTTTGCGGTCTCAGTATATTTTTTGATACCCTGCAGCATCTCATCTATATGCTCCCCAAAGAGCAGAACTCCATCAAACGGCATGTCCAGTATCTTGGTCTGTACCTCAGGGCGGAACGATGTGGCTTAAAGCCACCCCTGGCGCCTGAGGACTGCTGCCCCTGCCTTCTGTCTAAATCCTGTAGAGGCGATATCCATCGCCACATCTATCATTTCCGAGGCGGGCCGCTCGCCCTCAAGGAGCATCTTCTTTGCCTCCTCTTTTTGATCTTCTCGTATTGCTCCTAAATGTGGCAATATCCGCCCACATCTGGCGATTGTATCTTCCTAAGAGGGCCAGTGAGTTTGCCGCCCGGATAGAAAGGGCAGACAGATGAATACTTTTTACCAATATTATCAAGTTTGCGGCCTTCCTTATCTGGTGGCGCAGTCAGCGCGGCTGACTGATTACTAGATTTACGCTGTGCAGCCTGCGTAATAACAGAGTACGGTTTAGTTTGGCCTATAAGGCATGCCGGAGCCGTGTCTGGGGCCTTATCTTTCTTGTCGAGCCTGGGCGAAACTGGAAGTAGAGAGGAGGGGTTATTCATTATCTTTACCCCCTGATTCCAGATGTAATCGATACTAGGGATTTATCGCACAGCCTTCTTGAATGGCTCTTTAAAGTCATACAGTAAGCAATCTTGGGTTTGAGTGGTCATTTGGATTTTAAATCTCGCCGCCGCCCTTTCCACAATATTATGAAACCCCCCCAATATCGTCTGGGGGTGAATCCGCCTGTGCTTGGTCAGGGGATGCCGGATCCTGAATGACAGTTATTCCATTCATCGTCCTGTATTTCTCCTTCCTCTTGCTGTCCCTCCTCTTCATCTAATAGTTCCTCTTCTTCATCAGAAGAAGGTATAGGTGGTAAAGTGACAGGATCTTGACGAATGACCAGTGGAGGTGGTCTAGGGCGAGGAAGTTGGTGTGGTATCACAGGTGTAGGTTGATTTACTGGAGGAGGCGGAGTGGGCGGAAACCGTTGCTTGTAGTCCGCTATGAGAAATTGCAGGTCCGTCACTATTGATGCTGGGAGGCACACCATAGGTTGTGAAGGAGGCGGAGTAATTTGACATTCCTCCTGATATCGCCCTTAATCTTGACCCAGGTCTTCACAGTCAGCTTTTATGGACCTTAACGTGGAGATCTGATGGACTTGTCGCAGTTTGGAACATTGAACCATCATCAGAATCCTGCATGTCCAGCAGATGGGCCCGTGGCAGTGGCTGGACTCTGCTAGGTGACGTCAACTCCGGCGTTGAAGTACTCTTTGTCAGTCTGTAGTGTGTGTAAGAGTACTTCAGCGTAGGAGACTGTCGTCGACGAGCCCGTCAACGGGGTGGTAGTCGACAGTGGAGTATCTACGACCATAGCAGATGTCTGTTGTCTTCATAGACAACGATACTGTCGACGGCAGCATCAACGGTTGTTTCTTAGTCAACGGCAGAGCCAACGCTGGACCGGTTGTCGATGGCTTAGTCTACATCGCGTCGACGCAGGCTTAGTCGACGCTGGTGTCTACGTCGATTGTTTAGTCGAGGGTTTCGACGTCGATGGAGCCGTCGACAATGCCTTAGATGCCGATGAGGATGTCGTTGACGCTGATGTGACTCTCGTCGACTACGATGACTGCTTTCGGCGACGTAGTAGAGGTCGTAGACGGCGGTTTCCTTGACTATTTTTTAATAGCAATGACAGATATAATAGACCTACCAGTCGACGACGATGCCGTGGTAGTCATCATGGCGGAGAAGGACAATGCCGTCGACGTAGATATAGTTGCTGTCGACTTGGTCACAGACATGGCCGAAGTTACCAGCAAAGGCTTCTTGAAAGTGGCATCCTGAAGAGAACTCTTTCCTGCCATGGCCTGTGGACGAACCTCTGAAGACTTGGGAGTCTTCTTTTGAGGAGATGACGGTCTGGAGATGACAGTCTGAGCTCCTAAAGGAACACTTGCTCTCATCTGAAGAGACTGTCTGATCCTTCTCTTTAAGTCTCATGAGCCATAAAAGCAGGCTCCCCTCTGTCCTTCAGGGTCTTGGCAGAGAAAGTGCGGCAGATTTTGCAATCCTTCGCAGAGTGGTCAGGATAGAGACAGTAGAGGCAGTCTTCATGCCTGTCATCCACATGTAGTCTCAACTTTTGCATGAAGCACAGGGTCTAAAGAGCCCTTTTTTAGGAGTGTCAGACATGGTGGACTGAAGTACTTCTCCACAAGAATAAGTTCTGTGAGAAAAATATGGAATAAATCCAGAAATACAAGAAAGCTGAGCAGAGCTCAGTAGAGACTCCCTTAGCACGACGTGCGGTAAAAAATCTGAGGGACTAGGGCTCCTTCCAGGAAGGTTCTAGAGGGTGGTAGTAGCTGATTGGCTCCTGCCAAAGTTTGGTCCTTTTTACAAAAGGACTCAGATAGGTTACTAATGTGAGGCCTCTGGTCTATTAGTATGTATATGTCTATATGACATTACTATTATTATGTACCGGGGACTCCCACCCAGACGACAGGGAATGATTCAGGCATGTGAATCTATGAAAGATACCCATAATACTGGATAAATATAATTTTGAAAACCAGAAGACTTGTCCAAATTGGTTTTTAAATACCATTTTTAACTTTCCCATTGGCTTACATTGAGCACCCGACAGCTCAAAAGCACCCTGCACCAGCCGCCCGAGTGCCACTGGGCGTGCACCTACTACCCTACTCTACTTCCCCACTTGCCCTAAGTGACCAGGAGCTCAGCTCCCACAGCCGCGTGGCCTGCTTGCTTGCAGCCACCAACCAGAGGCCCCCTACTCTCCATTGGATTGCTTTGGGCCTACTACCTCTGCACCCGGCTGCCCCTGTGCCACTGAGGGTTTATCAACTGTACTTACCTGACCCTGGGGGACCTGAGTCTATGCCCAGAACCTTAACTTCACCAGTTGAGCACTCACCTGGAAAAAGATAACTCACTTTCTTGCCATAGGATAACATTGACTGGTTTGACTTAAAACATCTTTTAAGTGTGAAGTTTTGAAACTCTAAAATATTCATATAAAAATCAGCCGAATACCTAATTCCAAAGTACTTATCAGGAGAGAAGCCAGTACTGTACCTTGTAGCCCAGTACTGAACCGCAAAAGTAATCCTAACCGGGTTTACTAGTAACCTGAATTTTCTCAATAGGAATCCATTAACTGCTTTTCTGTGAAATTTCTTCTGTTTACTTTTGAAAATTGAAATATTCCTTAAAAATCGTACCAACTACTGAAAAGTAATTACTTACCTGTCTTAAGTAGAGATCGCAGTGCTGGACCTAGGAGCCCCGTACTGGATTACAAAAGTAACAAGAACGTACATTACCTGTAACCTGAATTTTCTCCCATTGGATAACATTGCTAGATTTTCACTGAAAAGTTTAACTTTTAAAATACCTTTATATTCCTTAAATGAGTGCAATAACCTAAACGTTTTTACCAAACTGTTTTCAGCTTAGACCCCAGGACTGAATCTAGGATCCAGTCCTGGAATTACACAAGTAATCTACAAAGTAATTAACTGTATGTGTGTAGAAAAACCCATTGAACTCAATGCTAAATTATGTTTAGAACTGTGTTGCCTACTGCAACCCCTGTACCTATTGTGTTTATAAAGTCATTACCTTTCCGCAAAGAAATTACCGGAGATTACTCATTGAGAAAAGTATATTTTCATATCTGTTGGTTCTAAAAATAAAACAATTATATCTTTTGATATAAAAACCATTGGCCTGGAGTTCAGTCCTTGAGTGTGAAACCTTTTGCTGACTGGGTGTGTGCAACAAATGCTTTACACTGTCCTCTGGTACTGCCTTACTGCTCCACCAAGCAACCACTTTTGAGAGTAAGGTCAGCCCTGACTTTAACCTCTGTTATACCTCTGTGGTTTGTGGTCTCTATACACACTGTACCTTACTTTGGACCAGTGTATATATAGAGCCACTTTCTCACATTAAGCGAATTCCAGCTGTTTTACATGGAGACCGCACATGCACACAGACACCGCCAACGGGTTCACCTATCCGTGCAATATTAATTACTGCAGGCCGGAGTGGCACTGAGAAATGAAGTGTTTAACAACCTGTGAGAGGAAGTTTTTTTAATTCGCCTCCTGCCGTCAGATTCAAGAGTCCAGTCTCACTCGCCGCAAACACACCATGTTTGCAGCTTTGAACCAGAAGTTAATGGAGGTCCAAATGGGTAGCAGACACTGCCTGGCTCATTTTTTACTTCAACACAATATAATATTTTGGTGGTGTAACCAGCATTAAATGTTAATCGTAAACACTGGACGGCACCTTTATATTTCAATGTTGATCTTTGGATGTTATTGAGCTGGTTACTTACAATGTAAAAAATCTGATGCTATGTGAGGTATCCTATAATAATGCAGTCTATACCCATGAATGGCAGCAGTTGTTTTGTTAACTTGATTTAGGAGTATTTTATGTAGTGGAGCAGCAGAATGTTTTATACAGAAAATGTTAATTGTAAGCGACAACAAATGAAATCAAGCCACAAAAGTGTGGCGGCCCATAAAGCCACAGTAAATTGGTAAGACGAAATAAAACAAGTAGTCCTCAAACTAACACAGCCACCTACAGTGTAAGTAAACTGTAGTTGTCTGGTGCTACTCAGCGTAAAACTGAAATGATGCATGGTAAGCACCAACCAATAAGGAGCCACAAACAAGAGGACCACAGAAGTGAACCAATGACAAGCACCAGGCAGGATTACACTCGGTAGAGTGATTACAGCAGGTGTTCCAGAAAGGCTCTACCTAAAAATGGGTTATGTTTCCCAAATATAACAGGTACCTGTTAGTCTAGATTTCTTTTGCTTAGATGGGCACAATGTAACAGGTGTTTACTTGAGAAAACTGTTCATTGCTAAAATCTTGGTAGCCAACCACCACTTGAACCCATCTGGTTGCCAGACATACAAAATCCGACAGTTTTAGAACACAAATATCAAATTAAGTAGTAACGTTCTGGTCAATGGAAGGCCCACCTCACCCAATTCTCTATTCCAAAATCCCATAACAGAGCTTCAACAGCCACTATTGACACTGGTTTTCCTGTATACTGCCATAGCTATGAAAGTGCCAAGTCTGTGCCTTAAATTCGTTAAGTCTCAGATGGGGTCAACCCAGTATCCCTATGAACCTGGGCAGTTAATCAGTATTTTCAACGATTGATTCATTCGGGTGTGCAGTATTTCTTTTACTTACTCATAATTTATGTAGTATCTAGAGCAAAGATCAGAATGCAACACCATCTATGTATTTATGTACTATTTTATGAATTATAGTCATCCATAAAAACTCTTTTTAAATTGCAAGATAGGCTGTACAAAAAGGTGAAAAAACAGTGCAAATAGTCACCTAGTGCTCAGTGCTGGTGGCGCAAAGGTGACCAAACAACTGTACAATGATTATATACAAGGGGGATACAAACAATAGTTTAGCTTGGTCTACGCTATTTCAATTATACAACTGTACACTGCATTTGTCAGTAATAGATACAGGATATTGATGCAACAGATCCAATCGTTCGTCGACGTTTCGACCCTCAACAAGCGCACATGGGGCATCAGACACGGGTCTTCATCAGGACTGTGGGGGACAATGAACAGCCTTCATGTAAACCCAACCGGGTTGAAGGTGGAGCTTGAACTGTATTTATCTGTCGGCGTAGCAGTGAATTGCTCCCCCGACGATTGTTCAATTAAGCGGCTTGCCAATGTTATAGGCCAAGCCTCTCCTAACTGGGTGTCTATGTCGATATTCCACCCAGGAGAAACATCTTCCTGCTTGGCGTAGCCCAAAAGTATTACGCCGAGCAGGAAGATGTTTCTCCTTCAGCGTACAGCATCCGTTTTTGCAAACTAAATATCCGTAAAGTGGGATCTAGAATAACTCCATCCCTTGTTTGGTGAATCTTATACCGAACTACTCTTGAACTCCAACTGGGTAGAATATCGACATCAAAACCCAGTTAGGAGAGAGGTTTGGCCTATAACATTGGCAAGCCGCCTAATAGAACAATCGTCGGGGGAGCAATTCACTGCTACGCGGACAGATAAATACAGTTCAAGCTCCACCTTAAACCCGGTTGGGTTGAACATGAAGGCTGTTCATTGTCCCCCACAGTCCTGATGAAGACCCGTGTCTGACGCCCCATGTGCGCTTGTTGAGGGTCGAAACATCGACGAACGATTGGATCTGTTGCATCAATATCCTGTATCTATTCCTGACAAATGCAGTGTACAGTTGTATAATTGAAATAGCATAGACCAAGCTAAACTATTGTTTGTATCCCCCTTGTATATAATCATTGAACAGTTGTTTGGTCACCTTTGCGCCGCCAGCACTGAGCACTATAAGTCACTATTTGCACAGTTTTTTCACCTTTTTGTACAGCCTATCTTGCAATTTACAAAGAGTATTTATGGATGACTATAATTCATAAAATAGTACATAAATACATAGATGGTGTTGGATTCTGATCTTTGCTCTAGATACTACATAAATGAGTAAGTAAAAGAAATACTGCACACCTGAATGAATCAATTGTTGAAAATACTGAAGTCTGTGCCTTAGTCAGACCATGAAACTAGATTAGTTACAGGTACACACAACTATACGAGCAGGGACACATACCAACCTTCTGTTACCATCTTATAGCTATATCCGTATGTTTTTGGGAAGGACAGCACATTATGTTTCAGGTAAAGAATCGGACACTATTTTCTTTTTACGGACTTTACAATAAAAAGAAACTTGGAGGCGAAAAAAATAAAAGTTCTGCAGAAAGGAAAATCTAATTTGAATTAAAAAAGTGTCTTGTTATGGGTCATGTACAAAATTATAAAATGCAAAAACGCAAAAAGGCAAAATATGAAAACACTATTAGGAGCATAATGCTTTTGTCACAGGGACTGTTCATAAGAAAGACAGCTTGTATACGTAGTGAAATCCACAAACGTTGGTCAAGAGCAGGTAATAATCAAAGGAGTTAAGGCCATTGATGGTTTGCATTCTCTGGCCACTCAAAGGTAATAAAAAGGGCCTACTTAACTGACTTGTGCTCAATTGAGTTATGACATACCAACTCACTTAATTGCAACAAGCATGACACTAATACTTCTGCTCACTATCACACGTTATACAGGCACACAGGTTCAGAAGCAGCTTAGGACATCTTTGGTCACAATTAAGAAATATGCAACAAACCTTAGAGTTTCCCGGCTCATCTGCCTCAGCAAGACTGGGTTCTGTGATTGCACACTCATTCAAACTATGAAACTGGAAATAAAATAATGGTTTTAATGTATGCAGTTTGTTTAAAGCTGCAACAAGTAAGCAGACATTAAAAAGGATGTTACATTTGGCAAATTAAAATAGACGCACGTCATTATTAAACTGTAAAAAAAAAGTGTTTAGCTGCAGTAATAAACTTATGCTCTATGGGAAACTGGAAGTGTGTTAACATACGATTGCAAACTTTACTACAAAATTTAAACCAAACCCCTCGGTACATTTCAGGCCCCTGAAGAAAATGCTGGCACCAATCAATCCAAAAATGTGAAATCTCGCAGTGATGGAGACCTGTGCACATGCCTCCTTATGGACTTAAACGAGTAGTACTGCAGGCTTCCAAAATACCACAGAAAATCTCATGAATTTGTTAGTTTCCAATGATATAGTAAACAAATAATTACTACTACTTATTACTGCAGTAATGCTGCAAAAATACTTACCTATTACACTAACTTGGAGGTGGGTATCATGTGGAGGCACAACTTTGCAAGCTTCTACTAGAGTTCTTTTGTCAAGAGAAATCTTTTGAGGTTTACAAAATAAATCAAGATTTTCAGAGAAATAGAACTTACTCAGACCCAATTGATTGTGATCTGTTACTCCATAAACGTGAGATTTTATTTAGATTGATAAACAGTTGAGACTGCAACACAAATGCAGTCATTCTTGGATGCTGTATTTATATCACAAGATGATAAAATAATCAGCCTGCTATAAAACTTTGTCATGAAGGTGGAAGTCACTTCATTATTTTAAATTCTGGGTAGACCAGGGTGAGCAAACTAAGGTTTAACTCTAGAGAGTGGATGTAGGCACAGTATAACAGATGTCAAAGTACAGTAAGAAGGGGCAGCAAAGGGCTGTGTTTACACCACAGTTCAACACCAAACTAGGGATCCAAGGAAGAGAATCCCAAATGAGAATGTAACACTCCCTATCTATACATTCGGTGGGGAGTTGAAGCCCACGTCTGGAACCCTGCAGCCCTGTCAGGAGGGAGCCCCAGGAAGAAGTATGTTGCCTTCAGGTGAGTGTGTTCTCGTCCTTCTAAAGGATCACTTTGCCTTACTTTCAATACACAACCCCCGTTTTGAGTAGAACGTATCAGTTTACACATATAGTTAACCGCTATATTAAACATTTACAGTATAAACAATAAAGTGGAAATTGCAAGAAGTACAATACCAAAACATTACTCAATATACAGTGATCATACAATAAGATGAAATGGGGGTGTTAATAGACTGTTAAAGAAGAAGTAGATTGTGGGGTGGGTGTTGGAGGGAATCGGGCTGGTCTAGGGAGACATCTCCTTCGAGGCCATCTAGTGTCCTAGCGTTGTCCCTAGGGACCTTAGATAAAGGATTCTTAAGGTGACCAATTCACTGAAGTCAACCAATGGCCAAGAACCAGGATCAGAGTTCCCAGCAAAGCCATACAGCACTAAGACAGCAGAGTAGGACAAAGAGCTCATGACATACAAATAATTATAACCTGCTATACCAGTTTAAATGCTTTCACTTTATACATCGGATTCAGAACAAATGCGGGCAGGACAGACATTTCGTCCTGCTCTCCGGCCACTGTTTGATGTCGGATGATTTGGGAGTTGACCATGCAATAGGCAAAGGTTTTTCCAGGATAATTGCTCAACAATTTCATGGCAAACAAATGCAGAGTATATACTGTCTGGGTGCCACATCCATGCAGCTATATCACTTCCAGTAGTGATTCTTGGCTGATTTACACCCGCTGCCATATTTGCAAACTACCCACTGTAAGCTGGGAGAACTGACAAGAAATTTACATTGTATCAGGCACCGACAGAGGTTGCCAAATGAGTAGTCTGAGGGGGTGGGGGTGGCGGGCATATTCATTAAAAACATGAATGCACATGGTAGGAGCAAGGTGTTAAAAAGGATGTCCGTACCTTTTCCATATCCTTGAGTCTCTTGGGAGATTCTTCCAAACCTGGCGAATGGCATCTTTTGGATGCACTGCTTTTGGGAGACGCTTCAACAACACCATTTATTTGCCCTTGAGAAACATTATGGGGAGGAGAGAGAAGACCAGGAATCACATTTAGCCCCGCTGCTGCAGAAACTATGCATCCATCTGAAGGTGGGACTGCTTTCCCCAATTCAGCTGCATTTAAAAGAATAAACACATTAAGACGGACATTGAATGGGACATGAATTACTTGATGAATGTTGCAATTATGTATGCTGTGTAGTACATACTTTGATCAGATAATCCTCCAACAGGATCTACAGACACTGGAGCATCGATTCGCTTTTCATGAGAGGTTTCAGTCAGAATCCTGTTTAAAACACATCAGAAATCTGGTTAATGCAGAGCCAACAGATCTGGATAATTTTGTTAATCTGTGAATCATTTAGCTCCAAGTCTAGCAAGGCTTGCAGGGAAGGAAAGACCCTAACCACAGTGGAGTACAGAACCAAATCTAACAATTGGAACCTTAATATGAGCTGCACTACAATAGGAGAAGGTGGTGTGGAGGAATCGGCAAGGATTTATAGCAGAGTATCCACCAGAAATATTAGCAAAGATAAGTAGCTTTCTTTTGATGGATACTTCTCGCGCATTACTCAACTTATGAATAAGTGCCAAAGCAGCACCCACTCTGAGATGTACAGACTAGAGGCAAATAAAGGAAATGACGCAGCATAACTCAAGCAAAGTCCCCATAATTCGTGCCAGAGTTACCAGACAATGCATGACAGAGGCATGCAACAGAGACAAAGTAGCTGCTTAGTAAATAGCAGTCACTTTGACACCAGTGGCCAAGGCAAAAGCTGCCATGGTGACCTTTGAGGGTCAACAAATTGCAACCAGAGCATTAGGCATAGAGTAACAACGTAAAACAGTACGCTGGGTCAATAGTGCCCCTTGTTTGGTCCCAGCAAGGGCAAAAAACAGCAGTTACCCCTTTGAATCTGCTGTCATTCTATGGACTTAATAGGAGGCAGCTCACCAAGAGTCCAGCATGTGCAAATGCTGTCCCATGGAATGGTCAGGAGGGGCAAACAAAAATGGAAGACTGACACACAGGCCCACATGGAAGACAGCACTCAGCATAAAGGGGAAATAAGTAGGATCAACCTGCTTGAGTAGAATACTGTACACTGTGGCCAGACAGACAGGGCCTGCAACTGATCAACCCTACCTGCTTGAGTATTTGCCACCAGAAAGACATCGGAGAGTCATAACTGTAGATGGGTTTACATGGTAAAGGCATGAGGCAAGTCGGAACCAAATGTAAGCGTTGCTGAAGATTAAAGGTCATGGCAGAAACATGATCGGGGATAATGCTGGAATTCGTTTTATGGAGTGCAGGTCATCCATATACCAATGGACAGTGAGTACTTTGTTGATACAATACACTCTAGAATTAAACCCATTTCAACCTTCCAATAAGTGCTACAAGTGTTAGGAAATGAGTGCCTTAACCAGGAAATAACCAAGAAGATCACAGCGGCAAACTGAACCCCTGCAAACGGACAAGTTTCAGAACACATGGCCTTCCAATCGAATACTACAAAACTAAGGCCTCTAGCTTGGCCCGTCCTTTGTTGAAAATTTTAAGCACATGGAAATGTGATTCCTGTTGCCCCATTTCGTGAAATGCTTGATCATGACCGAGGTGGCTTTATGCCCAACAGAAACACGCAAGAGAGGGTTGCACACCGTCTCTTGAATATGTTTTTTCTTGAATGTAAACTTCCATGTTCAACATTGCGTGCTCAGTAGTGACGTGCCTAGCCCACACTGCACGTATAAACGTAACATTATGAATGGGGCGACATTTCACCCCAAACCACTGGCACAGCTGATACCGCCTCTGCAGCAATTCGTTTATCAATTGTTTTCCATTTTTCTCCAAAAATCATCCATACATAATTCGATTCGAAGCTGTTCAAATCTGCATGCAAGGAAATGCATTTTCCAAAGATTGTCATGTTCTAGATGGGCCATCCGAACCTCTTTACAAGAACACGTACAAGCGCAAGTTCATCATAGCAGTTTATTAAAAACCCAATGCATTTCAGGCCACGGGCGTTTCGTCAGGGGTAACTGAAAAGGACAATAAAACATGTACTATTGTTCCATTCCTCCATGTTTGTACAAAAAAGATAATGTTAATTATATTGCTCTTCTCAGTCACTGACTTTCATTAAATCCAGTGCTCTAATTCGCAACATTTCCATGAACAAACTTTAAATATTTCTAGCAGAACACAATCCCTTCCCTTAACTTCATAAAGGGATCGTATTCTGCCAGAAATATTTAAAGGTTGTTCATGGAAATGTTGCGAATTAGAGCACTGGATTTAATGAAAGTCAGTGACTGAGAAGAGAAATATAATTAACATTAAACTGCTATGATGAACTTGCGTTTGTACGTGTTCTTGTAAAGAGGTTCGGATGGCCCACCTAGAACATGAGAATCTTTGGAAAATGCATTTCCTTGCATGCAGATTTGAACAGCTTCGAATCGAATAATGTATGGATAATTTTTGGAGACAAATGAGAAAAATGGAAAACAATTGATAAACGAATTGCTGCAGAGGCGGTATCAGTTGTGCCAGTGGTTTGGGGTGAAATGTCGCCCTATTCATAATGTTGTTTATGCCCAACAGGTCAATTAGACAATGTTTGAAGACTTTAATACTTTACCCTTGACAACAAATTGCTAAAGCAGACAGCTGCTCTTCAGATTGAGCTGGAAGAGTTCTTTTAACTCTAGATTGGAAATACATTTTCATGTTTCTGAAGAACCTAGTATTGGGCTTAACATTTATTGAAAACACTGACTCTTCCACTCCAAAACCACAGAACTAGTACTGGTCAATGGGATGTCAAAACCCTTTCCATGGACCAATGGACATGACAAGGATGCCCCCTACCACCACTTCTTTATGCATTGGACCCCTGGCAGCTATTATCAGAACTCGCAATAATATTAAAGGTACTGAACGGGACACAAGCCTGGTCGATATAACATCACTATACGTGGATGACCTCCTCGTATCTGCAGGGCCCTGCCAAATCTGGGTCAATAGTAATGCAAGCGTTTAAGGATTTGGTGTTAATTTTGGCCTTAGGGCAACTTGGAATACATCGCTTTAGGGGAAGATCGCTATGGCAAAATGTTAAGAAGTCTAGCCATTGTTAAAGTTACAGAAGGGATTAAATAAGTGGACATAGGTCTCCAACACCCAAGAATATGTATGGAACACAAACCTCTGTGCAGATAGCAAATCAAAAACAAGAGTCAACTTTGGAAGCACTTTCAGATTTCACTAATGGGCATAGGGACTACAATTAAAATGATAATTTTGCCTAGAGACTTAACAAAATAATCCACTTAAGATCCCCTACTAATTATTCAAGCAAACCTCTACCATGGCCAGGTCCCCATTTGTGGTGTAACAAACACCTAGCGTCCGTACTGTAAAATGTTACAAGTCACCATGTGATGGGGGACTGGGCTTATCAAACTTTATTGCATAAATATTGTGTGGCACATCTGGCAGTAATTAATGATAGTGTGTTTAAAACAGTACTTTCAACACCACTGAAAGCGGAGTACTTGGCAGAGTGGAACCAACACATTGTATGTATGGGGCCAAGCCACACTAAGACATTTCACTCCCCAAGCCACCAGGTAATTTAGACCCCTGCTATGAAATGGGTCAACCAAAGAACGTAACAGCACCTATTCCATGGTGGGTGATTTCTTTCATTGCAAGGGTAACAAGGAACAGAGTATTATAGGATGGAACACAACACTGGGGTTTTTGTCAATGGGAAACTGCTCCCAATAAGGCCACGGAATACTTAATTGAGTTGCAGGAAGAATGTGGTCTTTTAAAGCCCCAGTTACTCTGTTAGCTTCAGCTCAGACAAGTACTAATGCCATATTTGAATACACCAGACAAAATACACTTCAGTCCTCTGAGCCAAAATTGCAACTGCTGCGTTGCTCAAAAAGATATAGACCGTGGTAAATCATACACCGGATATTCCTGCAACTAAGGTGCAACTGGAAGAATGATTTGCAGGTGCTAGGGAAGTAGGCCTTTGCCACCCCAATGGAAATTGCCATCACAGAACAGTTCAGACTTCCATAATTTAAATGTCTGCACAGTGTATATTACACAGATGAATAACTGCAGATATGTAGGTGATTTAAGTCTCATTCTCTACAGGCTACTGTATCCTACACCCTCACTTAGTGTAAGAACGCCCCATTTTCTTCAGTAAAGATACTGGAACAGAGTGCAAATTTTCTATCTGAAGTTACACAAGTAAAGAGCGCCCTTTCAGCAAGATTGGCATTACTCATTGTAGATAAACTACAAGCAAATAGATCTCTCTTTACTGGACTCAGATTTGCAATTGCTAAAAAAAACATAGCATCTATGGGGCACTTCCAACACACCCAATATTGCCAAGTGGAGAGCTGGCCTGCAGATATGCAGCATCTGGAACCGCAGATCTATAAGCGTTGAGGCTGCCCACAAACACGGAAGGATTAGGAAAAAGTGATAATCTAGTGAGGTTACGAGATCATTAATCCCTAAATATATATACTACTGCATTGTGTTGGTGTACCCCATATATTGATCAACAATATACACTGAAACTGGAGATAAACCAAAGAAAAGCAAACAAAAGCTTATACATATATATAACATTACAATTTTAGAAAAACTACCGAACAGGCATGTGTCACAGGGCAACCTACCTATGAACTGCTGCATCCAAAAAATGGTTTCTCCACTGCAACAAGCACCATATGCTACAGCCAGCCGGGAGGCTGCAGCATTTGGTGGTATAAAGACAGACTGGAATTAACGGGGCAAAAGGATCTGGCCTCCCTTGTTAACCATAAGGGGCCAAAGGAAAGAGGAGCAACCCTGAAAAGGACTACATGGCCTACTGAAAATCCTCAATCTGAGGCAGATCGGCAAACAAAGCCAGAAGCCAGTGTTAAAGCTTCTTGAGAACTGGAATATTTGAGGACAAAACTAGCAGCAGGGGATGTTGCCACCAACTCTCCAGTAAGTCTATGAGGCAAAACCAATTTAACAATGATTAGGAAGATTTTACAGGGCATGTGTGCTTCTGGGGAGTGTTCTCTGGTAGGCTGCTCTGTTCGGAGATGTGCCGAAGGGAGGGGAAAAGGGCAATTTAGGGTCAAAGGCAAGAATAATTTTTCTTTATGCCCTGTTGGCCTTTGAGAAGATGTTTGGGGGGTGGTGAACTGGGACATCTGTTTACAATGCCTACAGGGTTTGCACCTAGACAACGTAGGAGTGCAAATTTAACAGTTTGCTGAATAAGCATAGTTCGATTTAGAAGAACAGTGAAAACCCAGAATGCACATTGGCAAGGCACTTTTAAACTGGAAATGGCAGTGCACCAAAAGGTGCAATACAAAAAGCCAGTGTATTCACTTCATTGGTGGGCAGCGCTACAAGCGGAGTTATGTGGCACCGCTTGGCAGCAGTGGAGAGCTACTACTATGAAAATGTTTCTAGATATTCCCAAGGTGAGGAATCTGTTCAAAGTAGTATCCATCAGAAAGTGTCAGTATGCTTCAACAGGTGACCTCTGCTGGGTCCTGGTGCTCCTAGGGTAGTAGAAGTAGTAGTAGCAGTATTATATGACCTACTAGGAGGCTTGCTGGGAAAATATGGCATTAAGCTTTTCCTGTACGAGTGATGGTGCTGCTTGTACCTTCTTGGTCAGCAAAGAAATCAGTAAAGCATCCTGAGAACAAGTGAGGTAATTGTGTGTCCATAGAGCTTTACTTTCCATGGTTTTACTCTGATGCGGAACAGAACTTTACCTAAATATTCCCAGTTTAAGACAGATGAAACTAGGTACAATTTTCCAAATGTGTTACATTTAACTGCAATAAGCACATCAAAATTAGAGAGACCAGAACCATTATCCAGCTAACACGAATTCTGGCTGCTACAAGCTAGCCTACAAACAATCCTCAGAACAAGCTCAAAAGGATAAGAAACACATTTTACATATTCTGGAACACAAATGAATTTTGAAGGAACATTAGGATGAGGGCACTCCGGCAGTCTCCATGGTATTCTAACCAGTTATATAAAATTGAATTAAGTTCTTGAAAACAAAAAAACAAGTTTCCACTGAGAGACGCATGTGACATTGACATCAACCTAGAAACCTTGGCTGCTTTGCTAAATAGTTATATTATATATATATATATCACAGACTAAAGATCTCCACAGCATGTACATTACAACATTCACCAGTGCTAACCTTTCTACCATTGCAGGACTATCTAAAGCAGAAAGTTTGTTAAATGAAGTTGGGGAGCTGAAAGGTGTTCCACTATCTGTATCTCTGGAGCTGTCCAAGCAGTTTCCATCAAGGGACGTCCTAGACTGCAGGCCACTCGAATTTCTGTTTATGTCTGGCATGCTCTAGAAAACAAAATACACCATGATTAGAATAAAGGCAATGTAAATCAATGGCTTTACCAAATGTAAGTTTCCCATGTGTTGGACAAATATCAAAATTACCCTCTTTTTCTTCTGTATTACTTCTACAGGTAGATACTGAAAGAGCTGCTTTTTCTTCACATGAGTCGCCTCAATCTTCATTCCCTCTTTCAACATGTTAACATTGGATGCCTGCCTATAAACTTTAAAGTAAACAGTTTTAGTACCTTAAAATCTGAGACCCTACCAAATCCATTTAGTCAAATTTCTCCACTGATTTTTTTTCATATCACCAGCAACACACAATTGAGTAACCGGTATTATGCATAACAGCTATTACTACACACAGTTTCTAACAGTAAACAGGGTGCTTCATGAGGCAAAATCCACAATTAAGTAGACAGGACAAAACCGCTCAAGTTTCCCTCCCCCATCAATACCCTCCCCTACCCTTAGACCCTCCCTATATCCTTATTAATAGAACATAGTATAAACACACGAGAAATAAAAGGAATAGAAACACTAATCAGGTAATCTTGGGGTCAATGTACATGTTATCAGTACTCTTAAGTGCGGGCCCTTGCGTGTTCAGAACTGGAAGATGCGCTCGCACTCTGGAGAGACAAGTTCTAAGCGGGAGTCCCCTGGAGAGATAACCTACTAGCAGTCCGCAATCATATTCTAAGTTTTTAAATCATCCTTAGAAATATCATTCAGCCTTTCCATTGTGGTTGCCTGCCATAGACATTCATGCCACTGTGTCAAGTCTGGCACCTCCTTTTCCCTCCAAACTGCCATAACCACCTTTGCGCCCCCAGGCAAAGCCACATTATGTCTATCACTTCGTTTGGGACTTCAGGCGAGCGTCCCGTTGACCCAGGAGAGTAAATTCGGGGTGTACAGAATTAGGTACCCCAGCACCTCTTTGATTTGCGCTAGAATCTGACCAGAAAGGCGGCATTGTCGGTCAGTCCCACCGAGTGTGACGAAGTCCACCCAGGAGACCACAGCCTCTCCAACGGAAACATTTATTTTGTGGGATATAAGTACCAATCGTACAGTATTTTATAGTGGGCATCAGAGGCTTGGTAAGCGATTAGGTTTTAATGTCGTTCCAGAAAAACTTCCATTGTCTGTCAGTAATAACTCATCCAAGGGTGCTTTCCCAGAAAGCAGCATGCTGTGGCCGTTGGGTGGGTAGCGTAAGCAGCAGTAAGGAGTAGAGCAAAGATGAACTCTTTGGTCGATCCTGCCCCTCACAAAGCGCTCTTGGTGTAAAGTGCCTAGTTGCGGCCTTCCGTACCTTTGGCTGTAAAACCCAGTTTCTCAGTAGCAGACAATGAGTTTTCGGTACTAGGAAGGATGAAGGCCCTCTGACAATGCACCAACATCCGCATGTCCCAGTTATGAAAAATAGTGGAGAGGGTTAGACAGCCCCCTTCCCTCCATGCATCGAAGGGGATCGGTTGTACAACCAGGTGTAATAATCAGTTCTTCCAAGGATTGATTAGAAGTAGGTTTTATTGATAAGCAAGCCGGTACAACTCCCAACCTGAACCTCCTCCCATCAACTCTACTCCTGGAATCCTGATCCGTGGCATCATCCAATACCATGGCAAATTAATGTATGCATCGTAGCTAGGATACCACATCTTCTCTCAACGTTGAATAAGAAAAATGTACAATAAGTCATTAGTAATATTAAGTTATAATAAGATGCAAAAAAAAGTATACTGAAATAAATTCAATAAATAAACAATGAATAAAATACAATAACGAAATTAGATACTACCCTGCCCCTTCTTTGTAATGCAATAACAAATTACAATACATTACTTCTGTATCTTGAAGGCATTTTCACTGATCTACCAGTGCGAGTTTCTCTAGATTGATTACAAGAAACAGAATTAGAACTAGTTGTAGCACTGCAATGAATGTTATTATCGTGAACAATAGAAGGAGCTTCTCTTTGTTCAACATTTCATCCCACATCCAATTCATGGATGAAGATTTCTCACCGCCAACCACAGAAACATGTCCTTTACATTTAGCAATCCTACTATGATGCCATACTTTGTCACTTAACTTCGCAGACTAAGTATATCTTTCTGTAACTTGTAAGGGAGTGGAATATTTACTCACCCTTCCTAACTTTTGTAACCACCTTTATTTTCACCCAGTCACCAATTGTGAGATCAGCTTTATTAGTGGAACGTTTTTTGTCAAATTTGTCAATGTACGACTCCTGTATCTTACGTAATTTGGATAGGACAACAGCAGGAGACCATTTTCCACAAACTATTTTGCAATTCCATTGTACGTTGTCTTTTGAAAAAGATTCTCTCCCCCGTAAAATCCTGAATGGACTAACTTGTGCAAGTGGGAGTGATTCTGTACGCCCATATAGTGCTATACAGTTCTTTCTCCCAATTCTTTCCAGCAGAGTTAGCTGCCTGAATGCTGCCCATGATGACTATTAAAACGCTCCACAATTCCATTACAAGCAGAGTGATAAACTGGAGTTTTCTTCCCACACACACCATTCCTTTTCAGAAACTAAGAAAGTATCTGAACAAAACTGTGGACCATTGTCGTGAAGGATATTTCTCATACTACCCTTCACGTAGTAATAATTTCTCTAAAAAATGTACAATCACTTTTGAGTCACACCTATCTATGATTTCAATCTCCGGCCATTTGGAATAATTGTCAATAATGACTAAAATGAGTTTCAAGCAACTAGTCTGATCTTCAATTGGACCAAGCAAATCAATACTCAGATCCTCCCAGGGATGTTCTGGAATATACCTGCTACCCAGAGAAGGTTTAAACATTTTGTGAGCCTTGTCAGAATTAGCACAAATAGGACCCTTGCTCATTGCACCATCAGGATTCAAGCAAACCGGGCCGAAGACGGCTGTAATGCCAGAAACCGGTCCCCGGGAGCTTGTTTCCTTCCCAGTGTAAGAATTGGCTTTTGTAGTTTGGTTTGCCCTGTTCCCATCATGCACTGGGACAGGAACAGACTAATTTGCATACAGCCAGGTTCTGAAACTGGGATGGTGCAGTGAGCTAAAAAACGGTGTTAGATCTAGCCCAGATCTCTTGACTGGGTTAGAGCTTTCTGCTTAATTCAGAGACTCTGTCCCTCACCACCCCTTGTTGTAAATATCTTTCTAGCCCTGGCCACCAATAAGACATCTTCACTCTACTTTTAAGTTTAACTCCTAAATGTGCTTCATGATTAATAGCCAGAATCTTTGAACACAACTTGGAAGGTACCACAACTCTTCCACCCCTACGATAAATGATTGCAATCATCGATGAACAACTCCTCATTTCCCAGAAGGATCTTAAATCACCCTGTAAGCAAGACTTGATGGGCCAACCATCACCAACATATTTAGCTACATCTCGTAAAGTTTTATCACTGTTGCATTCCTTGTTCCACATTTCTTTTGAAATAGCATGTGTGGTTTCAAGACTGGTCTCTTGGATGGCAGCAACATTATATTCATCATAATCATTAATTACATCATCCTGACAGGGCAAAGGAGCTCTGCTCAGATAATCTGCAATTTGGTTCCTTTTCCATCGAAGGTATTCTACATCATAGCTGAATTCCAATAGTTTGAGGCTCATTCTAGCTAACCTAGGAGTAGCTTTGAGAATGCCATCAGGTGTCAAAATCTTAAGCAAAGGCTTATGGTCAGTACGTAAAGTGAACCTGGTACCCCAAATAAATGGTCTACATTTTTCCATGGCCCATACCATCGCTAACATCTTTCTCTATGACCGATAACTTCTCTTTAGAAGCGATTAGAGACCGAGACGCAAAACCAATGGTAGCCTGAAATCAGTCATCACTATTTTGGAAAGGACCGCCCCTAGACCTTTCCCACTGGCATCGGTGGCAATAATGCTATGGGCCATGCAATCAAAGGCTTGTAAAGGCAAAGCGGACACTAAATCTGGTCTAATTTTGTCAAAATCATGTTTAAGTTCAGCATGCCAAATAAACTCATGTGTGTTCTTTAGGAGCTGTCTGAGGTTGTATGTTTTGCTAGCAAAATTTTGCAAAAATTTTGAGTAAAACTCTGCTAGGCAAAGGAAGGACCCTAGATTCATTTTCGCCAAACTGTGGACGTCGTGTCATTTGCAGAAGCTCTTTTCGAATTGGTGTATACTAGGAGGGTGTTGCCCCCCTTTCTTTGAACTCTTGGAGGATTATACTGGGACCCGGTCTCTTTAAATTGAGTGATTTTCATCTAGGAGACCAGCTTTGCTATTTTAATAGCCGTTGTAGGACATCTATTTGTGTACCTTCATTCGGATATCTGTCGACCAGCACCGTATGCCCTTTTGAGATCTTTTTGTGGATTGCTGGCTTGCTATCTTTATATCACAGTAGTATCCTCTAAAAAATAAAAAATACTCTCCGGGATTGAAGATATCTATGTACTTAGATATCTCGGAACCTCAGAATCTTATGATGACATAATACTGGATGTTACTTCAAAATTAAGCCCCTTCGTGTAAAAAAAGAACTTTATTGGTGGATTAACTTTACAATATTGAAAAAAAGAACCATCAATATGCCTATCAAGAAACTGACAAAGGACGAAGGAACTGTGGACAGGTCCTTTTCCGAAACGCTTGTCGGCACCTCTTTTGTTGCTTGGTTATGTATATAATTTCATGTATGTTTCGGTTTATTGCTTTTTACATGGTATGGTAGTTGAGCTGTGGTTGATAGGTTCGAATGGATGTTTAGGATGTTTGGTATGACTTTTTTGAATGAATGACATATTGCTTTTGTCTACTGTTCTTGTGGGGCTTTTGTAGATAGTGTTGTATAGAATTGAATGTAATGTATATAATGATGTCCTTTTGTTTGCAATTATACAATGAATAAATAAGAATGTTTTGCTAAATAATTCTTGTGTTGGGACAATGTTGATATAGATATTGTATGATCGATATATTACCTAAATACTAAGTGGATACTGAGGAGAGGTTAGTTCTTGTTCCAAGGAAGGGCCCTACGTCATCCTTAGATTTAGGTATGGGGGCATCATCAATGGCATGACTTTTTTACGGGAGATTCTGTCACCACCCACTTCATGACCTAAATAAGTCACTGAATTCATTCATAATTTACATTTCTAGAGTTCCTCAGTGAGACCATTTTTTGCAAGAACGTTCAAAACTCTAATGAGTCATGATCTTCCTTGTTCTGACCCATAATTAAAATGTCATCTTGAAAGTATGTGACTCCCTCCTGCTTTTTGAATAGTTTGTGCATTAGACTTTGAATGCTGCCGCAGAAGCAAATCCAAACTGCATTCTGAGGAAGCAAGAACAGCAGAAGGGAGTAATGAAAGCAGTTAAGTTCTTACTGGACTCATGCAAGGGAATCTGGTGGTAGGCGGAGGTCACGTCAATGGTTCCACTTAATTTTAGTACGGGCTAGAAGTTTCTCTATTCTAGGTAGGGGAAATTTATCAACTAACTTTTATTTAGGTCTCTTAAGTCCACATACAGACGCAAACGGCCATCCGATTTGCGTGTGACAACTGATGGGGCCAACCAATCAGGGCATTTAAGTGGTTCAATAATGCCTTTCTTCTCAAGAGCATCCAAATCTGCCATAACAGCTTCCCTCACACTGACAGGAATGCTCCTTGCTTTATGACACACAGGACGGGCATCATCTCCAAGTACAATCTTATGAGAAAACCCACCTAACTTCCCTACTTTTCCCGAGAAGACTGTGGGAAACTGTTCAACAATATGATCCATATATTGTTTATCACATTAATCTAAAATCCCTTGAACATCATTTTTAGGGTTGAGAATGATACTCAGGGCCCCCTGATCAATTCACCCTAACACAGAGGGTCCAACTTTGTGACATGCAATTTCCCTAAAGCCTTCCTACCTTTAAATTCAAACATTTCTTCCACAAATCCCACCATGGGTATCTTTTCGCCTGTAAATGTTACTGGTTGAATGTCAGAAGGTCTCAGATCTTTGATAAGGGTATTAGCAAGTAGATCATTCCAAATATTCCGCTGAATTTTATACGGGGAATCCAAATCTGGGACTATGTGTACTAAAAAACACAGTGGCGGCTCCCCAATAGGGGTGTGGGGGCGTTGCCCCACTGCTTTCTCGCAGTGCGAGAAGGCAGAAACATAAATGGTAATAATTACTTTTATGTTTCTGCCTTCTCACGCGGCGAGAAAGCAGAAGTGCCGGGGTGGGTGGTCTCGAGGGCAGGGGGGAGTGGCTTGTCCATACGGACTGTCTGGGCAGCCTGATGCCGCCTAAACAGTCAGTATGCACAACAGTGGACAAGCCACTTCCCCCTGCCCTCGAGCAGGACCGCCCACTCTCCCTTTTTCTCTACATATGCTGCTGCATGGCAGCATACATAGAGAAAATGACCCGGGTGGGCCGCGGCCTCAACAATCACAACGCTGCCATTGCGGCGTGATTGGCAGACGGGGGAGAGGGAAGCTGCCTTTCCTGGCTGATAACTCTGCAGCCAGGAATTCAATTTGGAAAAAGCAGGATGGCGGGAGTCGGACGGTGGACCCATCCAGAAGCTGAGGCGCAGGACGGTAAGATACGTTTTCCATTATTTTATTCATGTTTGTTTTTTAATTAAACAAACCCCTCCCGCCTCCCCCCATATCCCGGGATGACCACATTTCCACCCCCTCTCCCCCCACCCACCTGTCAAGCCGGCCGCGATTGAACACTATGCCCCCACAGGCCCTCCAAGATGTCGGCATTATCTTTCCCCCATGAATTCCTAAAACACCAGCATGGCCAAGGTTAAGTGAAATATCCATTCACGCAAAGGCCAGGCTAGGGTGCAGCATGTGATAGGATCATTAGGTGCATACATGATGTCATGGATATAATGCTCAGCGTAGGTCAAAGCTACCAAAATCCAACACATCACGCTCCTCTGCCAGCTGAACTGTTTAACCGGGATTAACAATAAAACTCTGAAATTCCATTTAAACGCATAACTGAGCAACACATGTCCACACAGGAGGAGAGCACACATGGCTGGCGCTGATTGTGCAAATGAGGAGTTAGTCGGGGAGTTAAGAATAATTATCGGTCACCATTTGCAAAGCACACGTTAAGAGAATATTTCCAGGTGGCGCTACATTATTTTCAAGCGCTGCGCAGCCTACAAATTGTAGCCTTTTGTGAGTTATGCACACAGTTTGTTTACACAGACAGCAATATTGTAGTGAAACAGTGCAGTATCTACAGAACGTGTACCCATGATGTCATCTGTGATGCAAACAGTCCTGCACTAATGTAATGGTCGGCCTGATTTAGTGTTGTGCCGATGAGCACATGTCCTGATAAAGCGCTATTTTGCAGTTGAGCGCTATCGTCACTTATGTGGCCCCCCTGAGAGCGATTAGGGTGCTATCTGCAACTTCCACAAAGGTTACACATATTACACAATGGAAAAATGACGCAATGTTACCCATACGGAATCATGGTCATTGTTTGGACCGGTTATCTTTTGGCGCTAGGATTCCACGCACAGCCGGGTCACGCCACATTGCATGACCAGCTGATGTGTCACTGCATGGATGTGTTTGTGCTGTTTCAAGTCCTAGGGGGGTGTTTGAGCTGTTCCTGGGGGTGTTTGTGCTGTTCCTAGGAGTGTTTGAATGTTCGTGGTGTGTTTTTGCTGTTCCTAGTCCTAGTGGTGTTTTTAGTGTTCCTGGGGGTCTTTGTGCTGTTCACTAGAAAGCAATTGCAGTTTATCGGTCTATGCTTTGTGTGTTTTTTGGATCCATCCCTGGGGGTGAACCCCTGGAACCCCTGTAGGTGGTTCGGCTCGACTGCTCCGCCGTGCCACTTTCAAATGTCAGCCGCCACTGAAAACACCCCCAATAGATACATTACAAGTGGGGGTTTTCTTAGACTTGACACAAGATACAATATCTTCTGTATCACAACAGTCAATGATACACAATATGCCATCGTCACTTGACTAGTTTGAACCATCGTTATCTGTGCATTTGTCATCAACACATCCTACAATTTTTTTAATTTAATTTTATCCTGTATGCCTTTGTGAAATGATCAATCATACCACAGTAAGAACATTTTGACGTTAAAGCTGGACATTTTGTATCATTGGCATAATGCCCATTGTAACCGCATCTACAGCAACATGAGGTTTTATCCACCTTAGGTTTGTTGAAAACTTCAACTTTTTTGTTAATGCTAGGTAGGGGACGTTTTTAATTCTTTTTATATTGACCATGTGAGACTTTGCCTACTGTTAGCCCTTCATCGTTATCTTTGTGGGCCACCTTTGCATACCTTGACATTTTGGCTTTTCTTACCATAGCAAAGATTTCATTGAGAGGAGCATCTCCACAAGTCCACAATTTTTCTTGGATAGCAGAGTTGTTGGAGTGCATGACTAACTGGTCCCTTATAAAACTATCATGCAAAGTACCAAATTCGCAATTGATTGCTAATTCTTTTTAAGGATGAAACAATCCTCAACAGATTCAGTTTGACCTTGTCTTTTAAAAAAACAATCATACCTGCTTATGCCTACACACACAGGAGGATGATCATGTGCATCTAGATCTTCAAGAGCATCAAGTAAAACATTACTACTATCAGCTCGTCTAGCTTTTTCCCCCCCCATTTGATTAAATACCCAGGTGCCCTCAGAACCTAAGTTTTGAAGGAGCATTTTCTTCTTCCTGGATTGAGAAAATGTATCATTCTCTTTAAGAGCATCAATATAGTTGTAGTCCTTCCAATCGGACCACTTGATTAAAGGTTCACCTGGACGGGGTAAGAAGGGAACTGGAGTATTCAATTCACCTTGAGATGCCATGGTGCAATTAAGTAACAATGTACTCTACAACAGAATAATAAAATATGAAATGCTCAAGAAGATTAACAATATGCATTAAGAAAGAAAAAATATATAAGCGCTAAATAAATGGAGTAATGAACAAGTTACTTACCTTCGGTAACGATATATCTGTAAGAAACAGTAGTTAGTATTAGATTCCTTACCTTAGAATATCCCCAGGCGTCAGACTATATCCGGACATTTTTGCGTAGCAATACCCCTGCGCGTCGTTAGGCGTAGTCTCTGGCTCCGCGCCAGTCGTCGGCGTCTTCGCCGGAATGACGTCGGAGTACTTAGACGCCGCCCATGCGCGCTGACGTCAGTTCTTAGACACAGCTTTTCCGCGCCAGATACGCAGAGCCATGCTAGAACCAACACTGGGGCAAAGAAACTAGGGCCCTGAAAGGGGATGACCTTAACCCTAGGTATCAGTTCGCAGAATGGGGAGGATGGGTGGGGCGGTAAGGAATCTAATACTAACTACTGTTTCTTACAGATATATCGTTACCGAAGGGAAGTAACTTATTCATCTGAAAGAAACAGGTTAGTACTCTATTCCTTACCTTAAAATAGATACCCCAGCAATACCAACCCCGGTGGCGGGTCTGCGAACCAATACTTACACCAGAAAGTCCTGGAGGACGGAACGGCCAAAGAAGCCATCCCTCCGGACTGGACTGTCCAGGCAGTAGTGCCTCGCAAAGGTGTGCAGCGAGGCCCACGTAGCCGCCTGGCAAATGTCCTGCAGGGGGACTCCCCGACCCAGGGCAGTAGTAGCCGCCGTGGCCCGAGTGGAATGGGCCCTCAGCCCAACTGGAGGCTCCTTTCTAGCCAAGGAGTAGCACGCCTTGATGCATAAGACGACCCACCAAGAGATGGTCCGCTTATGCACCGCCCGTCCCTTCTTCGCATCCACGTAACCAACAAAGAGTTGGTCATCCCCCCCGGAACTGGCGTGTGCGATCCATATAGAATGAAAGCGCACGTTTTGCGTCCAGCCTACGGAGCCGCTCTTCATTCTTTGAAGGATGCGGAGGCGGAAAGAAGGAGGGCAAGGTGATTGACTGCCCGATGTGAAAAGCAGAGACTACCTTGGGCAGGAAAGAAAGTCTTGTACGCAATACCACTTTGTCCGGATGTACAGACAGGAAAGGAGGTTTGCAAGATAGAGCCTGGAGCTCACTCACTCTCCTGGCAGAGGTGATGGCAACCAGCAAAGCGGTCTTCAAAGTGAGAAGACAGAGGACAAGAATGAAGTGGCTCAAAGGGAGCGCACATCAGGAAAGTAAGAACCAGGTTCAAGTCCCACTGAGGCATCACAAAGGGAACAGGTGGAAACGTGTGTGATGCCCTTCAGAAAACAAGTCACTATAGGGGACTTGAACAAAGAAGGTTGATCAGGCAGCCTTAGAAAGGCAAAAAAGGGCAGAAAGGTAGCCCTTGATAGTGCCCAGAGCAGAGCCTTGCTGGACAAGAGAAAGAAGGAAGAGAAGAACCTCAGAAAGAGGGGCAGAAAGAGGATCCACAGCCTTTGCTGTGCACCATGCCACAAATCTGTTCCACCGGCAGGCGTATACTGACTTTGTGGAGGGACGCCTGGCTGCCAGATTAACATTACAGACTTCAGGAGGCAAGTCAAATGGCCTCAACTGTTGCCGCTCAATCTCCAAGCATGGAGATGGAGACTGGACAGGTTCGGGTGGAGGACCGTCCCCTGTTGCTGCGACAGAATGTCCTCCTGAAGAGGCAGACGGATCGGGGGACCGACTGACATTGAGTAGCTCGGGATACCAGTACCTTCAAGCCCAGTCCGGAGCCACAAGGATGACTTTGGCCCAGTAGCGCTTTATTTTCTTCAGCACTCTGGGCAGAAGTGGTATAGGCGGAAAGGCATATAACAGACCGCAACTCCACTCGCAACGAAATGAGTCGCCAAGCAAGTGCCGCCTTGGAAATTGCAACGCGCAGAACTGATGACATTGCGCGTTCTCTTCGGTGGCGAATAGATCTAACCAAGGCTCTCCCCATTGCAAAAAGATGCCTTGCGCCACGTCTGAGTTTAGACGCCATTCGTGATCCATCGAGCACCGTCGGCTGAGTTTGTCCGCCCTGGCGTTCAGAGAACCTGCCAGGTGGTGAACCACCAGGGTCACGCCCTGATGTTCCAGCCACTGCCAGAGGCGCAGAGCCTCTTGACAGAGGGTCCAGGACCCCACACCGCCCTGTTTGTTGCAGTACCACATGGCGATGGTGTTGTCCGTGAACACCTGCACTGCACTCCCTTGGACAGAGGGGAGGAATGCCTTCAGTGCCAGACAAATCGCCCGCAGCTCCAGAAGGTTGATATGGAGCTGGGACTCCGCCGGAGACCAGAGGCCTCTGATCTCCGCCTCTCCCATGTGGCCTCCCCAGCCCTGGAGGGATGCGACTGTCACAACTACGTGCTCCGGTTGGGGAAGGGAGAGGGATCTGCCGCTGACCCAATCGCGGTCCGTGAGCCACCACTGCAGCTGTCTCGCAGTGTCCTCCGAGATCAGGACATGGTCGGACATGGTGCCCTGATGCTGGGCCCACTGAAACTTCAGGTCCCACTGCAGAGCCCGCATCCGCCACCGGGCGTGATGCACCAGAAGGATGCAGGAAGCCATCAGCCCCAGAAGCCACAGCCTCAACCTGACCGAAACCCAGGATTAAGGCTGAAAGATTGGGATCAGAGCCTGAATATCCCGGACTCTCTGCTCGGGAGGATAGACCCAAAACTGCGCCGAGTCGAGAACAGCTCCGATGAAGAGCAGCTCTTGGGAGGGACACAGGTGTGATTTCGGCACGTTGATGGAAAACTCCAGCAGGTGCAAGAGATCCGCAGTCATCTGGGAGTGGTTGACGACTGCCTGGGGCAAGCCCGCCTTCAACAACCAGTCGTCTAGGTAGGGGGAAGACAAACCCTTACCTGCGCAGATGAGCTGCGACCACCGCCATCACTTTCGTGAACACCCGTGGCACGCTGGTAAGGCCAAAGGGGAGCACGGTGAACTGAAAGTGCTCGAGGCCTACCGTGTACCGCAGGTAACGCCGGTGGGCCGGCAGGACGGGGATGTGAAAGTAAGCGTCCTGCAAGTCCAACGCCACCATCCAGTCTTGCGGGTCTGGGGCAGCCAAGACCTGAGCCAAAGTCAACATCTTTAACTTCTCCATCCGGAGGAAGCCGTTGACGATCCGTAGGTCCAGGATAGGGCGTAGGCCCCCTTTGCCCTTCTTGGGAACCACAAAGTAGTGTGAGTAACAACCACACCCTACTTCTGGCCCAGGAACGCGCTCAATGACCCCCCTTGGCCAAGAGGGACGTAACTTTCCCCTACAGAAGTCGCAAGTGGTCCCTGTAGGAGAGTAGGGTCTGCAATCCTATCATCACCCAGATTTTTTGCTTTTGTTTCACTGGTTTACGACTTTCTCTGGCTGTGGGCTTGCTAATCAGACCCACAGCCTAGCTGTTCTCTCACTAAATTGACATGTGTACCTTAGGTGCATTATCCAATTGGTACTGGGCCACCTTATCAGACCCTGCAACTCAGGGCATATGTGTACCCAGGGCCTACCAGGGGCTGAAGCATGTATTATGCCACCCCTGGATGGCCATCTAAATCCGACAACTGGCTGCACGACAGCTGGGGCAAGGAGTGTAATCACCCTTTGCTTTAGATATAGTATACCTATGTCTAACCCTAAAATGGACATCCAGATTCCTATCAGTCACTCCTATGGCAGGCCTTGACAATCCTGAAGGCAGAGTGCTTGGAATCGTGTGAGATGGTGCTCTGGCATGAGCTGAGCCCATTTGCAGCTTGCGGAACCATGTCCCAATAGCTGTTCCATGATAACGCATACCATATACTCTTAAGTGCATTATAATCCTCGCGGTTAAATGCTATCTCTGGTATCGCTTTATCAAAACATGTCGAGTAATGTGTCATACTAATTGGAATACTAACCCCTCGCCAATTCTGGCGACGGGGTTAGCATTCCACCCTTCTAGAGGGACACGACATGTATGTAACTGAACCCCGGTTAAAGTTAACTCGAGCCTCAGCATCACAAAATGGATGCTGCCACCACAGACACAAGTCTGACCCCCTGCAGCTGGGAGTCCTTCCAGCGAGGGGAGCTTGGACAAAGGGTTTCCTGTCAGGGGCGGTGCTAGCACCATCCCAGACAGGGTTTTGTGTATCCTGGGTAGGCAGGGCTTTACAGGAAGGTGACTGCAAGTGGCACCACGGTGCTCACTACGCATCTGCCGGCTAGAACTAGTTCCAGGGGCACACCAGCCCCTGGCCTGGGGAAAGTCCGGCATGGGAGAGGGGTGCAACAACCCCCCTTCCTGGTCCCACCCCTAGGGCAGGACCTAGACGCGTACCCACCCCTTTCTTTAGAATAAAGGCAGGAGCGGGGACCCTTCCAAATAGATCTTTGAATCAAGAAACTACTTTCCACGAAAGGAACTCTCGACTCTTCTCAAGATTTCTCCCTTGTGACTAAGGAGTAGTCACCCTGCATCCGCAGGCACCATCTAAGAACTCAGCGGTTTGCTGCACGTCCTTCCTCCGGAATCCGACTGACCAGCTCGACGAGACCCGGCTTCCCTGGCACCTCTGACCTCTACCTACCTCTACAGCTAAGCTGAGAACCGTAGGTGCGACGAGACCGAGGGACCGGCCATCATCAGAACCGCACGACTTCTATCCAGCACGACCGCCGAGGGATCCTCTGGTGAGTGCTTTGGGGTCCGAGAAGCCCCGACCCTGAGCAGCTCCAGCACCGAAGTCCAGCCCCCCAGCATCCACGAGATCTGCGTGGGGCCCTTCTGCTTTTTGCTGCTCACCGCGTTGTCTGGCTACTAGCCCGCTGGCTTGTGGCCTTCTCGACGACGATCAACGACGACAACACTGCTGGTCTGGTTGCTCCAGACTGGCCCTTGCTCCCTTCCAAAAGAGGAGCACCCCGGACCCTCCTGGTCCACTTCAGACGCCATTTTAGGTCCACCACGTGGGCTTGAATTTGCCAAGACTTGTTGCCCCAATCCTGGGTCCAGCGACGTCGACAGCATCAACCATCGTGGGACAGCTCGCACCTCCATCCTGGTCGACGACAACGCCTCCTGGTCCGTGAGACTGCAGAGCCCAGGGTCGCCCACTCACCTGTTCGAGGTGACTACCATCCGGTGCCATCCTGGTGCCCACACAATCACTGGCTAGTGATTAAGAACTTGGTCCCCTCTGCTTTCAGGTGTCATCCATCTTCGATCCAGGCTTGGATCACTTCGAACAATCTTCACTGGTCGCCTGCCAGCAACTCTTTCTTCAGGCTCCTGGTTAGTCAACGAGGATTCCCGACGTCTTTTCAGACCTATGCAGCTGCAGCCCCTGGGCTAGGTAACTTCGGCATTTCGGTGCCCCAGCATAGCCTCACTATCCAAGGGTCCAGATCCACTTTCGTTTTTGACCTACCTAGTCGGGTTCGCCCGAGAACACTAACTTTGCTTTTACTAGCCTCCATAGACTTTGTCCCGCATCCCGCGTGAGAGTGCACACTCTGCACCAGAGTCCCCTAGGCCTCCTACTAGTAATCTGAAGGTTCAGTAACGTAGTCCTAGCGATTCCAAAGCCTATTAGTACAGTACTTACCTGCTAGTAATTTCGCATTCCACTTTCATAGTATATGGTTTTCCGTGCCCCTCGGGCATTTGTGTAAATTGTGCAATTTAAAGTATTTTCGTAAGAGTTTTGTTGTGTGCTTAGTACCCTGTCCTCAAAGAGTACAGGGCTGTTGTGATTTAAATAAATACACTGTTTATTTTCATAACACTTGTGTGGTGTCCTTTCACTTGGTGTTCAAGGGGTATATGTGATGGTATAACAGCTGGCTTAACACGCCCTCTAGAGTTTAGCCCAAAGACTGCTCGTATCCATGCTACTAGGATAGCTGGTCTATAAGGTTGACTTACAACCAATCACCATAAGGGTTGTTTGGACTGATACAAAGTGCTCACTAGAATAGTGAACATTATATATCAGGCCAACCTCACAGTTCCCCGACACGCGGTGGTACTGCGGTGGCATGGCTGGAGGGGTCGCCTCGAAGGAGAGGGAGTAGCTCTTCGGACGATTTGCAGCACCCACCTGTCCGATGTGACGGTGCGCCAGTGGGAGAGGTGATGGCGAACCCTGCCCCCTACGGGCGTCACATGGGCCAGAAAACTCGGAAGTTTTCGAGGAAGATGCTGCGGGAGCGGTGTAGACTGGCCTCACCGTTGTCCCCGACTGCCTCCCCGACTGCCTCCCCGGCGGTTTCCACGGCCGCCACCGCGCTGAGGATTCTGTTGAGGCGGCGTGTGGCTGGCGGCACGTGTGGGGGTGCCCCTTCCTTGGCCACGAAAGGAGCGAAAGGCACCTGACTGCTGGCGCGGGCCGAGAGGCCCAAGCACTTGGCCGTAGCCCTGGAGTCCTTAAAGTGCTTAAGCGCGTGGTCGGCCTGGTCGCCAAACTGTCATCAAACGGCATGTCCAGAAGAGTAGCCTGGACATCAGCCGATAAAAATTGGCACACCTAAACTGTCGTAGCCATCGCTCTGCACAGTGTATCGGTGGTATCCAATCCGTACCGGATAGAGTACCGTGCCGCATCTCGACCCTCCACCAGGGCTTGGGAGAGTTTAGCCCTTACCACTTCCGGGCATTGTGGCAGCACGTCCGCAACAGTGTCCCACAGGGTGTGGGTGTAGCGGCCCAGGAGGCATGCGGTATTGACTGACCGCAGTCCGGACGAGAACACTTTCTTGCCAAACTGTTCAAACCTCTTGGATTCCCTGTCGGGAGGAGCCGACGGGAACGCGGTCTGGGAGTTAGAGGCCTGGATAACCAGGCTCTCGGGGGTGGGGTGGGTCGACAGGAAGCTAGGGTCATCTGTGCCGGGCGGTAGCGTCTGGCCACGTTCCTGTCCACAGGCTGTCCTGAGGCTGGCTTGGACCAAGTGCCCAGTAGAAGGCCTCATTGAACAGCAGCAGAGGCTCGACCGAGCTTGACTGCGGTTTGAGGACCTCGGTGAGGAGATTAGTCCTCACGGCCGCTGAGGGGAGCGTAAGGCCTTAGCCGCCGGCATCAACACTACGCTGTAGGCTGCCCCCTCCTCCGTAGCCAAGGTAGGAGGGGAGACAAAACTAGTGTCTGGAGAGAGGTCCAGGTCACTGGCTTCCCCAAGCTTCACTGTCCAGACCGCTTCGTCCCGACACTCCCGTGTCAGAGGGTCCCTCCCAGTCCTAGTCGTCACCCAATTCCTGGTAGCCACGATCAACAATCGGGGCCCGTTCGTTAAAGTGGAATGTACCTACTGCCGTCTCATACGGCTCCCAACGGGGCCGTGTCGACGGCTGAACAGGAGCGACAGAAGGACTGGGGCCGGGGTCAATTGAAGTCTGCGCCGGTGGTGACACCATCGGGGGCGGTGCTGGCGAGGTCGTAAGGTCGACCGGCGTCGACCCGGATCCGGTCGGGGAACTGCGGCGCCGGGACCGAAGTCACTGGCGGCACCGACGCAGGCGGCTTCGGTGCCGGAGCACCCGACCCGCTAAGCACCGAAGCCGGGCCCACTGGGCCCAAAGGCGCTGTGGGGCCCTGTGGAGAAAAGTGCGACCTCATGGCCATGAGGTACTGCTCGATCTCCTCCCACGTCGCATCTTACTCAGGGACCCAAAGGTATGGGGCAGGGTGCGGCGCTTGCGACTTCGGCAGAGCCGCGTGGGTGGTGCCACCCAAAACCCCGGCCGCGTCGGGCGAGCGTCGGGGGCGGTCTGAGCGATTACGCTTATCCAACCTCTTATGCCTCTTACCAGAGGAGGAACCAGAAGACCGATGCAGACTTCCGGAGCTGCGAGGTCTCCGACCCCGCGACCGGTCCCTCGACCTCCCATGGGACCGGGACCTCAAATGGCGCGGGGCTGACTGCCGGAGCCGCTTGCGGGACCGCTCCCGTCTAGCCTTCGACGTCAGGGCTCGACAGTCGGAACAGGATCGATCGTCGAGGCCTAGGCACTGCAGACACCGGCGATGGGGGTCGGTATTCGACATCAGTCGACTACACTTCGAGCAGGGTTTGAACCCAGGTATCCCTACCGGCACCTGAAGAGTCTAGAACGACTAGAAGGGGGTCAAAAATGACCAAAAAGTTTTAGTCAGAAAGTGACTAAGGGGTAGAGCTTCTCCGGATCTGCGCTAGCTGGCGCGAAAAAAGAACTGACGTCAGCGCGCATGGGCGGCGTCTAAGTACTCCGATGACGTCATTCCGGCACAGACGACGCTGCCGACTGACGCGGAGCCAGAGACGACGCTTAACGACGCGCAGGGGTATTGCTACGCAAAAATTTCCAGATCCAGTCTGACCCCTGGGGATATTCTAAGGTAAGGAATCTAATACTAACCTGTTTCTTTCAGATAAGCTTTGTTAGGCATGTGTGATGTGGAACATTCATACAATAAACTTGTTTTACCGTCAACTTGTTGACGGTAATTTAATTGTTGTATCAGTTACGTTGTGAAATCAATATTGCACCCAAAAATATATTAAGTTCAGTGAACATTCAATATAATCCTGTTTTAAACTGAAGAAATTAACTTTAAAGTCTTTGTAGTGCTTCCGATGAAATCCGGTATTTGTTATGCTGAAAGAGAATTCTCAAAATGGAGGCATGCAAAGCTACGTAACGTGACCTCACACGCAACGTGACCTCGCAACGGGACGTTGCTTGTAAGAATAATAGAGAATGTTTGGTTCTAGCAACTCACAGACAGCCGCGGGGACACTTGAAAAATGCGGATGATGGCGCAGGTCGTCTCGCTTCAGCGGTTTGCCTCGCTCCAGTACTTCAACAGTGCGCACAACGGCAGAACACAGCTGACTGAACACACACTGCCACTCGAACAATGCATCCAACAACAGTCAACACAAACCGTTAAGGTATGAAGCAACTTTTTTCCCCCAAGTTTCACACATTCACATGCTAAGTTAGTGAGCAGGAAGGATTTGTGAGCAAAGTATGTGTTAAAAGCGAACGAATATGCTACTTACCAGTATGCATCTGTCCTTGGCATGTAGGGCTGCTGACATTCATATCTGTGCATAGATCGCCGCCTAGTGTTGGGTCCGGATGATTGCACATTGTTGTCCTGGAAGAGTCTTCGAAGTATCACGAGATAGGTGGCTCCTCCCCTGGACTACAGTGCGCATGGGCATCGACTCCATCCTCAGATTGTTTTTAGCCATTGTGGCCAAGATGGAGTGAAACTAAGTGAATGATGACCATGCTATGAGTATATGTGAATAATGCAGCTGCTACAGGCGCCGGGGAGGAGAGCGGGCGATATGAATGTCAGCAGCCCTACATGCCAAGAACAGATGCATACTGGTAAGTAGCATATTCGGTTCGAGGCTTGTGGGCTGCTGAATTCATATCTGTGCATAGAATACATAGCAGTCCCTCCATTAGCGGCGGCCGACTGTGCCAGCTGCAGCAGTTTGGAAAAGTGTTTTGAGAACAGCCTGCCCTACAGCTGCCGGCTGTTTGGAGTGCACATCAACACAGTAATGCTTAGTAATTGTGTGTGTGGTAGACCATGTGGCTGCTCTACATATGTCTTCCAAAGGAATGTTTCCAAGGAATGCCATAGAGGCCCCCAACTTTCTGGTGGAGTGGGCTCTTGGTGGAATGGTAAGAGTACGTTTTACTTTCAGATAGCAGATCTGGATACATTTAACGATCCACCTAGCAATACCAGCCTTGGAAATAGGGTTACCTTTGTGGTGTGGTGCAAAGGCGACAAAGTTGCTTAGTTTTCCTAAAATCCTTGGTCCTATCGATGTAATACATCAGGGCCCTTTTGACGTCAAGGGTATGGAGCATTCGCTCCGCCAATGACTCGGGATTTGGAAAGAAAACAGGTAATTCAATAGTCTGGTTGATATGGAATTGAGACACAACCTTGGGAAGAAATTTAGGGTTAGTGCGAAGCACTACCCTGTTGGAATGAATTTGAATAAATGGCTCTTGGATAGTTAGGGCTTGTAATTCACTAACCCTCCGTAGCGATGTAATTGCTATGAGGAAAGCCACTTTCCACGTCAAGAACTGAATCTCGCAGGAATGCAGTGGTTCAAAAGAAGGACCCATCAGCCTGGTAAGGACCACATTGAGGTTCCACTCCGGAGCTGGTGGAGTCCGTGGAGGAATGACTCGTTTGAATCCTTCCAGAAAAGCCTTAATGGCAGGCACCCTGAAAAGGGAGAGGTGCTGCCTATTCTGGAGATAAGCGGCCATTGCAGACAGATGAATGCGAATGGAAGCATAGGCCAGATTACATTTGTACAGATGGAAAAGGCAACCGATGATATTCTGAATAGAAGCATTCAGCGGGTTAATGTTGTGGTCTGCACAATAAATGACAAACCGCTTCCATTTTACCGCATAGCATGCTCTGGTGGTGGGCTTCCGTGCCCCCGAATGATGTCCATACAGTCAGAAGGTAAGTGCAGGTAGCCAAACTCTGGGACTTCAGGAGCCAGATCGCCAGGTTGAGCTGTTGCGGATCTGGATGCTGAATGTCGCCATGGCTCCGCGTCAGAAGGCTGGGTGTGAGATGTAGCCTCTGATGCGGTGCCACGGACAGCTCTAGAAACGTGGTGTACCATGGTTGGCGAGCCCACGTTGGAGCAACCAGGATGAGAGTCATCGAGTGCTGCCTGAGCTTGCGTGCCACCAGCGGAATCAGAGGTGCTGGGGGAAAAGCGTACGCAAATTTGCCTGACCAGTTCATCCATATCGCATTGCCCTGCGACTGCGGGTGTGGAAACCTGGTGGAGAAGCTTTGGCATTTTGCGTTCTCCCTTGTGGCGAAGAGGTCGATCTCTGGATGACCCCACTTTCGGAAGTACGGTAGAACCAATGGATGTATCTCCCACTCGTGCATTTGGTGGCTGTGCCTGCTGAGCAGGTCCGCCATCTGATTGTCCTTGCCTGGGAGGTGCTCTGCCATGAGGAAGATGTTCCTATGAATGGCCCACTTCCACATGCTCTGAGCCAGAGGAGACAGCTGCGGAGAGTGTGTTCCTCCCTGCTTTTGAATGTAGTACATTGCCGTCATGTTGTCCGTCCGGATCAACACGACCTTGTTGCACAGAGGCACTTTGAAGGCTTTTAGTGCCATGAAGATCGCCATCAGTTCCTGAAAATTGATGTGCATCCTCCTTTGCTGTTGCGTCCATAGTCCCTGCACAGTGTACTGGAGTACATGCGCTCCCCATCCCTGGAGAGAAGCGTCCGTCGTCAGGATGATCTGTGGCACAGGCTCTTGGAACGGTCGGCCCTTGCAAAGGTTTCGTGGATTCCACCAATGCAGAGAGTTGTATGCCCGACCGCTCACCAACACTAGGTCTTTCAACTGCCCGTGAGCCTGAGTCCACTGACGTGCCAAGCACTCATGAAGCGGACGCATATGTAGTCTCGTGTGCGGGACTATGGAGATGCAGGAGGCCATCATGCCTATCAACTGCATGAACACTCTTGCTGGAAGCGAGTGTTGAGGTCTGAATTTTTGGATCAGCGATTGAATAATGCTGACTCACTGAATTCGGCTTTGCTGTGGCCGCCAGAGTGTCTATGGTCGCGCCCAGATACTGCCTGTGAGAAGTTGGCCTGATATGTAGTGCTCACTATTCTAGTGATCACTGTGTATCATTCCAAACGACCCTTATTGATGATTGGTTGTATGTCAACCTTATAGACCAGCTATCCTAGTAGCATGGACAAGAGCAGTCTTTAGGGTAAACTCTAGAGGGCGTGTTAAGCCAGCTGTTATACCATCACATATACCCCTTGAACACCAAGTGAAAGGACACCACACAAGTTATGAAAAAAGGATATTTATTTATAACAAATCTACCCTGATCTCTTTAGGAGTCAGGGAGCTAAGCACACAACAAAACTCTTAAGAAAATACTTTAAGTTGCACAATTTACACAAATGCCCAAGGGGCACGAAAAACCATATACTACAAAAGTGGAATGCGAAATACTAGCAGGTAAGTAACTGGATCCAGAGGCTTTAGGATCGCTAGGACTACACTACTGAACCTTCAGGTTAGGAGCAGGAGGCCTAGGGAGATCAGGTGCAGAGTGTGCACTCTCACACGGGATGCGGGACAAAGTCTATGGATGCTAGATTTCGTAAAGTTACAGTTATCGGACGAATCAGACTAGTTAGGCTGAAAACGAAAAAGGATCTGGACACTTAGATAGTGAACCTGCGTTGGAGCACCGAAATGCTCAAGTTACCTAGCCCAGGGGCTGCGGCTGCATAGGGTTCAAAAGACGTCGGGAATCCTCGTTACAGTCTATGGAGCCTGAAAGAAGAAGTTGCTGGCAGGCGACCAGTGATGAAGTTCGATGTGATCCAAGCCTGGATCGAAGATGGAGACGACCTGAAAGCAGAGGGGACTCAGTTCTTAATCACTAGCCAGTGATCAGATGGGCACCAGGATGGCACCGGATGAAGTCACCTCGACCAGGTGAGTGGGCGATGCTGGACTCTGCAGTCACACGGGCTAGGAGGCGTTGTCAGCGACCAGGATGGAGGTGCGAGCTGTCTCACGAAGGAGTCTGCTGTCGGTGATGCTGGACCCAGGATTGGGGCAACAAACCTTTAGCAAAGTCAAGCCCACGTGGTGGACTCAAGATGGCGTCTGGAGTGGACCAGGAGGGTCCGGGGTGCTCCTCTCTTGGAAGGGAGCAAGGGCCAGTCTGGAGCAACCAGACCAGCGATGTAATTGTCGTGGTTCGTCGTCAGGAGGGCCACAAGCCAGCAGGCAAGTAGCCGGACAACGCGGTGAGCAGCAAAGAGCAGAGGGGCCCCACGCAGATCTCGTGGATGCTGGGGGGCTGGACTTCGGTGCTGGAGCTGCTCAGGGTTAGGGCTTCTCAAACCCCAAAGCACTCACTCGAGGATCCCTCGGCGGTCGTGCTGGATAAGCGTCGTGCAGTTTTGAAGATGGCCGGTCCCTTCAGGTCTCATCACAACCACGAATCTCAGCTGGGCTGATGATGCAGGTAGAGGTCAGAGGTGCCAGGGAATCCGGGTCTCGTCGAGCTGGGCAGTCTTGATCCGGAGGATGGACGTGCAGCAAACCGCAAGCGCTTAGATGGTGCCCGCTGATGCAGGGTGGCTACTCCTTAGCCACAAGGGAGAGTCTTCAGAAATAGTCAAGAGTCCTTTCGTGGAAAGTAGTCAAGATTCAGAATTATCTAATTTGGGAAGGGGGCCCGCTCCTACCTTTATACTAATTAAAGGGGCTGGCACGTGACTAGGTCCTGCCCATGGGTGGGACCAGGAGGGTGTAGTTACACCCCTCTCCCTTGTCCGGACTTTCCCCAGCTCAGGGGCTTGTGTGCCCCTGGAACTGGTTTAAACCGGCAGATGCATAGTGAGCACCGGGGTGCCACTTGCAGTCACCTTCCTTCTCAGCCCTGCCTACCTGGGATACACAAAACCCTGTCTGGGATGGTGCTAGCACCGCCCCTGACAGGAAACCCTTTGTCCAAGCTCTCCTCGCTGGAAGGACTCCCAGCAGCAGGAGGTCAGACTTGTGTCTGTGGTGGCAGCATCCATTTTGTGATGCTGAGGCTCGAGTTAACTTTAACCGGGGTTCACAGTTACATACATGTTGTGTCCCTCTAGAAGGGTGGAATGCTAACTCTGTCGCCAGAATTGGCGAGGGGTTAGTATTCCAATTCGTATGACACCTTACTCGACATGTTTTGATAAAGCGATACCAAAGTTGGCAAATAACCGCAAGGATTATAATGCACTTAAGAGTATATGGTACGCGTTATCATGGAACAGCTATTAGGACTTGGTTCCGCAAGCTGCAAACGGGCTCAGCTCATGCCAGAGCACCATCTCACATAATTCCAAGCACTCTGCCTTCAGGATTGATAAGGCCTGCCATAGGAGTGACTGATAGGAATACATGTGTCCATTTTAGGGTTAGATATAGGGATACTATATCTACAGCAAAGGGTGATTACACCACCTTGCCCCCGCTGTCGTGCAGCCAGTTGTGTCAGATTTGGATGGCCAGCCAGGGGTGGCATAATACATGCTGCAGCCCCTGGTAGGCCCTGGGTACACCCATGCCCTGGGTACCTAAGGTACACTGTACAGGCACTGATAATGTGACTCAGTATCCAATTAGATATGTACCTAGGGTACATGGAATCCATTTTACAGAGAGAGCAGTAGGCCTGGGGTCCTGAATAGCAGGGCCCCAGGTCAGCTAAGTCGAAAAACCAGCAAATCACCAGGCAAAAAGTTGGGGGTAACCATAGTCCGGTATCCACCCTCCTACACTGCCGTATGTGGGCGGGCTGGAGGTGGGATTTCGGGTAATTCAGTGAGAATCCCAGATCGTGCAGGAGGTGAATGGTGTGGGACATGTGGGCGGCACACTGCTGGGCTGACTTTGCCTGGATGAGCCAGTCGTCCAGATAGGGGTAGACGTGGATGTTTTGTCTCCTTAGATGTGCCGCCACTGTCGCCAGGCACTTTGTGAACACCCTGGGTGCCGTGGTGACACCGAAAGGCAAAACCTTGAATTGGTAGTGCTGGTTTTGGATGGTGAACCGGAGGTATTTCCTGTGTGAAGGGTGTAGTGGAATGTGAAAGTACGCATCCTTCAGGTCTAAGGTTGCGAGAAAGTCCCCCTGCTGGAGCAGTGGGAGCACTTGCTGCAGGGTCAGCATATGGAAGTGCTCCGACAGGATGTAGTAGTTGAGGGGCCTGAGGTCTAGGATGGGCCTGAGGGACCCGTCCTCCTTCGGTATCAGGAAGTACAGGGGGTAGACCCCTGTGCCTCTTTCTTGCATAGGCACGAGCTCTATTGCCCCTTTTTGCAGCATGGCGGTGACTTCCTGCTGCAATAAGTGTAAGTGCAAGTGCTCGTCCCACATAGGACGGTGCTTTGGGGGGCATGGTGGGTGGAGTGGATGATAACTCCAGACAATAACCGAATTGTATAAGCTTTGACCCACCTGTCCGTGGTGATGGACTTCCAGACGGGCAGGAACTGCAAGAGTCTCCCCCCGACCGGTGTTGTGTGGTCGGGGGGCAGTGACAAGGAGTCACTGTTTGCTGGTGGTAGAGGACCTGGAGCTGTTGCTACGTCCTCTGCCTTTGGCGCTGTTGCCGCGATATCCACCTCGACTCTTGTTGGCATAAGTAGTCTGGGTGTTGCCTTTGTAGAATTGCGTGGCCTGGGAAAGCTGACCCCTTGAGACGCCTCTAGTGTTGGAGCGACGAAAGGACCCACCCCGAAACTGCTGGGACTGTAAGGCACCCATGGATTTTGCAGTGTCCGTGTCCTTCATTTTTTCTAGGGTGGTGTCAACCTCTGGGCCAAACAGGTGATCTGGGTTGACCGTTTGGTTCAGGATGGTGGTTTGGATGTCTGGCTTAAATCCAGAGATTCTCAGCCAGGCGTGTCTCCGAAGCATAACACTGGTGTTAATAGCTCGGCTGCGTCCAGAGCGCACTTAATGGAAGCGTTGGAGATTAGCTTCCCTTCTTGGATTAGCATCTCAGCCCTGTTAAAAGGGGTTCAAAGACAACCAGTAACCAAAGACCCCTTTATGTTGCCCGGCGGTGTCGCCTCTATGACCCACCAATATTAATCAATGAAGAAGCAGGCGCTGGAGACTGGAAGGCAGGAAACGAGGATTTTATTCTCTCCGGAGGAGAACACATCAATTCAGACAGCAAGTATCGTCACGAGGTGCTCTAACCACATCTCTGAGGCCTGGCCTCTTATACTAGGGTTTATGACCTTTATTGCACGTAACACATTCTCGCAACACTTTGATATTTGAAAGAACATCCTCGGAATCTCCCCTTCAGGCCCGTTCCCACATACATTTACAGTTGAATTCCCCACCCCGGTCACAACAGGTGATGATTGTCTTGCAGCAGGGCATTCCGCCGATTCACGGAATGCGTGGAGTTGATCGGATCTCATAGGGTGGGGGCTTTGATCGGCTCGGGGGTCTTTTGATGGGGAGGGGAAGCTTCCTACTGTACGGGGTAATAAACAGTATCCGCAGGGCCAGGTGGCGGCCTGGGAACAAGGAAGACAAACGGGGACACAGGGAAAGGGGGTTTGCATCAAAAGGATCTGAGACCATGAAAGGAATGAGGGGAGGTGTCGCGCTGGGAACAGGATGGGATTCTGTGGTGAAGCTGCGCTGAAGAGGGGTTTATGACCCAAGGCATGAGAGAGCGGGGGTTGTCAGCGTGTGGGGGATGCTTGCGAGGTTAGGAGAGAGAGAGAGAGAGACGCGCTGGCTATCAGCGAGGGGCAGGGAGGCCATGGTGTTTAAAATGGCTGCCGCTTATGCGCAAGGCATGTGAGAGTGGGAATGACCGGTGCGTGGGGGTCTTTCGTGAGGGTGATTCTGATCGTAACGGCTAAAATATGGTGGATGTGTATGACGAAAAGTGTGGCATCGGGAAAAAGGCAAGATGGCGTAGATAATGTTCACCAAACTGTATTAATTTTCCACAGCCCCCTCTTTGTATTGATCAGGCAGGTGTTGTAAAAGGGTCTCTAGTGTATCCTAGTGCGCCCTGTCATAGCGCGCTAGAAGCGCCTGTGTGTTAGAGATGCGCCATATGTTGGCTGTCTGTGCTGCTACCCTCTTCCCCGAAGCCTCAAAGACCTTGGATTCTTTGTCTGGGGGAGGAGCATCACCCGTAGTCTGAGAATTGGCCCTCTTCCGGGCATTCGAGATGACAAGGGAGTCCAGAGGCAACTGTCCTCTAAGGTAGGTAGAATCAGTAGGTGCCGCTTTGTATTTTTTGTCAATCCTAGGGTTTATCACCCTCGCCCTGGTAGGTTCCTTAAAGACCTCAGCAGCATGCTTTAAAACACCTTTTAGCATAGACAGAGTTTTCACAGTCTTTTCCGATAAAGAAAAAGTGTCAAAGAGGAAATCCACATCCACAGGGTCAGCATGCAGCTGGACATTGTGATTGTTTGCAGCCCGTTCAATGAGGGCAGCAGAGTCTTCAGTAGGTGAAGTCTTAGCAGAAAAGAGTTGAGGGTTTTGTCCTGAATGAGGATCCCCAGGGTCACCACCAGCTGCCCAGGGCTCATTTGTATCCTCAGGCTCTGTGTAGACTGGATAACTGTATTCATCCTCCTCATCACCCTCACCAGCGTCCACATCGGAGTAAGTGGGCGAGACATTATGAGTGTGGTGAAAGGGGTTCCACCAAGACAGGAGAGCAAGCAGAGTCCTTCTTGAGAGGGATCCTGTAAGACTCCAGCTGGGGTTCTGGGGTGATTTTCTGCTTCAGAAGGGAAAGCCTGCCCGTTTCGGCGTCGATGAAGTGTTCGACGCTCCTCCTCCGAATGGTGTCGAGGTCGCGGGCCGTGGACCACCAACGAGGCCTTCGGCGCCGGCCCCCGTTCTAGGAGCGAAAGCCTTCAGCGCCGTCTTAGGCGGCAAGGTAAAGAGGATCGGCGTGGACGCCTTAACCGGTTTCTCCACAGGCTTGGCAGGAAGAGTGTCCTTCTGTTCGACCGCCGGGGTGCCGTCCCCGATGCATTGCAGGGAGTCCGTGACCTTTTTGGTGAATGCGGCGGATGAACGCGCCGGTTCATCGGAGTCCTTGGAGGCCACCGTCTAAGCAGAGTTCTTTGAGGCCACCTTCGGAGTCGACTCCCGAGGCGCAGCACCCTTGGCCTTGTGTGGACGCGGGGCAGAGAGGACCTTCGGGTCATCGGGCCGCTTCTTCGGGTCGCCGAGAGTTTTCTTTGGGTCGTCGACAGCCTTCTTCGGGTCGACCAGGCCCTTGCCGGCGTCGACCGTCTTGGCGCCGACGTCGAACACCTTCACCTTAGTCTTCGGCGCGGCATCTTTGGCTCGGCGCCCTTGATTGGGCCCTTCGGCTCGACAGCCATCTTCGGCGCCGAGGCCTCAGAAGTTTGATCCGACTAATGCGATGCGCACTTTCGGTTTCGATACTTGCACCTGCGCAGTAACTGGCGTGGAGACCGTAGGTTTCACTTTCGGTTTCGTTTTGACCGGGAGTGGCTCGGTAACAATGTCCGTGGCCAAGTCCGAAGGCGGGCTGTGGAACCCATATCCAGGTCTTGGGTAAGGCCCGAAGGCGATCCCGCGACCTGGGCCTTATAGACAGGCACGGCCCCAGAGTCAGTTTGAGGGAGCTCCTCGTCAGAGCTATCCTCCATGGCCCCGAGGGCACAGTCGTCGTCTCCTACCTCCTCGACGACTTCTCCGCTTTCGAACACCTCTGCATCAGCGTCGTAGTCTTCTTCGACATCCGACGCGGGGTTCGATTCCGAGACGTCCTGGATATATTCTTCCTCGACATCCCCAGCATCGAAAATTTCCGTAGGCGCCGGAGCAGATTGCTGGGCCTCCAGGCGCGCAGCTCGTCAGAGCTTGAGTGTCTTCTTGGACCTGAATCGGGAACAGGCCATACACTTGGCCTCATCGTGGTCCGGCGACAGACACTTGTTGCACACCGGGTGGACGTCGATGTGTGGGTACTTAGAGTTACAGACCGGACATCTCTTGAATGGACTTCGGTCCATGACGGATGGTCGATAAGTCAGGAGCGTCGACTAGGCCTTCCGCGCCGAGAGCACGCGGAAGCACAGAAGCGGCTCGGAGCCGAGCTAGAAGAAGGTAAGCCGAACGCAAGACAATACCGACGTATAGACTGAAGACCTTTTGGTCTCAAGAAAGTTTTTCTATCGATTCCGACAAGAGGGAATTAAAGACATCCGAATCCAATGGCGGAAAAAAACAATCTGAGGATGGAGTCGATGCCCATGCGCACTGTAGTCCAGTGGAGGAGCCACCTATCTCGTGATACTTCGAAGACTCTTCAAGGACAACAATGTGCAATCATCCGGACCCAACACTAGGCAGCGATCTATGCACAGATATGAATTCAGCAGCCCACATGCCTCGAACACTTAAATACAGTCTCTTCACTCGTACCATCCGAAACATTACTCTTGAATCGAATGTCAATCTTTAGCCGTGAATCCAAATGAAGATAAAATCCACGCAATTTATATAATACGCGAGATGTATATTGCTGTAATCACTAAGCAACAATTAGATTCTGAATCATGACCATCCAGTAGTGAAGTTGTGAATTTAACAACGTTGCCGTTTTTGGTAATTGCAAGGAAGGGATACCTCTCAATAGAGGAGATGAAGATGAGAGTTTCCACTTCAGGCGTAACAGTTGCAAACTGCTTCTCTTTATCTTTTAGCCTTGTAGAAACAATTCCTCTTCAAATTCTTTTTTATTTTAAAGAAAAATTGTAAAGTCACGGAGATGTTCCTTCAATCCTTTTTGCAGAAAAGGTTGTGATCTTGATCCTTTTAATGAAGGATATCCATTTCTCTGGTAATCAGGAAATGTTCTTGATCTTTAAAATAAACAGCATGGGTCCGTATTCTCTGCTTGCTATCACGCATCCATCGTCGCCAAATTGTAATGATGAGTTATTCGAAGGATTGATTAGAAGTAGGTTTTATTGATAAGCAAGCAGGTACAACTCAACCTGAACCTCCTCAACAACTGACTACTCCTGGAATCCTGCTCCTTGGCATCATCCAGTACCATGGCAACGGAATGCATGCATCGTAGCTAGGATACCACACCGGAGGAAATATCGGGTTGCAGTGTATTGGTTTGTAGGGAGAAAGGAAAGTTATCAAATTGTGCCGCTTATATACCACATTCCAATTCTTAAGAGTCGCTGTTGTGGGGGTGCTTAAGTAAGCATTTTGGGGGTGATCCGCTCTCTGCTTCCACAGACTTTGAGTTATAAGAAACATTCATTGACAATTCTATTCGTAGAACACTATTGTTTATTCAAATAGTGTCGATATGTTTTACACTGTATTTTTTCATTTTTGGTGCATATTGTACATGTTGTAACCCTCAAAAAACTGCTTAAAATCTCTGCTCCAGGAGCCCCTACAGACAGAAACTAGCCTGGTACTTTGCCCTATGGTCCATTTGGACCAAGTGCAGGTTATATCAATGTATGATGTCAATTAATGTACCCCTGTGTAAATAGTTTCCATTAAGTGATAATTTAGTAATCTATTTTAAATGCCCTTTTCCCCTATAGGAACTGCCCACAACCCCCCTTTCACTGTCCTGAGGAAGACCCGCCATGTAAGGGGTACCATCCCTACTACGAGGGTCGACACGCCGACTACCAACTATAACACATAATCTGAGTGTGACTTTGTACACCTGTTACTAATGATGTTATACTAATGATAAACCCGATTGTGGATTAACTCCGGCAAGGCTCCCCTGTGAAGCCATCTTCAATTGTTAAAAGTAATTTACGATTGAATTGTCACTTCACCTACCCACACCATTCCTGAACACTGCACTACCGTCCCCCTTCCCTGTACAGTGGGCACTGTTAAGATGTTAATTATTTGTATCTATATTTGCACCAAAAATGAAAAAACAGTGTAAAACGTATCAACACTATTTGAATAAACAATAGTGTTCTACGAATATAATAGTTAATGAATGTTTCTTACAACTCTAAGTTACTCCTAACTGGTCAGGGACCACTCTATATCATAATTACCCAGGTCCCTTTGACTACCGGGTTGACCACTAACTATAATGCCCTCTGCTTCCACAGGACATCCTATATGACCCTGCTTACGATTGCCCTGTCCATGTTGAGCCAGTGCTTGTCAGATTCTAGCATGGACCAGTCTGCACTGGCTCAATTGTGCTGACAAAGTTGAAAATCTGGGAGTGTGAGCCGCCCCATGTTTTCTGGTCAACGTAACCATTTAAAGGGAGGTCTAGCTCTCTTGTTCTGCTAAATGAATTGGGCTATGGTTCAGAGGGTCGGTAAAAAGGCCCTGTCAAGATCTAAGAGAAGACTCTGGAAGAGGTGAAGAAATTTCAGCAGCACAGTCATCATAATAGCATGTATTCTACCGAGCCAGGACATGTACAGTGGAGCCCATCTTCTCAAGTCGATCCTCAGTTGACATATGAGCAGAGGGAAATTAGCCCGATATAGACTAGATAGCTTGGGGTTATCTTAACTCTTTCTTCGCCAATTTAAAGAGGGTCAAGGCCAGCAAGGACGTCATATCTGCAACTGCGAGTATTTAATCTAGAATAAAGAATTTTGTTACATTACGGAAGCATGCCACCTCCTTGAAGAGTTGTAACTCGTTATGAAAAGTTTGTAGGGAGCATTGCAGGTCAGAAGATTATTAAAATATAATTCACTAATAAGGAGAGCCTAATTAGTTGATCCAAAATGGATACCCTGAATTACTGGCATCACCCCGATATTTACAGCTAGGGGTTCTATACTTAGGGCGAAGAGTAACGGTATAGGTGGCAGCCCTGCCTCGTCCCTCTTCCAAGAGCAAATTGCTCCGAGCCCACCCTTTTAACCAGGACCCCAGAGCAAGGTGAAGCGTAGTCCGCATGGACCATGGCTATAAAAGTCACAGAAGCCAAATCACTGTACGGTATGGAAGAGAAAGGACCAGTCCACCGGGTCAAATGCCTGTGCTGTGTCGAGACCAAGCAAGATGGGTGGTATATGTTTTTTAGTGGCTCTCAATCAGGGTGATCACCCAGCCTCACATTGTTGCGAGTTTGCGGGCCTTTGATAAAGCCCGACTGATCGGGATGGATCAGTTCGGCCATTAGATCTTCTAGCTTAGCAGATATTTTTTTTATATAGTTTTGCATTCAGATGAAGTAATGCTGTGGGCCGGTATGAACTACAGGTCTGTGGATGCTTACCGGGTTTAGGTATTACGCGAAGCACAGCCTCCCTCATAGTAGGTGTGACCTCACAGCTGTTAGCAATGTGATTAACCCCTTCGATGCTGATGACGGAGCGGTTCCGTCATCCGCATCGGTTGCGCTGTGCTGATGACAGAACCGCTCTGTCATCAGCAAAGCCCCTGGGGGGAGCGCTGGATCGTGCCCACACAAACAGGGTAGTTTCCGCTGCCACCCTAGAGCCCCCCCCTAGGCTTCCCCATGATGTCAGCGCGCACAGACGTCATCAGGAAGCACTGGAAACCATTTGTTTCCAGCGGGTCCAGGAACAGGAGGTGAGTTTGGGCCTCCGATGGGGCGGGGGGGCATTTTTGTGCCAGAAAACCCCACTAGACACCAGGGAATTCATTTTTTTTTAATGGAAGCGACCCCTTTGGCAAGGGTTACTTCCAGGGGGCCCCAATTTATTTTAAAAATATATTCTACCCCCCGGGGGCAGATCGGTTTCTTTATTTGGCCTTTCTGCCCCCATGGGAGGGCAGAAAACCCTACTAGACACCAGGTAGTGTTTTACATTTGAAATGGAAGCAACCCCTTGGGCAAGGGTCGCTTCCTTATGGGCCTAATTAATTTGTAAGACTTTTCTGCCCCCCCTTGGGGACAGATTACCTTTATTTTTGGCAATTCTGGCCCATTTGTGTAGCGACATAGCCTGTTATAATGTGTAGTTTTTATTTGAGAATTGTAATGTTTTATTTCCCCTTTTTTGTTCTAGTTCAAGGCTTTTGCTCTTTAGACTGTTGCAGGTTGCGGTTTCGTTACTGGTGGCTCTGCGGTTTGTGTAGTTGCATGTGTTTGGTAAGAGACCTTTTTTGTACAATTTCAATGTAAATGTGTTTTTTGCAAAGTGTGTAATATCAGTATGTTTGGTTTCTGTTTTTTGTGTCTAAAAATGTTTAGCATTTGTGCTTGATGTGTATTTTGATTTCTGTAGATTGTTTTTTTTCTTCTTTCTAGTGGGATATCGTGGACTATTTGCTGTGTCTTTGCAGAGTAGGTGTGTAGCTGTCCCTTGTAAGTGAACTGTATAGTTTGAGTATATAGATCTTTGTGATAAAGGCACACATTTGTTTGTTTACTTTGCAGTGTTAGTTGTTTGTGCAGTCTCCTTTCTTAGTAAGGATAATGGCTAGCTGCTGGATTACAGCTCAGCAAGTTGTAGGAATGCTTTTTGATTCTTCCTCTGACCATGGCCTAGAGACTGATGCAGAGGTGGGAGGGGAAGATTCAGGCAGTGAGTTCTCTCCAGTTGGCATCATCTGATGAAGATATTCTCAGTGCAGATGAAGCTACTCTTGGTGCGGATGAAGTGCCTGTGTTAGAGGAGGACATGGATGTTGCGATAGTATGGCAAGAGGCATCTGGGCTGCAGCCTGGGGCTGCAAGGCTTCCCGTTGAAAGTGCTGACCTCTAGGTTGCCCCAGGCATGGTGCAGCCAGTATTGCCAGACTTTACTGGTGTTCCAGGGTGTAGGTTGAACACTGAAAACTTTTTGCTGGTTGATTCTTTTCAGTTGTTTATGGATGATGTGTTTTTGGCAGAGATTTTTGAGCAGACTAATTTGTATGCCGAACAGTTTTTGAGGGAGAACAGTGCCAGCCTTAAGCCCCACTCTAAAGCTACCCGGTGGACTCTCACAAATCTGGAAGAGATGAAGTTCTTGGGTTTAACTTTTGTGATGGTCTTGATACATATTGGTCTACTAGTCATATTGGTCTACTAGTCCCTTGATGGCAACTGCTATATTTCTGGCAGTCATAAGTCGTGATAGGTATTTGCTTCTGCTTTGGATGATGCATTTTGTCAATAATGGTTTAGCTTTGCCATGAGATCACCCTGATTGTGACAGTCTTTACAAGATTCGGCCTGTCATTGATCACTTTGTTGATCGAATTTCTGAGATCTATGCTCCAGGGAAAGAAATTGCAATGGATGAGTCTTTGGTGTTCAAGGGCCGCTTGGCTTTTAGGCAATACATTCCCAGTAAGAGGGCATGCTATGGAATTAAGCTGCATATGCTGTGTGGCAGTCGGACTGGATATGTCTCTAATTTCAGTGTGTACACCAGTAAGGAATCCTGGATTGTCCGTCCACTTTTGGAGTGACTGTTATATAATCCTCTACCAGGTTGCCACACAATTTTCTTAAAGGCCATCATTTATATGTAGATAACTTCTACACTGGTGTGCGGTTGTTCAGGGAATTTGCCAAAGTGGACACTGTTGCTTGTGGCACAATCCGCTGTAACCGTAAAGGTTTCCCAAAAGAACTTGTTTGTCAAAAGCTTGTCCGGGGACAGTGCAGTGCATTGAGAGGAGCTTCTAGCTGTGAAGTTTTCAGACAGGAGAGATATGTTGACTACCATCCATGATGAAAGCACTGAACCGGTGACTGTTTGGGGTGAGGTTGCTGAAGCGTGCACACCTGTGTGCATTTTAGACTATAATAGGCACATGGGTGGTGTTGACAGTAGATCAGAGCTTGGAACCATATATGCTGCTCTTCGTAAGTCTTACATTTGGTACAAGAAGTTGGCTATCCATCTTTTCTACTTGGCAACCTTTAATGCTTTTGTCGTGTTCCAGGAATCTTGTCCTGAGTCAAAGATGACTTTTGTAAAGTTTCAGGAGTCTGTAATAGGCAGCCTTGTTTTAGTGGAACAGGCATGTGTTCCTAGAGTTGGAGTGGTGGAGGATGTTGCTAAATTGAAAGATCGCCACTTTCCTGATCACATTCCTCCTACATCCTCAAAAGACTTTTCCAGTAGGAGATGTAGAGCCTGTTGGCGAAGAGGTATGCGGAAGGAGGTTTGTATGTAGTGCCCAGAGTGTCCTAACCCAGGGCTGTGCGTGCCTGCTTGTTTTAGAATGTACTACACGCAAAATAATTTTTGGGAGCATCCATGAGTGGTAAAGTGAACTGCCTGGCATCTATTAATAATTTTTGTTCAGTTTCAAGGTTGGCATTTGTGTAGTGTATTTCGCTTTAGTTGTTGTTTTAGTAGATTTGTATCAATTTGCAATTTGTCTGTATTTTCTTATTTATATTTAAAAAAAATTCTTAAATGTGATGTCTGTTTGCGTGGAGTAGCAATTGTCTGGGTCTGGCGGTGTGCTTGGTCTGGGGCATGGCTGGCGGTGTGCTTGGTCTGGGGCATGGCTGGCGGTGTGCTTGGTCTGGGGCATGGCTGGCGGTGTGCTTGGTCTGGGGCATGGCTGGTGGTGTGCTTGGATTGGGGCATGGCTGGCGGTGTGTTTGGATTGGGGCATGGCTGGCGGTGTGCCTAAATCGGCGCTTGGCTGGCAGTGTGCGTGGACTGGCGCTTGGCTGGCGGTGTGCGTGGGCTGGCGTGTGCGTGGACTGGCGCTTGGCTGGAGGTGTGTTTGTACTGGCAGTGTGTTTGTACTGGCGCTTGGCTGGCAGTGTGTTTGTACTGGCGCTTGGCTGGCAGTGTGTTTGTACTGGCGCTTGGCTGGCAGTGTGTTTGTACTGGCGCTTGGCTGGCAGTGTGTTTGTACTGGCGCTTGGCTGGCAGTGTTTGTACTGGCGCTTGGCTGGCAGTGAAAAAAACGGATTTTTTCAGCAAAAATTGAGGTTCGCAAGGGATTCTGGGTAAGGGGACGTTGGGGGATCTAAGCAAGCCACATCTCCTTGGAAGCCCCCGGGTGTCTACTTATCAGGGCTTGGCAGGTTTCTCTAGATGGCCGTCGAGCACTGGGCCAAAAACTCAGGTGACCCCCCTTGCAAAAGCAGGTGGTTTTGAGATAGGCAATTTTGATGTCGCCTCACTAAGTTTTGGGCCCCTGCCTGTCGCGGGTACTTGCACCTCCCACACAAGTGAGGCACCATTTTTATCGGGGGACCTGGGGGAACGCTGGGTGGTAGGAAATTTGTGTGAGCCCGGTGCTGCCACTTTCCCACACAAAAGTGTGAGAAAAAAAATGTCAGCTAAAATTGAGCTTTGCAAGGGATTCTGGGTAATTGAACGCTAAAGGATACACGCAAGCCATACCTCCTTGGAAGCCCCCGGTTGTCTACAGGCACTAGGCTGACCCACACAAGTGGGGTACCATTTTTCTCAGAAGACTTTGGGGAACGTGGAGTGGAATGAAATTTGTGGATCCACGCAGATTCCAGAACTTTCCACCACAGAAATGGATTCCCAAGGGTGTATAAAATGTATAGGTTTGTTAGGTTTCCCTAGGTGCCGGAAGAGCTTGGGAACAAAAACTACAGCTAGGCAATCTGCCAAAAAAGGGCCATTTTTCACTGCGAGATTGAGGTGTGACCACGTTGCATTTTGCGCAGTTTCCTGTCGCGGGCACAAGGCCCCACACAAGTGAGGTACTGTTTTTATTGGGAGACTCGGGGTAATTCAGATTTGTAAATCAACTGTTTTTACCTATTGAGTTTTCATGCATTTCTCCCTTCCAAATGAAAAACATTGTGTAAAAAAAGTCATTTTGAAAAATGACCAACAATTCTCATGCTAGTATGAGATTCCCAATTTTGAAAATGTTCTAAACTCTATAATTTGTACCTATTTCAGAAATACATAGGTGTCTTTCATACCGATTTTTCCATGTATACATTTTCCCAGAATTGCTCTATACCTGGTACACAATAAAATACCATCGCAAGTTTCTGCTCAGTTTTTGGCTCTGGGTTGGTCGGGTTCTTGGTTAACCTACAAGTCCTATATATCCCCATAACCAGGAAGGTCCAGCGGATGTAACTGTATATTGCTTTCAAAGAGCTGTCATAATTACAAGAAGTTACAGGTGAAAACGTTGACACAAAAAGCTTTTTTTTTAACTATTTTTCAGTTTCCAATATTTAACTGTTAGTTTCTATAAAGAAACCTTCATGGATTTAGACAAATGACCCCTTTCTGAATTCAGAATTGTGTCTACTTTTCTAAAACGTATAGCTTCTCATGATCCATTACTGCTTTCATACTCATTTTTACCATTAACTGGAAGGAGGTTGAAAGCACTAAAAATAGCAAAAATAGACTATGTCCCAGAAAAATACCCAAACTGTGAAAAATGTTGGTTCTCTGACAAAAGACTCATTCCCTAAAAGCTGGGAAATTGGCAATTTCAGCCTCACAAACCCTTTTGTGATATTTGCAGGAACAAAAACCTGAGGCTTTCATTTGCAGCCCGTTCGTTCAATCTTTCTGAAAAACAAAACATTTTACTGTATTTTGCTTAATTTCTGGGACCCCTCCAAGGGAAACCACAAACCCTGGGTAACTTTAGAATTCCCATGATGTTGGAAGAAAAGGACCCAAAATCAGCGTGGATACCTTATGTGGACAAAAAGTTACAGGGGCCTAAGCGCGCACTACCCCAAATAGCCAAAAAAGGCTTAGCACAGGAGGGGAAAAGGCCTAGCAGCGAAGGGGTTAAAGAGGGAAGGCAGATGCAGGGTTATTTCTGAGCTAAAGGATTTATAGAATTGTAGTGTGTAAGCCGATTCTGGCCGGCAGATTTATGTAGTTTGAGAGGTTCTTTAGCCAGTCGTAACGCCTCTTCACTAATGGGTTTCCCTAGTTCATTTTGGGACAGTGTGACCAGCAGTAGTTCTATTGTATGCAGATAGTCCATTTGTGCTTTCGGGTTGGCAAGGTTGGCTGTGTAGAATTTTATAAAAATTGTCCAAAGGTCTGGGCCTTGTCATGATCTTCGGTTTCCACCTCCCCTGAGGGTTTACGTACGTCCCCAATGTACTTCCTTTCTCTGCATACCCAAATCTGGAGTGCCAAATGTGGCCCCCACCTTATTACAGTGTATATAAGCTGTTTAAGGTGCAGCAGCGTCAATTCTGCTCGGTTAGTGTAGATCACAGAGTTTCCCCCTCATGGCGGTGACCTTTCGCTGAAGGGTCAAGGTTGGGTCCGCTTTGTGGGCCTGTTCTAGGGTTTTCAGTTCGCTTTCTAGTGTTATTTGTTCCCTAGTCCTTTGCTCATTAAGTGTGGACATTAGTGCCAAACACTGGCCTCCCAGGTTCGCCTTGAATGTGTCCCAGTTATTAGTGGATGTGGTGTCTTGTGGCTTATTCAATTGGAAATATTCCCGAATAGCCGTCTGAAGGTCATCTCTGAGCATTCTGTCGCAAATCAGGGTGTCTGGGAAAAACAATTTGTATTCAGGTGTGGGGTGTCTTCATTCATTCGCTAGGACTACCGGGGTGTGATCAGAGTGTGATAGATTGAATTGTCACCTCCCTGAAGTGGAGGTCTCTTGTCTGAATAAGGAAGAACTAGTCTATCCATGAATATGTACTGTGGATATGGGAAAAGAAAGTGTACTTTGGCTTCAGGATGAAGCGCCCTCCACCCGTCAATGAGCAGCAGATCGTGCAGTGCTTGTTTGAGCCCTTTCGTTAAGCTTCCCGTAAGCACCCCATCGTTATGTGTGCTTTAGATGCCAGAGTGCAAGTGAGGTTGAATTACCCCACCGCAAATCCCCCTATTAGCGTACACAAAAGTCATATTTGGTGCATTTGCTGCTGCAATAGTACAAAGACTCCCCCAGATTACCACCATCACCACCGTTACTATTACCACCATCGTTACCGTTCCCCCCACCACAACCACCATCGTTACCGTTCCCCCCACCACAACCACCATCGTTACCGTTCCCCCCACCACAACCACCATAGTTACCGTTCCCACCACCACAACCACCATCGTTACCGTTCCCCCCACCACAACCACCATCGTTACCGTTCCCACCACCACAACCACCATCGTTACCGTTCCCACCATCGTTACAGTTTCCCGATCACCGTTACTCCCAAACCACCGTTCTCACCACCACCGTTACCATCACCACCACCGTTACCACCACCACCACCACCACCACCGTTACCACCACCACCACCACCGTTACCACCATCACCGTTACCACCATCACCGTTACCACCATCACCGTTACCACCATCACCGTTACCACCATCACCGTTACCACCACCACCGTTACCACCACCACCGTTACCACCACCACCACCGTTACCACCAACCGTTACCACCACCACCGTTACCACCACCACTTCGCGTTCTACCATTCCCATTACTACCGATACCATTACCACCACCGTTACCATTACTACCATCATTACTATTACTACCACCGTTACCATTATCACAGTTAAAACCCATTACTTTTACTGTTGCCACCATTATTATTACCATTACCACCATTAACATTACCATTACCACCACCCTAATTCCCATCATTACCACACTAAAACCACCATTACCAACAATACCATTACCACCCTTACCAACACCACCCGTACCAACATTACCCTTACCAACATTACCATACATCCACCACCATCATCATTTTTATTTATTTTACAGTGTTTTATTTTACAGTTTTATATAGCACAAACTTGACTTGAATCGGGTATCAGACAGATTTATATAGCACCAGTTGCGTCACATGAGGACACATTCATTTCCCCCCCCACCATCACACATCATTACCACCATCATCCATCATTACCACCATCATCCATCATTACCACCATCATCCATCATTACCACCATCAACCATCATTACCACCATCAACCATCATTACCACCATCAACCATCATTACCACCACCATCATCCATCCCCACCACCACCATCATCCATCCCCACCACCACCACCATCCATCCCCACCACCACCATCATTCATCCCCACCACCACCACCATCCAATACCACCACCATCCATTACCACCACCATCCATTACCACCATCATCCATTACCACCATCATCCATTACCACCATCATCCATTACCACCATCATCCATTACCACCATCATCCATTACCACCATCATCCATTACCACCATCATCCCCTTACCACCATCATCCCCTTACCACCATCATCCCCTTACCACCATCATCCCCTTACCACCCTCATCCCCTTACCACCCTCATCCCCTTACCACCCTCATCCCCTTACCACCATCATCCCCTTACCACCATCATCCCCTTACCACCATCATCCCCTTACCACCACCATCACCTTACCACCATCATCCCCTTACCACCACCATCACCTTACCACCACCATCACCTTACCACCACCATCACCTTACCACCACCATCACCTTACCACCACCATCACCTTACCACCACCATCACCTTACCACCACCATCACCTTACCACCACCATCACCTTACCACCACCATCACCTTACCACCATCACCCTGACCAACATTACCATTCGACCACCACCCTTACGCTCACCACCATTACCACCACCATCACAATTACCAGGTTACCACCACCACCACCCTTACCAATATTACAATTACCACCATTACCACACTACCACCATTACCACCACCCCCATCATTACCACACCACCACCATCTCCACCTCTCTCCTCTTCATCAGTCTTGTAACCTTCTCGTTGGAATTTTGAAGAGTGAAAAAATAGCACCCCCACCATTGTGTCTTGTAGGGATGAGGATTTATGTGTCAGGGGATACGCCTTATGTTTTAATCTGTGGTCCTCGAGCTTTTAAAATGGGTCTCTTGTAGAGAGACTAAATCACAGTGCTGGTCCTGTAGGTACTTTGAGTTAATGGCGCTTGGCGGGTGCATTCAGGCCCCCATGTTCCATTAAATGGCTGAGATTACCATGATAACTTTGGCATTTCTTTCCCCGTCCTTGAATCCCCTCCTTGAAGTGTGTAACCTCATGTATCTGTCCCTTCACTCTTGACATGCTCACCCCTCCACCCGACAGACCCCCCCTCCCATCCGTCCGTCAGCCTGGGCGGCTGTGTGTGACCCATTGATATATTGAGGCCACACCCTAGTACCTGAAGAACAAAAAGAAAATACACCCATGAACAGGGTCAATAGGGACAACTGGTCTCCCGTCTAACCTAAAGAACCAATGAATGAAACTCATAGTAGGCGATTCAGACCAAAATCGCTGACATTGCTCCAGGGAAGCTAAATGGAAGTGGGATATGATCCTCTAGTCCAGGGGTCTCCAAACAGGTCCTGGAGGGCTGGATCCATGGCCGATTTTTAAAATTACTACATGTATCTCAATGGGGATATCAAAAATCTGGAATGGATCCGGCCCTCCAGGACCGGTTTGGAGACCCCTGCTCTAGTCTAATAGTGTATGCTGAGCAAGATGGGAAGGTGGAGTAGGCTATATTAAAGAGGATGCAAAGGAAGGTCAAATGTTAACCAAATTTAGTCGATCACTAAGCACCTGGGAGTCCAAGTGGTCCCTCCTCTCCCCTCAGATCTCTCCACAGACTATGCTGTGTCAACGCATGGGTCCCTCCAGGGTGGCTTGTGACCCTGGCCAGTTAATGTTTTCGTGGCTGTCTTTGGGGAAGCTGGGAGAGCCAGTAAGTCCGTTTCCGAGCTTCAGGGGTCCCGCCCTTGCAGTGCTGGGTCCATCCGCTACTAGTCACTCCCCTAAAGTGGGTATTTTGTTATGCAAGTCAAAGGCAAGGTCAAACAGATAGGTTCAACAATATTTGACTTTTTCTTACACTAGCTTGTCTGACTGGCCTGAACTGGTGACAACAGGCCAGGGTCGCTGGGGCTACGTCCTAATAGAGAGTGCACTTGGAACCAAACAACGTCCAGCCTCCTGGCTGCATGGAGGATGGCTTTCTTTGTTTTGAAAGAGTGCAACTTAGCCAATACGTCTCTCCTGCCCCTTTTGTCGTCAACCATTGGTTTCCCTACTTTGTCCATCTTGGCCAGGGGTCTCCAACCTTTTCTGTAGTGAGAGCTACTTCTGCTCAAGGAAAGTCTTCCTGAGCCACTAGAAAATTTTATAACTAAACTAGTGACTACTGTATGCTATGACCAAGGTAAGTAGGATTATCAGTAGTTACAACCCAAGTATTCCAGGTGCAGTTAACTGGCAGAAACACCAGGAAATCGTTAATATAAAATGTCGCCACCTGACTTCTGAAGTAACAATCAAATATGGACATGCCCTACTGCACGAAGGACATAAGTACCGCAGTAGGTCTCCCCAGCTCAGTTTGAATTATCATTAATTTGTTTCTGAAAATGCACATTTTTGTATCAAATACCACTTTCAACTGTGGGCAAACAATCAATTTTCCAGAAGGTTACAGATAGTTCGAATCGCGGCAGTCCGGCTGATTTGCGGTATTTCTCTTCGAGAGCACATATCGCCCCATCGACTAAAATTACTACTGGCTGCCAGTCCACACAAGGGCAGAGTTTAAAGCACTCACCCTGGCTCATTGAGCAATCAAGGGAAAGGGATCTGCCTATCTCTCTTCCTGCCTCCGCCCCTATAGTAACACCAGACACCTCCGATCCAATTCGAAATGCCTATTGTCCACCCCCAGATTTAAAACAGCCCGATCTGGGGGGAAAACCTTTCAGGTATGTGCTTCCTCACAGTGAACAATCTTCCCATCTCCATCCGAATGATTCAGGATGAGTTACCTTTCTGTAAAGCGTTGAAAACTTTCTTCTTTTGTTAACCACCCTTGGACAAGATCTAGTATCTGAGCAGGAGCGCCGGGACACCCCGTTGTGGTAGCTGCGCGCTATACAAAACACACAAATAAATAAAATAACCCAGAGACCATTTATCAGTCATGCCCATTTGTATGCCAGGAAGAGGTAAATGTAGGCCAGTCATGCTCCTAGTATTATTATTATTATTATTATTATTATTATTAACGAATTTTGTACCGCGCACGGTTAGTATGTAAAGGATGGCTGCCAGTATACTACAAATAGACCAAAAATACCCACAATAGTAAAGCAGGACCCTTATTATGCCATTGGCACTATTATGCCAGGAACCGGCCCAATTATTTCAGAGATAACACCCTTATGATGATGGGTAGCATACACATTTGGTGGTCATGGACACCAGGCGTAGCTTTCCGGAAGAAATAGTGTTTATTATGGACGAACATAAATACTGATGAGTCTCCTAATTTTCTATGGTCTGGATCATGCCCTTTTCCCAGGTCATGAGCTGATCATGCACCCAACAGACATTTTCACTCCGACTCCTGCAGTCGGACACTTTGTAGAGTCAGCACCAATTACTGCTCAGGCTACAACTGCCATACTTCTTTTATGGTCCACTGTTGACACACATGTGACTAATAAAGTAGGGACTACAACATGATCAATCTTCTTGTGTATTAGTAGAGTGTGTTCCCCTCCACTTTCAGCATCCTACTGCCCATAGAATCTATGTCTTGTTGTAGTGAGACCAGTTTGCCATTTAGGTCTGCTCTCAGAGTCCCCATGGAGGTAGCGTTGTCTGCTTGGAGTTCCTCCTGTAACTCCTTCTTGAAGTCACGTAGGGAAGAGAGGAGATCTTTTGTAAGGCATGGTGTCATTCTAATCTCCGCAGATGTGTGACCAGTTCGATGCTCTCTGGGGGTAAAATAGCGGGACACCCTGTGGCTTTAGTGTTTCTTCGGTGGCAGTCACAGAGTCTGTATATGTAGAAGGGCCCTCGCCTTCAGGGCCCCTTACTGAGAGTTAGTGTAGTAACCTCAGCGGGGGCGCCGCCAACAAAGCACTCTGCGCCCCAGACTGGTTACGACCATGCTCGAGCTCATGGCCGTTCCATCAGGGGTCCGGCCCTTCGAGAGTTCTTCAAATATCTCACTCTGCACTGCAGTAGGACTTCAGCATCTCTAGAGTAATGTCAGTCTTCACCCAAGTTAATCACTGCCACATAGCCCCAAAAATGAACATTCTGCCACCCATCATGACTTGCTGCTCCCTGCCCCTCAGCAGGACAGGTTTTTCTGGTGTAGCCCCAGGCTCTCCTTTCCACAGATGCAGGCTGCCTCGTGGCACTGTAGCCCATCACCATGTCATGGTCAGTCACCGAGAGTCTCCACAGTCTGGGCTTTTTCTCTACAGTGTGCCCTCTTCATCTAGGCCAGATGATTAGCCGTATTCTCTTCTGATCGTAGTGGTAAGTCTTCAGGCCGCCATTTTGGGGCCAGGTATGTCGTGGTACAGGTTTACTTGCATCTCCACAACCACTTCCTCGCCTCCTCCAGTTTTATTGCGGATGCTTGCTGGTAGCTGGGGCCCACCCACAATGACTTGGTTGCCTCTCATAATCATCAGGGGCACCGATGCGGAAGTCCTCGCCCGGAGGCTCCAGGACCAGGACTTGCCCAACTGCTGCCCCAGGTGCACGCATTCTTCTCTGCTCACTGTCTTTTGAATACTGGTGGTAAGTTCTTGTACTGGTGGACAGGCATTTGGCGGGCCCTGCATGGTTCCCTAACCCGTCTCTGCCACGTGTCACAGGCTCCGGTCATGGTTATTTGTGCAGCTGTAGGTCCCGTGCTGTTTGTCATCTTGGCATCGTCCACCATCCGGCCCAATAATTCTTCAGCTGGCTCCGTCTGTGTGGGGGCCTCTTCCTAGGGTTTACATTGCGTTACAGTTTAGCCACTGGCAACCTACACCTCTCCATATCCCTTTGGTTGCTGTCTGGTAGCAGAGCAGCCGTGGATCGCGTCTACATAGCCATCTTGGCTGGCCCCAAATCTATTTTGAATGACACTTTGTGAATAACTTGAAAGGTTTCGCTTACAAGTGCTAAAGTCAGTCAATAGATTAGCAATATTATCGATGGAGGGCACTTCGGTAGTTCATCGGGACAGAGCTCCAAGCTTGAAGTAAAGAGGAGGACCCTACTCTCCACCCCATCCAATAACTACCCAGAGTGCCTACCCCTTTGACATATTGGTGTTTTACAATGTAGACAAAGGAATAAGTCTGAACAATTTTGCAGTGATTTGTTAAAGGGGTGGAAAGAAAAATGGGGGTGGGAGGTACCAAAACTAGTTTTTCGACCAATGCATTTTCCATAGACATTGTACTCTGCTGTAGCAGTGAAATGGCTTAACTGACTTTTAAAGAAAATTGGCAGGAATATAGATTATGGTGTGTAAATGATACTTTTTGGTAGATGTAAATTTGTTAAGCGGTTTTTAAGCTGAAAGCCATTAAAACTTAGATCTTGATTTTTAAGTCCATTTACTTTGCTAAAGGCAGTCATTAGCCAATCCTACTGCTTTGTCATCTGATATACCCCGGTATATACCGCTGCCCAATAGATCACTAAGGTCACACTCAAGATTTTCTCTGTCCAAAATGACAGTACCTAAATATTTATGAATACAATATACATATTGTACATAAATTCCATTTAGAGTTAAATTGCATTGCAAACACATATTGAAAAGAAATTGATGCAATCTCACAGGGTATGGAGCACCTTGAATTTAATAGGTGAAGCAACAATAGCTTTGATTTAATAGATTTGTGTCAGAAGATCTGTATATTCACTTTAAAATGTTTATTAAAGTAAAAAAACTAAATTATATGCAGTACCATAAAGACATCACACTCCAGGAGTGGAGGAAAGCATGCGCTTTGCTTCGTACGATACATGTGTTATAAAGAACACCAACACTTAGCATAGACACCTCGCATGACTAAAATCATTTACTTCTTAAGTTTAAAGCATGTTTACAAAACTAAACATTGAATAATTTTGAAGACAATTTCAAAAGTGAAAACTTGCATTGTAAACAAACAAGGGGTTTAGCTTCAGGAGAGTTTAACTGTTCAAATAATTGTTCTCATTTACCTGTATCAGTGAATGACTGGATATCGTACGTCAAATCGATATTAACACTTTCCGAATTTTCAATTTTCTTAAATTTTATTCCAAGGAACCACATAGATATATACTCCTTCCTGAAACATTTGACACAGTAAGTCAAATCAGTTTTGATGGGATAAAAATATTACTGCTTCCCCTTTTATATGCCACTCACGAAAATACTTAAACAAATCACTAAGGGCAGTCCAAATGTATAATTTAATTCTCATACCAGCATCCACTCACATTTGACAGAAGTCCCAGATTCTTGCTCCACTTTCACCTTTCCATAATCTCACCATCTGTAAAAGCTGTGCCTTTTTCTTGTTTATCACAATTCAGCTCAAATGGCAGTAGACCATTCACGAATATCATTGTAAGAGTAATCAGAAACGTATTTCAGCAAGCCGCCTTCTATGGAGCAGATTTCAGACCTTTGAAATTCACAAAGATCCCAGGTGGTACTGCTCAAATTCCAAGTGTAAGGCTTCTTTTAACCTCCACCCCCCAACTCATGGATGTTTTCCACCAGGCATAACATTTGCAAGTGTTAAACATACTTTAATACTTCAGTCTCCAAAGGAAAAAATACATGCAGAGAAACCCCTACACCTTTTATACAGTTAGCCCAGTCTTTGTTTGTGCTGTATAAATAGGATGGGAAACAATTAAAACATTTCTGCTACCACTTTATGGATAGCAATATTTTCAATGGCTACCGGCCGCAGACCCAGTTTCTCCTGCCCCACCTCTACATGGGTTTAAAAAAAGAAAAATTTAAACGCAGTTTCACTTTATAGGGAGAAGAGAAATAAACTAAAGTTACCTCCAACTTAATTATATTGAAGACTTTTAAAATGCCATTTCATAAATTATTTTATGAACACCATTTAATCCTCCATTAGTTCACAGCTGTTACACTTTAAGAAACTACCAACAATGCAGCATTCTGCTTTCTCTGGGAGTTCCCATCCACCAAGATGGCATGTGGGTTGGAAAACAAAACTGTTGCAAATGCTTCTCAGGAAAATGGTCTCAAAAACAGGGGCAACCTGGAGCCCTGCCTTTAAATAATGGTGCTCAAGAAAACTTTTCTGCCAAAGAAAACCTTGCTAACCTTTTGTAGGAAGTAGGCTCTGTATATACTATACCAAAATGAGGAATAGTGTGCACAGTGTCCAGTGGAACCCCAAAGGTAGGCAGAGGTAAAGGTAGATAGCACCGTACGCTCCATTTGTGGTAGTGTGGGTGAGCAGTAAGGCTGTATAAGAGGGTAGTGTTAAGCATTTGTTGTACACACTCATTCAGCCAATGAGGTCACACTCAAAGACTGAACCAATTTTGTTTGTATAAATATATTGTGTAGTTATTTTATTTCTAGAACCAAGCCAAGCTGGCACGGTTAAGTTGAATAAATGTTTTGCAAAATATTATGCAGTGTATACAAGTGAATGCAAAAGCAGTTGTATCAAATACAGGTAAGTCAAGGTTTTGGAATTACTGTACAGATTACTTTTTAGTTACTTTTTAGGTATTCGGCTCAGGGCAAAGGGGGATCCTGTTTAGCACAATGTGCACCCGCAACGGCGCAGGGGCGGCTGTGTGCAGGGTGCTGTTTTGGTGTTGGGTGCCCTGTTGATTGCAATGGGGATTCTCCGGTTTCAACAAAGACTGCAGGCTTGTGGACTAATATCTTCAGGAGGTAACCACCAGTGGGCGAGATAAGTTAGGAGGACTGGCGTATGCTGGAACATAGTCTGTTGGGCCACCCAAGCTGTGCGGCTACGGGTGCAGGCGTGTCTTTAGGCATCAGGTTTCTTACCAGCTCTGGTCGGGGGATCCTCCAGAAAGAGGCTGCATGCTTAGCTGGGAGATTAGAGGAAGGTCTGATCACCAGATCTCGGATCGGGGAGACCTCCTCGTGGTGTTGGGCCACTCTAACTCGGGCTGTGGGCGACGGGTGCGGACTTGCGGTTTTGGCCACAGTTGGAGTCTGTAGGTGAACAAATCCGGCGTTCACAAGAGTCTTTTCTTTGGAAGGTATGGCAGGTCCTAGGGGTTCTGGAGGTTGCTGGCTGCAGTGCACACCGGAGTTCGAGACGGAGACAGGCCGGTAGGGCTAGGACCAAGTCAGTGGGCATCCTCTTTGTAGCTCCGGCACAGCTGTTCAGTCTTCCTTTTCTTCTTGTTCGCTGCTTGTCTGAGGAGGCAAGGTTCAGGGGTGCCCCTCAATACTACATTTAGCGGTGTTACAGGTTAAGTAAAAGGTTGGGACCAATGGGTCCTTTCCTTGGGGTGGGTGCACCTATTATGTCACTCTCCACTGGGAGGGGGGGCATATGCCTCACTCTGGTTGGCTGGGTCCCACCCATCGGCAGATGGCAGAGACAGTTGTGCTTCACCTCGCCTCCCCCACCTGAAGGTTGGGGTTGGCAAAGGTGGGCACACCTCCCTTCCTCACTTGGTTTTCCTGACAGTTCTCCCAGCCAAAGTGGGGGTCAGAATCAGTGGGGACCAGTTGCTGGAAGCCGCAAAAGGCCTGGGGATGCTCACAAAGGCGGCAAGCTTCCCCTTCGTGGCACCAGTCCATCCTGGGGGAAGATGCTTGGCACCTCCTCCCAGGACGTGCATAGTTTCAGGCCCACGAGAGCAGCAGGCTCTGGACCCAGAGGTCCAGAAACAAATCTGGTGGTAGCAGCTGGGGAGAAGCCACTCCGCCTGGACACTAGTGTTGGCTCTGTGTGTATGTTTGATTAAACACCACACTGGCATCAGTGAGGGTTTAATGTGCTGAGAAGTTAGATACCAAACTGCTCAGTTTTCAGTAAAGGCATTATGGCAAAGATAATCTCCCAGCACCATATACTCTTAATGGCATTACTGCACTTACAATGTCTAAGAATTAGCTAAGACACTGTAGGGGTACAGGGCTCATGCACCAGTACTCACCACTGGTATAGTGCACCAGCTAGAAGGGTGGCTGATCTATGCCAGGTCAGTGGGTTGTGGGCATGGCACACAGGGATGTGCCATGTCGACTTCACTTTTGTCTGCATCAAAACACCCAGCTTGCAAAGGCAGTGAGCCGATAAAGGTACAGGGCCTCTAAGGGTGGCACAATAAGTGCTGCAGCACTTAGAGGCCTTCCAAATTCACAGTGCCCTGATTACCTGAGGTACCATTTACCAGCGGCTGACCTGGTGCCAGAGTGCCAATTGGGTTTGGTCTTCAATGCAGTTTAGGAAAGAACATAGGCGCTGGGTACCGGATTGACTAGAGCCCAGGCCACACTCAGTCAAACTACATCAACAGATCAGCAAAAGGTGGGGGCAACAATGCCGAAAGAGGGCACTCTCTCACCTTTCGCAACACCTTTTCTTGTAGTTACTCTATCCAAATGCATATTCCTCACCTTGTGAATTTTGCCAGATGCCAAAATGGATCTGCAAACTTTAAAGCAATTCCTTTGTGCATCTGTAGGTGGCTTTTTGCAGCACTGCATTGGCTCCACCTTTGCTGTGATGTCGGGGCCCTTATATAGGCATCACCTCAGAGCGGGTGTCCGTTTCTTTCCAATCTGTCTGCGCTGTTGGATGCGGACCCATGTAAAATCAGATGTAGAGATCTTTCAGATCTGGCTCTTATTAAAGTCCATTTTAATGAAGTCAAAGGAGGATGGGTCAACGAGGAATCTTGGTTAGGCAGAGTCTAACAGATAAGATTACAGAATATAAGAAACTACTTGACTGACTGACTTACTGAGATCAAGAAGCTTTCAGGGCAGTGCTTTGGCACACGTAAACCCCCAAAAATGTACCCGTGCGCTAATGTCATCACGCCTAGACTACGCTAAAGCCTTGTACATAGGCCTACCCAGTTATCTTTTGACAAACTACAGGTGGTACAGAAGGCCGCTGCCTCAACTCTCCAAAACATTCCCATAAAGACCAGCATAAGAAAACACTTGCGCAATCTACATTGGCTACCTTTAATTGAAAGGATAAAGTTTAAACCTCTTGCCCTGGCACATTCTGCCCTTAATGGACACAGCCCTGCTTAGCTGAGAAATAGCTTCAGGTTTTCTGTCCCTACCAGGCGGCTACGTTCAGTCACGCAACTTCTCGCCCAAGTTCCGAGATTTCAACTTAAGAGTTAGTGGGAGCTCTCTCACCTTTAGGCAGCGTGGGTCTGGAACCGTCTCCCCTTTGACCTCTGTAGCGTTCAGGATCCAATGCGCCTCAGAAAAAGGTTCAAGACTTCATTATCCAAATAGTGTTTCTTCCTTCCTACCACCAGGTTCGCGTTGATACACTGAGTAGCTGTGCGCGCTATAAATTCCTTAAACAATCATACTGCAGACTCATCACATTGTGAATAGATGAAGTAGCAGTACACAACCTCTAGTGGTGGGTCTGTGGAATGGCTCAGACCAGGGAATTCTGAAGGACAGATTGAGAGAAGGGCCTTTTCTGCCAGACCTGGCTATCCAGGCAGTAATGCTTGGTGAATGAGTGGATAGATGCCTAAATGGATGACAAATGTCCATGACTGGGGCTTAACAGTGCACTGGTAGCAGCCTTTGCACGGTGGAAAAGAGTGCAAGCTTTCTGGGGGCTACTTCTTGGTTAGTCCATAGCAGACCTTGACACATAATCCATTTTGAGATGGTCATCTTTTACACCACTTGCCATTCTTAGTCCCAGTGAAACGGACAAAGAAATTGGTCAGGTTCGGGTGGAGACTGGACAGGTTCAGGTGGAGAACCATCCCCTGCTGATGCGACAGAAGATCCTCCCGAAGGGGCAGTCTGATTGGAGGATCGATAGCCATGCTCAGGGTACTAGACTCTTTGTGCCCTGTCTGGTGCCACAAGAATGACTTTTTGGACCAGTTGTGCTTGATCTTCAGCACTCTGGGCAGAAGTGGTACCGTCAGAAAGGAGCACAGGAGGCTGCAGCTCCACTTGCGACAA